>NC_072739.1:49476416-50093400 GCF_026930045.1 Uloborus diversus | reverse complement strand
TTTTTTCTTTTTGAAAGCGGTAAAAGTTTTTTTTTTTAATGAAAAAAAGTATATTAGCTGCTTTGTTTAAAAGGTGCTGCTATTTTATTTGTTCCTTTATTTATTTCCATTTTTTACGCATCTAATTCTTTAGATAAGTAAGACATATTTTATTCCTAGAAATCGGCTTAAAGTATTAAAAAACGATGTTTGAAACAATTTGCGATTTTAGTTATTTTTGAAAATATTGATCAGATAATGGAAATTAGATATGGGTATACGGGAAAGTTCTAGACGGAACTTCTTGTTAATTTAAAGTTAAATAGTAAGCAATATATTTTATTTGGCTATTCTGAGGTTTGAAACAAATTGATTTACCTCATTTCCAGAACAAGAGAGACCATCATATACTTCCCACTGAACAATACAATCTTCCCGTATGCACCGTTGTACTACGTATGTAAAGTAGCACGTTTGAACATCAAATTCGATGATGGTGACGGCATAAGAAATTTTCATTCGAAATTCTAATCACTTAAGTTGGATAAGCAAATATGCAGGGACCATGGGGATGCAAGGAATATTGGCCAACTGATCTACTCCTGCTGCTGAAAGAACAATACGTTAAATCAGCGGTTCCCAACCGGTGGTTCGGGAACCCCTGCGGGTTCGCGAGCGGTTTTCAGGGAGTTCGCGAAAAATAGGGGAGAAGGGGGCTAGTGTGGAAAAGGGGTTAGTGTCGACATCTGGAATAATTATGTTATTTGTTTTTCCAAAATTTCTCTGTTAATTTATGCATAATGATAACACCAACATGCACTTCCATGTGCAGTTTCATGACAACACACCTGATACTTCAGTAGCAAATTGCAAAAGAAGGTTTTCATAGTGGAAAAGTAAATTTTGGATTTTCTTTTAATTAGTAGATTATATTATTTTAGTTTATTTTTTCATGTAAAAGGAGGTAATGTATCATAAATAAATGTATTAAATATATAGTTTGATAAATCAGCGGTTCTCAACCGGTGGTTCGCGAATCCCTGCGGGTTCGCGAGCGGTTTTCAGGGAGTTTGCGAAAAATAGGGGAGACGGGGGCTAGGACAAGGGGTTAGTGTGGACATCTGGAATAATTCTGTTATTTGTTTTTTCAAATTTCTCTGTTAATTTATGCATGATGACAACACCAACATGCATTTTCATGTGTAATTTCATGATAACACACTTCATAGTTCAGTAGCAAATTACAACAGAAGGTTTTCATTGTGGAAAAGTAAATTTTGGATTTTCTTTTTATTATTAGATTAGATTATTTTAATTTATTTTTTCAAGTAGAAGGAGATAATTTATAGAAAATAAAGTATTAAATATATATTTTGATATTCCGTTCTGCTGTGCATTGTTTTAATTAATAATTAAAAGGCTTAAAAGAAAAAATTGCCAGATGGGGTTGGAGTGGACACACGGTGATGGGACTACTGTGGACACATGGTAATGAGGCTTCTGTGGACTCATGCCCACGCTAATCCCTTGCAGCTTTGAGTAAGAAAAAAAATAAAGAGTTAAATATAATATATTTTATGTTATATGACTTATTAGATTAATTTTGTTAAGTATACATTTAACTACAACTGATTTTATGTCCCGTTTTTTTTTCATATTTTAAGTTTCATTTACAAAATAAAATTGATTCTTGTAAAGTGATGAATTCTTTTACAAATTATTTTATTTATTTATTTATTTATAATATTAAATTTTGCGATTTTATTCTTTACCAATTGCTTCTTAAAATGATTTATTGAAAATGATAAAATGATGACATTTAAAATGGATTCTGTGTTTTTGCACATTTTTAACCATTTTTTTAATAAATGAGTTTGTTTATTGAAAGGTGATAAATCAGATTAATAAGGAATTCTGTCATTTTCACACATTTTTTTATTATTTGTTTATAATTCAAATTACCAATGACATAAGCATTTATGACTTTGTGTAGGTCAAGTTTATGGGAAAAAAATAGCATTTTGCACAATGTTGGACGAGTGGAGGCCTAAGTTTGCTTATTGAAAAGTAATAAATCAATTTCCGCCAGAATTCTGTCATCTTCGTGCATTTTTCAACTTTATAATTCAAATTACCAATGACCTTACCTTAATGACTTTGTATTGGTCAAGTTCATTAAAAAAATAGCGTTTTCAACTGCGTTGGAAGAGTAGAGGCCGTATAAAACTCAACTGATTTCATTATGCATTTCTTAGTAGGGTAAAAAGGCCGGTTCACCAACAGCAGGCGCAGCCGCGCAGCTGGCTGCGCCTGTGACCTCCGCCTGTGACCTCCCCACTGCCTGCCGATAGCCGCCTCTGACCTTCGGTAACACCGCCTCCCAAGGCCGCCTCGAGGGTTTTCGCGCTCCCGCGTTTTCGCACGACCACGTTTTCGCACCACCACGTTTAAAAATTTTTTTAAATAAAATTTCCTGAAATAAAATTTTCTCAAAAAAAAATCAAAGAAGAAGCACTTCTACAATTCTTTAAAATGTACTTACAAAAATTCGTCTTCTTATTAACTTCGAATTAATCAATTTTTCGGAAATTTTATTTCAGAAAGTTTTATTTCAGGAAACTGTATTTGGCATATTCAAAATTAATCTGCATTGGTATGCAAATTGCATTGGCAGATGAAAAAAAAAAGTTGATGTGGTGTGTTTGATACACCGGGCTGGTTGGTGGGACCATCAACTTAAAACAAAAATTTATTTAAATACTATTGTAACCTTTCATGGAAAAACACGGCCGTGCGAAAACGTGGTCGTGCGAAAACGTGGTCGTGCGAAAACGCGAAAACCCTCGAGGCGGCCCTGGGAGGCGGTGTTACCCAAGGTCAGAGGCGGCTATCGGCAGGCGGTGGGGAGGTCACAGGCGCAGCCGGCTGCACCTGCTGTCGGTGAACCGACCTTTTTCCCCTACTTTTCTTCTGGGAAAAAGGTGAACAAAATCGTTCTTTGAAGTACGGAAACTTATTCTTTTTCCACGATGGAAAAGATATGTCAAGAATATCGTGAAATTAAATTGTAAGGAACTTACCATCGCCAGATCTTGCTAGTAGCACACTAAAAAAAATCCCGAAACGTTACTGATTATTTTCGTGGAACGTTGAAGGTTTTTATGGGTTTGCACCAGTTTCTCCATAAAATCAAGTCTCTGGAAAAACTTTTCTGAATTGCTTCAGGTTGCATGAATGCAGAATCTTCAATAGAGTGAAAAATATTTTAGCTACCAGTTTAAAGATTAGTTGAGTGTGTTTATTAAGTGTATCGTCTTACGCTCGATGACAGTCCGTCCAGATTGATTGAGCTCGGTCAATGAGAAATCTCCATATTTTTTAGAAATATTAAAAGACAGTTTCTGGCAGGTTACTGTTTTTGAATGGAATACGTTCCTGGTTTTTGCAAGCGATGTTATTGGCAGACATTGGGCACATGAGCTGCCCATTACTTTCCAGGAACGTCTCGAAATCAATATTACAGTGCATGTCCTGCTCTGCATCTCACATAACATTTAATGTTGATGTCTTTATTTTAGAGTAAAATAGAAAAAAAAAATGTTCTCTTCTGCATTAAAATAGCCTTTGTTTTTGTGTAAATAAAAGTGAACAGCTTTCAAACATTTTAATTTGTCTTTTAAGTAGCTTCTTTACTTTTAGACAATTCTTAGCTACGAATTAATATCTTAAAATTTTATTATTAATTAAAATATGATTTGTTTAGGGCAACACTAACTATGCTATTTAGGTTATAAAACTTATTTATTTATGTTTTTAAATCAACTGTTTATATTGCTTATTTGGTATTCTAGCTTGTCCATACTAGCCCCATGACATGGGGCTAATGTGGGCAAAAACAAACTTTTTTGAAACATTTTGAATTAAATTACTGTTCGGCCTAATGTTTTAATATATCAGTTAATATAAGTGCACAAGTGCAAATTATTGTTAAAAAGATTTTAGGTGTATTAAAAACAGTATGTTGTATATGTTTTTTTCCAAAATGCAAATTTGTCCACACTAGCCCCCTTTCCCCCTACATGTATAAATCCGATACGTGCATGCACTTGCTTACTTAAGTATATACGTGTAAACACGAGTATATAAGCATGTATACGTGATTACCTTCAGGAGTCTACACTTGCGAGTCTACACGAGCATATTCGTGTCACATGTATGCACGTGCATATACACGTATAAACGAACATGATATGCATATATGCTCTTGTATCTCAAGTATATATGGGTATATCTGAGAATATACGTGTATAGCAGACGTATATATGCATGTATAAGTGTACATACATAGACATACGGGTATACACGAGTTAATTCGTGGACACTTTCGTAGTTGTTTGTAAGTGTTTAATCACGTATATATATATATATATATATATATATATGGAAGCACGAGTATATACGTATGTTTTCGTGTAAACACAATTATATACCTGTATAGACGTATAAACGTACATTTACGTGTGTGTAAACACAATTATATACCTGTACAGACGTATATACGTATATTTACTTGTAAACACAGTTTTATACTTGTATAGACGTATATACGTACATTTACGTGTATACACCGGAACATGTACGTATACACGTGTATATACGCTTGTGGTCACAAATTTGTTGCACACAAAGATGATTTTACCCAACATTTTAGTTTTTTAGAAATATTTACAGCAGTTGTTAAAAGTCACTCCCTGTAGTTACTCTAATACTCGCTTCGCAACAAAAGCGCAGAAACTGATGAAAGTTTTTCAAAAATCTAGTTATTGCGACAGTGAGTGCTTCGTGATTGCGACGCATGATTACAACCTAAGGCAGCAAATTTCATCAATCGCTGCAAACTTGAAAACCTAAAATGTTGTGCAAAGTTGTCTTTGTTTAATATATTTGTGACCTGTATTGCATCCATCAGTTTCTGGCTTTGCGTGCATGTAGCGCGTCAGCATTGTGTTTATAAGACCATAAGGTCTTTATATATATATATATATATATATATATATATATATATATATATATATATATATATATATATATATATATATATATATATATATCTTCTTATCCTCCACTCTAACATCTTTTAATAATGTTTCCAAGAGTTTAAACTACTCACCCTGTATACTTGTATATCATATGCTTGTATGTAAGTGTCTACTCGAGTACGTACGCGTTTATACATGTCTACCTGATTATATAAGTGTTTGTATATATACAAGTATAAGTGAGTACATAAGTGTACAGTCTAATGTATATCTGTTTCGATAAAAAATATTGCAGATATCCATACACGTATTTATTGGTTCATTTATTTGGATATGTCTATATACGTGCCATTACGAGTATATACGTATGCATACGCATATACTCGTATATTTAGCCGCGTTTACCGTAAAAACAATACATACTAAATGAAATTAATATTTGTTTTATATCTACGAGTATATACGTATGCATACGCATATACTCGTATATTTAGCCGCGTTTACCGTAAAAACAATACATATTAAATGAAATTAATATTTATTTTATATCTGCCTCATACTTAAAGATTAAGTGACAATAAAAGAACAATTTTCGTTAAAGCCTAATATTATGACCACTTTACCCCATCTTACTTAAATTGTTCTAAAAAATTATCTAAAATAGATTTGGCTAACTGCTAATGAGTAAAAATTCTTTTGACATGTAGGAAGCTTCTTGTGCAGTCAATCTGTTCATAATTCTAATAAACAAAATTTCCCAAGAAAGTTAAAAGAGGTGTTTGGATTTTTAAATTTTTAATATTCACACGAAATATTTTTTTTTTTGCCAAATAAAATTTTGTCAGTTGTAAAACTTTGTATTTAAAATGTAGTTTCTAACTGCCCTAATTGAAAGTAAATTTCTCACATTCATTCGAACACATATTTATAAGCTATAGCCATTTATTTGACGTATGACCACTTTACCCCCATTGACCACTTTGCCTCACCAGACCCTATTCCTTCTGTAAAACAATAACTCCGAAAAAAAATTAACATACACAATTTTTTCACAGGAACATACAATGAAACCTCATTGTCTTGCTAGTCATTTTGCAATAGGCAGTGTAGAATGACTCGTGTCAGTGATAATTTGCTAAAAGGAAAAATTATTACCCTCTCCCGATCGGGCAAAAGTACTCGAAAAATTGTCGACTGCGTGAAATTTCTAATTTATCATTATCCAGATAGGTCAATTGGAAATTTTAGCTCTTAGATCAGTTTGCTGATTTTTGCGAATTATTTTTTTTAAGTGTTTGAATAATTTTCAATGTGTTAAGATCTAGGAGAGGAAATGTCAGTCGCAGTAGTGAGTTACATGCTTTGAGCCCGTCCGAATTGTGCACGCAAAGTAGTTGTTGTGGCTAATTGTGAACTTTTTTTTTTGACTTCGTCAAAGATTTTACAAAGCATTAATTTCGATGTAAGATTAAGTAGAGTTTTTGTCTATTTTTAATTAATATTTAAATACCATTTTTCTATTTACTTTCTCTGTCATTGTCCGCTCATTTCACATTAAAATCATTCTCGCAAGCCAATTCAAAATATTTTCTTCTTTTTCAAATAACATAAAATATGGAAGAAGAAAGTTATAGTAAGAAATTGTTATCAACTACTAGATGCCTATTTCATTAAATGCATATTTTTCAGAATCCAATATCTGAATATTAGGCTCAAATTTCATGATATTGAAACTAAATGCGCTTTGTGATCTTTTATTTTAAGCAACCAAAGGGTCACGCAGACCAGCTTCGTGGGCTGAATGTGGCCTGCGTATTCACTGCAATGTACTAGCGGTTCGGGTATCCCATCCGAAGACAGCTCTGACTCATCCCACTAATGAGCATAACAGTCCTAAACTGGGATAAACCGAGTAATGAAGCATATGTCATGTCATTGAAGCTGAGAGTGCCAACAAACTGGTGGATAAAGAAAATTTATGTCACCAGCAGGAGCCGTAAATATACAGCAGATAAATTTACTTTATCCACCAATTTGTTCGCACTCTCATCATCAATGAAATCACTTCTGCCTCCTCAACGAGTATCTCCGATTCCAGACTGCGAAGTCCACAGCGAGGACGAAATTGCATCTTCTGGACAGACTAATTTGGTTGCCGGTATGTTGCGTGTTTTGTTACGATAGGTGCGATTAAAGTTAATTGAGAAGAAAAGGCTGACTTATCCGACGTTTTGGTTCCAAGACAAAATTGTATCCAACCTTTCGTTCCGAGTATATATAAATTCGGTATAATATTCGTTGGTTGCTATGTCGTAAAACAATTCATGATAAGTTGAGTAAAATGTCATTTAAGATGAATCTCTAAAGATAACTTAGTTGAGTAATTCAGCCGAAATGTAGTGGGAAATCTCTTCTGTAAAGAATCTCATAATTACACCTTATTTGTTTTTAAGTTGTATTAATTAAATCGTCTTCTTCAACAGAATAAAATAATCGAGCATCAATCAGGCAACACATATAAAGTATGAACACCTTTTTTCTGCAATGAGACTTTTGTACAAATACTATTTTTTTGCCCGACAATTTCGAAATCAAAATGCCGGATAAGAGAGCTCCCCTTATATAGGAGCCTTAGGTGCGACAGCATATTTATTACCTGTTACTATAAAAATATTCACTTGCAAGTATATGATGCACAAAACAAAAATTCAAATAACGCTAAGCTTTGTTTGCAGGTGCAAAGTTACAAAATCTGGGAAATGACAAGAAGTCTGATTTCGGTTCACATTGTAAACTTTTGTATTTTTAAATTACGGGTTAGATCCATCTCGAATCTCGTTGCTAGAAATAGCATTGGGAAAATACTTACCTAAATTGCTTTTAAGAGACATTTCATGTTTAACTGAAACCGCCGATTGGGTTATGCTTTTTTAATAATACCATGAATTGTGATCTTTCGCATCAAATTTGGATTTAAAACAAATTCTAGTTTTAATTACAAAAAAGCCGCTAGAACAAATACTGTGTTTGTCCACTGTTTTAATTCAAATAACCAAATGTTCCCAAATAAAGTTCGAGTTTGAAAGGTTTGTTCATTAACGAGTATTTATATTTTCCTGTTTCTGTTTTATTTTCTAGATTGATACTATGTTTATTTTATGTATTTATAGCAAATTTTCACGGAATAAATGGGCCTTGTTTCGCTCGAGTCACCAAATTATTTAAAGCTTCGTCTTTCCACGTTGAGTGGCATATTTCTTGTATTTTTGTATGCAAAATTTTTACATACATTTTTCTAGGTATAAGGTTTAATATTTACATTTCTATGAGGCTAATGGCTGAATGATTAAATAAGCAAGCCAATAGGTTCATATTATGAAAAGTCAGAAAGTTCCATTACTTTCAATTAGTCATTATTCGATTTATTAAACAACGATCTATGCGAGGGACCAGCCAGACCCATCCGTACTTCTAAGGTTAATCAAGATAGACAAAAACCTTTTTTTTAAACTGTTTTTCAAAAAGAAAAAAAAATCGGCCCAAAATCGCTTAGTGACGCAACATTATCTGCCACAAAGTATCGAATTACGGGAAAAAAAAAATTAAAAAAATCATGAATTGAGCTGGATAATCTCGATCTTTTCATTGTTTACATTCCGTTACTTGATAAGCCATGACCTTGAAAGTAGCGTTTTAAATGTGGTGACGGTCCCTGAATCGTTTTTCGTTAATAACTTCTATTCTACTGCACGGAATGCAATAAATGTTCGTACCCAGGCTGCATTTTGCTGTCTAAACATAATTATCTATCTACAAATAGGGGTTCTTATTCGAAAGTCAAGACTTCATGCTAATTTTAATTTGTATATGGTCTCTTATCAAAATTTTACCTCTGTTGTTTTAAAGAACACTTTAAACCAAGTCGGATTACACCTTTCTTTCCTTTCTGGCATGTATAATGGCCGTATAATTAAAAGTGTTTCATTTTTTTAATTCTATGACTACCATCTTTGCTTACTTGTATATAATTAATGCCAGAACAGAGCCTTGAGAAAACCTGTTTCTTGTGAGGATTACGTGATATTAAAAAAAATATGAGTCTCTTATAAGTTTCTCAACATTTGCTGACCTAGTTTGTTCCCCAAGAGCATCCTTTATTTCATATGACGCAATAATTCTTCTAAGTAACATTAATACCAACTATACATTCCATACATTAATACCATATTAAAAAAAAAAAAAAAAAAAAACGACTTACGTTATACATTTCTCCTAATTTTTATCCTCTCAAGTCGTAAATATTTATTTCACTATTTTTACTTACAATCCAACTCCTGCACAACTTCTTATATACGAAGAAAACATATTTAACTACCAGTATTATTTATGTTTTTTTTAAATTTTTTTTTGCTTACTGTCAAAACGTATTTTATGGGCTACGAAATTACATTGCTTGTCGTACTTTCAAGAACCAGGATTCTTGCTTGAGCGGGAGCCCTGAAAAAGCGTGTGATAACAACGGAGCTATGGAATGCGAATGCAAGACATCAATTATCTGATTCATTATTCAACTCAAAATTTTCCTGGAGAAATCCATTCGTTTTTAAAGGCAAAGCTAAAGTTTTGGGCATTCTCTTGAGTGGTATCCGTACGCTATTCTTTTTCAAACACTATGTCCTGTTGGTTCAAAACCGGTGATTCGTAAACCCCTGGGGTTCAGAAGTGCATAAAAGAGGTCCCAAAAATAATATCCTTATATATTATTTCTGTAGCCAGTTTTTTGTTCCTACGCGAGATCTTCCTCAATTCTTAATCGATTTTTTTTTATTTACATCCTTATATATTATGTCTGTAGTCAATTTTTTGTTACTACGCGAGATCTTCCTCAATTCTTGATCGATTTTTTTGTGATTTACACCTTATTTTAAAACTTCTCGTGCAGGCTAATGACGAAAAACAGACCCAAAGTCTAAAAATTGTTTTTTTTTTCTGTCAAGAAAAAAAACTCAGTTTTTATTATAGTTTTGGAATGAGGTTTTCGGTTGAATTTATAACTTTAACTTGCACTGTGACCGACAGAGCAGAATAGCTCGATCGGCAGAGCGTTCAACTGGTAAACAGAAAAACAAGTGTTTAAACCCAAGTTCGGACAATCTGCATCAAAAAATTAGATAAATATCACGCTTTACATGAAACCTTAAAAACAATAAATAACGAATGTGAGGTAATAGAATTAATGAGATGGAAACGCTCCTTGCTGTTATGAAAACTTGATCCAACATGGAGCTAAATCGATTCTTAATTGCACGGGTTTTTTTTTTTTTTTTTTTTTAATCTTTGGCTCCTGTCAGAAAACTAAAGCATAATTTAAGCGAAAATATAAGTTTCAGGTTTAAGATTTAAGACTATAATGGAAGACTTTTTTGTTCAGAGAAAATAATAAATAAATCGTATATTGAAACGTAAATTCTTCTAATGAGTTTTTGACATTTTGTACAAATAAAAACATTACTACAACAAATTGAACTTAAGTTTTTTATTCAAAACTATGAATATTTTTTAGAATACAAAGTAAGACATAAAAATTTTAAACAATTTGATGGGTAACATATTTTTTTTCCTTTTTCGGCAAAAAACAAATAGCCTATCACATTTTTACTACATTCGAAAAGCTACGCTTAAAAAAGAACTTAGTTCAACTTATTATTATTTTAACCGTGCGGTTAAATGATGAACACGTGCTGCCATCTATAAGCCCAACGGTTAAAGCTGCATGCGATCACAAGTTGTATAAATTTTCAAAAATGAAAACACTTATCTTCACTACCTCATCTTTACATATTATTTCGGTGGATTATTTTTTTTTGTCATTATGCGAAATCTTTCTTATCTCTTGAAGAAATTCCTCCCTCATTTTAAAACTGATCAGACCAGCTACTGACCAAAAATAGATTTACGGTCTAAAAATCAAGTTTTCGGAAACGCCCCTTGCTGTTGCAAAACCTTGATGCAGCCTGTAGTTCTTATGCAGATTTTTTTTTTAAAGCAAAGTTCTAACACAATTTTCCAATTTATTTCGTCGCTTTCGGCAAAAAAAAAAAAAAAAAAAAAAAAACAATTATATTTCATCTTCTTTTTTTTAAATAAAGCTTAAAAGCACCGGACTTAGTTGTTGTCCGACATAATGGCAAATTTAGATTAATCTTACGCATTACATGTACTCATAACATACTACAGATAACACACGTAAGACAATCAAATAAATGCGATGGGGATGCTACTTGGTATTTTGACTCCTTTATGCAGTCTACAGTTATTATTTAGATAAGTTGATTGTTAATCGGAGGGTGTTCCTCCTTTTTTTATTTATTTATTTTTTTTTTTTTTTCTTTTTTAAGCTTTGACTCCGTTCAGACCACTAAGCATAATGTAAGCATAAAAAAAGTATTAGATTAAACAATTCAGACCTCAAGGGAATCCTTGTGCAGAATTTTTTTTTCTTTGTATGCTGAAATGTAGATTTTTCTAATAGCAGTGTTCGACCTTTTGTATAAATGAAAAAATGCTACGCCAAATTGAAACTACGAGTTCCACCCAGTAAATCTTTAATTATTTATTCGAATACGATATAAGTATTAAAATTATCATTAACTTTATTAGCACGAAATGATTTTCTACTCCTCTGCTTTCGGTGGAAACAAAAAAAAAGAAATACGTTTTGTCAACGTCCGAAAAATTACACTTAAAAAACGGACTCAGTTCAACTGGTTTTGGTTTTGAATTTTAAGTCTTCGATAAAAAGAAAACATGTACTTGCATTTAAGCCGTAACTGTTAAAGCAGTCTGCTATGGGAAATTGTCCAATATTCAAAAATAAAAACACTTATTTTCAATCGAATTTATTACTTATCTGGAATGTTTGTTACGCTACGTGAGATCTTCCTCATTCTTTAATCAAATTCCATGTTTTACGAATAATTTTCAATCGTATTATGCTGGCTAATGACAAAACACAGACGCATGATATTGTTTTTTTTTCGGCAAAAAGCTTTTTTGCTGTTTTTTATTACGCAATCCTTCAATGAGTAGCATTCGAAAAGGAAGGCGCAATTGCTAGGTTTGAATTGTCGCAATTGCGATATAAAACATTAAAATTATTATCAACTTCATTAGTAAGAAATCATTTTTTTCTCCTCTACTTTCGGCTCAAAAAAAAAAAAAAAAAAAAAAACATTTTGTCTACGTTCGAAAAGTTACACTTAAAAAACGGAATTTAGTTCAACTGCTTTTGGTTTTGAATTTTAAGTGTTCGATTAAAAGAAAAACATGTTCTGACATTCAAGCCGTAACGGTTAAAGCAGCCAGCTATGGGAAATTGCATCATTTTTCAAAAATAAAAACATTTATTTTCAATATAGTTTATTATTTTTCTAGAATGTTTGTTTCAATTGCTACGCGAGATCTTTCTCATCCTTTAATCGAAGTTCATGTTTTACGAATATTTTTAAAGCGTATTATGCTGGCTAATGACAAAACATAGACGCATGGTTTTTTTTTTTTTTTTTTGGCAAAAAGCTTTTTTGCTGTTTTTTATTACACCTTCCTTCAATGAATATCATTTGCAAACGAAAGGACAATTACTAGGTTTGTTTGAGTGTTGTGCTGTTCATCGGAATGGCGCCAGTTCGAATCCGTGTCAATAAATATCTCTTTATTGTTTCTTTTTTTCCCGTCAGATGCTCACATGGGCAAGACGGTATTTTCCACAACCCATTTTTTAACATGCACAATTACTGCTTTTCACGAGTCACTCAGTCACATTTTCAATAATATTTATGTTTGCATTAAAAATACGTACAATCAAAAGGTGAGCAATGATCAAGTTACACAGCGTTGTATTTAACGAGGTTTTGTTTCTGACGTCTTCCAATTACATGCCTTCTTTTGTGCGCTTACTTTTTTCCGTTTGCTTCAAATCCGTTTACTTTTTTCCGTTTGCTTCAAATTTGTTTACTTTTTCCCGTTTACTTTAAATCCGTTTACTTTTTAAGTTTACTTCAAATCCGTTTACTTTTTTCCGTTTACTTCAAATCCGTTTCCTTTTTTCTGTGTACTTCAAATCCGTTTCCTTTTTTCGGTTCTTCTTTATAATGTTCTTTCTTTGAAATTTTAAAGAGCGAAATGCCGCATGAAACGATTCGAAGCGCAGTGCGGAGTAACGCACGGGTCAACTAGTTTAATTTCAAATCGCAAGCGTAAAAAGATAGGTTTATAAATATTGTTTGTATATTTAATAAGTGACCCATTTTTAACGAAGCCAAGAACGACATGGTTTGCGATAAAAATGTTCCGTTTGCAGCATTTTTAATTGAAAACCTATTCCTTGTGTATTTTGAAATAGACGATGTGCTCAATCAGTTCAAAATATTACCTCCAGAGGGCGGTAGCAGCCAAAAAAACTAAAAACAATCCTCTGAATATAGCAGCCCATTGCAGCAATAATGTGGCTTAGACGCATAGTATGTTGATGTTTCTATCCTCTTTTGATAGCGAAGCTTAACCAAATCCATACTCCAATGACTCTGAGCACATCGAACACATTGGCGAATCCACACTCTATTACTGACCTTTAAAATTACTCTCGTTATCTAGACATGTTCATTTTGTCTGAGCATTAACTAAACAAACTCATGATAACGTGGAAAAAATTCGCTAAAACAAAAATAAACATTATTTTTAATTAATTTGAAACCCAAACTCTTTGAAGTTAAGACATTTTGCATTTAATTCATTTTGCATTCATTGGAAATTTAATGTAGTACTGAAAAAGTTTATACTTAGGGAGAAAATATGGTAATATTCTTAGCAAAGAAATAGTATTTAAATCAAATATTAACTAAAGTAATTACAACCGTGAAAGAATTATACCCGACAAAAAAGTAAAGCTACTTGAAAGAGTTTTTTTTTCTTTCTTTCTTTCTTTTTTTTCTTTTTTTGAATATAGTGAAGCATCGTTTATACGGCTTTGAAAGGACTGCATGAAAAAAAATGTACAAATGAAAAACCGTATAGCAGGTATATAATATAAATTCGCATTGGACTCTGGAGTGGCCAATTAAAAAAAAAACGTATAAAAGTGCTTAAAAACGTATAAAAAGGAAACGTACAAATGTTGCTCCACTGTACTCAACTTTATACATTGATCCAAGTCGTTCTCAAAGAGGTTTTAAGTGAAAGTATAACATTCACACAGTTCATGTTTAACGATAGCTCTTTTTTCGCGCTTAGTGTGAGTCTCACAGAAGATGATGATAAAAAAAAAAAAAAACGAGTAAATGCATTCTGATTGAAAAAAAAAAAAAAACTGAAATAAAAAATAAGAGTATTCGGCGCACTTTTAGTAACGTTCTTGGTATCATAATTTAAAATTATCTTTATACACAGAAAGCAATTTAATATGCTACAAATAGATCCGGATAACCCGAAAAACCGGATAATCGAGAGCCGGATAAGCAAGGTTCTACTGTAGATTCATCATAACGTTCTCATTTTGTCGATTTTTATAAGCAGCTTGCTTAATCACTGGAAAAATGCATCAGGAACGCTCCTAGAAAATAATAGGCAGCAAATATACAATTTTTTGCCGTGCGAAAAACCACTCACGTTTTTCGCTAAAAGCCAGTATTCTTATGAAAGCATTAGAGCAACCATTGCCAAAGGTGTACCAAATTTGCAAGTAAGAGTCGAGCATTTCCCTCACCGGCAACTATTCAGTGACTTATTCGCCCCCATTGGAAGCTTTAGCTACCTGGACACGTCGTAACCGTGCCAAGCCGATACACTTAATGAACACGCTCATTCAATCTTTAAACTGGTAGCTAAAAATATTTTTCACAACAGTGAAAAGTATGCATTTGTGTAACTAGTAGCAATTCAGGAAATTTTTTTGCGAAGATACTTGATTTTACTGGTAAATAAGTGAAAACTTGTGAAATCCCGAAACGTTCCACGGAAATAACCAGTAACGTTTCGAAATTTTTTTACAGTGATCCCGAGATCACTGCTATTGATTTTTATAGTTAAATTTAACACGGAATTTAAGTTTTCGATATTTTCGTGCATAAAATATAGACCTAGGACATTAACCCTTAGCAGGCATCTACTGTCACCACTAGGGAATAAACTCAACTAATTTATTCCACTAATATCCTTGCACCGTGTGGCTTTCCTCGGATGATTTTTCGTCTAAAAGCTCACACTTTTTTGCATTGAAAAAGGTGTTCCTTGTAACACCGAAACACTTGTCTGCAGTAACTTGCAATTTTTGTGCATCAAAACGTTGGTTAATTGATTGATTTAATTTTCAAGCACAAGGTAATTATTCGTTAGCTATTCCAAATGTATTCAACAATAAAAATACAGTAAACGCCGGTTAATTGAATCAGTAGTTACTTGAATCAACCTTGTAACACCGAAACACTTGTCTGCAGTAACTTGCAATTTTTGTGCATCAAAACGTTGGTTAATTGATTGATTTAATTTTCAAGCACAAAGGTAATTATTCGTTAGCTATTCCCAATATATTCAACAATAAAAATACAGTAGACGCCGGTTAGTTGAATTAGTGGTTAATTGAATCAACCTTGTAACACCGAAACACTTGTCTGCAATAAGTTGCAATTTTTGTGCATCAAAACGTTGGTTAATTGATTGATTTAATTTTGAAGCACAAAGGTAATTATTCGTTAGCTATTCCCAATATATTCAACAATAAAAATACAGTAGACGCCGGTTAATTAAATTAGTGGTTAGTTGAATCAACCTTGTAACACCGAAACACTTGTCTGCAATAAGTTGCAATTTTTGTGCATCAAAACGTTGATTAATTGATTGATTTAATTTTCAAGCACAAAGGTAATTATTCGTTAGCTATTCCAAATGTATTCAACAATAAAAATACAGTAGACGCCGGTTAATTGAATCAGTAGTTACTTGAATCAACCTTGTAACACCGAAACACTTGTCTGCAGTAACTTGCAATTTTTGTGCATCAAAACGTTGCTTAATTGATTGATTTATTTTTCAAGCACAAAGGTAATTATTCGTTAGCTATTCCCAATATATTCAACAATAAAAATACAGTAGACGCCGGTTAATTGAATTAGTGGTTAATTGAATCAGCCTTGTAACACTAAAACACTTGTCTGCAGTAAGTTGCAATTTTTGTGAATCAAAACGTTCATTAGTTGATTGATTTACTTTTCAAGCACAAAGGTAATTATTCGTTAGCTATTTCAAATGTATTCAACAATAAAAATACAGTAGACGCCGGTTAATTGAATCAGTAGTTACTTGAATCAACCTTGTAACACCGAAACACTTGTCTGCAGTAACTTGCAATTTTTGTGCATCAAAACGTTGGTTAATTGATTGATTTAATTTTCAAGCACGAAGGTTATTCGTTAGCTATTCCCAACATATTCAACAATAAAAATACAGTAGACCCGGTTAGTTCAATCAGTGGTCAATTGAATCATCCGTTCTAATGCATCACATCGTCAAAATAAGAATGAAATCCCGTTTTATTGAATCAGCCTCTTTATGAAATCAGTCGCTTTACGAAATCAAAACAGTACAGTACAAGCGTGATTTATATAAGCGGCGACTCCTGTATTCATCAATGAAAACATTAACATTAGAATTATATGAACCTATTATTTTCCAAATAAACAATCGAATTGCTCAAAGTTATATTGAGACTTATGCCACAATAAACTAACAGTGAATTTTAACATTTTCTAAAAATTACACAACTCAAGGAAAAGTCTTTTATTTAAAGAAAGGAAGCTATAATTTTTCAGTGAATCTTTACAAAATATGTACTTAAGCAAAATGATGCGAAATAAATGATTTTTACTAAAAGATTAAACTTTTATTGAAATTCTAAATAAATCTGACGAACCATGATTTTTTTGCCAGCTAATTACGAAAACAGATATAGAATGGTAAACAAATTAAGAATGAAGTTGTTTTAATTAAATAGTTAATTTTCTCTTGCAGCTTGAACATTAAAGACTGAAGAAATAACTTTGCACAGTAATAACCAATTAAGATATCGCATTTTGAAGTAAATATTTTCAACTGAATGCATTGCAATTTCAAGTTTGATAAAACTAATTATATTTTATGTAAATAAGAATAGACCATAAAAGTGTATCACCAAAATGAAAAAAATTTTTTTTTCATTTATATATATATATATATATATATATATATATATATATATATATATATATATATATATATATATATATATATATATAATGACCAGGCTAAAACTTTGATTGAAGACAAATAAAACTGAGTAACACATAACTGAAAAGGTTTAAGTTGTATAAACATTCTGAAACGTCACTATTTCCGTAGAACGTTTAAGGATTTCACACGTTTACAACAGTTTGCTGTGAAATTGAAGTAAGCTTGTCGAAAGGTTTCCTAAACTGCTGAAAGTTGCACGAATGCTTACTTTTCAATGTTGTGAAAAACACTTTTCCTACAAGTTTAAAGATGACTAAGTGTATTCATTAAATAACGCAGGAGGGTAACAAGTGGAGGGGTGCTCTCTGTAAAATGAAAAATTTGGAGATAACCAATACGTAGGATAGGCAAATCCCTCCTCTGTGTTGGGGCAAGAGATGGTACCAGCAGCCCTGATCATAAACCCAGAGCCCCATGAAAAGGGCAGGTTGACTTATCCGACGTTTTGGCTCCACGACAAAATCGGATCCAACCTCGTTTCTAGTATTCATAAATACGCTATAATACTCACTAGTTGATGTGTCGTAAAACAATTGATGATAAGTTGAGTAAAATGTCACTTAAGGTGAATTTAACAAATATATCTTAGTTCACAAATTCAACAAAAATGTATCTGAAAATTTTTACTGTAATATACTTTGTTTTCACACTTTCATTGTTTTTAATTTGTATTAATTGAATCGTCGTCATCTGCGGAATAAAATAATCAAATATCAATCAGGCAACACATCTAAAGCTTAAACACCAGTTTTCTGCAATGAGGCTTTTGTACAAATACTATTTTTTTCGCCCGACAATTTTAGAAACAAAATGTCGGATAAGTCAGCTCCCCCTACATAGGAGCTTTGTATAAACCTGAGACGCATCGCTAAAAGGAGGGATGATGTGGGGAAAATCAGTTCTGGTCACACGCTCGCCCACGGGCATAATCACACTTACTCGTGATCGTAAAAAGCATAATTTGAAGTAAAGTTGTCAAAAATTTTCCATCTTTTATCTTTACGGCAAAGTAGGTCAAAATATGTATGTATGTATGCATTTAACGCGCAAAGTTCAGTTTATCCGTAAAATGCTTTAAACGTTGATGTAAATGTGGAGCTTTGTTATGCTTCAAATGGTGCATGTAAGTGACCTGAAATTTAAATACGAAGATCATGGTTTTGCGCTGTCAGAAAATTTTTATAAGCAATGAAGCGAACATCTGTTTGCGGGCCCTACTTTTCTTGCTAGAGCTGGAATTCGATTTGTTGACTCCAGTTGTTGGTCTGGATCGAACATAGTTTATTGAATCTGGGATGTCGGAAGGTGCATTTAAGCGCGGGACAGCTGTTCTATCAATGCTCGAGTTTTCAGATGGTTCAGATATTTCTCTGAGAACTGCACTAGTTTGAAAATTTTCTTCTATGCTATGGTTTTGAAAAAAAAAAGGGGGGGGGGGAAGTCAATTAACACAAATAAGAATTAAATACAATTATGAATAATGTTATTGCCTTTTTTATATATAAATTGCTTGCAAAGCTGATGATATTTCTTTTCATACTGTATTTATCTCTTCCCCATTTTGACTTTTATTGTGTTCCTCTAACGTAGGTACACATAAGATAAACATTTTCAGTATAGGGTATCATTTTTGAATCTATGCACCGTATGTGACGTGACGGCCGAAGTGAATTGAAACAAAAATCGACATAAAAAGAGTTCCATTAATCGAGCTAGTTCAATTCGCAAAATTAATCATTTGTATTCCCATTTATTATTTTTAATAAATTATCTTTGGCTAGTTACCAAAAGTCTATAGTTTCTAGCAACAAACGCGTGAATATGAGTGAATTTAACTTATTATTTGTACGATTTTTAAAACTCTTCTGTATTCATTTATACAGGGTCCATTACGAAAGTAATGAGCATTTACTGGCAAAATATATTTATTGATCGTAATTTGTACAAATGTTCAATATTCTTCAAAATACATTCCTCCTGCATCAATACACTTGCGGAGACGTGTTTGATACGCCTGAAAGGCACCCTGAAACTCTTCCAAGGGAATGCCTCTCAGGAACGTTGTAACATGGTGTTGGATGTTTCCCAAGGTTCCCCAATGTTTTCCTTTCTTCTCTCTCTCTCTCTCTCTTGAGTCGCTTAAACAAAAAGAAGTCAAATGAAGCTAAGTAGGGACTGTAAGGTGGTGAGGGATCACCGGGGGGGGGGACATCCATAACGGGGTTCGTCGGCGACCTCCTCCTGGCTCTCTTTGAATGTCTTGTGCCACTTCCCAGACTGTGATCTTTAAATGCAATCGTCCTTGAAGGCTTCTTGCAGCATCTGGAATGTTTCGGTTGCATTTTATCCAAACCTCACGCAAAACTTTATGGCGTATCATTGTTCAAGCGAACGCTCCATTGCGTTATGTTACAAAAGTTGAAAACATACTTCAAGCGGAGGCACTTATCTCCGCTCACACTGCTCGAAAGCAACTGACGACTGGATGCATTGAAAGGGCATATCCCGCACCATATTTCCCAGCCGGTTTTACCGTGCTGCCATCTATCGTCGCGTCACAATAACATTATGCTCATTACTTTCATAATGGACCCTGTATTTAATGCATGTTTGTTTTGTTTAGATATGTTGTATGATTGTGTTAGGATATAATATTTTTGTCCATTTTGCTGTATTGGCTGAAACTTTAATCGATTTGCTGATTCAATACCACTTCAAGATCACTTCTTTTTGGTGAGTTGTCAGTTATGTAAGGTAGTAGTTTATAGGAGGCCCCGATTTCAAATGGTTATTAAAAATTAAGAGATCGTATATCATTAGTTAGGTATTAAAATTTGGGAGTTTAGTTGATTTTTGTAGTGAAATTGTAAAATAAGTTGTATTTATACATTTGGGTAGGAAATCGTATATATGACCAATTATTTTTTACTTTTTAGTTCCACTTTGTTTTTTGAAGTCGGTTCTTTTTTTATTTGAAAATAATTTATTGATATATTTAATGAAGAAAGTAGTGCTTAAATTTCAGCTAAGGCTAAAAAAATTCGAGCTAAAAACGTAAAAAACTCCCGAAGTTAAGTTAGAGCATTGAAATAAATTGCTCAGAACGCGGGTAATTCTATCCTTTTTAACGATAAATAATATTAATATTCGGATGTAATTTTCTCCCCCATATTCGGGAATTCATGTGAAAATTGAGTCTAAATAGGAATAAAAAAAGAGCTATTCATCAAATTTTTTTTCAAACTGGTCCGAAAAACTTTTAATGGACTTAAGAAAATAAACTGTAAATTGCAGCGAAATATTCCGGGTAGTTTTCGAGTTTTGCGCGTTCAAACACACAGACGCTTTTTGGACACTTCATTTTATACTATGTAGAGATGGAGTCGACTTTATTCGCAATTCCAATAAACTATAGGGGGCGCTGCAGCTTAATGAATGACAGTAATATTTCATCGTGTTTGTGAGAAACTTTCTTTTCTATTCCTCTGAAATTACATTACACCATAAACTCTCTGAAGCCTGTAATTTTCTCCAAAGAAAACACGTGGAACGGAATGTTTTACCTTTTTCTTTAGTATTGTTAATAACTGCATGGTAGCGTATTCGAGCTCTGGAGTTGCGAATACACGAAATTAGGAAGTTGTTTTATACCTTCCCGACTTCCTCAAAGGTAAATTAAAGATATCCATACTAAACTCATGCGAATAAGTATATTTTAATGGCGTAGCTTCCGGTTCCTGTTACTTCTCCACCTCGTTGTTTTGCTCATGCGTAAAGCGAAACCTCTTTGATTTCTAAATATTTCGGTAACGATCCCGAAAGTTACATAAAAATTGTTAAACTAAATATAAACAAATTAATATGTTCTATTAATATGCTTACATACAGTTTAATAGTTTTTGAGTCATGCACTTTTGTTATTTTATTAGATTAAATTCGAGTGGAATTTAACTAAATTCCATTTGCGCTCTGTTTATGCCTTATTAATATATCTAGAGATTAAAAACTACATGATTTTTGTACTTGAAACAAAATATTGATGCAAACGCACACTTTCAGAATTTGATTAACCGCAATAACTTACTCCATCAGGAATAAAAATGTTGTGTGTACTGTTTTCTACAATCTAATTCTTTAGACTCGAAGAAATGCTATTTACTTTCTTTGTTACAGTCCTTAAACAAATTTGCGGAAATGTTGGCTTTTGTTGTTCCTATCCTATCTAGTAAAACGTTCTCCAGCTTTTGAATGCTGTTTGATTTCAGTCTTAACTGATTGTTTAGTTTAATGTTACTTCATTCGATCTTTGTTTAGCAAATCTCTGAATTTGTTTATTTATTCAAAGTTTAAGGAATTGTAACTGATGGAAATCTTGTCTTGACTCACCGCAAGCGAAAATGTAGTTTTACGTTGAAAATGTATTTCAAAAAGAAAGATTACGTCTTGATGCTTTAGAGCATTGTTTAAGCGCTCAGTGTCCAGATTCTTCATTGCAAATTCCCAGTACACATTGGACAAACGATTCGAACACTTGATAGAAAAAAAATGTTCCAATTGGCTAAATGTTCTCTGAAAAGTGTTCCGGATGTGCTCTGTAAGGAAAAATGATCACTGAGCTGTGCTCCGTATTAGTTCCGACTGCGTCTAGGTCACTCTTCAATTTAATTTTGGGAACAGTTTTGGAACCCATTTGTGCACACAAGTGATATCATCACTATCTTTAGTATGAAAATTATTTCAACACCTTTCTTTAACTACTTGTCTCTCAATATGATAGTTAGGTAGGCATTTCTTTGCAACGAATTGTTGTCGAATGATGTCATGAATGCCGTCAAAAAGGATGACTTTCCATGGCACAGTGTTTCGATTAATACACGCTAGCTGGACAAAAGTCAAGTTCAAAATTCATCATTTCATCACACAAAATTAAAGTGTTCCTAAATTCAAAATGATTTAATTGTTCAAGATGGATATTATTTATGCCGGTAAGCGCTTTTTTTCCCTAATTTATTTACTCTATCTGATAATTAAACATTGTTAAATTTCTTTGAAGGTAAACGAAGGAGTTTTCAAGTGATGGTAATGATTTTACCCTTTTGTATCCGGGCCAAATTTTCTGTACTTAATAGCTGCACTTTTCCCATTATTAATAAGGCGTATTATAGTCAGCACACTCTAGTACAGCATTTTTTTTCTCTAGAATACTTTCTTTCGAGTAGGGATTTCTTTGAAGAATTACTGAAGTACTCAAAGTTTTGCGTAAAAACATATGTAGTATTCGAGTGTGCTGACTATAATACGTCTTATTATTTATGAGAAAACTGTAGCTACTATATACAGAAAATTTAACCCGGGTACAAGTGGGTACAAGTCATTGCTATCACTTGAAATATTTGAAACAGGCAAAAAAATCTGTCCTTCATCTTAAAAAAAAATAATATTATTTAACTATCAGATAGATTAATTAAATTAGGGAAAAAAAAGCACTTACTAGTATAAAAAATATCCATCTTGAACAGTAAAATCATATATGAAAATAGGAACACTTTAATTTTGTGTGATGAAATGATGTCTGGAACTCAA
This sequence comes from Uloborus diversus, assembly GCF_026930045.1. Taxonomy (NCBI): domain Eukaryota; kingdom Metazoa; phylum Arthropoda; class Arachnida; order Araneae; family Uloboridae; genus Uloborus; species Uloborus diversus. The sequence continues at coordinate 50,070,481 of NC_072739.1, read as the reverse complement.
CTGATTTATTCAATTACAAACGGATACGTACCTTTGAACCTTATTACTCACGTGACGGGAGGGAGTTAGACATAAAAAAATAACAAAGTATCATGTTTTGGTTCATTGTTTGTATTATCCCAATACCAAAGTTTAGAATTTTTAACATGACTTTTGTCCACCTAGCTTGTACGAATCGAAACACTGTGCATGGGCAAAGACCGTCCATTGCCAGTTGACAGATGCCCCGCGATATAGCTGTGAAATCAGCATCAAAAACTACTGGTATAATCAAAGGAGTGTTCGATAAGTGTTACAAAAAGTGTCCCCAAAAGTGTGCTACATTTTTTTTAAAGTATGGACGTTATTCGGTGTTAATAAAATGTTCCCAAAAGTGATAACAAAGGTAGATGAACCACATAAGTGTTTGGAAAATGTTCCTAAAACTTTTAACGAAAGAAAAGGAACCAAATTAGGGTTTTGAAAATGTTCTCAAATGTAGATGAACCAAATAAATGATCAGAAAATGTTCCCAGATGTTTTTTGAAAACTACAAAAAGTGTACTTCAAAGTTCTAAAAAAGAAGTGTTCTAGAAAAGGAAGCAAGTAATCGTGTTTAAAAAAAATTCAAAATGTGTTTAGAAGGTATCTGAGTGTAGAGACAAATAAAATAGAAATATCATTCGATAGGCGAAGAGTGTCGTTAAATTGCATGTAAAAAAAGAACATTTTTAGAGATTATTTGCGTTAGAATTGTGGAACAACTCCTAAGATAACCTTTATTTTAAAGAAAAAATCTACCTTTCCCAAGTTCAGTCATCTCTCGCGATCAATAAAGCGCCTTAAGTCAATCCACGTTTCTGACTGGAAAAGGAACCAAATAAGTGTTTTGAAAATGTTCCCAAAAGTAGATGAACCAAATAAGTGATAAGAAAATGTTTCAAGAGGTATTTTGAAAACTGTTCAAAACGTGTTCTTCAAAGTTCTAGAGAAAAAGTGTTCTAGAAAAGGGAGCAAGTAATCGTGTTCAAAAAAAAATGTGTTCAGAAGGTATCTAACTGTAGAGACAAATAAAATAGAAAATATCATTCGATGGGCGAATAGTGTCGTTAAATTGCATGAAAAAAAGGAACATCTTTAGAGATTATTTGCGCCAGGATTGCGGAACAACTCCTAAGACATCCTTTATTTTAGGGAAAGAATCTACCTTTCCCAAGTTCAGTCATCTCTCGCGATCAATAAAGCGCCTTAAGTCAATCCACGTTTCTGACACCAATAAATCAAATTTTTTTCCCAAAAGAAGAAGTGCGTAAACACAGAATCCTGCTTCATTGCTTCTGGACGTGTTTATTGACAGTTGTGGTAAAAGTTCTGCGTCAACACAAAGTTTGGTGGCGAGTTGAATTTGTTTCTCTATTATAAAAATTAAAACATTAGTAAAAAGTCGCTAAGTAAGTAGTGTAAAGTGAAATACAATAACGAAAACAGCAACAATTTTTTTTCCTGTTTTCAAAATAGTATTATTAGTTATTAAATACCATACTTTAAAGTTGAAGTAAATAGAATATTAGAGTTGGGTGATTGGTTAAGGAATTTTTTTATGTTTAATGTGCGTTCAAAAAAGTATTATTAGTTTTGCGAACAATTAATTCACTTTAAAGTTGAAGAAGATAGAATATTAGAGATGCGTGTACGTGGTTAAGGAAATCTTTTATTTTTTAATGCACTTCAATAAAGTATTATTAGATTTTAAATAGTATACAGGCGTCCCTCGTATAACACAGTACCTCTACAACACGGTTCCGATATTACACGGTATCAAATTTGCGATTATTATAACAGTTTCAATATTATAAGGTACGAAACTTTAATTTATAACTACACGGTTTTGATTTAATTCGAATTTTAAAAGAATGAATTTAATTTTTTTTCAATACCCTGTTTAAAAATGTGTAATAACAACTGTGTAATAAGTTTTTACTTCGTTTTTATGAAACTTTTAAGAAAAATTATCTGTCTTGGGCTCAAAAGTTTGGTTTTCCCGTATAACACTAACTTTTAACTTTTAAATACCTACTTGATTTTTCTCATCAGTGTTCTATAAGCAAAAAATGTGAATTTTATTTTGTTTCCAATGCATTGTAGAAAAATAACATTAGGATTAAACATAAGCTAAATTTGGCAAACGATAAGTAAAAAATGTAGTCGAAACAAAATATGAAATAAAATAAATAGAATGATTCTATTTATTTTATATTAAATTTTGTTTTGCTGTTGTTGCTCAAGCAAACTTTATTGCTACAGAAAAGCTCAGATTTGTTTCTTATGGAATGCCTTTTGTTCTTAGTAAAGCAAGTTAATCAAGTTTTTTCTTGTTGTGCATAACAGTTTTAATTTGAGCTATTATGTAAAATAATTAAGTTTTATCGTTTATAACAACTCTTATTTTTAAATCAGTGGGTCTTTGTATTTTCTGGTTGCCAGTTTCCGTTTCTATGTTTTTTGACCCGAAATTTCAGCTATTATAAAACTTGCACCTTATGATTTGGTTTCGATACAACCCGGTACACATTCCTTGATTTACATTATTTCAAGGTCTCGTATAACACGGTTTCGATATAACACGGAACATCGTTTCAATATAACACGGTACACATTGACATGATTTATGATATGTACATGATTAATTCGGTTAAAAAATGAATAAAAAAATATTTGTAAAAAAGTCTCGTACAACACGGTTTCGATACTTCACGGAACGAATAAACCGTGTTATACGAGGGATACCTGTACCTTAAACTTGAAGTAAGAAAATATTTGCACAGTTGGTTAAGAAAATATTTTATTTTTAATGTACTTTCAAAATAGTATTATCAGTTTTTTAAATAATACGCTTTGAAGTTCAAGTAAAAATAAATAGAATATTAAGAGTTGCGTAAGTGGTTCAAAAAAAGTTATTTGTTTCCTGAATTAAACCTTTCAATGCCCAAAGTATAAAGATATAAGTATCGAAAACAAAATCAAAAATCACAGGATTACACAGTAGGATTTGTTGTTGTCCTTGTCAAGTCCATAAACAAAGTCACATTGTTCTGTGGGGTAGGACTTCTTTATTTACACCCACAATTTGGACTTAACACTCCAATGGGTAGCTTTTGCGCGTTTGTAACTCTAAGCAGCTCTCTACGCCTACATGAATTAGCAACCACGACAGATCTAATATGCACCAACAGTTATTACTGTACTAAGGTCAAAAAGGTAGGGTTTATGGTTTGTTCATCAACGGAATATAGTTGTTTTAATCCCCCTTTATCGATCTTTCGAAATTAATCTTTAACATTTTGAATATGGCACTGCCATCTACGCTAATTTGTTGCCAATCAGTACTATATGCAAATCATCTTGGGAACAAGGAAGATAATAAAGGGTTAAAAAAGAGCACCAAAATCCACTCCTATAAAAAAATTTAAAAAATTATATTAAAAAGAAAGCTAAGAACCGTGTGAAGTAAGGCACGTACGTCCCTACAGCTGAAATGGTGAATATATTTTTTTAAATTCGTCCATATCAAGCTAAAATGTTACATATGCTTGTGACTAATGTTTTTATTCCCACAAAACTTGTTTTAACAAAAAAAAAAAATCAATGGCTCTTGTTAAAATCTATTATTGTTATTTTATTATCTCCAGAACTTACTTTGTATGTTATTTGTATTATTGTTTCTATTATCCACACAACTAACGGGTATTCGCAACTCCAGCGCTGGAATACGCTACCTTGCGGTGATTTGCAAAATTAAAGAAAAAGGTAAAACATTGCGTTCCATGTGTGTCTGTTGGTAAATATAGGCGGTTTGTTATGAGTATTTATTAACGCATTCGATGTGTCTTAGATTGCTTTCAGCTATAGAAATTGTTTCGCCCCTTGATAGTATTCTCGAGCTTCTCAAAATAATATTAGTTTTCCTTATTTCCTTCCAAAAATGAGTTGATTGTTAAATGGTAAAAGTGTAAACAAAAGAAAACTATGGATTAACAAACTTGGATAACGTTATACCAGGTAAAAAATTTATTGTTTTGTGTGAATTTTTTAAGAATATGTTTTTTTTTAATCTGAAATTTATTTAACTAACCATATTTTACAGCAGCATTTAGTTGGAATGGACAGCATGCAAAATATTTTCTTTTATATGTTATCGTAGAACGAAATGAAAAATGTTTAACCGAGAAGGAATTTACTTTATTGCTTACATTATCAGCTGAAAGGTTTCACCAAATTTGTTTAGGGTTACAGTTTTAGTATTGTGCGAGCAAAGAACCCTCTGTGAGATTCCGCATATCAGTTAAACTATTTTTATTTTTTATCATGAACGGAATAAAATGGTAGAAAGATTACAGAATTCGATAAGTAAAAAAAAAAAAAAAAGGCAGATCAATTAAAAAGAAAACTACCACCATACATCCGTAAGAATTTTGTTGATGATTTGCATAGCATGACATAATTAAATCACAACTCAGAAATTAGGAACATACGAAACAGAAAAATTTAAAATTAACCGATTCGGCAATTTGAGAAAAATAACTCAGCTACAAATGCAAAACAATTAGTGATAGCCAAGCAGGGCAAAGAAATATCAACTTCTTTTGATAATAATTCGTAATGTTATATAATTAAATTATCTGGCAGTAATTGTCTTCTTAGGCCACAATTATTATTTAGTTTTATATGTGATAAATTAATATCGGACTCAACGTCGTGGAAATGGCTGCTTAGAACTACGAACTACGTAATTTGCAATAAGTTTTGACGTTTAGTAATGCTTCTTGAATTCTCATTTCTTTCTACGTGGGCCAGAATATCCACAAGACTTTGAAAATTAAATTAAAAAGAATAAAGCGAAAAAAATCATGCATGAGAACAAAATTTACTAGGCTCATGAGCATTTTCTACGCTACGGCATGCGTTTGTTTTACCTTTTTCATCCGCCATTAGACAGTGACTGCAGTGCCCCCTATAGTTTGTTGGAGTTGCGAATAAATTTTGTTCAGTTTATTTTTTCAAAACACACGTTTCAGCACTTTTATTTATTTATTTATTTATTTATCTTTTTTTGATAAAACCTACTTTTGATTAACACTGGGTTTAACATATTTTTTTGGTAAAGTCTACTTTTATAACGCATGTTTTAACATTTTTTTTTTTGGTAAAACCTATTTTTCAAAACACACGTTTTAACCCATGTTTTAGTAAAGTCTATTTTCATAACAATTTTTGGTAAACCGTATTTTTCATAACATGTGTTTTAACACATTTCTTGATAAATCTATTTTCCATAACACATGCTTTAATACATTTTTTTGGGAAAACTTTTTTCATAACAGAGATGCTTTAATACTTTTTTGGAAAAACCTATTTTTCATAACAGATGCTTTAGTGTTTTTTTAGTAAAACCAATTCTCCTTAATACATTTTTTGATAAAACCTATTTTTCATAATAATGATAATATAATTCAGCAATAATGATAATTGTTATCATTAATAGCTTACCATCACAATTACTTTTATTTCCTTTCTTTCCCTACAGTTACTGTCATTACTGAGAAATAAGTTATTGCTAGGAATCAATATTGACAACTGAAATACTTGTGTTCGTTTTTGTTCGAAACTTATTCATATCAAATATGTATACGCTACTACAAAAATATAAAGTGGTCTTGCAATTTTTGCATTTGAATGAACGGACATTTGTGTTTAGGCAATTTCGTTTACCACAGTCGGCATATGAAAGCGATGAAGCGTAACTCCCTTTGCATGATCTTTTCTTGTTTAATATTGAATTGGACTTGTTGGCTTTTGATCGAAAAAAGTTTGTTGAATTTGGAGCGCAGGAAGTGAATTTCGACGCGGAACAGCTGTTCTAACAATGCCTAGTTTCTAGATGGTTGCGTTTTCTTCTTGGAATTGGACTGGTTCTACTAAATTTAGAATTTTCCTGCGATTGAGTTCGATTTATTTTTCGGGGATTTGTTTAGATAACGATTTGGGAACAACGGTTGTGGATGAGTACGGAAATAGTTCGCATCAAATTGCTTTTAAGAATTGGAAACAAAATGACATTTTGTCACTTATGTTGAAAAGCTCTGAAACTTCTCTGCCATTTCATCACTTTTGCTTACAATAAATCTTCATCAAATCTTAAGAAACAAGTGCAAAAATGAACATTTAAAACTGTTAAATGTTAGCTTACCATTGAGCTTACCATTTTATTTTTATGACGAAATGAAAACATTTTTTTTTTTTGTCTGTGCCATAGAAACTCTGTCTCAATTACAAAAAAAGATGCTGCATCGAGTAAAGGTTTTGCCATTGGCAACATAGAAATTTAAAACGTGTTAACCGATCAACTTAAAAGCACATATACTGAAATTAAACGACAATTCATTGATGCTGGACCGATATTTATTTATTTCTCATACTGAATAGAGTTGAATAAAAAAGATTTATCAGAAAAATGAGCAGTTGGAACCCCGCTTCTCATTACATCATAACGCAGATACACTTAAAACTATCACAACAACATCAAAGAACACCCTCATCTTCTCCACGCTCGCAGCGCAGGCAAGTGTCTCTTGGAATAAGTAGAGCCTCTTGAAAAGGACAGGGAGACTTAACCGACATTTTGGGTCCAAGATGAAATTGGATCCGACCTCGTGTGTAGTATTTATAAATACGTTATAATAGTCACTAGTCGACCCGTGCGGAACTCCGCACTGTGCTTCGAACCGTTTCATAAGGCATTTCGCTCTTTAAGAATTTCAAAGGAAGAACATTATGAAGAAGAACCGAAAAAAAGTAAGCGCATAAGAGAAGGCATGTAATTTAAAAATCAGTAACAAAACCTCGTTAAATACAACGTTGTGATAATTTGATCATCGCTCACCTTTTGGTCGTACATATTTTCAATGCAAACATAAATATCATTAAAAGTGCGGCTGAGTAGTGACTTGTGAAAAAGCAATAATTGTGCACGTCAAAAAACAGGTTGTGGCAAATACAGTCCTGCCCATATGAGTATCTGACGGAAAAAAAAGAAACATTTAAGAGATATTTATTGGCACGGATTCGAATTGGCGCCATTCTGATCAACAGTCCGACACCCCAACAAACCTAGCAATTGTGCCTTGCTTTTCGAAAGCTATTCATTGAAGGAATGCGTAGTAAAAAACAGCAAAAAAGTTTTTTGCCAAAAAAAAAAATAATAAGATCATGCTTCTATGTTTTGTCATTAACCAGCATGATACGATTTAAAATTATTCGTAAAGCATGGAGTTTGATTAAAGAATAACGAAGATCTCACGTAGCGTTTGAAACAAACATTCTAGAGAAGTAATAAATTAGATTGAAAATAAGTGTTGAATATTGAACTATTTCACATAGAAGGTTGCTTTAACCGTTAAGACTTAAATGCCCACACATGTTTCTCTTTTAATCGAACACTTAAAATTCAAAACCGAAACCAGTTGAACTGAGTCCGTTTTTTAAGTGTAATTTTTCGAACGTAGACAAAAGTTTTTTTTTTCAGCAGAAAGCAGAGTAGTAGAAAATGATTTCTTGCTAATGAAGTTGATAATAATTTTAATGCTTTATATCGTATTCGCGCGAATAAAAAATTAAAGGTTTACTGGGTGAAACTCGTAGTTTTAATTTGGCGTAGTATTTTTTCATTTATACAAGAGGTCGAACACTGCTATTAGAAACATCTACATTTCAGCATACAATGAAAATGTTTTTCTGCACAAAAAGGATTTCCTTTTGGTAAATCTAATACATTTATGCTTACATTATGCTAAGTGGTCTGGATGTAGTCAAAGCTTAAAAAAAAGGAAGAACACCCTTCGATTAACAGTCAACTTATCCGAATGATAACTGTAGCCTGCATAAAGAAGTCGAAACACCAAGTAGCATTTCCACTGCATTTATTTTATTACGTTTGTATGTTATGAGTACATAATAATATAAATTTGATATTATGTCGGACAGCCCAAACTTACCCGAAGTTCAGATAGTTTATAGCCGAACGCTCTACCGAAAAAAACTTATCAATTTAACCGAACAACTAAGTCCAGTGCTATCAAGCTTTATTAAAATATGAACACACACACAGGCTATTTTTTTTTTTTTTTTTTTTTGCTGAAAGCGACGTAAAAAATTGGAAAACTGCATTAGAACTTTGCTTTAAAAAAAATGCATAAGAACTACAGGATGCATCAAGGTTTTGAAACAGTAAGGGGCGTTTTCGAAAACTTGATTTTTCGACCGTAAGTCTTTTTTTCGTCATTAGCCAGCCTGATAAGTTTTAAAATGAGAGGGGAATAATATATAAGATAAGATGTTGAAGAAAAATGTTTTTATTTTTGAAAATTTTTACAATTTGTTACCGCAGGCTGCTTGAACCGTTATGACTTAGATGGCAGCACGTGTTCATCATTTGACAGCACGGTTAAAATACAAAATAAATTGAACTATTCTCATTTTTAAGCGTAGCTTTTCGAATGTAGTAAAAAGTTGATAAGCTATTTGTTTTTTTGCAAAAAGAAGAAAAAATATACATTTTACCCTTCAAATTGAGGTAGTAATTTTTTTTATTTGTACAAATAGTTAAAAACTCATTAGAAGAATATATATTTCAATATACGGTTTTTTTTTCTGAACAAAAAACAATTCTACTGTAGTCTGAAATCTTAAACCTGTTACTTATATTTTCGCTTACATTATGCTTTAATTTTCTTACCAGAGCCGAAGCTTAAAAAAAAAAAAAAAACGTGCAATTCAGAAGTAATTTAGCACAAAGTCACATCAAGTTTTCATAACAGCAAGGAGCGTTTCCTTCTCATTTATTCTATTTCCTCATAGTTGTTATTCACTTTATTAAGTGTGCATGTAATGCGCGATATTTCTCTAATTTTTTTGTTGCAGATTGTCCGGACGTGGGCCAGAACACGCATTCTCCTGGCTAGGAGGAGAACGCTCTGCCGATCAAGCTATTCAGCTCTGTCGGTCATAGCGCAAATTAAAGTTATAAGTTTAACCGAAAACCTCATTCTGGTTCTTTAAAACAGGTTTTTCGGCTGAAAAAAACAATTTTTAGACCGTGGGTCTATTTTTCGTCAGTAGCCAGCATCATAAGCTTTAAAATAAGTTGTAAATCAAAGAGATTGGTCAAGAATTGAGGAAAATCTGGCGTAGAAACCAAAAACAGGCTACAGAAATAATATATAAGGATAAGATATTGATGAAAAATGTTTTTATTTTTGAAAATTTTTACAATTTGTTATCGCAGACTGCTTAAACCGTTATAACTTAGATGGCAGCACGTGTTCATCATTTAACAGCACGGTTAAAATACAAAATAAATTGAACTATGCTCTTTTTTAAGCGTAGCTTTTCGAATGTAGTAAAAATGTGATAAGCTATTTGTTTTTTAGCAAAAAGAAGAAAAAATATATATTTTACCCTTGAAATTGAGGTAGTATTTTATTTATTTGTACAAAGAGTCAAAAACTCATTAGAAGAATATGTATTTCAATATACGATTTATTATTTTTTTTCTGAACAAAAAGCAATTCTATTGTAGTCTGAAATCTTAAACCTGTTACTTATATTTTCGCTTACATTATGCTTTAATTTTCTTTCCAGAGCCAAAGCTTCAAAAAAAAAAAAAAAACACGTGCAGTTTTGAAGTAATTTAGCACAAAATCACTGAATGTTTTCATATCAGCAAGGAGCATTTCCTTCTCATTTATTCTATTCCCTCATAGTAGTTATTCATTAAATTCAGTGCTCATGTAATGCGCGATATTTCTCTAATTTTTTGTTGCAGATTGTCCGGACGTGGGCCCGAACACGTAATCTTCTGGTTACGAAGAGAACGCTCTGCCGATCAAGCTACTCAGCTCTGTCGGTCATGGCGCAAATTAAAGTTATAAGTTTGACCGAAAACCTTATTCTGGTTGTTTAAAACAGGTTTTTCGGCTAAAAGAAACAATTTTTAGACCTTGGGTCTATTTTTCGTCAGTAGCCAGCACCATAAGCTATAAAATTAGCCGTAAATCAAAGAAATCGATCAAGAATTGAGGGAAATTTGGCGTAGAAACCAAAAACAGGCTACAGAAATAATATATAAGGATTGGTTGTTATGTCATAAAACAATTGATGTTAAGTTGAGTAAAATCTCACTTAAGGTGAATCTAGAAAGATAACTTCACAAATTCAACAAAAGTGTATTGGAAAATGTTTAATGTAATAAACTTTATTTTCACACCTTATTTAGTTTTAATTTGAAATAATTAAATTGTCTTCATCTACAGAATACATCAAACATCAATCAGGCAACACATCTAAAGCTTGGACACCAGTTTTCTGCAATGAGGCTTTTGTACAAATACTATTTTTTTCCGCCGATAATATTGGAGCCAAAATGTCGGACAAGTCAGCTCCCCTTATATAGGAGCCTTAGAACAATGAAATCCTTTGTCTGAGATTTCAAAGTGCTAATACTTGAGAGAGGCAATTTAATTTGACTTAGCAAATACTCGTAAGCTTTAGAAGCTCTCGATCTTAAAACTAAAAAACGCTAGCTGAGTTATCCGACATTTTGGTGCCAAAACTGTCCGGGGGAAAAAAACTAATATTTGTAAAAAACCTCGGTTTCAGAAATGTGGTGCCCAAGCTTTAGATGCGTTTCATGATTGATGCTTGATTATTTTATTTTGTAAATGAAGAAAATTTAGTTGATTCAAATTAAAAACAAATAAGGTGTGAAAATGAGGTTCATTACAGTAAACATTTCCCAAAACATTTTTGTTGATTTTGCGAACTAAGTTACCTCACTAGTGATATTATTCTCAACTTATCGTTAATTGTTTTACGACAAAGCAACCAACGAATATTATAACGTATTTTTAAATACTAGAAACAAGGTTGGATTGAAAGCTGTCTTGGAACCAAAATGGCGGATAAGTCGGCCTGTCCTTTTCAAGGGGTTCTAATCCGATGACCAAGGTGTTTTGTCATATCTATTATTTAGTCATTGCAATCGCCCTGCAGTTCAAGTAACTGACAGTGGCGGAGATTCGGGCAACCGCCCCCTCACCATTTGTTATGGTTTATTTATTTATTTATTGTATTTTCCAGTTTAGAAACCAAAACTAAAAATTACAAAAAAAAAGCAGAAATGTCAAAATTTTCAGAACATAGGTATTTGTTTTGCTTTATATATCTGTTTACGAAACATTATTTAGTACAAGCAGTAACTTCTAGTTTGTGTAGTCATTGTTTAGATATTAGTAAATCAATTATTTTACTTAAACAAGCCATACTTGTTCAACGAAATTATTACCAAATTATCAAAATACTTTGGAGTAAATAATGTAAGCATAATTCTTATCTAAGTGTTTCTTCGGGGAAAGTTATTGTGCACAACATTCATCATAATCTTAATAATTGAGTTAAGTTGTTTAATTATGACTCATCTGCTCTTAAAACCAGCCCTAGCAAAATTTTTACTTTTCTTTCCCTCACTTTTTTCCATATTTTTGCTGCCGCAAAAAGTTATATGGGTTTTAACTGTCATCCCTCCCCCACTTTTCAGTCCCACTTGCCGCCTCTGGTAACTGATAATAATGAAATGATTGAATCATTTATTTTCTGTTCCATTTGCACTTTGATTTCTTCTTCTTTTTTGGAAGCTTCTGTACATACTGTTTGATTTTTTAAACCGCGACCTTCCTTGAATTTGCGCATGCGTCAGGTCGCTTCTGATTTTATCAAAATAGGGGAGATATTGATAAAAGAGACAACGAATGTGAGGGTATTTATTTATTTGTTTTTTTTTTTTTTTTTTTTTGTTTCGTTTTGTTTTCCGTTGGATTCGTTTATTAGAGGTGTTGGTTTGAGTTGAGGATTTTTTTTTTAATTATTCCCCTTCCTTATCAGTAAAGCAGAAATGCTGCCATGGTGCAATCAAGCTCTCACCCCTTTTTGAAATAGAACCGTTCAACGGAGCTAGTTGCAGCTTTTGAGGTCGGACAGTAATTCCTTAAGTCGTGTATTTTCTTCTCTTCGTGGTTTCTTTTCTTTTTCAATACATAAAATGTATTCGTCTTTTCACCTTTGTTTGTTTTTATGTACCCCTCATTTTCAACTTAGCGAAAGCAATACACTAATAAAACACTAGTAATATTATAAAACGCGTGCTTTAATATCCCATAGCTATTTTTTTCACCCCAGCTTAAGACTCCTACATAAGGGGAGCTGAATTTGCCAACATCTTGCCGAATTGTTGAACGAAAAAAGTAATATTTGTACAAAAACTTCATATCAGAAAACTGGTGCCCAAGCTTTAGATGTGTTGCCTGGTTGATGTTTGATTATTTTATTCCGTAGATAAAGACGAATTAATTAATGCAATTTAAAAACAAATAAGGTAAACATTTCCCGATACATTTTTGTTGAATTTTTGAGCTAAGTAATCTTTCTAGATTTACCTTAAGGGACATTTTACTCAAGTTAACATCAATTGTTTCACGACATAGCAACCCGCGAATATTATAAAGTATTTATGAATGCTAGAAACGAGGTTGGATCCAATTTGGACTTGGAACCAAAATGTAGGATACGTCTGCCCGTCCTTTTCAAGGGGCTCTACCCCTACTAGATTACTTGGAACCAAAATGTCGGATAAGTCTGCCCGTCCTTTTCAAGGGGCTCTACCCCTACTAGATTACTTGGAACCAAAATGTCGGATAAGTCTGCCCGTCCTTTTCAAATGGCTCTACCCCTACTAGATACTTGGAACCAAAATGTCGGATAAGTCTGCCCGTCCTTTTCAAGGGGCTCTACCCCTACTAGATTACTTGGAACCAAAATGTCGCATAAGTCTGCCCGTCCTTTTCAAGGGGCTCTACCCCTACTAGATTACTTGGAACCAAAATGTCGGATAAGTCTGCCTGTCCTTTTCAAGGGGCTCTACTCCTACTCGATTCATTCAGATAGAATCGTCTAAACTTGACCGAAGGTACAATAGACTTTCTTTTCTGAAATCAAATTGCCTGAAAAGTTCAACTTCAAACGCTTCTCCTGTAAAATATCATTTCGTTGCATTAGGGCACTCTTCTTCCAAATGAGCGATATTTCGTGGTCGGACTGGGACATGCGCGTCATTTTTTGTGAAAATCGGTTAAGTAGATATTGTGTTAATGGATGGGAACTAGGTATGTCTATAGTTCATTTGAGATGCATAGCAACATTTTCTAAATTAGCAATAATTTAATGCTAACGTCAGGAGTCATTAATGTCATTGCTTGCATTTAATCTTCACTTAAAAAGCAAGCCAAATGTGGTTGTAATAGATTGAGCATAGTAAAACATATTACTGGACGCATAAACTATTTGCCCACGAGTCCCTATAATCAAAATATGTGGTTTTAATATTTGCCGAAATTTTGAGAAAGTCGCCAAATTTAGCGAGTTTCAGTCAGAAATGGAAAACATCTTTCACACCATTTGTAAATGGATGTTGATGGTGCAATTGCATGATCATTTCCTTCCAAACCTTTAAATTTGGCGCTTTTCTTAAAATTTCGGACTTCAAGCCCTCATATCTCGATAACGGGGGCACGAGGGCAAATAATTTTTGCGCGAAAAATGTCTCAATAGGCTCTTTTGCAATGAATCTGCATCAATGAAACTTGTAGCGATTCAAGAAATTTTGCGCAAAGAAACATGTTTTCTAATTGCTGGAAACCTATTAATCCCGGAATATTGCCTGAAAATAATCTGAGACGATTTATAATTTTCATATACAGTCAAATTCACATTACTTCAACATCTTTGCCGCAAATGCCTCTCAGAATTTCTCTAGGATTTAGCTTTTTAAAAAAAGGCCAGATATTTTTGCAATAGAAGCGACTGCAAGCGAATGACATATAATAATAACAGATTTTTCTTTTAATTACCAAGAACGTTTCATAATACACTCAAAAGGACAAAATAACTTTTCTGGATCAGAAAGGACAATTTAAGAATTCCTGTAGTTTTCGAAAATTCCAAGAAAAAGACAAAACAAACGAAGAAAAGTGCGGCTCAAGTCACGAAGAGAATTTCTCTCTCTCTCTCTCTCTCTCTCTTATCATTATCATTTTGCTTTCAATCATTAGTTTGAGTGTTGAAATATGCATGTTTTTTATTGGTAAAGTTTGGTTTGAAATGAATCGAACCGCACTTTTCTTCGTTTGTGGTGAAATTTTCTTGGAATTTTCGAAAACTACAGGACTTCTTAAATTGTCCTTTCTGACCCAGAAAAGTTATTTTGTCTTTTTGAGTGCATTATGAAAAGTGCTGGGTATTTTTAAAACAATTATGTTATTTTATTCTTTTCAGTGTAAATGTATTTCAGAAATAGAATAATTTTATCCCCACGAAACTTCACTTTATTATTTCATATAAATGCTCGGTACTAAAAGGGAAAAAACCTATATACGTGTCTAAAACTTTGAATGTAAAAAAAATCCGAAACGTTACTGGGTATTTCCGTGTCACGTTTCGGGATTTTAATGGTTTTTGTCCATTTCCTGGAAAAATTAAGTATTCTTGACAAAAAGTTTCCTGAATTGCTACAAGTCGCAAGAATGCAGACTTTTCACTGTTGTGAAAAATATTTTTAGCTCCCAGTTTAAAGATTAACTGAGCGTATTTATAAAGTGTATCGGGTTTACTTCAAGTGCGGCCCGTCCATGCTAATTAAGCTCCTAAAGGGAGCGAAAAAGTGTGGACTGCATTGGATTTGCAGGCAAGTAAAATTCTGGCATAGCTTTGGCCATGTTTGCAATAATTCTCTTTTAACTTCCGTGCTAAATCAAAATGATGCCAAGATATTATTTTTACAGACACGACTGGTTTTAAACGGGAAGATTTCTGAATTTTTCAGAAGACTTCCAGAATAGTATCAGGAAGGTTACTGAATTTTAGCGGAAAAAGTTCCTGGAATTTGCAAGATATGTTACTGGCAGATATTGGGCACATCAGCTGCCCATTATTTTCCAGGAACGTTTCTGAATCGTTTTTACAGTGTTAAACACTTGGCACTAAAACTTAATCCTTGTTCCTCTCTAGGATTTAGGCTTGCTCATTTCATGCCTACTACTTCAGAGAAGCCTTGATTCGAAATTTTCATTATGATTGCTTTTAACATTACTGTTGCAAGGCAACAAAATTTGTAGTTATGCTTTATATTTAAACATTTAATAGGGAAATAACATGAAATTTGCTGTTTTCCATCCTAACTGAAATAATAATTTTATTTTAGAATTTTAATTTTTCAGCGCTAAGTTATACCTTAAGATTAAGCAAATCATTTAGTGAAATCCCGAAGTCTGTAAGTGGTCTAGTTGCAGAGATATAAGCAAAACCAGGCCTCAGATTTCTCCCTGACACTCAGGCCAGGTATAATAAAAGTGCTTAAAAAGGGCAGGGATCTAGACAAAAAAATCTTTACTTACTCTTCTCCTGGCTCTCAACATTTTTCTAATTTTCTGATATGTCGGTAAGGTATAAATAAATATAACTTTCTTAAGTAAAGATTAAATCAACTGCATTTCTAATCGAAAAATCCCTCTGCTGGGAAATCAGGTTCTATAAGAAAAGGATTTGGCTTTGGTAGAATCAATAAAAAGACGTCTTCTGCTCAAATGTTCCTTTGTAGTACTCTGATTAAAAGAAAGTTGAAAAATAGATTAGAATAGACTCATGATTTGTTCTTTTGTCCTGAGAATATATGTAATTTATTGAGCATAGTGGGAGATAAATCGTCAATTATTATAGGAACAAATCACCATGTTTAAAAATAAACTGGCATTTTAATGAACGACAGATTAAAAAATAGATAAAAAAACAACCATGGTATCTTCCTTATTTTGTGAATATTTTTCAACGAAACAACGTATTGAAAAGTACTTAAAGGGAGTGGGTACCCCCTATACCGTCAATAATAATTTGCGCAAATTCATGTACCTTTTTCTGAAAATCTGTTAAAGATACAGTTATGAAATGCTTTCTGTAGCTTAAGTAGACTCTTTGCTTTGTACTGAAATAAAGTTTTACAGAAAGAACGCTTAGGTTATTTTTTAATCTAATTTGTAAGTCAGTTTTTTTTTTTTTTTTTTTTTCAGAAAATGCCATTTTGTAACACAAAATCAGCTCTATAACAAAATATTTTTCGAATATGAGAAAGATTTTATTTCAGTTATGCAATTAGATGTTGGAATAGGTGGTAAAAATTTTAAAGCCTAACACAATTTAGTTTTTGAGAAAAAGGAACATTTATTTTCAAAAGTACCATTTCGAGGTATTGCAATTTAAAGGGAAAAATCATACCTCATCAAAATTGGTTTAAATGTTTTTCAAAGCTTATTTTAACTTACTTCTAACATGAGCACGATCAAGAAGTTTGTATCATTAAAAAGGTATTGAAATGGAGTTTCAAAATATATAAAAATAAAAAATCGAATTTTTGGAAGTATTAGGGTACTGACTTCCCTTAAGGTTTATTTTACATATTTTCTTATCTGACTCAAAATCAGCATTAGAAGCCATATGCAAAGGAGTAACTTTTCAAAGGAGTAACTTTTCAAAGGAGTAACAATTTTTTACTCAAAGCATTAACAATCTTCTGAGACAAATAAAGAAACCTTACACTCTGTAGAACAGTGGGAAACGAATGTGCAGACGTCTTTGCCAAAGAAGTCCGAAATGTGGACCAGACTCACCTCATCACCGCTTAAGACGCAAACGCAGTTGCATAAAGCAAAAATTTTCAGTATCCTTTCAAGAAACTTTTTATTCCAGATATCAACTATTGTGCGGTGGGATTAGATCCAATGAAGTTATCGCACCGATGACTAATTTAATTAGTGCCCTTTTGAGTTGCAGAGTGTAACTGGAGTCCTTTGGAGAAAACAATACCTATGGTTGAAATTATTTCTTTTTATTTCCTCCATGATGATACAATACAATGATATCCTTGGCGAGCTATTTACATATGAAATATGAAATTGGAAAAATAAGATCTCTCGAAGGAATGGTAATTTGGTAAACATGCAAAACCGTTATTGATAAATTTGTAATATGACTAATGAAGAGTCATTTATCTAATCGAGGTTCTATTAATTTAAACGTTAGGTTTGCTGACAAAGTTTACAATCTTAAAATGCCTAATCGAGAGCATGATGGCTAATACAGTAGCCGACTGGGCTGGCCAAGAAATAAAAAATACGGCGCCTTAAAAAAGAGAGAGAACAACTGAGCAACCGAAACAACATACACTACCAGCCAGAGTCATTTGCATGGACTCCAAGACATGCATTTGAGATGCGCATTTCCCGATGTTAGAACAATGGCCAATCAAATGAAAAAGGAACTTCATCATTTCATGATGTAAGGCACGCACGTGTCACAGATCGGGAACTACGTTACAATAATTGAATTGCATTTGTGACTTTGCAAGATGAATGAAATCCGGGATTTAATTAAAGCCAAATATATCAAAATAAACGTAAAGAATTCTTAATATTATTTGGAATTCCCAACATCAACTCCCTAGTGACCTCTCATCCATAACAGCAAGACTCGGCATTGGCCATTTCTAGGGCATGAAGATTTCTCAATACAAGATCAGATCGTAGTAGTACCACTATATGAAATATAATCCTCATATCCAATGAACGTCTAAACTCTTTTTCAACTGTCAGGCCTAGCTACACTTTTAGACGCCACCATACAACATCCCATACAGCCTCAGGCACCACAACTCGCTATCCTCCAGATTTTTGAAAATATTTAGATTGTATTGAACTTCCATAAAAAAGACAACAAACAACGGCAACATTTTTTTACAAAAATATTGTTTTATTAATACAGGGTGACCCAAAAGTGACCGGACTGTTTTAAAAATCAATAGAAACTAAACGGGAAGAGACATAAAGACGCTGTTTGTTGCAACACACTTAGGACAACAGTAAAATTTCAAACATAAAAACATAAAACAATTACCTCCTAAGCGTTGGTTGAGAAAAAATTCGATATTTGCTTGCAACCAGGGCTGTGGAGTCCGAGTCGGACTGATTTTGATGTAAAGGAGTCGGAGTCGTAAGAAAATACTCCGGCTTCTTTTTTTCTTTAATTTTCACTGACTCTCCTTGCATTTTTAAAAAACTAACTAATTAATTGGTTCCATTACGTGTATACAAGCCGACTAATAAGAAAATAACTGTCATTGGCAACCAGCTAGCTACCGAACTTTCTGTACTAGCTACCTACGCCGTCCCTTAATTTCCTTGTTTTATAACTTTCTTTAACTAATAGCAACTGTTAGCAAACAGTTTTTTTGCTTAACTTTTCAAAGTAATCACTTTCAGGTAGACATAATAATATATTTTTTACTTCGGTCTCAGTTATAAAACAGTAAAAAGAATGTATCCCTTGGGCAAGTAAGAATTTTTGTGGAAACAAGGCTTACATGTACCCGGCCTCTCCCAGCAATGTAGTGCCCTATTTTTGCTGCAATTTTATTGATGAAATATCTTTTAAAATTTATTCTTGAAAATTTTCAATTGAAGTATTGAGATTTTTGAAAAACTTTGGCATCAACTTGGGGGTCGCCTGGGGCGGACCCCCTCATCTCAAGGAATTTTTTTTTTTTTTTTTTACATAGCAAGAAAGATTTTTTCTCTCTCAAATTACAGCTTTCAAAAATTGAAAGTACACGATTTGATCAACATCTATTATTTAAGCATCAAAAGGGGAAGAAATTGATCCTTTTCAGTGTTTAAAAAAAATGTAATTTTAAAATAATCTCGCTCTCAAAATCGCAACTTATAAAAAAAATTGATTTTGAAGTTGAATTTCTAACGTTGTATGCATCTTAAGTTTACAATAAAATACAAAGCGAAAATTTCATAAAGAGGCATTAATATTTCGATCTTTGTTTCGGGATTTTTCCTCCTTTCCATGAGGGGGGGGGGGGGGGAATATAAAAATAAATAAATAAATAAATAAATTTAAAAGCCGGAGACGGAGTCAGATGTATTAAAATCCATTAGTCGGAGTCGGCCATTTTCCTTCTGACTCCGCGGACCTGCTTACAACTCTGCCTTAGTTTCGGCCGTATTTGCTTAAGAAGCATTCCTAGTAAATCAGGAAAGCGCCAAAATATTACTACAAGCAAATTAATCTTTTCTTGGAAGTGTTCTAATTTATTCCAGTAACTTGATAGGCTTTTAACTGGGAAACTTCCTGGTTAATTTCAAGAAGATTACAGAGTTTTAGAGGGAAGCTTTCTTGCTTTTTGCCTAATGTAGTGCAGACAGAGATGAGGCACATTAGCTGCCTTTTTTTATTTTTAAGAACGTTTCTGACCTTTTTTCCTTAACTGATACAAATAAAGCAAGTTCTTTGTGAAATATTTTACTTATCCTTAAATATATCAAAGAAAATCGCTTTGAATAAAAGAAAATTAAACAAATCAATTTTCAAAACTAGTTTTTTTAAAACAACAGCTTTATGGTGCTACAACCCAAATTCGAAATAATAAAATAGCAGAACTGTTGGAACAAAACTTGTCTCTGAGTCAGGAAAAATGAACGCATGCAAATTAAAAAGACTAAAACTCGTTATTCATGAATAGGTAAATCAATTCAAACAACTTTTCAGGTATTATTTTAACAATTTCTGGATCATTAATACATTGGAAAAATAGATAGATTTTTTAATATGGGTCCAAAAATAGAATAATCTATTCATTCAATGTGAATTTTAAAAATTAGCAAAAATATTTGCATACCTGTGAACCGATAGTTTGTCACAAGCATGGAACTTGCAATTTTACTCTCTTTTAAAAGCCTTTTATTGCTCAAAATGGGTCGTGAAGGTGATAAATAGGAAAAAAAAAACTAAGTTACATATTGTATCAATTCTTGAAGTTAGAAAAAAGAAAAAAACTATCCAACTCAATTCAAATGAACATTTTACAATCTGTGGTATGTAAGATTTTAAAGGAACATAAACCAACATAGACTAAAGACTGACAAACAAAACAGTCACCGAAGTCAACGAGATAGAAAAATTGTAACATCCAGCAGAGATAAGCTCAAATTAAAGTAAATCGTCCAAAATAATCGTTGAAAAATGCTTTATGCTTTTTACGTCCATAAATGTTAGACAGAATGTATATTTATCTTATCCACGCCAACTACACTTGGACAGTTGCATAAACAGCAGTTGCAATTGCGAATCTACAAAGTAAGACCACAGATAAACATGAAGCAGAAACGTGCACGACTCTCCCGTAGCAAAGAGAAGCTCAAACAGGGACAACAAGTAGGAAAAGTATTATATTCAGTGATGAATCTTTTTTTTTTTTTTTTTTTTAAATCTCTGTGAACCAAAAAAGGTGTTCGGGTTCGACGGTTAAAAAGAGAAGCGTATGAGAAATCTTGTGTAAGACGTTCCCTCCGTACGTACATACACAACCTTCTTAGTTTGTGGGTGCATGAGGGCTGCTGGAATTTGGGAAATTATATATACCTTAATATAAAACAATGCGTGACTTCCACAATAATGCATTTTACTTCATCTGAGGCACAGCAGTTACACATTTGGTGACACATTTTATCTTTCAGCAAGATTCTACTCTGTGTCACATGTCTAAATCGACTCATAGATTTTAAACAGAAAAAGGAATTTCGGTATTAAACTGGTGAAGCAAATCTACCAATCTCAATACGGTCAAGAATTTGTGGTACAGTCAAATCTGAAGAAAACGGTTCAAGACCTCGTGCCCGGCAACAAAATTGAGCTCATTGCCGCATTTAAGAGGATATGGAAACTGTCAGAAACGATTAATTTAAACAGGTGGTAAAATCCGTGTGTAAAAGGATTTAAGCATTGAATCCAGTAAAAAATGACGCATTCTAGTATTAATATTTTTTCTTTTGAAAGTGTTTTTTTCCTTTCGTTTGAATATTCTATTTTTTTTCAACACAATGTAAATCTTCATCACTATAAACTTTTGGATTATTTTGTCTGAGATTATTTTTGATTGAGTATATTTGAAATGAAATGCACACTTTAAGGTCTAAGAAAGGAGGCACGTTCATTTAAATACCTAACTTGCACTTATGTTTTGTAAGAATAAACCTTTTTCTAAAAAGTTCGAAGTATTCTATTATTTTGAATTTGGGTTGTACAAGGAGTGAACTATTTTAGCAACTACATAAATAAACTAGAAAGCAGGTCGTCGAAGATTATTGAGCGCTCTGTAGCTCACAAAAAAAGTGAAGCCGTCAACAGGTGTTTTTGAGCAAACAGTATAAGTGAGATCTAGAGCGCCATTGCGTCAAGCAGTTTCAATTCGTTACGGTTTACGAGTTTTGCCGATTTTAAGAGTGTTGTAAAAATAAACTGATGACTTGTTCAGAACTCGATCCCAAATTCCCAAAAGGTAGGAAGATTTCAAATATTTACTCCAACTGTAGAATATAACAGAAAAATAAGTATTCCTTTCTTAGAAAAGGAAACAAACAAGTTTGTCACCTGACATTAAAATACATGTTTTAGACCCATGAGATGTACTTATTTTTAATCGAAGAAAAAATCTTCCCAAACAAAATATTTTGTTTAGCTACATCTTCATTTAGAAAAAAAAAAAAAAAAAAAACTTCAATTTCATCTAGATACGAAAATATGTAACGTTTTCTTACGTCACAACTTGTTTTAGAAATAAAATCAGGCATACATTTTTTAAAAAAATATTTTTCATTTTGTGGTGCTTACTTTATTTTTATGTGCAAACTTCTTAATAGATTGGTTGAACTTCTTTTGAAGAATCATTAAATGGAAAAAACAAAAGCAATTTCCAGAAAAGAAAACGTTTGGACAAGGTTAAATTATATTATGGCAAATTAGTGCTTAATTTTAAAAACTGCTTAATAAGAATTTAAGAATATAACTTGAATATAGATAATAAATGCGTTTCGATAGAAAACTTGTTATATATTTTTGAAATGAAACTTTTTATGTGAAGGCTTTGAAATTCTGATCTGCCAACTTTTTGTGTGATGGAAGTGACGTAGCTTATTTTTAATTGTTGCCGACAACAATGAAAAATAACAGTAATTATAACTTTAAAGTACTTCCGCTTTTTCATTGTTGACAAAACAATGGAAAATATTAGCAATTATAATATTGGTTTTGTTAATAAACTTTAAAAAAAAAAACTTCAAGGCTGTATTTAAGCAGGCATATATTTGTGGATTTAAACTTTTCAAATAATTCAGGTTTCTTTGACTCAAGTCAAGTCATCGGCTTTAAAGTGTATTATGCAAATTGCTTGCTTACAAACTTGAAATTAGTTTATCTTCTTTTATTAACAATACTAACTTTATAATTACTATTATTTTTCATTTATTTTTGCAACCATTAAAAAGCGGATTTCAGGTATTGCTTAGTTTTCTCGTTGTTTACAATCTATTTCTTTCATTAAAATGATATGATGATTTTGTTGGGAATATGACTAAGTCAGGCGCAGAAAGAACAGGAACGTGGCGTGAGAAAAAACGGGCGGGAAATGTAAAAGTAAAGAAATGTAAAAAAAAAAAAAAAGATTAAATTCTATCATGTGTCTTTACGACACACATTTTTT
The DNA here is from genome assembly GCF_026930045.1 of Uloborus diversus. Classification (NCBI taxonomy): domain Eukaryota; kingdom Metazoa; phylum Arthropoda; class Arachnida; order Araneae; family Uloboridae; genus Uloborus; species Uloborus diversus. The sequence continues at coordinate 50,047,749 of NC_072739.1, read as the reverse complement.
TACATAAATGTTGGAACCCAATTTTAGACTCGGGCACTGTCTGGAAAAGAAGCTCACCTCCGAATGAATCACTCACAAAGCACGCAGTCCGAAATGTTGAATTATTTCGGTGTTTGCGCACTTGAATTTGATTAATTGGCGATACGGCACATCAATAGTGATCCAAGTCCGATTTTACATTTTGCGTATTAGCAAAACACCTCCACACGGATAAATAAGCCAGAAGCAAGTCAGAAAACGATGGATTTCAATTCTAATTATTTGACTGAATAAATTTAATGAAATGAGTATAACTGAAACATAATAGAATAACAAAGGATGGAACAAGTTATGAAAAATGCAGTAACTTATATTTTTTCAGGAGAGAAACTGTGATGTCACTATGAGTTACATTTGATGCTAGACGATACGCATTTATATCCTTTGCTGTCAATACTGTAAAAATTGTAAAGTTTCAAAACTAAGCTTTAAGAAAAAAATGAGCCTTATGAGAAAACAATTTAACATTACTCTTATACAGGATTCCGAATTCCCTTAAAAGCAATTTCTCAGTTTGAGTTGTCTACACATACTAGCACATTTGAGGCAGTGAGAAGCAAAGGGATGTAAGTGGTGAAATTAAAAATTTGGAGATAACCATTACAAATATTAGGGGAACCCCCTGTCTGTCTTGGGGCAAGCGATAGTACTAGTAGCCCTTGTAGTTGTTGCTGTACAGCATAATTTAGGAAAAAAATCAATGAAAGCCTACCTAGGACTTTATACGCATAACAATAAATTAAATAAAACTTAAATTCTGAGTTCAGAATTTTAAAATCCGGAACTTGTGATTCAAAGTGACTGTGATTTTATTGACAAATGAAAGACAAAAACTTTTCAAACGATGTTCCAAAGAAAGCATTAGTCATTTATTTCTGCCACAGAAAACTCGATCAGGGCTATTTGTCTGTCTTATTTCTAAACATCTGTTTCTTTACGTTTGATGGATTTCTCTTCCTTATCTTCTTTTATTTGTTAAGCCGAGCAGGAAGCTAATCAGAAAGCTTTTAAGTCGTCTGATGTTTGTTCTGTGTAAAAGATTCTAAACATTTCTTCCTGTTTAACTTCCTATGTCACACAAATGAAAACAAGTTAAAGGAAACAATAAACAAAACGTAGAACAAAAATAAAAGAGAAATGCTATAATTTTTGAAGAAAGTGAGTTTTAGTGAAGTTTTTCCTACGGGCCACTTAAATGGGGATATGTTGTTACTGTTGTTTTTATTAAACCCAGATGGTACACAAAAAAATTCCGACACGTTTCTGAATATTTCCTTGTAACGTTTTGGGACTTTAGTGGTTTTTATCCACTTCCTGGAAATATCAAGTATCATTGTCAAAAACGTTTGCTGAATCGCTGCAAGTTGCACGAATGCAGACTCTTCCCCTATTGTAAAAATTCTTTTTAGCTACTAGTTTAAATATTAACTGAGAGTATTTATAAAGTGTATCGGCTTCAATTCAATTGCGGCTCGTCCACCCTGATTAAGCTCCCAAAGGGAGCGAATGCTTCAGTTCAATTGTGGCTCGTCCTCCCTAAGGCTCCTATATAAGGGGAGCTGCCTTATCCGACATTTTGGTTCCAAAATTATCGGGCGAAAAAAATAAACATTTGTACAAAAGCCTCATTGCAGAAAACTGGTGTCCAAACTTTAGGTGTGTTGCCCGATTGATGTTTGATTATTTTATTCTGTGGATGAATACAATTTAATTAATACAAATTAAAAACAAATAAGGTATGAAAATGAGGTTTATTACCGTAAACATTTCCCGATACATTTTAGCTGAATTTGTAAACGAAGTTATCTTTCAAAATTTACCTAAAGTGACATTTTACTCAACTTATCATCAATTATTTTACGACTTAGCAACCAGCGAATATTATGACGTATTTATAAATACTAGAAACGAGGTTGGATCCAATTCTGTCTTGGAACCAAAATGTCGGATAAGTCAGCCTGTCTTTTTCAAGAAGCTCTAGTCCTCCCTGTCTAAGCTCCCAAAGGGAGCGAATAAGTCTTTGCACTACGTAGTTTCGCAAGATTTGCAATCAAGTTAGATGCCTGATACGTGTTTGCAATTCTGTCTTAGTTTTAACAATGTTTGCAATAGTACTTTTGGAACTCTCTTGATAGATCAGGAAGGTGCTAAGTTCTTATATTATCTCTACTTAAGATTACTTTGAACTTTCAGACACGACTGACTTTAAACGGGAAGATTTCTAGATTTTTCAGGATAGTTTCAGGAAAATTTCTGAATTTAGCGGAAAGCGTTCCTGATTTTTAAGAGACATGTTACTGTCAGAAATTGGGCACATCATCTGCCTTTTATTTTCCAGGAACGTTTCTGAATAGTTTTCTCAGTGTACACAATTTCCATAAAAACAAAAGTCCAGAAAAAAGATTAACAATTCCGCTTGGTCACCGCTGAATCCCAACCGTGACCATGTGATAACCAAGGGTCAGGAATAGTCCCAATGTAGCTCAGGCATGTCACAAAATGCGACTGAAATGGGTATTGCGGGACTAAGTCAGACTTCAACACTGTAAAAACGATTCAGACACGTTCCTGGAATATAATAGGCAGTTGATGTTCCCAATTTCTGCCAGTAACACATCTCTCAAAAACCAGGAACGTTTTCCGGTAAAATTCAGTAACCTTCCTGAAACATCCAGAAATCTTCCCTATTAAAGTCAGTCAGTCTCTGGAACCTCGGAGTAATCTTAGGTAGAAATTATATAACTGCTTGGCACCTTCCTAATTCATCAAGAGAGTTCCAAAAGCAGTATTGCAAACATGGCCAAAGCTAAGCAAGAATTGCAATTGAGTATCAAGCATCTCACTTTAGTGCAATTCTTGCAAAGCTAAGTAGTCCATACTTATTCGCTCCCTTTGGGAGTTTAATCAGCATGGACCAGCCGTAATCGAACTGAAGCCGACACACCTTATAAATACTCCAGTTAATCTTTAAACTGGGAGTTAAAAACATTTTTTGCAACAGAGAAAAGTCCGCATTCGGACAACTTGTAGCAATTCAGGAAACTTTTTGACAATGATACTTGATATTTCCAGGAAGTGGATAAAAACCATTGAAATAATGAAACGTTACATGGAAATACTCAGTAACGTTTCGGAATTTTTTTACAGTGTATCATTGGTCAGTTAATCCTCGGATTAACCAAAGCTGCTCATCTCCCTAAAAAATAACGTGTAATGTTTTTCTTATTTAATTTTATAAGTCTTCATTCCCTCTGAACGAAATGTTACCATTGAGCTGAAACACTTATCATTGAGCTGAAACATTTATCATTGAGCTGTAACATTTATCAGCTGAAATAAACTACGAAAGAAAAGCGAGTTTGCTAGTAATTAAATACAATTTGTAAAGAAAATAAATTTAATAAAGTTATATGTATAGGCCACTGTAACATTAATATGCCTTATTTTTTCATGTGACACTTTTTACAAAATAAGGCGTGACACATTTATAATTATATTAGTCTTCACTGCACCCAAAAAGAGCGTTAACATTGAGCTAAAACAGTTATCCTTGATCTGAAACGCACAAAGAAGATGAGTGTAAATAATATTGAATTTAATTTTTGAAGATTTGATTTTTGATGAAGTTATATTTACAGGCTACTTTAACAAAAACAAGCCTAACTTTTATACATCAGGCTTTTTTTTAAGCGAGAAACTTTTACAGTTATATTAGTCGTCATTGTCTCCAAAAAGAATTTTACCCTTGAGCTGAAACATTTATCTTTGATCTGAAACAAAAAAAGATAGAAAATGAGTGTAAATGATATTGAGTTAAATTTTTCAGGAGAAAAATTCTTGCTGAAGTTTTAGTGACAAGCTACTTTAACAAAAATGTACCTTATTTTTATGACGCTTTTTAAATAATAGGGCGTGAAACTTTCATAATTATATTAGTCTTCATTGCTTCTTAAGAAGTTTCCCAATGAGCTGAAACATTTATCATTGATCTGAAACAAACAGAGAAGATGAGTGTAAATGGTATTGAATTAAATTTTTGAGGGAAACAATTTTTTAATGAAGTTATATTTACAGGCTACTTTAACAAAAATGTACCTTATTTTTATGGGGCTTTTTAAATAATAGGGCGTGAAACTTTCATAATTATATTAGTTTTCATTGCTTCTTAAGAAGTTTCCTAATGAGCTGAAACATTTATCATTGATCTGAAACAAACAAAGAGAGAAGATGAGTGTAAATGGTATTGAATTAAATTTTTTAAGGGGAACAATTTTTTAATGAAGTTATATTTACAGGCTACTTTAACAAAAACATGCCTAACTTTTATACATCAGGCTTTTTTCTAAGCGAGAAACTTTTACAGTTATATTAGTCGTCATTGTCTCCAAAAGGAATTTTACCCTTGACATGAAACATTTATCTTTGATCTGAAACAAACAAAGATAGAAAATGAGTGTAAATGATATTGAGTTAAATTTTTCAGGAGAAAAATTCTTGTTGAAGTTTTAGTGACAGGCTACTTTAACAAAAATGTACCTTATTTTTATGAGGCTTTTTAAATAATAGGGCGTGAAACTTTCATAATTATATTAGAGTTCGTTGCTTCTTAAGAAGTTTCCCAATGAGTTGAAACATTTATCATTGATCTGAAACAAACAAAGAGAGAAGATGAGTGTAAATGGTATTGAATTAAATTCTTGAGGGGAACAATTTTTTAATGAAGTTATATTTACAGGCTACTTTAACAAAAATGTACCTTATTTTTATGAGGCTTTTTAAATAATAGGGCGTGAAACTTTCATAACTATATTAGTCTTCATTGCTTCTTAAGAAGTTTCCTAATGAGCTGAAACATTTATCATTGATCTGAAACAAACAAAGAGAGAAGATGAGTGTAAATGGTATTGAATTAAATTTTTGAGGGGAACAATTTTTTAATGAAGTTATATTTACAGGCTACTTTGACAAAAACATGCCTAACTTTTATACATCAGGCTTTTTTTTTATAAGCGAGAAACTTTTACAGTTATATTAATCGTCATTGTCTCCAAAAGGAATTTTACCATTGAGCTGAAGCATTTATCTTTGATCTGAAACAAACAAAGATGAAAATGAGTGTAAATAATATTGAGTTAAATTTTTCAGGAGAAAAATTCTTGTTGAAGTTTTAGTGACAGGCTACTTAAACAAAAATGTACCTTATTTTTATGAGGCTTTTTAAATAATAGGGCGTGAAACTTTCATAATTATATTAGTTTTCATTGCTTCTGAAGAAGTTTCCTAATGAGCTGAAACATTTATCATTGATCTAAAACAAACAAAGAGAGAAGATGAGTGTAAATGGTATTGAATTAAATTTTTTAAGGGGAACAATTTTTTAATGAAGTTATATTTACAGGCTACTTCAACAAAAATGTACCTTATTTTTATGAGGCTTTTTAAATAATAGGGCGTGAAACTTTCATAATTATATTACTCTTCATTGCTTCTTAAGAAGTTTCCCAATGAGCTGAAACATTTATCATTGATCTGAAACAAACAATGAGAGAAGATGAGTGTAAATGGTATTGAATTAAATTTTTGAGGGGAACAATTTTTTAATGAAGTTATATTTACAGGCTACTTTAACAAAAACATACCTAACTTTTATACATCAGGCTTTTTTTTTTAAGCGAGAAACTTTTACAGTTATATTAGTCGTTATTGTCTCCAAAAGGAATTTTACCAATGAGCTGAAGCATTTATCTTTGATCTGAAACAAACAAAGATAGAAAATGAGTGTAAATGATATTGAGTTAAATTTTTCAGGAGAAAAATTCTTGTTGAAGTTTTAGTGACAGGCTACTTTAAAAAATGTACCTTATTTTTATGGGGCTTTTTAAATAATAGGGCGTGAAACTTTCATAATTATATTAGTTTTCATTGCTTCTTAAGAAGTTTCCTAATGAGCTGAAACATTTATCATTGATCTAAAACAAACAAAGAGAGAAGATGAGTGTAAATGGTATTGAATTAAATTTTTTAAGGGGAACAATTTTTTAATGAAGTTATATTTACAGGCTACTTTAACAAAAATGTACCTTATTTTTATGAGGCTTTTTAAATAATAGGGCGTGAAACTTTCATAATTATATTACTCTTCATTGCTTCTTAAGAAGTTTCCCAATGAACTGAAACATTTATCATTGATCTGAAACAAACAATGAGAGAAGATGAGTGTAAATGGTATTGAATTAAATTTTTGAGGGGAACAATTTTTTAATGAAGTTATATTTACAGGCTACTTTAACAAAAACATACCTAACTTTTATACATCAGGCTTTTTTTTTTAAGCGAGAAACTTTTACAGTTATATTAGTCGTTATTGTCTCCAAAAGGAATTTTACCAATGAGCTGAAGCATTTATCTTTGATCTGAAACAAACAAAGATAGAAAATGAGTGTAAATGATATTGAGTTAAATTTTTCAGGAGAAAAATTCTTGTTGAAGTTTTAGTGACAGGCTACTTTAAAAAAATGTACCTTATTTTTATGGGGCTTTTTAAATAATAGGGCGTGAAACTTTCATAATTAGTTTTCATTGCTTCTTAAGAAGTTTCCTAATGAGCTGAAACATTTATCATTGATCTAAAACAAACAAAAAGAGAAGATGAGTGTAAATGGTATTGAATTAAATTTTTTAAGGGGAACAATTTTTTAATGAAGTTATATTTACAGGCTACTTTAACAAAAACATGCCTAACTTTTATACATCAGGCTTTTTTCTAAGCGAGAAACTTTTACAGTTATATTAGTCGTCATTGTCTCCAAAAGGAATTTTACCCTTGACATGAAACATTTATCTTTGATCTGAAACAAACAAAGATAGAAAATGAGTGTAAATGATATTGAGTTAAATTTTTCAGGAGAAAAATTCTTGTTGAAGTTTTAGTGACAGGCTACTTTAACAAAAATGTACCTTATTTTTATGAGGCTTTTTAAATAATAGGGCGTGAAACTTTCATAATTATATTAGCCTTCGTTGCTTCTTAAGAAGTTTCCCAATGAGCTGAAACATTTATCATTGATCTGAAACAAACAAAGAGAGAAGATGAGTGTAAATGGTATTGAATTAAATTTTTGAGGGGAACAATTTTTTAATGAAGTTATATTTACAGGATACTTTAACAAAAAATATACCTTATTTTATCATGTCGCTTTTTAAAAATAACAAGTAATATTTTTTCCTTTATTTATAACTGCTAGTCTTCATTTCCAAACGCAAGTTTTGAAATTAAGCAGAAACATACAAGGAAAGGAAAAGACTTTAAACAAAATTTAAATCAGTTTTCAAGAAAGTAAATTTTAATGAAGTAATACTTAGAAGTTTCTTTTTTTTATCTAGAGTATTAGTAGTTTTACAAACAAAGTTTTACCTTTGAGCTGAAATATTTGCCACAACTTTCTTGAATACAATTTTTGAAGCAATTAAATTATGGCCATTGAGCAGACTTCCCAAACATCAAATGAGTTTAATATCATTAGTATAGTTGCACTTTTTACTTCCTTTTACAAAAAAGGAAGTATTGTATTCGCGAAAAAATTTTCACTCAAAAATCGACCTTAATTGCCATTTTGCTCCCCCCTCCCCTTCCCGAATGAATGTTAAGTTTTTTTTTTTCGACTCGACCACACGTGGATAAGTGCCTAAGAACGTATAGACACGCGGAATATCCATTTTGACGATTCCCGAGTTAGTTACAACGAGTTTTCTCGTGACGTCTGTATTTACGTATGTATGTGCGTATGTGCGTATGTGCGGCTGTGAGTATGGGCGTATGTGCGGATGTGCGTATGTATGTCGCATAACTCAAGAACGGTATGTCCTAGAAAGTTGAAATTTGGTACTTAGACTCCTAGTGGGATGTAGTTGTGCACCTCACCTTTTGGTTGCTTTCGGGTGTTTCTAAGGCAGTCTTTTGCCCCTTTTTTTGGGGAAATCATTGTTAATTTCGATGTAAACTCAAGTGGTGTTACAATTTGGCGGATACTTGGCGATATACGCCAGTCTTTTGGTCGCCAAATTTTGTCGCTAACTTGGCGACAAATTTGGCGATTTTTTTAAAAATCTGGTTTTAATTTAGCCACAGTTGGTGATATTTAGAGAGTAAACTATTGAATCATATTAAAATTGCCAATAATGGGAAAATGACATTAAATTGGAGTAAAAGGAAGTCATGTGAAGTACACATCAGCTCGTTTAGTTTACAGTTAACAGAAACAGAGTAACATTCTCCTTTTCGAAAAAAAAGTATATATCTATATATACTTTTTACTATATCTATATACTTAGTAAAATGAGTGGTGGTCGTACATTCTTGACAAAATTAAACGGAAATATTAGTCAATACTTTTTGAAAACAAAAGTAACATTGTATTATCTAGATTTTTATTGACGCACTTAAAAAAACTTCTTTTCTGATACAAAGCAATAAAAATCTTTAAATTATTCAAAAGAAGTTTTTGTATAACAATCTATCAATTTGTACGTTTTAGTAAAAATTTAAGATTTTCAATTTTACCGATTTTTGACGAGAAAGGATTTATTATGTAATTTTCTAAGTACTGCACATTTTCTACAATTCTTTTCATGAAACAATACAAAGTTGCATTTTCAAGGCCTGGAATAAAATTGAAGCTATGCACAAATGATGACGAATGACTATGAAATTCATGCATAAGAAAAATGGGCGACAAGTTAAAAAAATATTTTGACAGAAATATAAATAAATTTTCCCTTCAGAATTTCAAGCCGGTTCTTTTCAAAAGAGCCAAGGAAAAAAAATCGATTAGATTTATTTTAAATTTTACACGGGCGTTATGTACAACTTGATGGATAGAAACTGCAAATACCGTTTATTTTGATTTCGCTAATATGTATGTTTAATAAAATAGAGTGCATTTTCATTATAATCCGTCACAAGTAAATCATGTTTCCCTCCGATGAGTAGCCCAAAAGAGGGAAAATCCCCTCCCCCTATTTTCGACATTGTGTTAGTTATGGTTGAATGTTTGTTATGTACAGTTACTTTACAGATTGCGACCAAATTATTATACTCAAACTTTTATGTATTCGTATTGGTTTTTATTGTTTTTACAGTTTCATTATTTGAACAGATTTTAAAGTTTATTCAAAATATTAATTTAACATATTGAACGAAAAGTACCTAATAATCGGTATTAAAATAAGTAAAAAAATAAGTATTTAATGTTTAGTAACACCGCCTTTTGCTGCTATCACGGCTGGCATGCTTTCAATACATGATACGGCTACTTGTATTACCTTGTATTATATATAAAATCGTTATTTTTTACAAAACTCATACTCACAAGAAGGAGCTTGTAATATGAAATTTTAAGGAACGCTGACACTGAAGTCTATCAAATTTAAAATAGCAAAAAAAAAAAAAAAAAAAAAAAAACGCAAAATGTTGGCAGAATAAATTTTAACTTTTAGATAAACTTTAAAATGCTTTCAAATAATAAAACTATGTAAAAACAATAAAAAATAATAACCATTCATTAAAAATTATTTAAGTATGATAATTTTGCCACCCTCTGAAAAATGTTAAATGTCACCAACATCGGTGTAACACTATACATGTCGTAGCACAGCTGAATTCTGCGCCATGTTCTCGCAGATAGTTTGTGAATTTCAGTGGTGCAGCCAGAAGGGAGGTTTTGAAATCAAAACCGCTTCTCAGTTCTCTTAGTTTAAACATACATTGCATATCCTATTAAGGTAGTTTATATACAAATGAGGATGGTTGTGACCAAAAAACCCACCCAAAAGATAATACCTGGCTTCGCTACTGTAGGAGTTTTCGGCGTTCTGAGATCTTTTGCCGCAAAGCATCTGTAAGAACGTGTGGATGGTGTTACGGATGTTGTTCTACCTAGAGCCCCTCGAAACGGACAGGCTGACTTATCCGACATTTTGGTTCCAAGGTAGAACTGAATCAAACCTCGTTTCTAGTATTTATAAATACGTTATAATATTCGCTGATTGCAATGTCGTAAAATAATTGATGATAAGTTGAGTAAAATGTCACTTAAGGTTAATCTAGAATGATAACTCAGTTCACAAATTCAACAAAAATGTATCGAAAATGTTTACTGTAATAAACCTCGTTTTCACCTTCATTGTTTTTAATTTGTGTTAATTAAATTGTCTTCATCTACAGAATAAAATAATCAAACATCAATCAGGCAAAGCATCTAAAGCTTGGACAGCAGTTTTCTGCAATGAGGCTTTTGTACAAATACTATTTTTTTCACCCGACAATTTTTGGATCCAAAATGTCGGGTAAGTCAGCTCCCTTATATAGGAGCCTTAGTTTTGCCGATGTTTATGACTCTTAAGGTTGCTGTGTACGACAAACATTCAATCACACCTAAACAGGGGCGGATGCAGAAAAATTTTTCGAGGGCGGGAAATTGAATAGCACCTCCCTCCCCACGGCCCGCTACTTATGATATTTCATATTAAATTTCTCATTAATTTATTTTAAATGTTTTTTATTTTTAATATTATTATTATTTTTTAGGATCCTTTCATTTTAATGATATACTTCAAAGTACACGAATATTATGCACTAATATACTTTGAATGTGAACGTAAAACATCTTTAACGTTTCAAGCCAATTAAATACTAAAGCAAATAGTATTACGTTACCGAAATGCTATATAATGAGCGGTTTTAATTAAGAACATTGTTATAATGATTATAACACGAAGGCGAGGTTACTCAATAAACCCGTATACCCATATTTCATTTGAGTTTTTATAAATTATTTTATAGTATTTTTACTATAAAATATTATTTAGTTAAGAAAATCATAACTATTACACATAAAAATTTTATTCAGGACTATTTTTGTATGAATTTCAAAGCAGTAGCTGATTTGATTTTGAAGCCATGATACAGTTGAGATAACATATTGATATTATATGCCGTCTCCATTAATATAATGGTTTTCCCAAGAAAGTGTCATTTGATTTCTTTCATTTTGCATTTTTATAAGCTGAAAAAGAAATCTTTTGTTTCGTAAATATCTTCCTGGATCAAAATACCTCTTTTAGGCACGCCTACACATTTTTTGAAGAACGTTAATTATTGATTTCATCAAAGAATAATTAATGGACGAATCGCGATATTACGTGCCCTTCAATTCGAAACCAGCGAGTTAAATGTATAAATGTGTTCTGTCACTCTAGACCTCTGACTCCAGTATTACTTCTTTATCAAATAAGAAAGCTTTTATTCAAAATATTCTATGTGTGTTTTGTGTTCTTTTTAATTAGCTATATAAAAAAAATTCAATGTAGAAATCAGTTAAAACATAATGAATAAAATAGTTAAATTAATTCATCCTTTGGGGGGTGGCAGACCCTCTGACCCCCCCCCCTTCCTCAAATTTGCTACTGCACCTAACCTAGGGTTGAAAGTAAAGCGGGGATACGACCACTTTTGAGCAATTCTGTACATTAGAAGAAAAAAACGATTTTTAGTTTTATTTCTCTCCAAAAAAAAAAATGGAGTAATATAAAAAAAGTTAATTCCTATTAAATCAAAAAAGAAAAGAAATATTTTAGTTTTTTTTGAGCAATCATGATTGCTTATTGTTCTCATTTGACTGTTTTGATGTCATATCTTTTTATTTTCCCACCGCCACCCTCCGCACCCTGTCACCGTCGACCGGCTCCTCACGATGCTGCTCCTATAGCGAAAGCCGTCTCCAGGTTGCATCCATGTCCTACACACACGCGCATACATACGCAGCTACACACACAAACACGAACGCACACACACATACACACAACTACCCACACATTCATGCCTGCACACTGACACAAACACATATGCCTACACACACATACACATACCCCCCTACACACACATACACACATCATATACACAACTACCCACACACTTATGCCAGCACAGAGACATACATACATGCCTACACACACATACACATACCCCTACACACAAACACACATACCCCCACACACAAGCACACACGCCTACATACACACACTTGTGATTGCGAAAAACATAATTTGAATTCAAAATGTCAAAATTCAAATTATTTTTTTTTTTTTTGTTGATTAATTGCAATCAATATAAATATGCATATACATATGACATAGTATTAATATTAAGTGGCAAAATAGAAGTTGTTTCAAATATTAAGGAATCAATATTTGAAACAACTATTAAAATCAAGTTTGTTAAACTTGTGGTCATCCACCACAAGTTTATCAAACTGTATTTGAACTTGAGTGGACAAATAAAAAAATAGTTTCCTGTTGAAAATTTGAACAAGAAATATGAATATACAAAGGAAGAGTGCGAACTAACAGTAGGAATTGAAAAACAGTAATTTGGATTTATTTACAAATAGTTTTTTCCAATCAATGAAAAAATTAAAATGCATCAAAAGCACTTAAAACTTCAATTTTTATTATATATCTTTTATTTGTCCCGCGTTCAAAAATACAAAGGCGTTGAGGTTCTCCATCATCGAATGCTCTTCTGAATTGCTAAGCACTTGCAGGAGAATATTTCGCGAATAATAGTGGTTTGGAAATCGGAATTCCCGGCAATTCTTTTTTCCAAGACATTTATTGTCCAGGAGCGGAATTCTATTTCTCGAATATTTATTCTTACGAAACATCTGTGCTTCAATGTGTACTGCTAAGAAACATATTACTGTAATTTCCCATGAAAATATGCCTTTATTCTTTTGAAACTAGTTTGTTTTCCTGTTTTCTATTGGTATTTTAATTTTGGTTTAAGTTATTTCCGTTTTTGGGATAAATCTATACATATTTAAAGTTTTGAGTTTGATTTTCTTCCCAGATGGAAAAATCATGTTTCTGCCAAGACTGCAACATAAATAAATATAGACAAATAAAAAAATTAAGACGAAAGAAAACTTCAAGCTTTTGTATCTTACTTGCTGTTAGCCTTATAAACGTATTTATGGAAAAAGAAGTAAGGTTTCTAATTAAAAAGTTCGCTTTTTTTTTTACTTTGTAGTTGGTTCTGTGTCGATTTTTTTTAAACAATGTTTTAAAGAAGACCATATCGGATGACATCTTTTTTTCTCCCCCAAGCACGCATAATAAATGAATAATTAAGAATGTTTCGTTTTTTCCCATGGCTGTACTTAGTGGTAGCATGTTGCAGATATAACCTAATGGAATTACCCATATTTTGCCCAGTTTCAAGATTTCTATACGTAGAATTAATCATATGATTTTACCTAAAACTGTATAATCTTTGAAAGAATGTAAATTGATAAAAATGTCTGATATTCAATATGATAGATTTATTGTACCTTTACTAGGTTCTAGGTTATATCTTTTTCATCAAACTTTTCATTCAGAACACTTTTTCAACTGAGGCAGTCAGAAGCAAAGGGATATAAGTGGCAAAATTAAAAACTTGGAGATAGAAATAATAGGAGAACATCTCCTCTGTCTTCGGGGAAGAGATAGTACTAGTAGCCCTGGTAGGTGTTGCTGTAGAGCATGAGTTAGAAAAAAAATCTATGAAAGCCTACCCTGGAAGTTATCCTTAAACGGGTTTTACTCAAAACTTATAAGTGTTCACTTACATCTCTTTGCTTCTCATTGCCTTAACTGAAAAAATAATTGTACATAGTCTTTCGTTTTTACACGTCTTATTTCATTCTTAGAGTCGAACATGTCTCTTGAGAAAGAAAACAATAACGGAATACTTGATCCTTTGAACTCGCGAATTCATTTATTCCTTTAGATTACAAAAGAAAAGGAAACGTGAAAAAGAAAATGAAAAATACTCCTAAAATAAAAAATAAAAAATCACTTTCTTAAAGCAGTGAAAAAACGAATATATTTTCAATTTGAGCGAAACTAGATTCAAACTCGCGTAAGCCTTTCTGCTATTCAAAAATAATTCAAAATCTTTAGAAATATTTTCGACTTTCTAAAATTTATTTTTAAAAAAGGGATGCGTTTTTTTTATTAAAAAAAACGTCGTGCAAAAAATATAAATAGAAATTATTTTTTAAAATATTCTTAGTGTTATTAAGGATAAGATTATTCGGCATCTTAGATTAAAGGATTACATTGTGATGGGAGTTTTCATTCCTTTTAAATGAAAAGTCTTTAAATTATTTCATTAAAGTACGGTTTTAGATTTTTTTTAAAAATAAAACTTTAAGTTGAACGCGAGATAATATTTTCAAGGGGCTGTTCATAAATAATGTTACGCTTGTTTTTTCAACATTTTGACTACCTCCTCTCTTTTCAGAAAGTGTCATACGAATTTCGTACATTTCCATGCCCCCTCACCTCCCTTTGTCACATGTCACGCATGCTATTTTTGGTAAACTTACGAGGGCTAGTAGAAAAAATATCCAACCCTTTTTTTGTGTGAAAACCTGATGGAATGAATCAACCGCGCTTGTATGAGGCTACTTTAAACCGTTCTGCGCATGCTGATTTTTTTTTTTTTTTCCCGTCTGTCAATTGCGTCAGTTGCTGGTAAAGAGTTTGACTGACGTTAAGTGTAATGCAATTGTTGAACTTTTTAATTTCAAGTAAAATGGCGTGAAATCTGGGGCATAACTTTTCAATCGCCTCTTGAGTTTTAGAAGTCGACAGAAGTCACATGGGCGCATAGCAGGAGAAAAGTTGCCTATTGAACTACAGGATGTTCGCTTTGCCAAAACCGTTGATATAACGTGCGACAGTTGTGCTAAGAAATTTTCACCAAAAACCGTCTGCATCTTTTAAACCGTTTCTACTGGGCTGTTGCTCAGTTTATGACAAAAATTGATGCAATACCACTGCTACAGTAATAAAATCGTTTAAGGGGGTCCGGGACACAAAAATCCTCAAATTTTGCAATTTTTTTTTATAATTTGAAAAATTGCTCCGTTTTTTTCTGCTTAAGAGGACGTTTGAATCTTGTTTCTACCTTAAATAGAACGAAAGTTATAGTTATTTTTGTTGCATGCATCTAACGAATGTGTACATATCTTTAAAACTTTAAACGCGTTTTTCTCCATGATGCAATTTTTCCCGATTTATTGCATTCAAACTCTTATAAGTCAGGAACCGATAGAGGTAAAGTAATGAAACTTGGAGCATATCTTTTTCAAGCAATTTACTTTAATTTTTATTCGGCGAATTTGAAAAAAACGTTTACTTCAAAAATTATGATTTTTTTAAAAAAAAGTATCTTTGAATTTTTCGAAATTTTTCTTCAAATATTTTTAATTTTTTATTGAATCAATATTTTTAAAATCGCCGAATAAAAATTAAAGCTTAGATATTTGTGCATACTTTTTTGAAAAAAAATTGAAAATTGACCAACAATATTTTGAGTTATAGCAATTTAAAGCAACCCCATTTTTTTGAAAAAAACTAATTAAATTTAAATAAAAAAATAATTTTTTTTCATATTTATGTTATGATTTTGCTTATTAAATAAATGATGAATCAGTTCAAAAAATTTCAAAACTCTAAAGTACATAATAAAAAAAATTTCAAAATGTGTCCCGGACCCCCTTAAATTAGTACCAAAAATAAGGCCATTTAAAAGAGATTTTTTTTTGGGGGGAGGGGGCTTTTTTTTTCTTTCTTTCCTTATTTTATTTTTTTTTTTAAGAAGAGCTATATTGACGCTTCACCACGGAGAGATGGCGTATGACCTCAAGCGAAAACATAATTTCATATTTTGAACTAGGTTGTTTATTAATATTTTGTTACAGATAGGATAACGAGAACACGCATTTTACTTCTCTGCGTTTTCTGGCAGATTCTACCAATCACAAATTATAGAAAAGATGACCTTGAAGTGGCGGATGACCGCTTCAAGGTCATCTTTTCTATTTCAAGGCTATCCGCCATCTCCAAGTGATCAAGCTTTACCCTTCAATTGAAATTTACATTTGGCACTATTATTAAAGCCCAAAATCTTATTTCCTAGAAATAGATAATAGCATCAAAAAATTTTATTTGTAAGAAACGTACTTTTATTTAAGAACGGTTAAATGTTTATGATATTTGAACACATGTTCATTTACTCAGTTCCGCATTAAGTGGAGGTGCATTACATTTTGTGGAAGATTTTTCGGAAAAATAGGATAGTAAAAATTGGCATAAAACTCCGGCTGAGCGCAAATTATTACGAGACATCTACCCGAACACAAAACAAAGTAAATATGTGGTTTAGAATAAGCAAACATGCGTCCCCGAAAATAATTACTTTACGCTTTCTGAAGCTCCGCCCTACTCCGATTGATATCTTGTTTAATCACTGAACGAACAAAAATGTACTGTGATGTTGGATTTAATCTACACGTTTTTTTTTTTTTTTTTTTTTAACTTAAAACGAAAGAGTTTTTAAATAAGCCTTTCACGTAAAATATAGTTGCTCAAATCACTGTTGTGGTTCAGACATTTATGCATATATACTTGCTTTTTAATTCAGAATTAGTGTAACTGTTGTGTAGTATGTCAAAACAAAGTGTCAGATTTCTGAAAATTTATTTTGTATTAAGATCATTGAATCATTTAATTGAATTGAATTCAACCCCCATGATTCGAAATTAGTGTAACTATTCTGCATGTTGAAATGAAGTGTCTGATTTCTGAAAACTTATTTTGTGTTTAAATCATTGAATTCATCTCATTGAATTGAATTCAATCCCGATGATCAGAAACGAACCCATAAAAATTCTCTTAAATAAATTTTTTACGTGAATCATCGTTGGATTTTGTTGGGCGGAAAATCTTTTTGTTTTTTAAATTAAAATGCAAAAATAAATAAATAAATAAATGAAATAAATAAATGAATTAATAAACAATGAAGAATAAAAGAAAAAACAGTGACTCTCGGTTTTTAAACCTCTCCCAGCTACAAAAGTATTTAAGGTAACGGCACCAGTAACAGACATCGCTCTCAGGTTAATTCAATTTTCTGAGCATTTAATTGTATTTAGACATTTAAAATATTTTTCTCTTATGGAACTACATCTCATCTAACGTTTGGCTGCTTCTGGATCATCTTAATTAGTTAATTCCATTTTTAATAGCTCAATTTCGAAAAAAGTTCTGACCCGATGCAGATACCGAAAAAAGCTGATGATACGCAGTAACAGAATGTATGAGGAAAGGGTGAGTAATAAACAGAATTCCTATTTTCTCTTCAAAATAATGTGGTAAAGTTAATTATTTTTAGATCTAAAACCTAATTAAATTCAAATGAACATGAAAAACCGTCAGACCTCGTGGTAGCTGTTTATAACCTTCCACCAATGCCTTGTAAATATCAACTGGATTATAAAATTCACTCTGATTACATTAGAAGGTTGCACCGTATTCATAGACCACAGCAACACCAGTTTTATCCGTCTAAAATTCTTTTTATTTTAATCTAAATTTATAGGACTGTCTGTTATTGGACCTTGTCTGATACTAGTGCCGTCACCCTTCATCTTATATAGTGTAGTCTGGTAATTGATTTAAAACTTGGAGCAAGTACGTTACTCACACACTTGGCACTATATTTCAATATATATATATAAGTTTTACAAGTAAAACAATGATACTTTTAGTTACGTGCTTGCAAACTGTAATGCAATACAAATACAACATTTTTTAGTGAATAATGATAAAAACACATTTTAAAGGAAGTTACTTCTTAATTTTCTTAACTGACTAGCATAATACTGACTGAAACATTTTTACGAAAACAAGGGGCTTAGACTGCGCAAAAAAAGTTCAATTATTTTTAGTAGTTAATTATTTGATAACACTGAAATCCTGCTTCCTACTGCACAAAAGTGCAGGCAAGTGAAGACAGTTACAACTTTATGACTAATCCCAATCTTATCAATTCCCTTACATGTGTTCATTTTAATTATATTTCGATTGGTGAAATATATATACACACCACATATAAAAAGTAGAAAATAGGATGAACAGAAAGGAAACATTGACTAGAAACTGCCTTTAGAAAAATGACTATATTGTCACGTACATTGGAAACACACTACACTGTAGAGATGGAAGCTGGTTTATTTTAAGCAAGCGAGCTATCAGGCTACAAAGTCGCAACTGCCAACTTTTAACTCGACAGAAGGTTTTTATACACCTTAAAAACGATTCAGAAACGTTCCTGGAAAATAATAGGCAGCTAATGTGCCCAATTTCTTCCAGAAACATATCTTGGGAAAACAAGGAACGTTTTCCGCTGAAAGTCAGTAACCTTTCTGAAATTAATCTTGAAGAAGTGCAAAATCTCCCCTGTTAAAGCCCGTCATGTCTCTAGAAAATTGAGTAGGTTTAGTGTAACTGATTAGAACCTTCCTGATTTACCAAGAAGGCTCCATACAAATCAGAACGACCAGAGCTATGCATGAAGAAACCAAGCATATCTCTTGCCTGCAATTCCTGCCTTGCTAGGCTGTAGCTATCCATTGACTTTTTTTTCTCTTATGGGAGCTTAGTCAATCTGGACTTGCCGTAAGCAACCTTAGGCCGATACACTTAATAAATACGCTCATTCAATCTTTAAACTTTTAGCTAAAAATATTTTCCACAACAGTGAAAAATCTGCACGCGTGTAACTTGTAACGATTCAGAAAACTTTTTTGTGAAGATACTTATTTTTACGGGGAAATAGGTGAGAACGTGTGCAATCCCGAGTCGTTCCACGGAAATAGCTAGTAACGTTTCGGAATTTTTTTATAGTGTACAGAAACATAAGAACATTCGAGAACAATGCAAATTAAGGCTATTTACATATATTTACATATTTCTACAAACTTGAAGAAAGTAAAGAAAGTAAAAGAGGAATGAGAAAGTCACACGTGAGGCTCGAATTCACCAATCTTCAGATTCCCAGTCCAGCGCTCTAGCCGTTTCGCCAACCGGGCTCTCGCTAACTATGCGATTTATGACATTACTCCTCCTTTAAAGCAACAGCGTCTCGCTGTGGGACGATTGTCTTTGCTCGGAAACGTGTAACAGGTCCTGTGTACTCTTCGTCACGTCTGAATGTCCTGGTCAGGGGTCTATTTCGAGATGTTTCTTTTGTTTGAGATTCCTTTAAATTGATCTGGAACTCAGTTTCCTGGTTTTTCGGACGGTAGAAGGGTTTTATTCGTAAAACATGTACAACGTCACGGAGTTCCAGCCTTCTGGACATCGGATCAAGATCTTGTACTTCAAATGTTACGTTGGATAGTTGTCTTAATATTTGATAGGGTCCAAAATATCTTTTTAGCAGTTTTTCCGAAAGTCCGACTTTACGAACGGGGGTGTAAATCCATACTAAATCTCCTTGTAGCGTCGAGAGTCCTTTTCTTGGGCCTTGAGTGTACGTATACGAGAAAGTTGCCTAGATTATTCGGCTTTAGTAACTAACCGACCAATATAATCCGAAGATATTTCACTTGGAATGTGAGGAAACATGGCGTCTAATGTTGTTTCTGCGTCACGTCCATACACTAGATAAAAAGGCGTAAAACCGGTAGTCTTGACGAGCGGTATTGTACGCGAATGTTACGAAAGACAATATTTCGTCCCAATTTTTCTGATCTACATCGACATACATTGATAACATATCAGCTCAAGTTTTATTCAGACGTTCAGTTAAGCCGTTGGTTTGGGGATGGTACGCCGTTGTCATTCGATGATCCACGTAGCAGAATCTGTTGAATTCGGAAATAAGCTTTGACTGGAAGACTTGTCCTCTATCGGTAATGATTGTTCAAGGTGCTCCATGCTTTTGTTCGACCACGAACCTCACGATTTCAGGGGCTTCAGCAGACGGTAGAGCTCTTGTTACGGCAAAGTGAGTAAAATAGTCGGTACATACAATTATCCACTTGTTACCTTCTCTTGATTCGGGGAACCGTCCGAGCAGATCCATAACAACACGATGAAAAAGTGCCTCAGTTGAAGGAATAGGCATTAAGACACCAGGTGGTTTTTGAGGAACAGACTTTCTTCGCTGACATTCTTTACAATGCATTACATAACGGCGAACACTGCGATAAAGTCCCAGCCAATATAAACGTTTTCGTAATTAGTCACAGGTTTTCACAAATGCAAGATGGCCAGCTGTGGGTGCACCGTGAAAATGTCACAGTATTTCCAATCGCAAATGCTTGGGGATAACGGGCAACCATCTTTTTCCTGAAGGATCGAAATTTTTCTTGCATAAGGTCTTGTCGATTATTTCAAAATCTACTTTCATAGACGGTAGTAGCCTCTTTGATGCATTGGATTGGATATATTTGAGCAACTCAGAATCTTTGCGTCGTTCATTCGCTAAATCAGCACAGGAGGAGATAGAAGTAATGTCCTCGAAATTGTAGCTGTCTTCGATGGGGTTTCTTGACAAGCTATCAGCGTCATTGTGTTTCTTTCCGCTTTTGTACACGATAGAGATGTCATATTCTTGGAGTCTCAAGGCCCACCTTGCCAATCACCCGGAAGGATCTTTTACCAACCAGCAAAATGGGTGATGGTCAGTTACAATTGTGAAGGATTTCCCAAAGAGATAAGGACGGAATTTCACAAAAGCTCATACAGCGGGAAGGCACTCTCATTCGGTTGTCGAATAATTTTGCTCTGGTTTTAACAGAGTTCTGCTAGACTCTTCATAAGCTATGACTCTTTCCTTTTTCTTCTGCTTTTGGACTAAGACGGCACTGATACAGTAGCCGCTAGCGTCGGTGTGCAATTCTGTAGGAGCAGTTTCATCGAACAATGTTAGTACGGAGTCAGAAATTAGGGCTGTTTTTAACTCCTCGAAAGCTTCCTCTTGCGAAGAAGACCAAGCAAATTTGGAATCCCCCTTCAGTAAAATCTGAAGCTCTGAGCCCGGTGGCAGATGTCTTTAATGAATCGTCGGTAATAGGAGCAAAGCCCAAGAAAGCTTCTGACGTCATGGTTGTTCTTCGGAGTGGGAAACTCTTTAACTGCTTTTATTTTATCAGAATCAGGGTAGTATTGGTTGGTATTTATCTTCTGCTATCCCTTTCATTAAGTGAGAGACTTTGTCATCGTCTGACACGCCCGGATCTATTTGGTTGCATAGTCCCAATACGCCTTGGATATACGACTGGGTTGACTCGCCAGTTCTCTGAGCTCTACATTTTAAACAGTCCTTGGCTCGTCGCACATACAAATTTGTATCACCGAAAGTTTTTTTAAGTTCTCTTTCAAAGACTTCCCATGAGCTCAAAAGTTCTTCGTTGTTTTAATACTATGCTTTGGCAGTCACATCAAGAAAGAAATAGACGTTAGCAAGACACAGAGTATCATCCCACTACTTAAACTCCGACACTCTAAGATACTCTTTTAACCACTAGTCGGATCTTGTCTCGCTTCCCCTTTAAAGATGGTGAGCTTCCTTGGCTCTTTGATTACAGCAAGGTTTGAGGCTTTGCATCTACTTCTTCCAGCATCTCCTGTGATCCCTTCCTCACAGCTTTTACATAAAGTCCGAATTCAGGAAGGAGTTTCAGAAGTCTACGGCTTCGTCGAATATTTTCTATTTCAAGACTGGATTGATGTAGAACCCCTTAAGAGGGACAGACCGACTTATCCGACATTTTGGTTCCAAGGCGGTTTTGAATCCAACCCTGTTTCTAGTATTTATAATTACTTTACGATATTCGCTGGTTGCAAAACCAGCGAATTGCAAAACCAGATGATTAAGATAAGTAAAATGTCACTTTATTTATATATATATATATATATATATATATATATATATATATATATATATATATATATATATATATATATATATATATATATATATATATATATATATAACGGTAAATCTGGAAAGATAACTTAGTGCAAAAATTCAATAAAATGTATCGGGAAATGTTTATTGTAATGAACTTCCTTTTCACTCATAATTTGTTTTTAATTAATATTACTATAAATCTTCTTCATTTTCAGAATAAAAAAAAAATCAAACATCCACCAGGCAACACATCTGTAGCTTGGTCACCAATTTTTAGCAACGACGTTTTTGTACAAATATTAGTTTTTCTAGCCGGCAATTTTTGAGGCAAAATGTCGCATGAGTTAGCTTACCTTATGTAGTAGCCTTAGATTAGTGGGATCCGGCGCTTCCACCAAACGTCACATAGATTGAAAACACACTACACTGTAGAGGTGAAAGCTGGTTTATTCTAAGCAAGCGAGCTATCAGGCTACAAGATCGCAACTCTCAGCTCGGGAGAAGGTTTTTATACAGAAACTTTTAGAACATTCGAGAACATTGCCAATTAAGGCTATTTACATATATCTGCCTGCTTAAATTTTTGCGAATCATGCTTAAATTCAGCGGTGACAGCACCAGAGATCCTCCGACGAGTGCTGAGTACAAAGGTCCAATTTGGTACTCCCGTTTCTTGAGGTTTCCATGAAAGAGTATAAGTTAACACCATGAAACAAGGGTGAGGGCCAAACGGTTTTTAATATTTTATATGTATTTGTGCTATAACAAAAACTGGTGGCTTAATCACTTTACTACAAAAAATTTAACTCAAATGAATTTTAAAATATAAAAAATACTGCTTGTGAATACAGAGACACAAAACTACAGCAAATATGTTCTAAACAGTAATATTATTCAATATTCAACATAATCATGTTCTGCATTCAAACTTTTTTTTTTCCTTTCTTTTTCTTTTTTATTCTTCTAGCATGATAGTCTCAATTCACATGACAACATATGCAAACTAGTGTGCTGTTCATGTACTGACAATTTTGTTTAATTATAGTAATGATAGTGCACATTTTTCCTTCAAATACCCCAACGTTTAATTAAATTTATAAATTTTTAAGTTTAAGAAAGAATTTAATACACTAATACAGGAGTTTTGAACCCTGGAGAGGGGAGCGTAGACGAATGTCAAAGAGAAGTTTTCAAATAATAAATTAAAAAAATATAGTTAACCTATATATTTTGCCAAATTGTGTGGTCACATGTACGTTCGGTATGATCGCTTACCGAATTTCTTGTTGTCGTGTTTCTTGTGTTTTTTTTTTTTTTTTTTTGTGTGTGTATGTGGTCGTGTGAAAAGTACAAAATAAAAATTTAAAAAAAAAGGTTACAATAAAACAAAAGAAGAAAAAACCTTCTGCTGTGCCGAAGGCTAGAAAAACGTCCTTGGCAATTTGTTGAGTCTGTGCAGCGTTCGCTTTGGTCTTCAGGTCTATTTTGAGGTTGGCTGCTATGATGGACGGGCAATTGATAACGTGTTCCGAGTCAAGTTGCTTGCCCGAGCAACATAGGCATTATTGGAAGAATAAAGATACATCCGGCATAATCTTCATGCCCTTCAAGTGCCCCGTTCTAAGTCTGGTGATTATGCGTAGTTATGTGTCTGTTGTTGTTTAGTTCAGGTAAAGAGTATTTCTGCATTGAGTTAGTACAACGTCTCATTTTCGCGTATGCATTTGCGTCAAACGTCTTTTTTCTTTTTCTTTTTTCTTTTTTTTTTCTTTAAATTTTTGGAAGTCTTCATTTCTCTCTGAATCTGGATTTAAGGATTGGACTACAAAAATTCAATATCGAGAAAAATTGACATTAAAGTAGCCAGAGGTGCTTTTTGTCACAGTTACAACCATCCTGAAGGATTTCTATCTGGAAGAGCCACCTGGATCTGCGTGACAGGCACAGGGGACCCTCGGGGGTGATGTCACAGTTGCAACCAAATATTCAAGCACTTGACATGGGCATTTTATGGAATCTCTCCTATTTTTGTTTTGAAGTGATTGGTACCTCATAGCAAACTCTTCTAAAAATCCTATATTACTTCAAATTAATCTATATTCAGTTTTTTCCACTCTTTCTTTCAAGTTTTTCAATATATTCAAAATTCAGCTATGTTGCAGAAATATAAAATTTTGTTTGTAAACGTATCTGTATTTTCATTTAAAGTCTGCTTCAGTTAAAAACTCCGATTTTCTGTTATAATACTGGTATTGACTGTATACATGGTAATGAGAGGGGGGGAAGGGGGGCATGACCGTCACCTTACATTGTTGTTCAAAGGAAGCTCCAAGTCTGAAAGGTTGAGGACTCCTATATCAGATTCTCAGTCGAATTATGCTTAATGAAAAACGGGCTTTCTCAGAGGCAGAAAGATACGTTTGTTGTGCTTGTTTCAGGCAGGGCAGCCAGAGTTTGGTTTTTCCACAAAATTTTAGGTTTTTAACAGATATCTTTGGTTTATGCGATTTTGATCGAGTTTTTTAAGTTTTAGGCTTTATTGATGACATAAAAATCACCCCTCATGGTATAACGGATGAAATTGCCTTGGAGAGATTTCTTGTCAAATTTTAGATGCTTGAATAGATTTAAATTCCAGCAAGCAGCTTAACATTTATTTAAAATAAATGAATTAAACAAAAGGAAATATTAAAATTTATTTACACGCTATTTACCTGCTTCTTAATTTTAAAAAATCTTTTGGTAAGGAATATATGTGTGTGAAACGCAAATATAGAGGTTCCATATAAGTTCAAAGATTCGATAATCAATCTACGTATGTTCAGAACACTTCTTTAACCGTAAAATTTTCAACTTGAGAAACATAAGTCAAATGTTGAAATTTCAAAGTAGTTTTCTTTTGACAGTTTGAACTTGATTGTAATTGTTTGAATACATGCATTTCTCAAAAAATCAAATACGTTACAAGCGAATTTTTAAACACAGATGATTTATCATTTCGGAGGCAGGGATTGTTACTGAGTGACTAAAAAAACTATGCGTTCTTTAAAAAGCTACAAATGTAGCTTTTTAAAGTGTAGCTTAAAACCTACACTGTAAAAAAATTCCGAAACGTCACTGAATATTTTAGTATAACGTTTCGAGATTTCACGGGTTTTCATCTATTTCCCCGTAAAATCAAGTATCATTGCGAAAGGGTTTCCCGAATAGCTACAAGTTGCAAGAAATAACTAGGCTACAAGGCTTTTCATTATTGTGAAAAATATTTTTAGCTACTGGTTTAAAGATTTACTGAGCGTGTTCAATAAGTATACCGCCTTTAGTTTGCTTACACGTTGGCTGAGCTCAATGGGAGCGAATAAGTGTATGGCTAGTTGCAGCTTTGCAGGCACGAAATGCGGGCATGGGAGGCACTTGGTAATTACTTGCTATTTTGCTATGACGTTGACGCATCTGAACCTGCAGTATAAGGGGAGCTGATTCATCCGACATTTTGGTTCTGGAATTGTTGGGAGGGGGGGGGGGCTAATTGGTTTTTCTACAAGAGCTTCGTAGCAGAAAACTGGTGCCCAAGCTTCAAATATGTTGTCTGATTATTGTTTGATTACTTTATTTTGTAAATGAAGAAAATTAAATTAATATAAGTTAAAAACAAATAAGGTGTGAAAATGAGGTTCATTACAGTAATTATATCCCAAGACATTTCAATTGAATTTGGGAAATAAGTTATCTTTCTAGATTTACCTTAAGTGACATTTCACTCAATTTATCATCGTTTTACGGCATAGCAACCAGCGAATATTATAACGTATTTATAAATACTAGATACACGGTTGGATCCAAAGCTGTCTTGGGACCAAAATGTCGGATAAGTCGGCCTATCCTTTTCAAGGGTTTCTAGACCTGGTATAGTAAACTAAGAAAGATCTGAACATTTACGTTAAACGAACCTCATTTTCATTAAATGTTCCAGACTGGTTTAACCGGGATGAGTTCCAAATTCTTCAGAAGGGTTCAAGGATAGTTTCTGGAAGGTTTCTGTCGAAAAAGGATCTGGCCTTTTAGCGAAAAACATTCCTGGTTTTTGCAAGATATGCTTTTGGCTGGAATTGAGCACATTTGCTGCATGATATTTCCCAGAAACGATTCTGAACCTTTTTTACAGTGTACCCAAAGTCAGAACTAAGGTAGAATTTCAAACAAAATACGCATTTGTTACTTAATTTACTTAACATGCTTTTGTTAACAAATGGTACGATTTCAATTTTTTAAAGTTAAATTACATTGATATGGCCAACAACTGCATAATGTATTAGGGTCCTCATCATTAACATGCCATATTGCACAAAATTTTACATCAATTTGGCAAAAAAGATTTAAAATAAATTAGGTTTAGTGTTGAGTATCATCAAAATTTTTCATTGTTTACATTTTGGTAGTTTTTAATTTATTTGGCAAAATTGCAAAAATTCTGTTTTCTTTCCGAAAAACTTGCGTTCTTGAAAATCATTGTTGAGTTAAGAAAAAATAAATAAAATATCTTAATATATTTTGAATTTGAAATCCTTTGGACAATATTATTTATCAATACTGTTCTCATTTTCAGTCAACTATAGGATGCTTTAATGGCTGCTGAAAGTGGTAAAACAAACAAATGCAGTGTCTTATAACCTGCTTTAAAGCATGGTTGCAGAGAGAAGACGAGCCTCTTGTCAGTTTGGTTAACGGGCCCTCATCCACCTTTAAAACTTGCCAAATGTACCCAATGCTCCAAATCCAAGTCGAATACCCTTAAGGCGGCCCCGATTTCCGATTGGGTTGACCGCTGACACGGTCTATCGTCGGCCCTGCTTTTAAGCTTAATGAATGGCAATAATATTTCCTCCTGTTGCCCTCTAACAAAACTATGATTACAATTATGCAAGCAAGACTTTTAAAATGTTTAGTAATGTACTTTATAGTAGTACTTACATGAACGTTGTACGTTAGATCCTAGATATCACACAAGATAGATATAAAAGAAAAATTCATGACTGCCACAACGTACTAGTTCCCTTTAGTATTGAAACTCATACTTTAAAAATAGGCGTAGGTTAGTATTAATTGACAATTGTTGCCTATTAATGCTTATAATTTTCATTTCAATACAATTTTAGTTTAGTTATTTCGCAGCAACTTGAAAATCAAATGCGTGTTACATCAACAAATATGATTTTACAGATCTAATTTTCAAGAAGACTTATAAAATTTTTTTATTGAACTACGAAAAAAAAAAATAGCAGAAAACTTTTGTCTAACTTTTACCAGATAAGTACTTTCTTCAACAACAGCAACGGAAAAAACATTAAAAATTCATGAGCGGATCACTCAAAATAGCTTGCTTCCAATCTCATCTCCAATTGCGAGAATCCCGTATTTCCACTTCATCCATCTTCAAAGTAACAGAAAACTGACTGAAAAATCAAACTCGCGATCAGCCTCCGCCTCAGCAGAATACGAAGAACAAAAGTTTTAAGCCGAACAACAATGCTTTTACCAACCAATAGATGGCGCTATTTACGCTCATCCACGCCGGCTCAACCGCTGCAAGTTATCTGCCATTCACAGAGTGAAACTGAACTACAGCGCGAGCGCATCTTTTAGAAGTTAGTTACAACTTATTCACTCGGAGTCTAACACGCAATAATTGGGTCGTAAAAGAACTTCACGAGAAAAGTTGCGAAAAATATTTACAACCTTTTTTTTCTTACTTTTTTTTTGTGTGCTTCTGCACTTTTTATTTTTTATGTTTCTTTGGAAATATAAACTGTGCTTACTTTCTCAACGGATAAAATTCTCACTGCAATTTTGAGACAGGTAAGGTTTGATTGACATTATTTCTGATCAAAACTTAATTTTTCTTTGTTTTAATAAATATTTTTTACATATTTGACAAATGTTATTGAAAAAATTTAATATTTATATTACGAAAGTATATTTCACGAACTTTTTAAGACACATTATATATACTGCTGTTGGAAATCTGAGTAAAAAATGAATTTCTCTACAGATAAATGCAACGTCGTAGAAAATTTTCTATTAGAAATATTTAAACAATATTGAATAGTATTATCTCTTTATTAAAACATTTTAAATGCCGAAAGTTATTCTATAAACCAATTTCTCCAACTTGAATCTATGTGATACTTTGAGTTTTTTTTTTTTTTTTTTTTTTTTTTGCCACGTAATTTGAGTTAACTAAATGTCCTTCATGCTACAAAATAATTTCATTGTAAAATTATATATTTGTTATTGACTGTAAATGATGATTCACTGACTTTTTTGTAGGATGTACCAGAATTATAAGAAATACCATCGTTTGCTATGTACTGTTAAAACACAATTTCTCACATCAGTTAAATGAATTTGTGCTTATCAAACATTTTCGAGTAAAAATCTGAACATTGAGTACAAAACTCAACATAGAAAGAAACGCATGAAATTAGTAAAAAAAATGTATCTGTTCATAGATTTCATTTTATAATGAAGTACAAATTGTAGCTGTTGAGTCCAAACTGCTTTAATTTAGATTAAAAAAGAACTCTGATTATTATTATATATTTATACATTTAAAAAAAATGCGGTAGAGTTTCTGTTAGTATGAATGCAGTATGTTATACTTCATTGTACATTTCAGGACTGCGGTAAATGGTTTATAATATATTTCTCTCTCTCTCTCTCTCTCTCTCTCTCTCTCTCTCTCTCTCTCTCTCTATATATATATATATATATATATATATATATATATATATATATATATATATATATATATATATATATATATATATATATATTATAATGGTGAAAGATAAATTGTTGTGAGAAATACATCTATATATATTCGAAAAATAGTGTATTGAGATTATAGACATTGTTCGACTTCAGTGTTAGGTCAACAAGTGTTTTTAAAATTCATTTATTTATTTAATTAATTATTAATTGTTTGTATTAAAAAATGTATTCGGGGCAACATTTTCTATTAACAGACAATGGGAGAGCATTTTCCATAGAAATAAACCACATTTGTTTTCCTTTTTAAGAAATACGCCGACTTAGATCTTAGGGTAGGAAAGAGATGTCTTATTAATGATTTAAGTATTCACTTATTGAGAGAGATAAAAATAAAATAATAGTAATGATAATATGACTTACTTTTCCCTCACCAAGATTTTCACTGAATCATATATTCTTTAAACTTTACCTAATACTATTTAACTCAGGTCTAGACACTCATTGTAAATAATTAAGTGTAGAAGTACAACTGCACTTTAAGATTTCTGTATATTTTATAGCTCATGCAATTTCTTGTACTCTTGCGGATTTCGTTGAATATTTTTATATTGAAATGTACGTAAAAGCTTAGTAAGAAATTCAGTATTGAAATACATGTTATATTTGCTTCGGAAATAACTTCACGAGATTAATGATTGATTTTTAGCACGTTATGACAAAACTAAAGGCATACGAAAAACGTTTCGGACTGTTGTATTGATTAAAAATTAATTATTTAGCGAATATTATTTTGAAATGACACATTTCTACTATACTGGAAAATTATATGTGTGTGTTAGTGTAATAAATGTAAAATATGCAGAAAAAAAATCATTCTTACGAATTGAAATAAAAATATATCATTGAAATAAAACGGTTTCGCATTTTATGACAGCAAAAATTTGTTCTTCTGCTTTTAGATTTGGTATATTAAATGTATTTATGGTATGAATACAGCGAAGAAGGAAAAAAAATCTTATAAAGTAATGTTTAACTCATCATAAAATGTGGACAAAATTTTCATATTTTTTTAGTACAACTGCAATTATTGTAGCGTTTAATAACATTTGACCTTATTTTCCCCTCAGAGATTTGAATATGCAGATGAACTTTATGAATTTTACATTTGATATTATGGATCCATTTCTACCATTGTTTGATTATTTTTAAGAGAAGTACTGCACTGCTGGTTAAATCGTCAAAGCTCTTGATGCATAAAATGATAAGCTTAAATTTATAAAAGCAATTACTTTCTGTGTCCTTGACTTTTTCTGTACAAAGTGTTAGACACCGGTGAGAAAATTATTATGGATGTCGCACACTTGTAATGTGTCAAATTCAGTAGTATCAGTTTTGTAGTTATAACTGCTTCTTCTGTTGTATTGAAAAAACTGATCAATAGTTTATTAACGCAATTAATACTGTACGACGTGATATAGTGAAATTTAGCAATGTCAGGCCGTATGTCAATGTTTGCTGAATTTGCTGTAAATTTATCAAAGTAAAAGAACGTGTCTCGAACGAAAAGCGTTTCGCACTACAGTCATACCCAAACTAACGCGATAGGTGGGACTGAGTGACAACCGCGTCAAGTTGAATTCAGGTATGTCTGGTATTATTTCGCATTTAAATACTCATTGTGCACAGATAAATTATTTTTAGTTGAGGACGGAGAGAAAAGCCACCTCCTTGTCAAATAGTCAGGGAGGTCTGACTGCGGATTGGGAAGTCCCTGGGTTCGAATTCAGGCTCAAGCACGGATGTACTTTCTCTCTCCTGGCTTTGTCCTTTCTTTTTGTGAATGTGTTGCTTTGTTGTAAATGGTTGTCTACCCTATAAACGGGTTCTTATGGCATGTGAGTATTGCGGATGACGGACTTCAAACCAAATTGCGGTACAGCTAGAAAAGTGAAGCAGCGTACCTTATATTGCTAGGTTAGCTGGCTCAAGACAACTTACTTTCAAAATTTCTTCAAACACATTACGAATTTCATCTGGCTCTGGTGCTAATCGAGTGGTTTAGCGTGCTCATGCAAAATACGAATAGAAAATATTAGAAAATCTCGTTTCGGATTAACGTTAGTTGAGGTATTACTGTATATTCATTTATTTATCTATGTATCCTGATTTTAAAAATATATTTTAAAAAAGTTTTTTTTTTTTTTTTTTTTTTTTTTGTGGCGTTGTTATTGTTAGTTTTTGATTGCGGGAATCCGGTTAGTTCTTGAACGTCATCGTTATCCGCTTCTAAATGTATTTGCCGAATAAGTAAGCCCGACGAGAGGCCATGTCAGCCTAGTCGGAAACTAGGGGTGCGGGCCTTGGGGGGCCCGGCGACACTGACACAAAATAGAAGGAAAGAAAAGAAGGAATGAATAAATAAAGAAGAAAAAAGAAAGGTAGAAGGAAAATGAGGAAGGGGGAGAAATTCGAATAAGAGAAAATGTAAAGATTAAATAAAATTTATTCTTTTTGTATTTAATGTTTCGGCACGTAAAATAGAGTTAATTGTTTTCTAGTAAGCAGTTTTTTTGCTCCCCCCCCCCTTTTTTTTTTCTTCTCCCGTTCTTTTCTTTTTTTCTTTTCCCCCATTTTCTTCTCATTTCTCTCCTTTCTTTTCTTTTTTCTTTTTTGGGGAGGCGTTAGCGGCCCGGCGTCATAACTGATACGGGGCCCGCCTTAGCTCTCTGCGGCCCTGCGAATAAGATTGACCAACTTCTTCAATAACATTACGAATTTCATCAGGCTCTAGACGAACTGCTCAAAAAATGGTTTCGTTGGCAGGCAAATGTTGTTCCATAAATTAAAATGTTCGGAGTATTTTGCTCCCACAAGGCAGATTTGAATATAAAACCTGAAGCTCTATAAAGTTACTTTTAGATCACATAAAAATGGTTTTCATAGTTGTAATAATCAGTAGAAGTATTTAGTATTTTCAGTTTGTAGGAGCATTATCAGATTTTAAAAAAATCGTCGTTGGTTTTGAATTCTGACTGTAAGATGCGTGAAAGATGTGGTTGTACGTTTTGTCTTGTGCGATATATTTCAGTTTTAGTGCCTTCAAACGCGAAAAAAACTTAGTAAGTTTTTGCTTTCGCAATTTTCAAAAACCATTTTAAAGTGTAAAATAGCAATTTTTCGCAGTTTTTCAACTTTCTTTAAAAACTTATGCACTAACATCAACACTGCGATGATTTGAAGGGACAAAAGGACAACCTAAACCATTATTTTTCAGGGAGGGAGGGAGTATAACACAAATTATGAGAAATTAGTTCCGTGTTGTTCGAGTGTAATTCGTATGTACTCATTTTTCCCTTAAAAAATTTCCATTGATACTTATTTTCCTATTTATTTCAAAGACTTTTTCCTCTTCAACGTAGAATCCATTTGTTGTTATAGGGTCATTCCACGAAAATGTCAACCGGCAGGCCGAAATTTTCAAACTCAGTCAATATTAATGTTGTTAATACATGATTTTAGAGATAACATTCTTAATTTTCGAATCTCGTAAAAGTTTTTTTTCAAGATGGATGCCGTGAGTAGAATAATTACTGCTTGCTAGTATCTTCAACATCAGCATGTACACTGTAAAAAAAATTCCGAAACGTTACTGGGTACTTTCCGTGTTACGTTTCGGGAATTTAATTGGTTTTTATCCACTTCCTGGAAAAATCAAGTTCCATTGTCATAAAGTTTCCTGAATTGCTACAAGTTGCACGAATGCAGACTTTTCACTGTTGTGAAAAATATTTTTAGCTCCCAGTTTAAAGATTAACTGAGCGTATTTTATAAAGTGAGTCGTCTTCAGGACAATTACGGCCGTCTATGCTAAATAAGTTCCCAATGGGAGCAAATAAGTATGGACTACGTAGCTTTGCAAGAATTGCAGGTGAGTAAAATTACCGTTACTTATTTGCAATTCTGGATTAACTTTGGCCATGTTTGCCGTAATGCTCTTGGAACTTCCTTGATAAATCGGAAAGATGCCAAGCTATTATGTTACACTTCTTAAGTTAACTGTAATTTTCCAAAGACACGACATGCTATTGACGGGGACGATTTCTGAATTTTTCAGGAAGATTCAAGGATAATATCAGGAAGGTTACTGAATTTTAGCGGAAAACTTTCCTGGACTTCGTAAGGTATGTTACTGGCAGAAATTGGGCACATCAGCTGCCCATTATTTTCCAGGAACGTTTCTGAATCGTTTTTACAGTGTACATTTTAACTATAAAGCATTCAAGAAACGCGACCTGTATTTTTTTAAGAATACATTCGATGTAATTTTTTTTTTCAATTATTGCTTACATTTTCAGATTTCAGTTTCTTTAATTTCTTTCATTGAATTTACATATTTTCTCGTTGAACCTAATTTGAATTCTGTGTTAAACCGCCTGTTAAGTTCGTCACAAAACGTCGCATTCTCATTTCCACACTTTTTGTGGGACTATAAAAAGAAAAATTTAGCTTTATTCTCTTTCCAAGAGCTTCCTAGAATGCATTTAAAATGTTGAATTTTTATTAAATTATTTATACAATTAGCTATCAGCGTGACGAACGTAAAAAATTGATTGTGACGAACGTAATCGCTTGAAACAAACACTGCACATTTCGAACGTTTAGTTCAATAAAAAATGAATAAAATGTATATTTTGAAATGGTTGTTTTTTCAATGTTATTGTATAATATTTTGTAATTTTTGCAACAATTAACTCGATTTTCAACACATATTTGTGGAATTTTGTTGTGTTGCATTTTATGGAAAAATCGGCAGCTCAAAAAAAAAAAAAAAAAAAAGAGAGAGAGAGAGAGTTAAAGCAGAATAAGAAAGGGAGGTAAACAAAAAGAAAATAACAAGAAAAAAAGCAGCAGAGCTTATGCGAATATTACGAAAAAAAAAAAAAAAACACACACACACACACGCAACGATATTTAAAAAAAAATCAAGAAGACTGAGGACTCAAAAATGAGAAGTAAGGAGGATGAGAATCAATTGTAGAGAAGCTAATAAGCTAGCTTTGTATAGAGTAAACCAATGTGACTTCGAACTGTAAAAGCGATTCAGAAACGTTCCTGGAAAATAATAGACAGCTGATGTGACCAATTTGTGCCAGTAACATATCTCGCAAAACCAGGAATATTTCCGCTAAAATTCAGTAACCTTCCTGAAAAATACAGAAATCTTCCCGTCTAAAGCCAGTTGTGTATCTGGAACTTCAAAGTTATTTTGGGTAGGGATAATATACAGGGTGTCTATTAGTGTGCGTCTTATTTTTAAAGGTGTTATTTTTTCATGAGGCACCCTCTCATTTTATTCCTTTGGATGAAAAAAATTCTCATATCTGAAAAATAAAAATTGAATAATATTTAGAAGGTGCTACCACTGCTGCAAAATTTGTCAAATCTCTCTCTTTTTATTTTTTTTGAACTTTATTTATTTAGTTTGGATAATAAGTAGCAATCAGTGAAAAGTTTGTATTGTCACAAAGAGAAAAATTACAATATTGCTGAATGTAAAAGGACCGAAAGTGTAAACCTGTGATATAAATGGCATTACCGAACTTTCGGTTGTTTTTTTGACATTATTACACAAAATGACAACCATGAAATGCTTATTATTTTCTTGTATATATTAGAAATAGGTATTTGTGTTATGTTAAAACCCAACCAACCTAATTTCATGTTGATTAAAAATGTGACCAGATATATTGGAGAGTTGATTTTTACACCATTTTTTTCACAATGAATGTAATTTTAATCACTGGTAGCACCCCCTAAATTATGATCAAATTCTATGAAACTTTTATGTGTGTATTTTTTCATCAAAAGGAAACAATTAAAGGGATGCCCCATAAGAAATTCAAAACTTTTTTAAAAAGTGCATTATAAGACACACCCTCTGTCTATAAATGATGGAACCGATTTTAAAAAATCATATTTTCAAAAGCTCTCGACGGAATAAAATAATTAATGCGTAAAATGAAGGAGAAAAGTGCTAAGTTTTTAGTACCAAGTTGGTAGTACCAACGAAAACGCTCCCAGAATTGAAACAACGTATTTCTGCAGCATTACGAACCATTAACAGAGATATGTTAGAAAATGTGTGGAATGAACTAGATTATCGAATGGACGTATGTCGTGTGACGAGAGGGTCCCATATCGAACACTTATAAGGTAAAAAAAAAACTTGGTACTTTTCTCCTTAATTCTACTATTTCATTCCGGTGAGAACTTTTGAAAATACGATTTTTTAAAATCGGGTCCATCATTTATAGACACCCTGTATAGCAGCTTTCCACCTTCCCAATTTATCAAGAAAGTGGCAAAAGCAGTACTGTAACATATGACCAAAGATAAGCCAGAGTTGCAGGTAAGTATCAAGCATCTCACTTGATTGCAATTCTATGAAGTCCATACTTATTCGCTACCTTTGGGAGTTTAATTAGCATGGACAAGCCACAATCGAACAGAAGCTTTATAAATATGCTCAGTGAATCTTTAAACTGGGAGCTAAAAATATTTTTTACAACAGAGAGAAGTCTGAATTCGGAAAACTTGTAATAATTCAGGAAATTTTTTGACAATGATACTTGATATTTCCAGGAAGTGGATAAAAACCATTGAAATCGCGAAACGTTACACGAAAATACTCAGTAACGTTTCGGAGCACGCTCTTCCACGTAGTCCTAGGAAAAAATAGACTTTTAAATGTTATCTTGCTAAATCTTATATAATTAAAAACTGAGCGTATGTACAGTCATAGAAAAAAAAACGAAACACTTTTAATTATTCATCCATTACACATGCTAGAAAGAAAAGAAAGGTGTCATCCAACTTGTTTTAAAGTCTTCTTCAAAACTACGTAGGTTAAATTTTGATAAGGGACTATATACAAAGCAAAATGAGCACCAACGCTTGATTTTCAAATAGGAATCCCCACTTTTTGCTACATAATTATGTTTAGACAGAAAAATTCAGCCAGGGTACGAAATTTCACTGCATTCCGTGCAGTAGAACAGAAGTTAATAACAAAAAACGTTTTAGGGACCGTCACCACATGGAAAACGCTTCTGTCAAGGTCACGGCTTATCAAATAACGGAATGTAAACAAAAAAAAAAAAAAAGAATACTTTCATTTAATTTGAATTTTGACATCTTGAATTCAAATTATGTTTTTCTCAATCACGAGTGTGCGTATGTAGGCGTGTGTGTTTGTGTATGGGGGGTATGTTTGTTTGTGTGTAGGGGTATGTGTATGTGTGTGTAGGCATATGTGTTTGTGTCTGTGTGCAGGCATGAATGTGTGGGTAGTTGTGTGTATGTGTAGGTGTCTGTATGTGTGTATGTGTCTGTGTGTGTATGTGTTTGTGTGTGTGTGTGTATGTGTGTGTAGTTGTGTATGTATGCGCGTGTGTGTAGGAAAGGGATGCAACCTGGAGACGGCTTTCGCAATAGGTACGGAGGGTGGCGGTGGGAAAATAAAATGATAGGACGCCAAAAACAGTCAAATGAAAGCAATAAGCAATCGTGATTGCTCAAAAAAAAAAAATCGAGATTATCCAGCTCAATTCATGATTTTTTTAAGTTCTCTTTTTTCCGTAATTCGATACTTTTTGGCAGATAATGTTGCGCCAACAAGCGATTTACGGTCGCTTTTTTTTTTTTTTTTTTTGAAAAAAATTTAAAATATTTACTGATTTTTGTCTGTCTGGATTAACCTAAAAAAGACGGATGGGGTTTGACTGGTCCATCGTATATATCGTTGCGTAATAAATCGAGTAATGACAAATTGAAAGTAATGGAACTACAGGGTCCATTATGAAAGTAATGAGTATAATGTTATTGTGACGCGACGATAGATGGCAGCACGGTAAAACCGACTGGGAAATGTGGTGCGGGATATGCCCTTTCAATGCATCCAGTCGTTAGTTGCTTTCAAGCAGTGTGAGCGGAGATAAGTGCCTCCGCTTGAAGTATGTTTTCAACTTTTGTAACATAACGCAATGGAGCGTTCGCTTGAACAATGATACGCCATAAAGTTTTGCGTGAAGGTTTGGAAAAAATGCAACCAAAACATTCCAGATGCTGCAAGAAACCTTCAAGGACGATTGCATTTCAAGATCAGGGAAGTGGCACAAGTCATTCAAACAGAGCCAGGAGGAGGTCGCAGACGAACCCCGTTATGGATGTCCCCCCCCCCCGGTGATCCCTCACCACCTTACAGTCCCTACTTAGCTTCATGTGACTTCTTTTTGTTTCCACGACTCAAGAGAGAGAGAGAGAAGAAAGGAAAACATTGGGGAACCTTGGGAAACATCCAACACCGTGTTACAACGTTCCTGAGAGGCATTCCCTTGGAAGAGTTTCAGGGTGCCTTTCAGGCGTAGCAAACACGTCTCCGCAAGTGTATTGATGCAGGAGGAATGTATTTTGAAGAATATTGAACATTTGTACAAATTACGATCAATAAATATATTTTTCCAGTGAATGCTCATTACTTTCATAATGGACCCTGTATTTGCTTTTTCTAATATGAACCTATTGAATTGCTTATATAATCATTCAGCAAATTAGCCTCATAGAAATGAAAATATCCAACTTATACCTAGAATCATGATGTGAATACGTTTAATAAATGTATTGCACCTATGTTACAGGTTTATTTTCGAATGAATAGAAAGTCTTTGATGTAAAATGGAATTGCGCGTTTTTAATTTCGCAAAACATTGAAAGAAGTTTGAGTCATCGCATACAAAAATATAAAAAATATACCGCACAACGTGGGAAGACGCAGCATTAAATGATTGGAGACTCGAGCGAAGCAAGGTTCATTTATTCCGTGAAAATTTGCTCTAAATGCATAAAATTAACCGAAGTAATAATCCAAAAAATAAAACACAAACAGGAGAATATAAATACCCGTTAGTGAGCAAACCGTTCATACTTGAACTTTATTTGGGAAAAATTTGGTTATTTGAATTTACACAGTGGACAAACACAATCATTGTTCTAGCGGCTTTTTTGTAATTAAAAAACGAGAATTTGTTTCAAATCCAAATTTGATGCGGAAGATCATAGTGCGTGGTATTATTAAAAAAACATAACACAATTGGCGATTTTAGTTAAACATGTAAGGGCTCTTAAAAGCAATTTAGGAAAAGAATTTCTCAATGCTGTTTCTAGCAACGAGATTCGAGATGGTCCAACCCGTAACTTAAAGAGACAAAGTTATTTTAGCTTACACCAAGGTGAACCAAAATCAGACATCTTGTCACTTCTCTGATTTTGTAACTTTGCACTAGCAAACAAAACTCAGCATTATTTAATTTTGTATTGTGAATCACATACTAGCAAACGAACATTTTCTATAGTACAGCATACCGTCAGATGATTTTATCGAGCCTTAGGTTACAATTCCGTCCTTGCTATGAATTTGGCAGACTGGAATCGTAACCAACTCGTGCTGGATGCAGAAGTCAGGTCATTGAAGCTGAGAGCGCGAACAAACTAGTAGGTAAAGTAAATTTATCTGCTGTATATTTACGGCGTCTTACTGGTGAGATAAATTTTCTTCATCCACCAGTTTGTAAGCACTCTTAGCTTCAATCACATGACATCTGCTTCACTGCTCGGTTAAACCTAGTTCAGGGCTGTTATGCTATTTATTCGGACTAAAGAGCCGCCTTCGAATGGGATAACCAAGCCGCAATTTTTTCGCCGTGAAGAGCGGGCCACATTCAAAGCTGTTCTAAATGGCACGTTGCTTGCGTGAAGTGTAAGATTAGAATGCAGAATTAGAATTCCAGTGTCATAAAGTTGGAGCAAATATTCAGATATTGGGTTCTGAAAAACATGCATTTAATAAGATAGGCATTCAGTAGTTGATAACAATAATTTATTATAATTCTCTTTTTCGATATTTTTCCATGTTATTCGAAAAAGAAGAAAATAATTTCAAATTTTATCTTTGTCTTGCGAGATTGATTTTAATGTCAAATCACGGACAATGACACAGAAAGTAAGTAGAAAAATAGTATTTAAATTATAATTAAGAATAGACAAAAACTGAACTTAATCTAACACCCAAATTAATGTTTTGTTAAAGCTTTGACGAAGTCAAAAAAAAAGCTCACAATTATCCACAACTATTTCTTTTGTGCAGAATACGGGCTCAAAGCACGCGGCTCACTACTGCGACTAACATTTCCTCTCCTAGATCTTAACACATTGAAAATTATTCAAACACTTTACAAAAAAAAAAAAAAATCATAATAATAATAATAATTCCTAAAAACTAGCAAACTTATCTAAGAGCAAATATTACCTATTGACGCATTTGGATAATGCTAAAGGAGAAATTTCACACAGTCAGCTATTTTTCGAGTGCTTTTCTCCGATTCAGACATGGCAATAATTTTTCCTTTTAGCAAATTATCATTGAGACGAGCAATTCTACACTGCCTACTGCAACATGACTAGCAAGACAATGAGGTTTTATTGTATGTTTCTGTGAAAAAGTTGTGCATGTTAATTTTATTTTCTGAGTTATTTTTTTACAAAAGGCAATGGCTAAACGCAGAAAAAAAAAGAAAAAAAAAACATAAATATTTTTAGTGTAGATTTTAATTTTAAAAGTTCTACAAAATATTCTTTTAATGGACAATTAAATAGTGTTTCGCATGGTCTACACATTGACGTTTGAACGATATCCACAAAAAACTGACGGTCGCAATATTGTGTTGTTCTTCTGCAGAGACAGCGAATACATTTATATATTTAAAAATTCATAGACGTAGCTCTAATGTAAAAAAAAAACGCGTTATAATTGGTTTGCTTATTTTGTTGAACATTTATTTTTCTTTTTTTACGAAGAAACTAACTTTCATAATTTCTGTTTTAAAAAAGTATACGGTCCCCTAAAAAGGGAAAAAATGAATTTTTAAGCACAGCGCAAAAACTACTGAATATTTTTAGCTCAAATTTTGGATTCCCTCATAAGAGCTCTTCTAGATTGTTTCTCTGTTAAAATTTAATATGGTTTCAGATCATAGTTTTTTCAAAAAATATTACAATAATTCATAAAAAAATTAAATTTACATTTTTGGTGTTGTAAATGATGTTTTTATAATTCTGTCAATTCATATTTTGATACAAAAAAGCAATCTTTGCTGTGCCTCATCTAGTTTTTTTGTTATGAGCAAAAATATCAAAATAAGTTTTAACATTACGAGAGGAATTTTTCAAAACTCGATTCTGAAATAACGGCTGGATCGAATTCAACAAAATTTTGTATACAAAGTTTAAAAAAGATGCTGATCACAAATATGTGATAAAAAAGGGGGGTTCTTATTGAAAAATTTGAAGTTGATGCTCGTTTTAATATGAAGACGACCCCTTAACAACAATTTTTTAACATAATTATGTAGAACTTTTTATTCCTGAAACAATAACACCTTACACGTATCTATAGTGTCAATAGTCTTTGAATACGATCGAGTGTTTCGTTTTTTTTTCTATAATTGTACCTATCTATGCAACTATGTATGTAAAAGTTGCTTCTCCCGAACGACAGTGAACTGACCATCGAACCAGGTATCGATGGTTTCGTAATTATCTCGTCTTCATGTTTGGCTATTTAACATAATCCTCCGATAATAATTATCAGATATATCAATTAAAAACTATTAATTAGAACACTTAGATTCTACACAAAATCCCTATTTTTCTAAGGCTTTCCGCCATTCAAATTATTATTCAGTGCTTCATCTCAACTTTCCGCAACAGTACGTTTATTAAAATTTATAGCGTAAAAAAAATCATTGAGACGAAAGATCTGTTGCCATTTTTTTTCTCGAATATGAACGAGTAAAACTCTGAATTATTTTAAAGGCTTTTCCTGTACTCGGGAGACTTAAAATGTTCACTTTTTGGTTATATTTCCGCAATCTGCCA
Organism: Uloborus diversus; assembly: GCF_026930045.1. NCBI lineage: Eukaryota > Metazoa > Arthropoda > Arachnida > Araneae > Uloboridae > Uloborus > Uloborus diversus. The sequence goes on along the minus strand of NC_072739.1, from coordinate 50,007,140 downwards.
CAAGATTTTACTGTTTTCTTTTTTCAAGCCTGAGTGTTGAACACGCGTCACTTGACATAACTTTTATTTTTGAGGTGGACCGTGCAAAGCCGGCGACAGAACTAGTAATAATAATAATATTGGAATTATTGTTGCAGAAATGAAAGTCAAAAAGTTCCTGGAAGAAGCTTTCTTGAAAAAACAATCCTTACACTGGATGTTGTTTTCGTAAAGAAGATTACATTTCTTGATAGCTTTCTGGAAAAAAAAATATCCGCTTTTGTGTTATAAAAAAAACTTTTGTATTTTCTTCTTTATTACATTCTAAATTGCCATTTCACCCGTGCGTTTCCTCTCACGTCAAGCTCTTGTTCTCGTTGCGTCTGACTAAGGCATATTCACAACGTGATTGTATATTTTAATGAAAAAAATTTCTTATAAAAAGGGAGAACACTAAAAATTACTCGAAATCCGCCTTTTAGCTTTTGCCTAAATCAATAGAAAATATAATAGTCATAATAAAGTTAATTTTGATAATAAAAGTTAAAAAACTAAATTCAAGGCAAAACCTTAGCAATGTGAATTACGCTCTTGAACTTGAATCAAAGAAATTCTTAAAAACCTTCGTTATTTGAAACGTTTAAAGTGACTAAAATCCACAAATATATGCTTACTTAAGTCTTAAAATTAAATTGTTAATTTCATTAACAAAATTAAATTTAAACGCTATTATTTTTCATTTTTTCTGGAAAAAAGTTTAAAAAATAACAATGTCGCTTCCGTCACCCAAAAATGTTGGGGATCAGAAAAGGAAAGATCTCACATAAAAAGTTTCACTTCAAAACAGAGGAGAAAAAAATAAATTTTGCACAAAGCCAATAAAAAAGCATTTATTCAATCCATGCTGAAAAATTGTTGATATAAGTGTTACTTTTAAGACAAAGTATCAGTGCTTACTTATTATTTAATATTTAGACACTTAATAGTCTAAAAAAACTACACCGGTCATCACCGTGACGAGCATAACTTCAGAGTTACGCTGTTCAATGTTACGTTCGTCACACGTCATATTTTGAAGAAATATTCATTTCTGTTACATTGTAAGAAAAATGAGTATTATTCTGCATAAAAAATAAAGTTAAGGAATTAAAATAACGCATTGCACTGTTTTTACAATACTATCTCCCTAAACTTTAGAGAAATTGAGAGCTGAATTTAATGTTGCAAATTCAACGTTGCAAAAATGTTACGTTTGTCACACTGTATTAATTTAGTTTCAAAAACCTTTTTATGCAATTTATACAGTGTTTTATTGCATGAATATTACACATAAGTTTTATTCTTTCACAAAATTCCACAAAACAACGAGTAAATAATTATTAGAGGTTTTAAACTCATGATATGCAACTAAACAGTCTGAATGTTACGTTCGTCACTATGGAATGACCCTATATATAATTCTTAAGCATTTAACTCATAACATTTTTCCTTTCTAAGAGTGTTTTTCAAGTATTTTAGTAAGTACTATAACCCTACCGTCACATTTCTTTCATTGTCTTCCACTATATTTGCTTTAGGCGGTATTTTAAGCTTAGAATAGATTCAAAGGCGCCGGAAGCGATATCCTGCGGGTTTGAGCTTTCTATCTCAAAGGAAAGTTCTATTCAAGGATAAATGATTTAAAGACGAGGAATAGGTTGAAAGTGAAGGTATTAAAGTATTTACTGAATTTTCTAATAGTGGTTTTAAAATAGGCCCGGGAATAGAGGCAGTATTATTATGATAAGTGTGATAATTATTGCCTGCTTTGAAAGGGAGATGTTATTTACAAAATTAAAGTAAACGGTTTTGCTTCTTTTGAACTAAAGTCGAATATTTTTTCACAAAACCTTAGGCCGAGAAAGTTATTTCTCTACATTTCCTTATTTTTTTTCCTTCTTTTTATATTTATTTGTTTTTTTCTTCGTTAGATTTAATCTTTTTAATGTATTTATATTTTATTTAACCTCTTCAGTCGGAATTATGAAATACTTGATCAAAAATGTTTATATTTGGTACCCAGTGTACTATGGTAAAGGATATCTTACAGACAAAATTTCAAGTTTGTAGGGGAAACATTAAAAGAGTTATGACACGTCCAATATTCCGGACTTATATTTTTGAAATTAATATTTAACATAAACGAGATTAATTAATATAAACGAAAAAATACCAAACAAACTTCATTATAAAATGTTCTTCAAACAATAATCCTTATATTTTATTTCTGTAGCCTGTTTTTGGTTTCTATGCGAGATTTTCCTCAATTCTTGATCGATTTCTTTGATTTACACCTTATTTTAAAGCTTATCGTGCAGGCTACTGACGAAAAATAGACCCACAGTCTAAAAATTGTTTTTACGGGCAAAAAAACCTGTTTTAAAGAACAAGAATGGGGTTTTCTGTTAAATTTATAACTTTAACTTGCACTGTTACCGAGATAGCTGAATAGCTGGATCGGCAGAGCGTTCGACTGGTAACCAGGAGAATGCGTGTTCGGGAGCACGTCTGGACAATCTGCATCAAAAAATTAGAAAAATATCGTGCATTACATGAACGAATATGTGGGAATAACAAATATGTGGGAATAAGTGAGGTAGAAACGCTCCTAGCTGTTATAAAAACTTGATGCAACATGGAGCTAAATTGATACTCAATTGTAAGGTTTTTTTTAAGCTTTGGCTCCGGGAAGAAAATTAAAGCATAATGTAAGCGAAAATATAAGCATCAGGTTTAAGATTTCAGACTACATTGGAATTGTTTTTTGTTCAGTAAAATATAATAAATCGTATGTTGAAATATAGATTCTTCTAATGAATTTTTGACTCTTTGTACAAATAAAAAAAAAATACTACCTCAATTTAAAGGGTAATATATATATTTTTCTCCTTCTTGCAAAAAAAAAAAAAAAAAAAAAAAAAAAACAAATAGCGTATCACATTTTTACCACATTTGAAAAGCTACGCTTAAAAAAGAACTTAGTTCAAATTATTTTGTATTTTAACCATGCTGTTAAATGATGAATACGTGCTGCCATCTAAGTCATAACGGTTCAAACAGACTGCGATAACAAATTGTAAAAATTTTCAAAAATAAAAACACTTCTCGGCAAGAAAAAAAAATTAAAATTACCTGTTTTTTTTTTTTTTTTTCGGCAGAGCGTTCGGCTATAAACTGTCTGAATTTCGGGCCAGTTCGGACTGTCCGACATAATAGCAAATTTACAGTAATATTACGCATTACATGTACTCATAACATGCAACAGATAACACACGTAATAAAATAAATGCAGTGGGAATACATTTGGTGTTTCGACTCCTTTATGCAGGTTATAGTTATCATTCAGATAAGTTGACTGCAAATCGAAGGGTGTTCTTCCCTTTTTTTTTTAACCTTTGACTCCGTCCAGACCACTGAGCATAATGTAAGCATTAAAAAAAAAGTATTAGATATACCTCAAGGGAATCCTTTTTGTGCAGAAAAACATTTTCATTGTATGCGGAAATGTAGATTTTTCTAATAGCAGTGTTCGAACTTTTGTACAAATGAAAAAATACTACGCCAAATTAAAACTACGAGGTTTAACCAGTAACTCTTTAATTATTTATTCGAATACGATATAAAACATTAAAATTATTATCAATTTCATTAGTAAGAAATCATTTTCTACTTCTCTGCTTTCATCTGAAAAAAAAAAAAAACATTTTGTCTACATTCGCAAAATTACACTTAAAAAACGGAGTCAGTTAAACTGGTTTTGGTTTTGAATTTTAAGTGTTCGATTAAAAGAAAAACAAGTGCTGCCTTTTAAGCTGTACAGGTTAAAAAAGCCTGCTATGGGAAATTGTTGAATATTCAAAAATAAAAACACTTATTTTTTCAACCGAATTAATAACTTCGCTAGAATGTTTGTTTCAATCGCTACGTACGATCTTCCTCATTCTTTAATCAAATTCCATGTTTTACGAATAATTTTAAATCGTATCATGCTGGCTAATGACAAAACATAGACGCATGATCTTATTATATTTTTTTCGGCGAAAAACTTTTTTACTGTGTTTTATTACGCATTCCTTCAATGAATAGCATTCGAAAAGGAAGGCACAGTTGCTAGGTTTGTTTTAGCGTCTTACTGTTAATCAGAATGGCGCCAGTTCGAATCCGTGCCACTAAATATCTCTTTAATGTTTCTTTTTTCCCCCGTCATATGCTCACATGGGCAAGACTGTATTTGCCACAACCTGTTTTTTCACATGCAAAATTAATGATTTTTCACGTGTCACTCAGCCACACTTTTAATGATATTTATATTTGCATTGAAAATACGTACAACCAAAAGGGGAGCGATGGTCAAATTATCACAACGTTGTATTTCACGAGGTTTTGTTACTGATGTATTCAAATTACGTGCCTTCTCTTCTGCTCTTACTTTTTTCCGTTTACTTTTTTCGGTTTTTCTTCATAATACTCTTTCTTTGAAATTTTTAAAGAGCGAAATGCCTTATGAAACGATTCGAAGTACAGTGCGGAGTTCCGCACGGATCGACTAGTATTGTAAATTGTAATTTATGTTTCGCAATACTTGTCATGTAACTTGTGATAAAAGTCGCATGTTTCTTTACATGGCCCCACTATAGATGAAGATTAAAAATTCCACTAGAATGAATTTTATGTTTGCTTCAGAAAATCCTTAATTCGAAATTTTTAATATCATTACTCTTAATGTTATATATTTTTAGTACTTTCTTTAACTGTAGGTAAAGAAAGTATAAATGTTTGTTTTATGGCCTTTGTTTACCAATGGGTTTTATATTTAATCGTTTGTGAGGGAAATTGCATGAAATTTATTGTTTCACCCTTAACTTTGCCCTAAACAACAAATAGGGTAAATCAAAGATTTGAAACCTAAGTTAGACCACCCCTAAACAAAACCAACAAAAAAAAAGAAAAAAAAAAAAAGGCACAAAAACGGGTTCACTAAGTGAGACGATATACAAAGTTAATAATGTACAAATCGATTTAAATGTGAGTATGATATTTGAAGAGTTCCCTCAATTTCATCAAACCTGAACTTGATTACCATTAGATCATCGAGGTAGTATACCGTTTCAAACAAAAAAATAATTTTCCTTATCGGTACAGGAAGGGGCGTGCACAGAAATTTTGGAGCCCATCGCTTGACTTTTCCGGGCCCCTTTCCATATTGTTTACCCCTATATTTCACCGTTAGTTATAAAAATATTGGGTCCCCTCCAGTCTCGGGCCAACAGGTGTCCCTCCCTGGGCACGCCCCTGGGTACAGGTGTCTTCGAGTATTTATGGAACATTGTACAAAGAAAAAACAAATCCGGGGAGTTCAGAACCTCCTCCTTTTTTTTGAAACTTGCTAATTTATGTAACCCTAACTTCAAATTGAATTGGCGGCATCGTGAAATAGTAAATCTAGAATATTGGTCAAACTTCAGAAATCATACACAGTTATAATGTATATTATTAAAGAATAAATTAAATCAAGAGGGAGGGGTGTTCTGTATTCAATTCCCGCTCAATTGAACACTAAATATATTTAAAAATTGTAATATTAAATAAAGAACTTTATATTTTAGTGCCTAAATAAAGTTATTTATTAGTAAATAAAATAGTAAGGTAATTGATTCAACTATTAAAGTAGCAAAATATATTTAATTTACTCCTTTGCTGCGCAGCAATAAATACATTAGTAACACCTATAATAAAAATTACCATGCGGCGCAGCGTTGAGAAAATTATTCATCCATGTGCCGCAAGAATTAAATATCGTTCAAGAGAAAGCCAAAACCTTAGGTGTGAAAATACACCGATCACAGCAACACCACGTGATCCTGACGTATGAAATTTAAAGTTTCTTGGATTTCTCCACGACCCCTTATCAGATCCAGACCAAATTACAATTAGACCATCTGGGAAGTATACCTTTCCAAACAAATTTTTTTTTTTTTCAAATCGGTCCAGTAGTGTTAGAGTAATTCGAAAACACACACACTGTCAAAAAATTCCGAAACGTTACTGGGTATTTCCGTGTTACGTTTCGGGATTTTAATGATTTTTACCCACTTCCTGGAAAAATCAAGTATCATTGTCAAAAAGCTTCCTGAAATGCTACAAGTTGCACAAATGCAGACCATTCACTGTTGTGAAAAACATTTTCAGCTCCCAGTTTAAAGATTAACTGAGTGTATTTATAAAGTGTATCGGCTGCAGCTCAATTACGGCCCGTCCATGCTTATTAAGCTCCCAAAGGGAGCGAATAAGTATGGACTACGTTGCTTTGCGAGAATTGCAGGCGAGTAAAATTCTCGTTACTTACCAGCGATTATGGCTTAGCTTTGGCCATGTTTGCGATAATGCTCTTGGAACTTCCTTGATGAATCAGGAATGTGCCGAGCTATTATGTTATACTTTCCTAAGTTTACACTAATTTTCCAGAGAGACGACTGACTCTTAACCGCAAGATTTCTGAATTTTCAGAAGGCTTCCAGGATAATGTCAGGAAGGTTACTGAATTTTAGCGGAAAACGTTCCTGGTTTTTATAAGATATGTTACTGGAAGAAATTGGGCACACCAGCCGCCCATTATTTTCCAGGAACGTTTCTGAATCGTTTTTACAGTGCATAAAAAGCCGCAATACGAAATCATAACTTTCTTTTTTGAAGTCGGTTAAAAATGGATAAATAAATGAATTTTCACCCCTTCGCTCCTTTCTCCTACGAGAGTGAGGTGGTCATTGCGGAGACTGCACCACTGAAACTTTAAGGGGTTGTTTTAATTCATTTTTTTCTCTTTTTGAGTGGGAGAGGATAGCTTGCTTTGGGAGTGCTCCTAAACATTTCAGAGCTGTACTACTGCTTTTGGGGGGCACGGCGTACCTAATATACTCACAATCATTCACAGTGTCAAAGAAACTTTGTAGGAAATTATTTATTATGCAGAATCTATTGAAAACATGTATAACTAGTTATGGTCAGTATATAGGCCTCTTATGAGTCATTTTTTAACACAATTATTGTAATGGATCCCAACGTTCAGCAGAATATGTTCATTAATACTTACCGGTCTCTGGGTCAAAAACGGTACAGAAAAGCTCTTGTAGAAAATACATGTAAACTAATCTATCTAAACTGAAAATCATATTCTTTAATATCCTGGAAAACTGCTATTATCATACAGTGTGATTTCTTTCTGGAAACTTGCTTGATTGCTAACTGAGCTCTTCAATGTGACATATTTTCCCTAAAATGAATACACATTGTTTTCATTGATGTAAGGACTTTTTATATTTTACTATTCAGTCTTTTGTATTTGTGTTCAGGATCATTAATCGCCAGGAGATAACTCTCAAAACCCACTTCGTAAAATACCTTCACACGCAAACCGGAAGAAAAATAGTAAATCACGTGACCATGAAGAATGCGAAGATTATTTCTTTTCACCATGTCAGCAAGAATGAAATGCTTACTTAAATGAGCGAGAAAATCTGCACAAGAATTATTTTCTTTTGTAAGATTGCTACTATTATTTTTATGGCTGTAAGCATGACTTGAACTCTAAGGGGCTGTCAATAAATAACGTCCCATTTTTATCAGCACATTTGACTCCTTCCCCTTTTTTACGTAGTATCGCACCTAATCCTCCCCCCTCCCAGTCTTTGTCATGTGTCACACTGCTTTTCACAAGCATGTTGTTAAATAAATGTTATTGATAAAACTTCTGTGATATCACACTTCTTATTACCAACTCTCTCCCCCTCGTCACAAATCTCCCCCTTTAAAGCGCGAGATAACTTGTGGACGGTCCCTAACAAAAAAAAAATAAAAAAAATTCGGGAGCCCTATAGTCTCTGAACTATTTTAATGTGTAACTAGTCTAAATTCCGTCCAAAATATGAATGTTCACATGAAATTGAAAAGAAATGCCGGAGCTGAGTTTTGTGCAGTGAGCTTATACGAACATTAAACTTAAGCAGTTCACCACAGTTGCTAAGAAATGTCATTACGTTCTTAGGAATGAGTGAAATATTCCAGTCATTAGGAAATATCACCAAGCGTTTTTTTTTTTTTTTTGCAATTCTCGTAAAGTTTAAAGAAAAATACGTTACGCGATTTTCCTTCGAGGTCATTTCTTTCTTTCTTTCTTTCTTTCTTTTTTTTTTGTAACACTTTTTGGACGCATTTCATTCATGATTTTTCAATCCTGGTTATTGAGATTTGGCATAATTATTTTCATCTCACGTTTTTTTCCCCGTGCTCGTAAAGTTAAAATAAAACGACCTTAGAGTTTCTTCGTCATCGTCGATTCTTTTTTTTTTCTTTTGTACCTTCTCCTTATACGCTTTTATTCAATTTTTCTTTTCAATCCTCGTTTACTAAGGTTTATCTTAATTCCTGTCATCTAGCGCAAATTTTCCTCTGCTAGTTAAGTTATAACAAAAATCCGTTACGCGTTTCTTCTTCGTCGTCTTTTATTTTCTTTATTTTGTAACACTCCTTGGACGCCCTTCAATCATTAATTTTCAATCCTGGTTTTTGGTATTTGGTATAATTTCAGTCATCTTTCGTAATTATTTCCCTCCTCGCTAAGTTAACATGAAAATCCGTTACGCGTTTCTTCTTCGTCGTCTTTTTTTTTCTTTCGTAACACTCCTTGGACGTCCCTCATACATTACTTTTCAATCCTGGTTTTTGAGATTTGTTACAATTTCAGTCACCTTTTGTAATTATTTCCCTCCTCGTTAAGTTAACATAAAAAACCGTTACGCGTTTGTTCTTCGTTGTCTTTTTTTCTTTCTTTTGTAACACTCCTTGGACGCCCTTCATTCATTACTTTTTAATCCTGGTTTTTGAGATTTGGTATAATTTCAGTCATCTTTCGTAATTATTTCCCTCTTCGTTAAGTTAACATAAAAATCCGTCACGCGGTTCTTCTTCGTCGTTTTTTTTTTCTTTTGAAACATTCCTTGGACGCCCTTTAATCATTACTTTTCAATTCTGGTTTTTGAGATTTGGTATAATTTCAGTAATCTTTCGTAGTTATTTCCTTCCTCGTTAAGTTAAAATAAAAATCCGTTATGCGTTTGCTCTTCGTTGTCTTTTTTTTTTTTTTTTTTTTGTAACACTCCTTGTACGCTTTCATTCGTTTATTTCTTTTTCATTCCTGGTTATTGAGATTTGACAACATTTTAGTCCTCTGGCGTAATTTTTCCACTGTCCGTTATTTTCAATGAAAATCCGTTTGGCGCTCTTTCTTCACCATTTTTTTTTTCTTTTTTTGTAACTCTTCTCAGGAGTTTTTTTTATTTTACAATCCTAGTTATTCAGATGCAAGAACAGTTGAATGACATGCTTTGAAATAAAAGTGTGCATAAATAAAATAAAGAGAGAGAGAAGTGTATTCTTTGCAAATTGTAAAGTTGTATTATATTTAAATTTTAAAAATGTTCTATGAACCAGTCTTTAGCTGCTTAGTTTCAAAAAATAAACTAAAATTCATTTAAGCGAAAACTAACTTGTGAATAGGCTTCATAGAATAACGCAACTGGAAATTTAAATCCTTTAGCTTTCTGATAAACAACAACTCATAGGATGATGATGCGTTTCTCTGTTTACGGTCCAATTTAGTCTTATTAATCAAATAATTACATTAGAAACGCATCAAAATGTTCGAAACAAGGCTACTATTCCATGCCAATTAAAACAATGTAATTCATCATTCAATGTTCGATTTAGTCCAAAGCAGAACGTAATTCATTCGAAAGCGGTATATTTTCTTGGAACTCGTTACTTTCATTAGTTATATTCCAATTTCGTTCCTAATGTTATTGTGATGCAGAGGCAAAACAATATATATGATGTTCAAATAGACAGAATCTCTACAAAGCTGCAATAGCAAACGAGTTATTTGATGTCCGTGCAGTCTTGCTCTTTCGTTCATTTAGTGTTAATTATTTAGTATCGAACAATGTTTACTTTCTACCCAAGGGATTTGCTGTCTGTTTGTGCTGTTTTGTTTCTAGTAAATTGAGACTAATGACGATTTCGCTTCATTAATTAACAATTATTCAATTGCTCTTTAACATAATTGAATTGCAACTAATTACAGTTTCGTTTACGAATTGATTTTTATTTATTAAAATAACAAATGTCTGTCTTCATTATACGCAAAAATATTTGTTTGTTATTAATTGTTCGATATTATTGATGTATAAATTTATGTTAAAGCAACAACAAGCATTTTTTATGAAAACAATTATTAACAAATTGTATTAATTTACATTAAGTACACCTGGGTGCCCATATTCAAACCTTTAAGGAGGGGCTCAAGATATTTTCCCCATGGTTAAGCAGGATATTTTCCCCATGGAAACCAATTTCAGCACACATTAGAGTTATTAAAACTTTACAAATTTTAATAACGTATTCATTAATGACTGGAAAAGAAATGTTTTTACATTTTTGCAAAGAAATTTATTTAATAAACAAACAAGACATTTGTTTGTTTATTTAATAAAAATCATTTCGTACTAAAAGCAAAAATTTTCTAATTTCTATGGAGTGGGGCTGGGGGTTTAGCCCTCACTTGCCCCCCTATATTGGCGCCAATGTAAGTACAGTACATATTGCATTTGCGAAAACAACGCAGTTTTTTTGAGCACTCATGAATTGCTTACTGTTTTTACTTGACCTTTGAATGACGTGCGCGACCTTTTGTTTTATTTTTCTATGCCAATAATGCAGGCGTCGATGTGCTTCGGAATCGAATTATTTATATACGACCTTCTCGACTTTACACAATCCCTTTTACGCGAAAACAGTATCCAGCACACAACATCCAGCCTTGTAAGAGCGATTCAGAAACGTTCCTGGGAAATAATAGGCAGCTGATGTGCTCAACTTCTGCCAGTCACATATCTTGCAAAAATCAGGAACGTTTTCCGCTTAAAGTCGGTAACCTTTTTGAAATTATCCTTGAAACTTTCTTAAGAACTGAGAAATCTCCCCTGTTGAAGCCAGTCATGTCACGGGAAGCTTCCAAAAAACATAAGCAGGTATTTTGTAATTGATGAAAGCCTTCCTTATCCATTGCCAGAAATTCCTGCCCTAGCAGGTAGGAACCAAGCAAATCCCTTGCCTGCTATTTCTGCTTTGAAAAACTGTAGCTATCCAGTGACTTATTCGATCTCACTGGGAGCGTAATCAAAATTGACGGGTCGTGAGCGAAGTGAAGCCAAAACACTTAAATGCTCATTCAATCTTTAAACTGGTAGTTGAAAATATTTTTCACGTCAGTGAAAAGTCAGCATTCATGCAACTTGTAGCAATTCAGGAAACTTTTCTGCGAAGATACTTGATTTTACGGGGAAATAGGTGAAAACTTGCCAAATCCCGAAACAATCCACGGATATAACCAGCAACGTTTCGGATTTTTTTTTTTTTAAAGTGAAACCCCAGGCATTTGTTTGAATTTTGGCGTCTTTCATTCGAATTATGGTTGTTATAAAACCAATAGTAGAAACAAGAAACCCAAAGGGTTATGTCCTATCGCAATTCGTGATTGCAAGAAAACATAATTTGAATTCCTGGTCTCAAACCTCAAACTATTTTTTTTTTAATCTTGTTTTGTGACGAAACAATGTTTTTGTAACCTACAAGTTTTAAGAATTCTTACTACAATACGAAATTTTTGTGAGTTGTGTGTAAATTCATTCTTTTAACTGATGGATACTTTCAAGATAGAGAAGTAACAACAAGAAACTGTTAAAACTGAATAAATTTTCATGCATTGGACAGATTAATTCAAGTTTATGTGTATGACTGTGATGGAGTAACAGAAATTTTCAAGCTCCATTTATTTCAATAAAAGTGACCATATTTTTAATGAAATAAAAAAAAATGAATTCAAGATTTCGAAATTGGAACTATATTTCTTTTGAAACGCAGTAGATTGTTTGCAGTTCTGTCTTTGCGATATAGGGCAGATTCGTCGCCTCAGAATAACAGTTGAAAATCTTACTGCTGTTTCCGTATTCGAATGTCTTACTGTTGCTCTGAGGCGACAATATTATATTAGTTGATTTTAGGTAAACAATATATGACTATGCACAACGGGAATTACTGTAAGAATAGACCTGTTTTGATTTGTTGTGATGCTTAATGGTGCCTTGTTTACAATTGAAGCGCTCGGGGTAAAAACGAGATGATACACTTTTTTGAAAAAAAAGAGTGTTTTGTTCTAAATGCTGCTTTGATAATTGAAATAAACTTGACAATGGATTATGTCATTTTAGGAAAAACATATCTGGTTTCATAACAGTCTGTCTGTATATTGTTTTTCTGCTTTAATCATGGATTAAGAACATTAATATGCTTTTTAATTCTGAAAATTTTTATCTTTCAAAAAGAAGCCAAAAAAAAAAAAAAAAAAAAGACAAAATACGATCAGTTTTTTTTATTAAATTTTAACTGTTTCTAATATTTTTTTTAAAAAGAAACTATTGAAATTTTCTTTTTTAGCTGTTCGGAAAATTACTATCAGCATGAAAAATCACCCAGTTCATAAGTGGCTGTAGTTCAGCAGTAATTTTTTAACTAACGTAAAAAACCAGAATGAGGGTAATAAATCGATCAAACTATCTACGTTGAAAAAAAAATCTTAATTTTATGTTCGTTATTTTCTTTTCTCTTTTCATGTAACAATAATAGAGTAGATCTAAATGATGATTACATCGCAGCTGGATATTTTGAAACATATATGTCAATATTTTTTGAGTTATAGAAATATCCGCTACGTTTGCTTTTTGGTTTTTGCAGAGTTTGGCAGTACGTGACCTTACCACAAAGTATGTCTCGTTGTTCGTGATCATAAGTAGTTATAGAGTACACTAGTTATCTTTATTGGGAAAATCCTAAAGTAAATATATTTCTTATTAAGTAATGACATTAAATTCCGTCCACAGCTAAACGAGCCCCGTATACCAATATCGACTTTCTAGTAACTAATAAATGTCCTCTAAATTAACTAAGACTGAAAATTATGTCCGGAATAACTTTTTAACTTTTTGAGCAGATTTCTATTTAAAAAAATATGCCTCGTCTGTATGCGAGAAAAGAAAACACATACATTTGAAAATCTTGTTACAAAATTTCCTATTCAGTGTTGTTAAATTTTTTCACGGAGAGCTGAACATTGCATTAAAAAAAAAAAGAAAAAAAGGATTAGAAAATCTTATTAAAAAATGTCAAAGGCTAACATTTTAGAAATAAAAATAAAACGATTCATTCATATACTTGTGGAGATTCATTCAGATATTTGTGGTACTATTGCGCCTGACCGACTTTGAAAAAAATATATTTGTTTGAAAGGAGAGTTGATCGAGAGTGTTCTAAGTTAGGTTGCGTCTTCGGATGACATTAGTCAACGAAAACATTAAATAAAAACCTTTAAAAAAGGTTTTTTGAAGCGAAGACATATTTAAAATTTAAAACTTTAGTACCAAAATAAAGAGTATTTTTTTCTGCGTCTGATAGAATGTGTTTGAACTTCCCTGCTATAAAGAATTCGAAATAGAACGGTTTTTTTTTCAAGCAGATTTTAAATGCGGCTAAGCTTTTATTCACACGATTTTTAACCGAATTCATTGCCTGCCGATAAGGTAAGAAAATTTTAAATTTAATCTTTTGCCAGTTTCTATTTGTTAACAAATAACATACTTGTAATTAAATTTTATAAGTACACCCAAACCTGTTTTTGTGCGATTTTTTTTTTTTTTTTTTTTTTTTTTTTTTGCGGTATATGAAAATTTCAATCAGATTGGGACTTAATAGTTGAAATTATTTTTAGAACGAGTGCGAGGTAGTATCTTCAAGTGACGACAAAGGCACCCCTATGCGAAGTCACTGTTGACCTCCCAAAAAATTCCTTATTCGGAAAATTTTGCCCGACTACTCGGCCAAATTATCTCTACTTGGTTTACTTTGATTTGTTTTAAAGTTAGGCAATTCCTTGTTATTTCGTAAGTTTTTGGGTTATTTTCTACGTGAGCCTTTTTTATTCGATTCAAATCCACCGCATTAAAAAAATATTAATAATAATTTGAGTTTTGACCTCTTGAATTCAAATTATGTTTTTCGCAATCCCGAGTGTGTGTTTGTGTATGTGTATGTAGACATGTGTGTTTGTGTCTGTGTCGGTGTGCAGGTATGAGTGCGTGGGTAGCTGTGTGTATGAGTATTTGTGTGTGGGGGGGATGTGTATGTATGTGCAGGCAAATGTGTTTTTGTCTGTGTGCAGGCAGGAGTGTGTGGATAGTTGTGTGTAGGTATGTGTGTATGTGTAGGTGTCTGTATGTAAACGTGTGTGTGTATGTGTTTGCGTATGTGTGTAGGTATATGTATGTGTATGTATGTGTAGGTGTCTGTATGTAAACGTGTGTGTGTATGTGTTTGTGTATGTATGTAGGTGTATGTATGTGTGTGTATGTGTTTCCTACATTATTGTTATATTTGGCAAACAAAAAAAAAGAAAAGAAAGAAAAATTAATTTGAATTTTGACCTCTTGAATTCAAATTATGTTTTTCGCAATCACGAGTGTGTGTGTGTGTGTATGTGCTTGAGTGTGTGTATGTGCTTGAGTGTGTGTAAGTGCTTGAGTGTGTGTATGTGTTTGTGTATGTATGTGTGTGAATGTGTTTGTGTGTGTGTGTACGTGCGTGTATGTTTCCGTGTAAGTGTAGGATATTGACGCAACCTGGAGACGGTTTTCTCTAGAGGAGCAGTATCGTGAGGTGGCCGGTCAACGGTGTTGCTGCAGAGGGTGCTGGCGGAAAATAAAATCATAGCACATAAAAACAGTCAAATAAAAGCAATAAGCAATCGTGATTGCTCAAAAAAAAAAAAAATAATAATAATAAAATTAATAAAAAATAAAATAATAATAATAATAACTGTGTTGCGAAAACAACTTTTTAAATCAACTCGTGAAGTTTCGAACAATTTTTTAATGCGATTTTTTATGCGGTCTCTATCCACCGCATAAGAACAAGTTTGGGTAAGACTTTCAAAAGGATTTTCTATTTTCCCAGTTGGTTCTACATTTTCGACTCGGACGGGGTTATTTAAATTTTAAATTTTAGTTATTTGTTAACATTTTAAGCAGATTTCCAAAAGCAAAATATGTTTCGCCTGAGTGCGAGAAGCGAAAACGCATATATTTGAAAATCTTATTGAGTATTTTTTAATTCTTTCACAGCGAGCTGAACTTCGCATTAAAAAGAAAAAAAGAAAAAAAAAAGAATCTTGTTAAAAATGTCAAAGGCTAGTTGTTTTAGTAAAAAAAATAAAACGAGTCATTCTGATACTTGTGGCGATTAAATTGGAACATAGAGGAATAAAAAAAACTGAAAGTATCCGAAAACTAATTATTTAGCATAAAAAAATGCAATATATTTTGAGGGAAAAAGTTAAACAACGAGCGAAAAGAAATTCTAATGACGTGGGGTGGGGGGAGGGGGGTAACTAAGGCAATTGGAATCTGTTAAAATGAAATGAATTAATTTAATTGCCAAAGCAGATGGAAAAAATAATCAATAAGATACAGGGCGACTTAATTACTTAAAAGCGCCAGTTAAGAAGGAAAAATAAACCATAAAGTATTATATGCGTTTTTTTCGTTATAAAAGCGTTAAAAAATCCATTAGATTAAAAAGAATCTTTAAGGCTTTATTCTGCTATGAAGCTGTCAATAGCTCTTTCTGCTAAGATTGCAATGGGTTTGATTTTTACTTTTGTCAAGCTATTTTAGGAGCATTTACTAATTGGATACTAAAAAAGTAATAAAATATGAAGTTTTATGCTTGTTAAAAAACTTAGCCTTTTCGTTTTTACAGTTCCTCATTTAATCTATAAACGTTATCATAAAATGAAAAAAAAAAAAATTCTTCTACTATTTCTTTAAATGTCATGGAAACCTTTTTCCACTTCAAAATCATGTAAAATTTGTTTATTTAAAAAAATTACAGGGACGGGTTGGAATGATAGTGACACAAGTCCAGCATTTTAAAATGAGATAAGCATAGATTGGGGTCGCTGTTTAGTTCCTCTAATAAGTATTCTAATTGCGCAAAAAAGTACTAAACATAACCCTTCGTTAGAGGGGTGATTCGTTATATTGTTCATTCGGATATATCGTGTTTTTCCTTTGTCTCCTGAATACGTATATCAAAAGGAAAACAAAAATGTTGCATTAAGTTTGCCATCAAAAGAAAAAAAAAACTTATATTTCTCAGAAAAAGCACACGGTGTTTTTAAATGGACGGGATTTATCGCTTTGCAGAATTTATTGCGTAAAATTTAACATCTAATTTATACATGATATGAAAGAGCAACTGAAACAGTTATACGTACATGCATACAATTGCACAATGTGAGCATTTTTAGTCACACAGTACTTAACGAGGTGATATCCCAATTCTTTCAAACTTTTGTTAAATTCCTGTAGTGAATTGTTGCAACAGCTGCCACAATCCTGTTTCTCAAGTCGGATGGGTGAGCTGACAGTGGAGGCATATGCACATGATACTTCATGGACCCCTAGAAGTCTACAAATCACATTAGATCACATGAAATCCACGTAAGATTCGGTGAACGGGGCGGTCTTTCAAAGCAAACTTCCGCTCACCGGATCTCACGCTATTTGATTTCTACCTGTTTCGGTTCATACATTTCCGTGTGCGACATCACCACCAGCTGACCTTCCCGACCTAAAAACGGGATTGAGGCAACTGAGGTTAAAGCTTTAATTTTCAACTCGTACTCCAACATAAAACGATAAAAATATTTCAACCTCTTTTTTTTATTTTTAACAAAAAAATCGGATAGTTTTCTTTTGTTTTTATTTAGAATATCGTCCCAATATGACAATTAACTATTTTTTTCGTAGGTGCGCAATACATTTGTACGTTAATTTAATCGTTAATTTTATAACTTCCTTTATATCGCGCATTTTTATTGTCGCACGGCGAGGGCGATATAACTAGTGACGAATGTTTTTCAACTATGCTAGGATGACTTACGCAACTTTCATTCTAGCCCCGGCATGTAATCGCTCTCGCAAAATGATCCAATTCTTTTTCAATGAATATAATGGGTGATACCACGGGCAAGTGTGGCAAAATTTAAACTTAATTTTCGTTTTAGTTTCACATATAGGTAATAATAGTACCTAAATAACTAAATAAGTTACTGAATTAGTTAATTTCAACCATTCTTATATTAATCTGGAAAATTTTGTTAAAGTTTTTATCAAAATGCATCTTATAGCCAAGAATCTCATACCTGATTTTTTTTAATTACTATTTTTTTTTTTTTGTATGAAATATGAACTATTTATGTAAAATGAACTGTACAATCTGAAGCTTTTTTTCTGCAGTAGCAAACAGTAAGTTTTTTTTTAATTGTACTTTATTATTAGGTTCTTTTTCTACTTTTACCTCCTAAAAATCTTAGACAATGATATGTTATTTTTTATTTAGGTTTTAATTTTTAACTAATATTACAATTTGGTTTTACTATATAGTTACAACATCAAAAATAAGCATTATATATATTCAGTAAATTACCTAATTACTTTTCAGTAAATTACCAGTAAATTGGCTTCCTTAATAGGTTTTCCATCTCCAGCTCAGTCACTTTCCTATGCCGGGCTGATGAGTGCTAATAAGCACGAAACTGCAGTCATCGGCTGGAAATGACTCAGCTGGCCGTGTATTTCACGTAGCATTATATATGTCTAAAACATCAAACTAAGCGCTAACATTTTGGTGTCGCGAAATGGAGCCACGCGTTTTTCAGTCCTGGCCAATTTTTAGAGTGGCACCCATGGGTACTATATATAAAATTAAAAAAATTAAAAAAAAATGTTGAACTAATGAGCCTACTTGACTCGTGTAGTTTTTGAAAAAAAAGAAAAAAAAAAGATTTTTTAATTGATATTTTTTTAAAGAAGTTAACCTTTTCTCATGTAGGGCACATTTCTGGATATTACTTTTACGATTCTTGATTCTACCAATATATACTTCGAATCTGTTGCTGCAAAATTATTAAATATACACTTCGCTTATCTACTAATTATTTTAGCGTTTTGATTCACAAAGAAACAAACAGTGGGCCATTTGACAGAAAATCAAACATTTTTTCGCCAAGCTGCAGTTCAGTATTTTTGCGTAAAAAAGTGATAGTTAAATAATGTAATAAACAAAGTTTTTTTCCAATCATACTATACATACACGCATTAATTTTTAGGCAAAAGTGTTTACTTATACATTTTAAAATTAAATATAGATGTGTTACGTGCGGGTCTGTTTTATCTTGGAATGGGCTCTGACGAATGGACGTACTTTAAAATACATTCAGTGATTTTCCTAAATGCAATGGTGCAAATTAATTTAATGACACTCGAGTAAGAAAAAACCCTCACAAATCTCTTCTTCTCAATTCTTTCATCAGAAAAAAATATTAAAAAAAAAACCTAATAACTTTTGAAACCTTTTTACTCCGATTTTTTTTTTTGCATTTAAGTACTACGATCTGTAACTTTCAAATGAGTAATTGCTATGCTAACTCTTTTTTTTCTGCCCTCCTGTTATTTCTGCTGAAATCTTGTAAGTATTACTTTTTTCAAAGGTAAATTTTATTAAGTATGCTTGCCTGATTAGTGTAAAATACATGAACTGAAACGTGTTAATCCCAACCGACATTTGACATTCATTTAGATTTCTTTAAACATTAAAAAGAGTCGTCACTCTATTCATGCATTAAACGATCCGCCCTTTTCTAATTTAAAGGCTATGTTTGCGATTTCAGATATTCGCCACTGTTTTCCTTCTTTGAATTTTTTTTTGTCTGCATGTATTGGGATGTATTTATTTGAAATAATTGTACATAAAAAGCTAAGTCTCCGTTGTGGTACTTAACAATAATTACTGCCGATTAAAAATTTCTTAACTTCAAATTAATACATTTCTATTTCTTTAGTTAAGAACTATTAATTAGTAGAATAGCGGAATTTTTATGTACCGTTTAAAGAAATAATTTTATATCAGTTGTAAAAATGAAGTACTAATGCTCTTTCTTCCGTATACTTGCTTATTAGTAAAGTACAGAGTGATTCAAAAAGAATTTTACCTCTGGCGGGATTTTGTGTTTGGTTATATATTTTTTTTATTTTAATTTTGCTAAATTTGTCTTTCAAGTTTCCAAGACTTATTTGAATCTGCATTTAATCGTGATAAAGAAAAAAATATTATAATGACTTAGCACAAAAAAAAAAAAGCTTTATCGCAAGTAAGTTTTTTTCACTCCCTTTAACAGCTGTGACCAAGCCATTTACAAATACTTAGCTCAATTCACGTGGTCCATGATATGATATTTATGCTAATTTAAAGGGAGGATTTAAAAAAAAAAAAATCACACTTAAAATGATGGCGTAATTTTTTGATGCGATTTTCACCATGGCGTAGTATATTAAAAAATAGCGTTAAAATAACTTTAATTATTTTTAGTCAAATAAATTTTAATTAACTTTAACATTATCAACAAGTTACCACATAACTATATCATAATGTAAATACATGACATTAATCTAGAATATACATTGACAAACTATCATTTACACGACTCCAAATGCATTATCTCTACTTCCTCCATTATCACAGAATTAATAGTTATTTAACTATTTCTGAGTTACATTGTATTAGTTATAAAACTGATTGTCAATGAAAACATTGTGCTTTTAACTATAATCACACTAATAGATTATGCAGAATCATGCAGTGAAGCAGTAAATTACGTTTGTACCATCTGGACAGTCCTTTACATCACTTTAAATAATGTTTTTTTTTTTTTCGTAAAAATGCAAAACTAGTAATAAATTTAGCTTAAATTGTATAACTAGCTTTGAATAAAACGTAATTAACTCATTGAAATCTCTTGGGTAACGTGTTTATACAACCTCAAGGTTTCTAGTATATGCACTTCAAACAAGTTTGAAACACTTTTATTTAGAAAAATTTAGATAATTTGACTTGAATGCACACTAAAATGTGTTCCAACTACTCCGTTATAAAGAAAGGGTTCTAAAATGTATTCTGATTTTTTTCCAATTAGGTCCCCCTCAGTAGATTTGTTAAATTTAAATTTGGAAACACATTCCCGAACAGATTGAGGGAAAATTTCAGAACATAGTGGGAAAATGATTAGACACATTTAGAAATCATCGCTTGACTGGAGTTTTCTGAAAAAAAATTTTCTTTAAGACTAATAGATACATTAGAACCATGAACGAAAGAAATAGTGCAATCATGGGGGAAAAAATGAATAAATAGCATTGAAAGATTATAGTGAAATACGTTTTTTGACCCACAAACTATTTGCCCTCGTCGCCTCGTAATCGATATTCAAAGTCTTAAAATCTGGCGACATTTTAAAGAAAAGTCGTCAAATTCAACGAGAAATGGTTACTTTTTTGAAAGTGATGTGATTGTTGATAGCTTTGAATGTTGGGGGGGGGGGGGACAAAGCTTCAGCGACTGTTTAAGAGTCCATTTCTAGCTAAATTTGGCGACTTTTTTTTGCAATATCTCGAGTCTTTAACACTTTGTATATTCCTCATGGAGGGACAAGGGCAAATGATTGATGCGTCAAAAATTATGCTCCACTACGCTCCTTTGATGGCAAATTATTTATAGTTTTCATTATTACACTAACATGAGGTTTCTTGGCAAAACCTGCTGAAGCACTTCGGTGATTAATAACATAGTAGAGGAAGCTGCTGTACCCACGGACAAAATTTACTTTTCGATTTTTGCTGGTGTTTGGGAATGGATAATCGATCGGAAACATTTTCTGGCAGAATCTACAACTTATCACCTAATTTGGCAATTTTGTCAGGTAAAAATCTCAAAACTTTCAACCTCATAAAATGTTTCTTAAAAACCATCTTTTTTGTCCGTGGGTACAACACCCCGTTTAACCCGCGGACCTGTCTTAGTACCCATGGACATACAAAAAAAAATATATAAATAGTTCTGAGGAACTCAATTACACTCAATACATTTTCATAAGCCATTTTATATTGAAATACTTCAAACATCCATTAAAAATAACATTAAATAAAATATCCAACAGATTTTAAACTTTGAAAATTAATCGAAACTTTTATCCCTTTTTTTTAAAATTTTCCTAAATTTTTGACATTAGTGAATTTTTTTAAAAAATTATTACTCTTAAAGAGAGTTAATGATGTTATGAATAATTAATATTTTTATAAACAAAGAATTATTAGATTCATGATATTATGGCTCTCTATGTACCTACATAATAACCTCAATTTATATGCAAATTGAGACTTTTAACCAAAATTAACCCATTACAAAAAAAAAAAAAAAAAAAAAAAACCTCAGTTTAGATTAAACCGACAAAAACCTAGAAAAGTCGACTTCAAATGAAAACAGGTGGGATTGATGGTCTGTAGATCCTACAACAGGTAAGGGTTACTTCAACACTAAATCTTCAAGCCGTACTTCAAATTCATCATCATTGTTGAAAGCAAATTTCATACGTTGATGACAAGGCACCATTTTGAATTACTTCGCATTGTAAGAAGATTCATGTGTGACCCAAGGCGACTAAAAATTGCCGTCCGTGGGTACATATGGTTATGTGTCCTTGGGTACAAAGGTACGCCATTTTCGTTTTGCAGGCCAGTCACATCGATAGGACCACAGTTTTACATCATTAAAAATAAAAAACAAAGCCTTTAAAATGCAGGGAATCATGCTACCTACAACAAAAATGTATAATACAATCCACAACGGAAAAAAAAAAAAGAAATTGCTCATGTTTTTTTTACTTAGATCCTACTAAAACGGAAAAAAGTATGATAGAATCTTAAATGTTCATTTGATGGCGTTGAAACTTCCTGGAGTACTGGAGAGGGCTGTGACATACACTTTGAGTTCCAATTAGGATCTCTCTCGACGATACCCGGAATTTCCTGACCAACGTCCGTAGGTACAACCGTCCGTTGGTACCGCAGCTTCCCCTATTCAAACGCAGCCCCAGTGCCATTGTGGTACACCAGAAAGGGAAAAGGCTGACCGTTGTGCCACCCTAGCTACAATTCTTTTCAACACTATAATTGGCAACACTAGCAGCATTGTGAAGGCTACACAGATCCTAATCATAGCATTACGACTCTGCCAGGTTAGCTTTGCCCTAACTATAGTGTACGCTTAGTCCATGAGAAAAGAGTCCCTATTGTTGTCTGTATTTGTAATTTACAAAATTCACTGCTGTAAAAAGTCGCAACGTTATAGATGAAAGGACTAATACGAAGTTTGCCCCCATAATTATTTTTCATCTTTATTTCAAGTAGTATGTTAATGCCACACAGAAGGTCCTGAAATATTTTCATTCAATAATTATCTATTAGCACTTCTAGAGCTTGAGTAAATCACCTTGCGTTGATTTAAGAAATTATACAGAGAGGGAACTTTGAGCAGACAAGTCAGATGTCTCATTAATCAGGTTTTATAGGAGGCAATGAGAAGCAAAGGGATGTAAGTGGCAAAATTAAAAATTTGGATAGAACCAATACAAATAGTAGATGAACCTCTCGTCTGCTTTGTGGCAAGAAATAGTACTACACTGTAAAAACAATTCAGAAACGTTCCTGGAAAATACTGGACAGCTGATATGCCCAATTTCTACCAGTAACATTTATTGCAAAATCCTGGAACGTTTTTCGCTGAAATTCAGTAACCTTCCTGACATTATCCTGGAAGCGTCCTGAAAAATTCAGAAATCTTCCTGTTAAAAACCAGTCGTGGCTCTGGAAAATTCGAGTAAACTTAAGAAGGTATAATATAATAGCTCGGCATCTAGCTGCTGAAGGAAGTTCCAAGAGCATTATTGCAAACATAGCCACAGCTAAGCCATAATTGTACCCGCCTGCAATCCTTGCAAAGCAACGTAGTCCATATTTATTCGTTCCCTTTGGGAGGTAAATTAGCATGGACGGACCTAAATTAAACTGGAGCCGATACACTTTATAAATACGCTCAGTTCATCTTTAAACTGGGAGCTAAAATAATTTTTCACAACTTGAAAAGTCTGCATTCGTGCAACATGTAGCAATTCAGGAAACTTTTTGACAATGATATTTGATTTTTCCAGGAAGTGAATGAAAACCATTAAAATCCCGAAACGTGACACGGAAATACCCAGTAACGTTTCGGAATTTTTTTACCGTGTAGTTGACCTGGTAGATGCTGCTGTACAGCATGATTTAGAATTGTTTTTTAAAGAAAGCCTACCTGGGATCTGAACTTTAAACGCGATTTACTCAAAACTTTAAGTAATCCATTTACATCCCTTCGCTTCTCACTGTCACATACGTAAGTATAGATCAATCAGTATTGGTTCTACCTCTTTCAGCTGTCATTAGCGAGAGACTACAGCGCTTCCTAGAGTTCTTTGGAATTGCGGTTTTTTTTTAACTTAAACTATATTAGAGTGCGCAGACGATTCATGTGTATATATTTTTTTAAATTGTATATTATATGTACTAGAATGGCAATTAATTCGATAAAGCATTGCAAAGTTATGCATACCGTTAAAAATACGCATGAGTTAAAAATAAATTGACTCCGCCAGTTTATTTTTAGCTGTAAATTTGCCGATAAATAAATATTGTTGAATATTTGTATCTGATGAAAAAGCAGCACAAGCAGCACTACAAACAACCTAACAGAGTTTACGTTTCAAAATCTACAAAGCGTTATATATAAGATTGTTTGGGACACTAGTATTTACACTTGGAAATACTGCAATACCGGTCATGAGTACTTCTTCATCTAGAGTAATTCCAATAATATGGGACTTTAAGCTCTTCACAGTTCGATGAATTCCTTGGAAAGTGGAGTTTTGTCTGGGTACATTGTAACAAATCAATACCTCCATCGATTTCATCTTGCAGATTGCCCCTCTTGTAAGGTTTGCGGGAAGACGGGAGAATCTCTGGAGTATGTGTAATTAAAATGTCCTGCCGTTTTACCAAAACTAAAAACCAACTACTAAACACACTGGAGCAGTACGCTTCCTTGGAGAAGATCCTGCATGAGTAGCTTTTTGGTGATATCATGTTCGAGATTATTCATCCCGGACGGTCATGGATAGAAGAATAAGAAATCTTGGAGATAAGCTTCATAGAAATTACATATTTTTTGCTATAAAACTGGGTATATATGAGAAATTACGAATGGCTATCTCCACTTGACTTCTTATCTTCACTTGACTAAAGTTAATGTTGCTCTGATTTTTCATACTACCATGACGAAAGTTGTTTTTAATATTTATTTAGAGAGCGAAATTTTTGTCATAGTTACAAATCGTCTGCTGTATGATTTTATTCATATTTTTTTCAAGACTTAACTCAAGCTGACTCTATTTTGAAAAAGGGGGTTCAGTGTTAAATTACGATTTTTCAGGGGCGAAAAAAACTTCATCTGTATACGAAATTTCCAGATTACTATTTCCCATCTTTTAAGATTGAAATGAAACAAAAATACAAAACGTTGGATGCTGTAAGTAATCTTTATGATACGTGCACTGGTACATATCTTTATCTTTATTACCGCATCCTGTTCACCAATTTTTTTTTTTTTTAATAGATGTGCCAAGTATTACATATTCTAGAAAATCATCAGTCATAATACGACGGGTGTAAATTTCTTGGCCATTTCCATTCCATTTGTAGAAACAAGAAACCCTACGAGTAGGGGCTTATCGCCATTCGTATTTGCCAAGATCAATTTAAATTCAGTTCAAATGATTTTATTTTTAGTCGATTGTTTTGATTTTTTTTACAACGGATAGCTTGACCAGTCTCTATGAGACAGAATGCATGGGGATAAATGTCCAACGTCTGCCGTCACGCCAGTTGGCGAAAGAATTCGGGAAGCAAACCTAAGTTTAAACACTGATAGCAGAGGTTTTCGCTCTTGTGCTTTATGACAGCGTTCAATAAAGTTGCATTACTGATGGTGTACTCCCAATTTTATCATAATGTTTTATCTGTTTTGAAACATATTCAACTGCCTTTTAATTTTTTTATTTTCCTATTGACAATAGTCTTATTAAATGATTAAAAAGTTTTAGATTCCAAGTTTAAATGGATTTTTTTAATGTGCTTCAGTTTAATTGCTTTGTAGGGGAATGTGAGGCAAAGTGAAAAAGCGGGGCAAAGTGAAATAATGAAATATTTACTCTTCTTTTAGCGTCACCTATCTGGTAATATTTTTACTGTATAGTAGCATTTGTAATCTATTCCAGTCGGGAAAAAATACCGCCGAAAATTAAAGCAGGTGATAATACGGGCAATTTTCAAAATTTGATACTGTTATTGTAATATTTTGTTGCAAGTCAAAAAGTTTTTTTATTATAAAATGATAAAGTTCTTGTTATCGACATTTGAAATATTAATTGATCCTTTTAATACCCTGCGAAACATTTATTTAGCTAATATTGAGCTTATTTGTATTTTAAATATTTTCTACAATCTGTTAAGGACATGCGTGCAAAGTGGATGAGGCAAAGTGAAAGAGTTTATTTTTTTACTCGCTCAATCATTTACTAAATCACTTACGTATTCATTTATTAATTCATTCATTTACATTCCTCCATTTAGTAAGTCACTTATATATATATATATATATGTATTCATTCATTCACTTATTTTCTTATTTATTCGCTCTTTTACTTGTTTATTTATTTTTCTTGATACATTAATTATTTAACTAATTTAATTTTCTGTTTAATGTTCCAATATATTTTCATTTACTCAGTAAAACTTTTTTTTTCGTGGATTCATGTGCTCAAAAGCATTTCTTATAATTTACTAGAAAATATCTTATTAAAATTTTTATTTTTCACTTTGCCCCCTAAAAAAAAGAACATGTTCCACTTTTTTTTGATTGAAGATGCAAATTTACTTTCAAAAAAAAAAAGAAAAGAAAACATCGTCTCCATGCATGTTTTATTATAAAATTAAATGTCTATTCCTTATGTACTGTAATTTTCAAAACAAATTTCCTATTTGTTCATTTTAAAAAAGTTCAATCATTTTATCCATTTCACGTTGCGCCACAATCCCCTACTTGCATACTGAGAAGGGCTTTTGTTTGTTGAATACCATTATATGTTGTCTTGCTTTGTTTTTAAATAAGAAACATCTTTTAGAATAACAGTTAGAGTGTTGCTAGACAATTTAAAATAAGACACTTTGGAAAAGTAATCTTTTAATTATTTTCAATAATATTATTAAACGCTGAATAAATAAAAAAACAATTAAAAAAAGAAGGGCAAAGAGGAAAAAAAAACCTCAATCTGATTCGCGAAATTCCCTTTCAAAATTGAATCTAATCCCGTTTTTTCTTAAATAAAAAAAAATTACATGAAATAAATTTATCATCCGGAAGTAGTGTTTTCGCAGAACGTGAAGAATGTACTCAGAGTTTTCTTTTTTACATTTATACATAGTTTGTTAAATGGAAAGCAGTTCTTAAAAAAATAATGTAAAAAAACGAAAAGAGAAAAAAAATATACAAATTCAGAAATTCTTTAATTTTTCCAAATTCTTGTTCTTCATTTTAAAAGCTCGAAAATGAACAAAAAATGTTCTGCTTGTAGAAGAAAAAACTAACCTTCAGAACTTTTATACGAAAAAAAGACGCGTATAAATTTATCGGTGCGGAAAATTATTTTTCGGGTTCGCTACAAGTACTTTTTTACTTCAAGACTGGAAGAAACATTTGCGTAAACAAGCGTTAAGATAATCTCCCTTGAGAAGCAAAATAAGTGTGAAATATCTTATTTTACTTAATTTTCTTAATTCAGTCTTCGCGTAAAAAAGTATGTTTGCTGTACGAAAAATCGCTTGCTGAAACGTAAAATATAATTTTAATAGTACCCGTTTTAATTATATTACCGGCTTTTTTGTATATTTTTTAGACGACCTCATTAAAATAGATGATGCATTTATGAATGTGTTGGTGTAAAAAATGTAGAGATTTTTCGTAAGACATTTTTTTTAAAGCAAGGCTGTGGTATTTCTTGCTGTATGAACAAACGTTAATTGTAAAATTATTGATCTTATACAATAACTAAACTAAAGTTATAAAGGAAATATTTTTATTTGAGATTTCATACACGCGTTTTGTAGGTAATAGGAATATTATTTCAGGAGGAAGGCAGCAAAGAAAGGAATATTTCTTACGTAGTTTTTTTCCTTCACTAAAGAAGGAGTAACTCAAAACTATGTATACGCATAAGCAAATACCTCACTAATTCGTTACAGCATTCAAGAACTGTTTAAAGTTCAAAACTTTATAGGTTGTAATTTCACTGTATTAACGTTAAGTACGTGTATTTTCAGTATTTATTCGATTTGCAGCATAATTAATGCTTTCGGTTAAAAATCAAAGTAGATTTAAATATAGGGTTAGGCGCAATATCGTGAAAAATGCGCGATATGGGGTGAAGAAAGTTTCCTTTCTTCAGAAAAGGCAAAAATTTACATAGGATAGTGAAAATGAAACGTGTGCACTGTCTGTCTGTTGCTCAGATTCCGCTTCAGATGATCATGGTATAAAAATGTGTTCGGAATAAAAATATGGCTTTATTCAGTTTATAAAAACTGCACTGGTAAACAAAGAACAATACATTTTGTTTACAACAGCACTGTAAAAACGATTCAGGAACGTTACTGGGAAATAATGGGCAGCTGATGTGCTCAATTTCTGCCAGAAACATATCTTGCAAAAAACAGAAACGTGTTTCGCTGAAATTCAGTAACCTTCCTGACATGATGCTAGAAGCCTCCTGAAAAATTCAGAAATATTCCCGTTAAAAGCTAGTCGTGTCTCTGGAAAATTCGATTAAACCTAAAAAGGTATAATATAATAGCTCGGCATCTTCCTGAATTATCAAGGAAGTTCCAAGAGAATTACTGCAAACATGGCCAAAGCTAAGCCGGGATTGCTAGCAAGTATAACGAGAATTTTACTCACCTGCAGTTCTTTCAAAGCAACGTAGTTCATATTCATTCGCTCCCTCTGGGAGCTTAATTAGCATGAACGGGCCGTAACAGAATTGAAGCCGATACACTTTATAAATACGCTCAGTTAATCTTTAAACTGGGAGCCAAAAACATTTAACACAACAGTGAAAAGTCTGCATTTGTGCGACTTGTAGCGATCCAGGAAACTTTTTGACAATGATACTTGATTTTTCCAGGAAGTGGATAAAAAACATTAAAATCCCGAAACGTAACACGGAAATACCCAGCAACGTTTCGGAATTTTGTTACAGTGAGACAATATTTATGAAATTCAAAAAGAATTGTTTTATAATGTCAATTTTCTGGTATCCATAATAGGAGACGTGGTATGTAGACGAACCATTTTCGTTTTTTTTTTTGTAAAGTTAAAATTGATAGTTTTTGAGCAATCACGATTGCTTATTGTTCTCTCTTGACTATTTTTGACGTTCCTTAGATTTCTCCCACCGCCACCCTCCGCAGCATCACCGTCGACGGGCTCCTCACGATGCTGCACCTCTAGCGAAAGCCGTCTAAAGGTTGCATCCATGTCCTACACACACGCCCATACATACACAACCACACACACACACACACACACACATACACAAACACATACACCTACACACACAAACACATACACACACACATACATACACAAACACATACACCTACACACACCTACACAAACACATACACACACGCATACATACAGACACCCACACATACACACAACTACCCACACATTCATGCCTGCACACAGACACAAACACATATGCCTACACACACATACACATACCCCCCCACAGACACAAACACACATGCCTACACACACATAACCCGTACACACAAACACATACCCCCACACACAAACACACACGACTACATACACACACTCGTGATTGCGAGAAACATATTTTGAATTCAAGATGTCAAAATTCAAATTAATTTTTAAAAATTTTTTTTTAAATCATTTATTTAAGCTTTGAAACTCAAACAATCCTAATCCTAAAACCCTTAACATAATTTTACAGTCAATACATATATATTTTTCTAAATCATGTATGCAATATAAACAAAAGGTTCTTCATATTGAGTGCTTCTACCTATACATCACTAAGGAGTGAAACTAGGAACTTGTTTTTGTATTTTTTCTTAGCAAAGTATAACTTGATTGTTTCCGTTAATCTACTGAAAGGTTCGCAGCTTCATACACGCACATACACATTTCCCGCTATCAATCACCAAGGCTGTCATCCCGTAGCCCCATATCTAACAATCTGCTGTACCTGAACTATCTGTAGTCAATTCTCTAACAAGATTTCCGTCTCTGCGAAGAAAAGAAGCTATTCATCTGTTAGAAACAAATGTATAGTTAAAAGTAGATCAAAAGCCTTACACAAAGCCATTTTTATTACGGTTGGCGTTTAATAAAATACGGGAATAGCAGGTGTCAGTTTTACTGTATTGTACTTATCTATTAATCTAATGTGGTATTTTGAAAATATGTGTTTGCCTAGTGCTTATTATATGAGCCATTGAGAGCAAAAGTAGTGTAAGTCCAGGTTCAACCTTTACTGTTAGGCTACAATCGTAAAAGCAGCAGTAGTGTTCTGCAAAAACGTGGCTACTAAATTATTCAGTTACTTTAAATTTTGTTCTATTGATCAGCGCCATTTTTCTTTTCAAAGACGCATGAGCCGTTAAGAGCAAATATAGTTTAAGTAAGTTTTTTTATTTTATTTTTATTTTTATTTATTTATTTATTTATTTTTTGGCACTAACAGAAATTAATTTGAAACTTATTGCGAAAGTAGTGCAAGGTTCAACCTTTACGGACAGACAGCAATCGTAAAGGGTGCACTGTAAAAACGATTCAGAAACATTCCCGGAAAATAATGGGAAGTTGATGTGCTCAATTTCTGCCGGTAAAATACCTTACAAAAACCAGGAATGTTTTCCGCTAAAATTCAGTAACTTTCCTGAAATGATCCCGGAAGCTTCCTGAAAAGTTCAGAAATCATCATGTTTTAATCCAGTCGTGTCTCTGAAACTTTGGAGTAAACTTATGCAGGCATAGCATAACACCTTGGCACCTTTCTGATTTATTAATAAAGTTTCATTAACAGTATTGAAACTAAGACCAAAGCTATACCAGAATTGCAAGCAACTATCGAGAAGTTTGCTCGCCTGCAATTCTGGCAAAGCAACGTTGTCCACACTTTTTCTCTCCCTATGGGAGCTTAATCAGCGTGGAAATGCCATAGTCGAAATGGAGCCGATACACTTTATGAATACGCTCAGTTAATCTTGAAACTGGGAGCTAAAAATATTTTTCACAACAGTGAGAAGTCTGCATTCGTGCAAGTTGTAACAATTCAGGAAACTTTTTGACGATGATACTTGATTTTTCCAGGAAATGTATAAAAACCATTGTAATCCTGAAACGTTACACGGGAATATTCAGTAGCGTTTCGGAATTTTTTTACAGTTTGACCAGTAATTAACGCATTGAAAAGAAATATCAATTTCTCGAAAACTGTTTGGCCTATCAAGCTCAAACTTGGCAATAAGATTCAGTGCATTGGCGGATATTTTTGTACAGTCTCATTGAGTTGGCTTTTATTGTTTAATTTTCATTAAAAATGCCGAGATATAGCGTTTTTGAGCACATTTTCATGGTTCGAACGCATTATTCTAACAAAAACAGCCCAATTGTGACTCAAAGAAAGTTTGCGACTGAGATTAAGCTTTAGACAACAGACAGGCTCACTTCTGAACGATACGTGGAAATATTGGGAAATCAGTTCATTTCAGCAATTTAAAGTGAGCTGGATTTCTAAAGCACGTGGCTCATGCAAGACCGCACACCAACTCATCGTACCAAGGAAGTGCTTGATCTGCTGGAAGAGCACTTTAATGAGCAGATTTTGGCTTTAGGATACCCGGAATCTAAAAATATGGGAATTAATTAAGAACTTTATTCTCCTGACTTGAACTCCTGCGATTCATTTTTGTGGGGTTATATCAAAAACAAAGTTTACGCTAGAAACCCCAAGAGCATCGAAGACCTGAAAAATTCAGACTGTTATTGAAAGCATTGAAACTTCGACCCTTCAGCGAGTGATGCAGAATTCCGCTATTCGTTTGTGCCTTATTATAGCTAGAGATGAAAGACATATCAAACATGTATTAAACGAATTTCCATGTATTGTACTTTGTTTTAGAATTTAAATAGAATTTTTTGATATTAGTAGTTTTGAGAAATTAATTTTTAACATCAGCGCGTTAATTACTGGTCACAATGTAAAACGGAACAGCACTAGTGTTCTATAAAAACGTGGCTACTAAATCATTCAATTACTTAAAATTTTGATCTATTGATCAGTGCCATTTTTCTTTTCAAAGACGCATGAGATTTTGCGAGAAAACTTAGTTTAAGTAAGTTTTTTTTTTTTTTTTATATGTTTTGGTACTAACAGGAATCAAATTAAAGATTAATTTTCTTTTTGGGAAGGTAGTATAAGTCTATATTTAGCTTTTACTGTTGGATAGCAATCGTAAAACGGAGCAGCAGTAGCACTCTGTAGAAACGTGGCTACTAAACCATTCAATTGCTTCGGAACTAAACTGCTGTCCCATAAAAAAAATGCCTTATAAATGCAAAATATATCGTTCGTAACCATTAATTTTTATACTGACAACAATTCGCGTGGCTTGAAAATGCGTACAAAATTGCGGTTTGAGCAGGAATTTAACTTTGTAGAAGTCTTTAAATACGTAGTCAAACAAAAAACATAAGTAAAAAATAGAAGTGGCAAAAACAAAAAATCACCACGGATAAAACAATAAAAATCAACAGAAAACGTGAACAAAAAAGTTGTAGTATTCGTAACATTTCATGAAATATAAATAACAGTTGATAATTATGCTGTTAATAAATTAGTAGTACTACTTATAGTACTACTAATTAACTACTATTAGTAGTTTAATAAACCCTTGACTGCTCTTCTTTAACATACAATCTTTATCTATACCAATAATAAAGCTGAAAAAGTCTGGATCTCTGGATATCTGGATCTCTATATGTCTGGATGTCTGTTACACGCAAAACGCCTAAACCGTTCGACCGATTTTCATGAAATTTGGCAAAGAATTAGTTCGTACCATAGGGGTGAACACCTCGAAGCGATTTTTCGAAAATTCGATTTTGTTCTTTTTCCATTCCAATTTTAAGAACATTTTACCGAGCAAATCATCATAACGTGGACGAGTAAATTATCGTAACGTGGTAGAGTAAATTATCATAACGTGTACGAGCAAATTACCATAACGTGGGCCAGTAAATGAGCATAGTAAATTGGCGAGAAATTCATCATCCATTATTTGTAAATGCAGACGAACCAAATGGCCTTTAATTTTATACTACAGGCAAAGCTGTGCGGGTCCCGCTAGTAGTAAATAAAATAATTGACAGGTCACTTTGGATGATAACAGTAGTAAAAATAACTCAAAAGCACATTCGTGTTTTTTTTTTTTTTTTTTTTTTGAATTAAGCCTAATTTGCCCAGCACTTAACTGTTTAAATAGTTAATCACATTTAAGGCAGTGAGAAGCAAACTGATGTAAGGACAAAAATTAAAAATTTTGGTTATAGTCAGTATAAATGGTAGGAGAACCTCTTCTCCTTTTTAGGAGGAAAGACGGTACTAGTAGCTCTGGTGGGTTTTGCTATACATCATGATTTAGAAGGAAAGAAATCAATGAAAGCTTACCAAGGATCTGAACACAAAACGCGTTTTACTCGAAGCTTTAAAAAGTCCACTTACACCGCTTTGCTTCTCACTGCCTCAATTGTACGCGGCAATTTTTTTTTAGGTGAATACCGCTAAAAAGCGGGTATCGAAATTACTACTGTCCTATTATACGAACTAAAACAATTATAGTTCCAACAGAAAAATTCGCCAACACTGAAAGCGCATATTAGTTCTTTCAAGCTTGAAAAAAAAAATAAATAAATAAATAAATAAATAAAGCACGTCATTTGGACAAGCGCCTAAACAACACAATCAAATTCTTAAGTGTAGTTTTGAATCGAATCAGCACATTGTTTATATTTTATTTGCGTTGCATTTAAACCATTGTTTGACTTTCGACAAGTGACATATCTTCCTTTCAAATATTTTTTGCATGTAAAATATATGACTGTGATATTATTGAAGCTAAATTAAGCGGACTTGGGCAAGGGAACGAGCTAGTATTATACAATGAGTCATCAACAGTTCGCGACAAGTTGGGTAATTATGATATATTTTGAGGAGGGGGGACGTTTTAGAGCCTACTATTTGAAGAATGAAAGCAAAAAAAATATTAATAAATAAATAAATAAAACAAACAGGTGATGACACTTGCGATAAAAATAACCAAGACGTTTTGCCCAGCTAATATTAGATAATCGTTGGGTATATTCCAGAAATTCGTGCAATGAATGAATTTGACGCTCAAGAAAAATATATGTAAGCAAGTAAGATGAATTTTTAAACATTCATTTTAGATTAAGGAGATAAGAAGAGTCAATCACTAAAAAAGATGAGAGGCGAAGTAGATTATTTTCAGGGAATGTTACAAAATTTCACGAGCTTCCACCAGTTTTCTGTGAAAAAAAAAATACGTTTGTGAAAAATAAGAGTATATTTGTAAAAAAAAAAAAAAAATCCGAGGCGTTAACACTTTATTTCCGGGGAATAAGCCTAGATTTCAAGGGTTTCCACCAGTTTTCTGTGAAACACAAATATATTTGTGAAATGTGTCCTGATTTGGTTCAAGTTGCATGAATGAAAACTTCTGTTATGGATCACTAATAGTCAATCACTATATGAAAATTCTGAGGCGTGAAAATTATTTCCGGGGACTGTTCCTGTATTTGAAAGATTTCCACCAGTTTTCTGTGAAAAACAAATATTTTTGTGAAAAGTGTCCTGAATTGCTACAAGTTGTATGAATCTATTATTGATCGCGAATAGTCAATCACTGTAAGAAATTTCTGAGGTGTGAAAAATTGTTTCCGGGAAATGTTCCAGGATTTTAAGAGTTTCCACCAGTTTTTTGGGAAAAACTAGTATTTTGTGAAAAGTATCCTGAATCGCTACAAGTTGCATGAATCTATCATGGATCACGAAGAATCAATCACTGCAAGAAAATTTCGAGGCGTAACAAATTCTTTCCGGGAAGTGTTCCTGGATTTCAAGGGTGTCCACCAGTTTTCATTGAGAAACAAACACATTTGGAAAATGTGTTCTGAATTGCTACAAATTGCATTAATAAAGAAAATTCTCACTGTTTTGAGATCCATCTTTAGCTACCAGTGTATAGATATACTCAGAGTTTGTATTAGTTGTTGTGCCTTTAGCATAAATACGACCTTTCCTGCTTGACTAATCTCAGAATGAGGTCGGAATGTCGCACTTAGATCCTGAAGATTTAGGAGCTGGAATTGTAGGCGAATATGCCACTCGGTAATTGCTTTCATCTCTGCTTTAGCTTCGGCTCTATTAGCTTCAAAAGTGTCCTTTGAAAATCAGGTAGTCGAACTATTACCGTGTCTCTATACCGCGGAAAATTGGGAGTTTTCTGTACGTCAAAATTGACCGTTGGATGCACAAAAAGAATTACCATATGGTGTAAAATTACTTTTTCTGCGTTTCAACCCAGTATTGTAAATTGAGAGTGCATACATACCCAGTGACTCTTTTTTTGTAATTTAAGGATGAATTCAATGACAATAGTCTTCGATTGTAAATTTTACATAAACACACGTTAATTGCCTTCAATAAGAAGATGCTGCAAAAATATACCCAATAAAAAATACTTTTTTTAGAACATTTAATTTTTTAAAATTCTCATTTTAAACAACCCGTGCTGCATAAGAATAATAATCAATTGTTTGTTTATCATATTTTCCAGAAAAAAAAAGACAATTTTCTGATGCAATAAGGGAACAAAAAGTAATAATTCAGAATAAATTCGCTAGAGGATTTTTTTTTCTCACGTATCACTAATTGACGCTAAGCAGAATTGCCCCCTTTTTTTTTCTCGTGTTTTGTAATTTTTTTTACAGTTATTATTATTGTATTTAATTTTTTTTTTGTTTTTGGAGCTCCCAGTTTCGATCGACATAACTTTCTTTGTTAAAATTTTTTCTGGATTTTGCTGATGGCAATTACAGTTGGGTTTCGTAGGCTTGAAGATGTTCTTTAATTAAACATCAAGTCATAAAAGTAAACAAGGAAGAGTCACTGCCAAAACTAAGATTATTTTTTATTTCAAGAAGGGTTTGCGCCGTGTATGTCAGAGTACTTACTTCTCCCCTTAATTACGAGGCAATTTACTTCAAATTAAAATGCGTTCCACCACATAATATTGTAAGAAAGCCAAGATCTTGCTAACTGAAGGTCATTTATGATTAAGATTTCTGGCTTTTTACAGACAGGTGGAACTTTTAAAATAAATGTTAAGTTCAGGCCGCTGATGATGTTTGTGGCTACTTGTTGAGGTTTCTTTTCTTTTTTTTTTATCCAGTTTCTTTAAATTTTACACAGGTACAGTCATATTTTACTAGGAATTTTTTCTTTCGGTTCTGCAAGTATTTTAAGATTTTTTTTCTTTTATCATGCAATATTTTGAAGTCGTAACAAATCTGAAAACTAGCGTTTAAAGAAATAACACCAGTAGTTGAAAAAAATAAATAAAATATATATGACGACAGCGACCTTGTGCATCCAACGTTTAAAGAAATACAACCAGTAGTTGAAAAAAATAAATACAATATATATGACGACAGCGACCTAGGCGCCAAAGCTAAGCCAACCGTCAGTTAAAAATAAGCTGAAAGGAAAGCACTGCACGATAAAACACCATTTTATATTTTTTAATGTCGACACAATTTTGTAATTTCTTTCGTTGATAAATTTTCTTGTCAAGTGTCAAAACTACTGGCGGTTTTGTATAAAGCAATTGAAGAGAATTTGTTTTCACCATAAATCAATTTCAAGCGTAAGTTGTTTTCAGATGACTCGTAAGTATGTTTAACTTGAGTGTAATTCATAAAGTAATATTTCATAGCACAAAAATTTTACGCTGCTTTGATATTTCTGAAGTTATAATAATATTTGAAATCTATTAAATTATAAAAGTATATAAACGTTTTACTAAAATTAATAAATTTTTATTAAAACTTCTGCGTTTTTTTTTCTTTTTGTGGAAAAAAATACTGCTACAGTATTTTTTTTTTTTTTTGTGCAAAAAAAATTCAAATAAATGCATAAGAAGACATTCTTTATTTATAAAGTTTTTCCAGCTTCCGGTTGAAAAGAACTTAGAATCAATTTTATTAAGTTTGGAATTCTGCACCTTTTAATTCAAAGGGCACTATTTTTTTCAAAATGGGGATTTAAATACTATTTTACTTAAATGTTTATTCTCTTTTCAGAGGTACAAAGATAATTTTGTACGATTTTGATAAACTTATTTTCAGGTTAACAATAATCATGTAATACAATTTATCTCAAACAAAAGCTTTAAATTTATCTCCAAAATAATTTTGTTATTGTGACTTAGTCCCCTTTACCTCCCAGCGATATAATTAAAATAATGAAAAGAAAAAAATCGTTAGCAAAAGGAGTATTAAAGGTTATTTTCGCTCAAGAAAAATCTCTTGCTCTGAAACAAATCGAGTACACATAATAGAGGTCTAGCAAATGAATTAAGAACATTAATTAAGTAAAACATGTGCCGAAAATTTTACTGTGATTCAAGAAATTAGTCAAGGTTTTGCTAGATATTTATTAATTTTTATTTATTTATTTTATCAACATCATTATTTTTATTTTTTTATTTTATTTTATTTATGCATTTTCATTTATTAGTTTTAATTTATTTTATGTATTTATACATTTTCTTACTTTTATATATTTATTAATGTATTAATGTATTTACTTATTCATTTATTTATTTATTTAGTTTTTTTAATTTCATCTTTTAAGGTCAAGTTCTTTTTAGCCATTTAATGCGCTGTCTGTACTGTAAGTTATAAGGATTTATCTTTCACGAAATTAAGTTTCTTTTTTTTTTCATTGTATAACTTTCACCGTACACCTATTATAGCTGAAAAAGAATCTTTACTCGTGAGTTACTCCTCGTTTAATACTCGTAAAGATTGTATTCATTGGACAGAGAAAAAATCGCAAATACGTGAGACAAGGTCAGAAGACCTTTTAAAGGGATGACAACAGAGCTTCATGTCTTTCTCTTTTGTTACAACATCTTTTCTATGCTTCAACATGTTACCTAATAAAGTTTTGATATTGTATCGGAGACATGTTGTTTCTTAGTAAGCGTGAATAGCTAACGGGATTTCTTAATACAACGAGTCGAAATTGCTGTTTTTTGAATAGAAAACCACGTCTCAAGCTTTTATGTCGCTTATTGTATGGTAGTTTACACGGTAAAAAGTGCAAAATGTAACACGACTTTATAAATATGTAACAACTGTGTATACACTGCTGATGTTAATCTTATTTTACAAAACAGGGAATAATGTATTATTTCCACATCTAGAGACAAATTTTTTGTGAATATACTCTAACAATAAATTATTCGTATATATTTTAATAAATTTGCTCCCTCGAAATTATTCTGTTTTTTTTCTTTCCGATCATTTTAAATACATTTTTTTTTAATTTGTACTTCACTGCGTTTTCGCGGAAAAATTTATGACAAAGGAAAACTTGCAAAATTTCCAGATTTCTTTGAAAAGCATAACAGTATTTCATAGTGCAGTGCAAAATGAAAGTCGACTTTATAAAAATGTAATAACAATACACTGCTGACGTTAACCTTAAGATTGCAAAACAGACAGTAATGCAATATTAACACATCGATAGACTTATTTTTAAACATTTACATTCATTAATAAATAATTCGTATTATGTTTTAATGCATTTCCTCTTTCAGAAATTTTCTGTTTTTTTTTTCTTTTTCTCTCTTTCAAATCATTTCAAATACAAAATTCTTTACTTATGCTTCGCTGTATTTTCGCATGTCAATTATTTAAAAAGGAAAGCTTGCGAAATTTTCAAATTTTCTGGTAAAATACAGCAATATTTCAGGATATTGCAACAAAACTCCCAGTATTAAACGCCTCTAAAACTGTTATATGTAGTTGTATACTCTGGTGAACTAGTGAATTATTTTAAAACATTCTCATTAATACCCCCACTAATTCTTCACTTACCTTGACGTTAGTGTAAATGAATAAATAAATCGGCAAACTAACAAAATAAATGCATATTAATAAAGAACAATGAAATTGTAAAATAATGAATTCCCGTTTTCCGGGGTTTAAAATCGCACTTTCATTGAAGAAGACACAAAGAAAATGGATAAAGAAACACTCAAAAAAATTTTTTACCCAAAAGTATGCGTCTTTTGAGTTGAAAAAAGATTTTCTGTAAATTTAAAACACGAATAGGTAACTCTTTCTTAATATTTAATATTTTAATATGTTTTTCTATTCAACTTATTTTAGCACGTATAGTTTTGTTAAATACATAAGTAAATATTTATGTGTATTTCTTGAAAACGACCGACACTCGTTTCGGGATTATAACCTGTAGTCGGATATCTTTTTATCCATGAACTTACTTATTTTACATTCAAAAGGGGTTCCCCTGTAACTTTGAAACTCGTGTTTGCTGTTTCATAAAACATGGTTAGCTTTTAATGGTGCCATTATAAACGTTTACATTATGTCGTTTTTTATTTGGCTCTTCTTTTTTTTTCTATTTAAAAAAAATGAAAGAAATACTGTGAAATATCGGAAACGAGATTGGACAATTAATGGGTCTAATTTCTGCCAGTAACGAATGTATCAAAACAAAAAAAAAGTTTTCCGCTGTAATTCAGTAACTTTTCTGAAATTAAACTGGAAGCATTTTAAAATTAAAACCGTCCACACAACTTAAAACTTAATTGCAAAGCCAATCAAGTTTCAAGGACAGATCAGGAACCTTCGGAGAAAACTTAAATATGTTCTAAGCAATAGCTTGGAATATCTCTCATAAAACAGGAAAGCTGCTTAATCAAATGTGGCCGGAGTTAAGGCTAAATTGCAAGTAGAGGACAAACAGCTTGTTTCTCCTTAAGCAAATACGCCGAAACTAAGGCAGAATTGCAAGGCGACGCCTGACAGCTTTTCACGGGCGCTTCTGGCAAAGCTACATTTTCCGTAGCCAGCCCTTTAACTGAATCAGGACAGACGACAGCCGAAATCGAAGCAAAGCACTTCATGAAAACGCTGAATATGTTTTCGTACTGGTAGCTAAAAATATTTCTCAGAACAGCGAGAGAAGTTAGTAGTAGTGCACTTTGTAGCATTGTAGGAAGCGTTTTCGCTAAAACACTTGCTTATTACACGAAACCCATGAAATCTCGGAACACTACTCGGAAATAATCTGAGGTTTCTTTGCTGCGGTCTGCAAATAACAGACAATCATAAAATAACAACCGCAATTGCCTTTGCCATTTAAGAATGAATTTAGGACTAGTACCGGAAGCTGCAAAGAATGTTGAATGACACAGAACATGCGACAAAAAAAAAAAAAAAAAAAAGGAAAAGAAAAACAGAATATCCTCAGGTTCGAGGGCACAAAAAAGCCGAAGGCGCTTAGGTTTGAGAGCGCAAAAAAAAAAAAAAAAAAAATAGCGAAGTCGCACAGGCTAGAAAGAGCAAAAAAAAAAAAAAGAAAGAAAAGAAGACGAAGGTACTCAAAATCAAGGGTACAGAAAAAAAAACAGAGTGCGCATATGTTTGATGACGCCAAAAATACCAATAATATTGTACACTATATACAACTCATTGATTACAATACTAAACTGGAAACTCAGAAAAACTAGATTACTGACTTATCCGACAATTTGGTTCCAAATTGTCGGATTGGAAGGGATCTAAAATTGTAGGGGCACAAAATTAGTTTTTTTTTATAAAAAAGCCTTATTGCGGAGAACTGGTGCCAAAGCTTTAGCTGAGTTGCCTGATTCATATTTGGTTATTTCATTCTGTAAATGAAAAATATTTAATAAACATAAGTTAAAAAAACAAATTATTTGTGGAAATGACATTCAGTACAGTAAACATTTCGAAAAACATTTTTGCTGAATTTGTGAATTAAGTTATCTTTCTACATTTAGCTTAAATGAGTTTTTTCCTCAACTGAACATCAATTTATTTACGACATAGCAACCAGCAAATGTTATAACTTATTTATAAATATTAGAAACAGTGTTGGATCTAAAACTGTATGGAACCAAGGTATCGGATAAGTTGGCTTGGCCTCTTGTAGGGGCTCTAGGAGTAGAGGAGTCAAAGGTTGTAAGATTTCGTAAATCAACGCTGGAGTCGGCCATTGTCCCTCTGACTCAGAAACCCTGCTTTTAATCGATGTTTCTAAACTCATGTAGTAAAGAGTAAAAAGCCTATTTGTCAATTATACCATTTGTTTAATACAATTTTAAGCATTTATCATTCCTTTGAAAAAAAAAAGCATACTATGGTTTAAATACGAACAACATTTAAACTCGAGTCAAAATAAGATATCTATTTTTCTTTCTTTCTTTCTTTCTTTTTTTTTTTTTTAATTGCGTGATTGCATCTTTTAGTTTGATCAAACCTCAATTTGTCGTTATCTATGGATTTATTGGAATTATTATGTTAATTAATATTTTCTTTATTACTTTTTTTAGCATCTTTCTCTGTTTTTTTTTATCATTCTCATAACATAGTTTTGAGTCGTGTCGAATAGTGCAGTCTGATTATTCATCAAAAATAATTTTCAAAGTACCACTCTTATTTATAATATCACCTTCACGGTGACGAAGACATCGACAGGCACTTACTACAGGTTAGGGGAAAATAAGTAGTGTTAGGGTATTCTTGCTTTTTTTCTCCGAAGAAAAATAATGGGCACTTTTAGTAAGTTAAAGGTTTTGAGTGCTTTCCACAAACTTACTGAAGCGTTCCGACATTGTATTCAGGTTACTCCAATGGGTTTTGCACTCTGTAATGCATTTTTTCAATTTTTCTAAAGAGGAATTCTCTGGGTTTCAATACTTAGTGATGGTTTTTGAAAAGGCTTATAATGTTTACGAAATTTCTGAATTGCTGAACGTATTAAAACAAGTAAATCGAATAAGAATAATAATTCATTATATGAGAAATAAAGATTTTTTTGCTCTTCTTGCAGAAATACGACGAATCAGATTCAAACTTCAAATGATGCTGGTGAAAATAATCGTTTTATGAGCGAAAAAAGTTGGCAAACGTTTGCATGGAAATTCTTAGCGGGATTGGAAACCTTACGGGATTTTGCTCTGTCCCGCTAAATATGCGGGATCCCGTATTTGGGATCGGGATCTTGATTTTGGGGTTGGAAACCCTAATATGCGTGCTAATATACGTGCTTTGGATTTTTTTTTTTTTTTTTGCAAATATTAATTTTGTAATTCATTTTTTAAAAAAATTTCATTTTGAGATTTTGAATGATGTTTTTATTGTTGGGTTGATTTTTTTTTTTTGATAGAATAAAAGAATCTGCGCAACACCCATAGTTTTTTCAGTATTATATGCTGAAGTATGAAAAACCTTTTCAAAATTGCGAGATTTATTTCTTTTAATTTAATTGTGAAGCAGCGGTAGGACCAAATTAAACAACATTTGGTAAACAAAGTTAAGTGATAAAGCTGATTAGAAATATGTGATTAAAAAAAGCTCGGTTTGTATTCAAAATTTTAAAGTGGATGCAAACTGCAATATGAAGACGACCCCCTTGACAACAATCATATAATAGAATTATTTGTAGTTAATTATTTTTGAGATATTGACATCTTGTGTGTGTCTCTAGTGCAAATAGTTTCCAAATATGAAATAGTTTTTTTTTATGTGTTTTTTTTTTTTTTAACCATTATGTCTGTAATAACCGTATCGAAAATATATTACTGTAGAGTAGAAAGGTAACTATCCAATTAAAATCTAACAATATTAACTGTGCGGGCTTTCAATCACTGATATTTAAACTTCATTTTCTTCCTGGAATTAAAATCAAACCTGACGTAAAATTATCGTTTTTATTTGTTCAGCATTGGAGCAAAACTTCTAAAACAATTAACTCATAATTTTACGTACTCATGTAATTTAATCATGGTAATTTAATCATTTCTGTTCATTCATGGACGCGCTTGAGTGAATTTGTGGGAAAATATGTAAGTTCCCGTGAATGGTAATATTGCGTGCTCATATTTTTCAGTTAGCAGTTGACCTTGAAAGGATTTGCAACCTGAATTACTTTTCATTGTGTTTTCGTATTTATTTTATTTATTTCACTTCCTTCAGAGCATCTTCAACATTTGGGAAATCTTTTTATTTTTTATTATTTTAGTGGTGGGACAGGCCTTTTATTTCTTGCAAAATCACAAAAATTAATAAGTGCAAAAAAAAATATTTCTCCTATTAAATAAACGAATTAATTCTTAGCCCAGAGCTCGAATACGTTACTTAGTATTCTCGATAATACGTTCCCCGGAAACAATATCAAGAATGAGACTATAAGACAGTTAAAAGCTAATAACTAACTTCTTGGGTGCTCTTCAGGAATTTAAAAAATAGCAAAGCACAAGCATGTACGCTATAAAAAAAATTCCAAAACGTTACTA
The DNA here is from genome assembly GCF_026930045.1 of Uloborus diversus. NCBI lineage: Eukaryota > Metazoa > Arthropoda > Arachnida > Araneae > Uloboridae > Uloborus > Uloborus diversus. The sequence goes on along the minus strand of NC_072739.1, from coordinate 49,964,175 downwards.
TTTCCGTCGAATGGATTTTCACCCAAGTTGCATTCATGTACTCTCCTCACCGGTGTAAAAAATATTTTTAGCCACCAGTTCAAAGATTAACTATGTGTATTCAGTAGCGTAACTAGAGGTTGGCAGGAGTAGCTCTCGCTAGGGGCGTAGCAGCCCGGGGAGCGGTATTTCAACTGATAAAAAAATCTTTTGAAGAGTTTTTTTATCATAAAATTTGAAAAATACTTTAAAAAAATGAAAAAAAAATCTCGCAGCGAAAAGAGCTAAGGACACATCTATATAACAACTGAGAAGGAACATTGGGGGATCATTGAAAACAAGTCTAAAAGAAAAAAGAAAAAAATTACAATGCTGCCTCCTATTTGTCGAATCAACTAACCAAAATGTTCCAAAAAAAAAATTTTTTTTTTGGTTCCCATGTTTGCATTGTGGCCCTCCCAACTCGGAGGGCGCAATTTCTTTAGTTCGCCAGGGGCGGTAGACCTCATAGTTACGCTACTTAGTGTATTTATTAAGTGAATCGTCTTCAATACGGCAAAGACCCGTCCATGTTGACTAAGCTTCTGGGTAGCTGCAGCTCTGCAGCCAAGGAAGATGCTTGGTTCTTGCTTGCTTTTCTGCTTTTGCTTTAGCTTTGCCCAGAGTTTCATTGATGCTTCTGGAGCCATCCTCGTGTAACTCCTGAAAGTTCTTAACAATTATAATACAACCGCCGAATTTCTCTTGAACGCTCTAGTCTGGCTTTAACAGGTGAGATCTCCAAATTCTTGAGAAAGATTCAAGGCTAACTTTAGGAAGATTACTGATTTTTAGCGCTTAACGTTCCTGTTTTTCACAAGATATGTTACAGATAGAAATTGGGCACATCAGCTACCCATTAATTTCCAGAAACGTTTCTGAATTGTTTTTACAGTATATAAATTTTATGATTTTACACAAACCCATTTTTCACGAGCACTCTGTTATAACGAGCATATATCGCGATCCCTTTGCAATCGTTATAAGCGAGTTTGATTGTACTTACTTATACTCAAGGAACAAAACTAATTTTTTACTTATAATAAAGCTAAAAGTCTGTCTGGATATTTGGATCCCTGTCTCTCTATCTGGATGTCTGGATCTCTGTGACACGCATAGCGCCTAGACCGTTCGGCCGATTTTCATGACATTTGGCACAAAGATAGTTTGTAGGGAGGGGGTGTGTAACTTGAAGCGTTTTTTTGGGAAATTCGCTTTTGTTCGTTTTCTATTACAATTTTAAGAAAATTTTACCGAGCAAATTATCACAAAGTGGAAGAGTAAATAACGAAATTATCATAATGTGGAACCGTAACATTGGCGAACAAATAAAAATAGCAAATTGGCGAGAAATGAGTCATCCATTATTTGTAAATATACAGGCGAACCAAATGAACTTTTAATTTTCAACTACGGGCAAAGCTGTGCGGGTACCACCAGTTTTAAATAAATTCACATACCGCTTTATATAAGTATAGGGTAAATGATCAGACATGAATTGACTTGGAAGCAAACCAAACCAGCGATATCCGCTTTTTCTTTCAATAACTCTTAATTAAATTTTGCCTCTGGAGTCAATAGATTCCCATTTTCAAAAAATCCTTGAAACCAGCAGGGAAATTTCTTGAATATGCTCTTCTGAAATTCTTGAGCATCGATAATTGCTTGTTCAACGAATGCTTTGTTTGACATTCCTTTGGTTGTGTGGTTGTATTGAACAAAAAGAGAGTGGTATTGAAGTAGCTGTTAAAGAAAATATAATTTTTGAAGCACTCTATTGTCTAGATTAATGAAATCTCTAGTTGAAATGAATAACGGTTTTCTTTCTTTCACTTGTTATTACTTTCGAAAAGAATTCAGTTTTTGAAGTAAATTTTTGTCTGCTAGGGCTTGAAATTCCGATGCGGAAACCTTTTCTGTTACGGAAGTGACGTAGTTTTTTTTTCTTTAAATTGATGCCAAAAATAGTGGAAAACTATAGTAATTAAAAAGTTAGTTTTGTGAACAAACTTAACAAATTAATTTCAAAGCCGAACTTAAGCAAGTATATATTTGTGTTTTGGGCATCTTGAGTGTTTCAAATGATACAGGTTTTCGAAGATTTGTTTGATTCAATTAAAGTTATCAATTTAAAAGCGTAATCCACGTTGCTTAGGATCAGTTTTGAAATTAGTTTTTTAACATTCAATATCAAAATTAACTTTATAAATGCTTTTATTTTTCATTGTTTCTGTCAACAATAGAAAAGCAGATTTCCTGTTATGTATAGTTTTCTCGTTGCTTATAGCTTATTTCCTTCAATAAAATATGCGATTTTGTTGTGAATATTTGTAAGTCAGGAGCAGAAAAAACAAAAACGTGGTGTCAGAGAAAACGTGCGGCCAAAGTGACTGTTCAGAATGCAAAAAAAAAAAAAAAAAAAAAAAAAAGATAGATGACTTTCACTTATTTCGTATCTTTTTACTACACAGTTTTTTTTATCTCTTTAAGAAAACAGTGTCACAGAGCATCTCCCCCACTAGATGGCCATGCTCTGTCCATGCACAGAGATAAAAAAAAAATACTCAGTTTGGCAATTTTAATGGATGACAGAAACAGAAATGAATAATAGTAATTAAAAACGTCGAGATTGTTTATGAAAATAAAACTAATTTTAAGGCTGCTTTTGAGCAAACATAGCATTGTGTGTAATGGATTTAATCACAGTTACGAATAATCCAGATTTTTGGGACTTTCCTCAGTTCAAAACATCAATTAAGAAGGTTTTTTTTAATTTTTATATTTCTAAACAAAAACGACCGACTCTGATTCCGGAACTCCTATTGTGACTCCGAAAAAATGGCAGAAATGCAGCATCGAGGAAAATTGACCGATTCCGCTTCTGGTAATTTTAAAACCTTCAACTTTCGATTCTAACTCCGTTCTCCTGTATCCAAAACCAGTAAGACTTCTCGGCTCCGATTCTGACTCCGTAGCCCTGTTAACAAGTATAGATGGACTATTAATTGGAGAAAAGCAATCTTTTCAAATACAAAAGCTTGCTATTAAAAACTGATTTCCACCCTCCCAACCAGACGTTTTAATTAGCAGAGGATTCTTACCTTACTGAAAATACTTAAAAGGATAATTAATGAATAAAAAACCTCAAGTGTTATGGCAATTAAATTAAAATACTTTGAGGATAAACAATTCTCTGTGGCTGAGTTAAAAAAATTAAGAACATTACGCTAATAAGTCATATTGTTACAAAATATTAGTTTTTTTTTCATTTTCTGTGCTTTCGGGCTTAACTATCTTAAAACAAATAGTAAGATTGTTTTTTATATTTCTCTTATTAAAAATTAAACGTTTTATCCTCTCTAAACTAACAAAAGAAAATTTTATTTTTTAACAGAATAAATAGAAGGGAAATATTTACTTAAGGTTTTGACACTTCTGTTTAATTATTATAATGTTCGTTTCACGGAATAAGACGATTTTTTCATTCAAATTGTAAAATAAAACTTTTACCGCTGCTTTGTCATTTTTTCTAAGAATAGTTATACACCATGTAGATTGTACAAGTTTTATGAAATGCAGTTTTACATTTTATTTCCTGTTTTTTTATACTCATAGCTGCATTTCTGCTGTATAATATTTATTTTTTACCTTAATAAAAACAAAGAGAGTGAGAGAGGGAGATATTTTTATTATTAAAAAAAATTCAATTTAGCTTTTTTTTTTGCGGTAAGTTACTTTACTGTAAAATACCTAGCTTTGCCTTCAATCTTTAAGTTAAACAGCACCACTTCTGCAGTCACTCGTCTGGTTACCCTAATTTTACATTAGCTACCAGTTTGTGAGGCTCTCTTGGCTTCCTTAAGAGGTTTTCCGCCTCTAGCTCAGCTATTGCCTACTCCGGGATGATGAGTACTAATACGCACGAAACTGCAGTCCTGAGATGGAATAACTGAGCTTGTGTTGAAATTTAGTATTGTTTTTATTCTGTAACTTTTTTTTTCCACGTTACACTTTTTTCAAGTTCAAAATAGAAAAGGTAAGCAAAAAAAAAAATGCGTGGCATGCAAGTTACAGAAAATAACCTCTTGGGTTATTAGATGCTAGATAGAATTAGTGAGGCTTATTCAAGCTGTTTCTTAGATATGAGATGCAAAAATAAAAAATTTAATAAACTGTGTGCAACGTAAAGCAATGTCAATGACATCAAACATGATGATCAAAAGTTTCTTTAACTTCGTTTTTGTTTCTTTTGGAAATTTTCTTCTAAATTCCAGAAGTTTTAAGTCCTTTATAGTTCAAGTAATTTTACACTTGGCTTTTTTCCTATTCTGTTAGCTCTTCAAAACTATCGTTTGCCGCAGTATAGCCTATTTAGGTTCTAGCGCCATTAAAATCAATATAACCAACCAACCAACCGTTTCCTAAACCGTCCAAACTGCTCGTATAGCTCACTCATCGCTTATAGTTTTTCTTTTTCTTTTTTTTTTTGCCGTTGGTAATTAGTTATATCCAGTGCTTGCGAAGTCGGAGCCGAAGGTTCTAGCATTTCCGAAGTCGGAGTCGGAGCCAGTGTTGATCATTTTCGCTCCCACTCCGCAGCTCTGATTGTAACTGATATTTTTTTTTAATCCCCTGTTCGCTTTGAGACGCTTTCCTAAAGTACGAGGTCATAAACTATATTAAAAAAAAATTGTTCCTGTAAAAAAATAGGCTGCTAGCCTGCCTGTTCTTGCCAGTGATATACCTCGAAAAAGCAAAAAAGTTTAAAGCTAAAAGTCAGTAATCCTTCCTGAAGTTGGAATCTTTCAGAATAACTCAAAAACTTTCAACAAAAGTTTGTCACCTTTCTGGAAAAAAAATCAGGACATTTTCAGTAAAACTTACATATATTTATAGTTTGGCGCATCCCTAAATTGTTGAAAAGGCTAATAGAATAGCGGATCCCAATCTTTTTCTATCCGTGGACTGGAAAAGGTATTTTGAAAAAAATCGTTGACCACTAAGGCTTTTCTTTTTCTTTCTTTTTTCTTTGTTTTTATTTGTTTATTTATTTTTTTGCCGAAAAGAAAATGACTCTGGTACCGTTTAAAACTTGTGAAGAAATTTACAAAATAATGATGTTTCTTAAAAATATATTTTACGAAAAAGTACTAATAATAAATTTAAAAATAATTTAATAACACTTTACTTGGCATTAAAGAAATATCATAAAACATATTTTAATGTAGCGACAAGTAATTATCGTTGTCGTAATAATTATACATAAATGAATAGATTTGTGAGATCATAGGAAATTGCGAGGATTGTTACAAAATTCACGTAAACAATTTAAGTGCTTTACAGATATTATTATCATTTTATTTTTTATTTTTCTTACATTTTATATCTTAGTGCGTAAGGAAGATTTTAAATAAGTAAACTGATAAAAATGTGAGGATCGGCTAAAATGTTCGTCTAAAATTGCCAGACCATCGGTTCAAAATCGCTGTCCTAGAGTATTTTAGCAAATATATTCGACGCTAAAGTAGACTTACAAACTAGCATCGAACACCCTGGATGATGGCACTTACCTTATTTGCTTGCATTACTAACCAAACTATAATAACTAAAGATCGTTCTACGCCTGCGTTCCGGGTAATTCGATCTGGGCAAGACCTGATTACCGTACAGGCCCACTTGGCCTGGGCCTGGGGCTCCTCTTCCTAAGAACCCCAAATTACTTACATTTTAGAATTAAGAATTATAGCATAAAAAATATTAATTCTGCCGGTAACAAATTTACTATGTCACAACTAAGAAAGGCCCGAAGGAGATTCATAAATGCACATGATAAACGATTTGCATATTCTGTGTTAGAAAAAGGCCATATTCTGACGGCCCTAAAACCTGTAAATCAACCACCTTTATTCCGCCTTTATAGCCTTTAGGGAGACTCCAAATTATTTCGGGCCTAGGGCCTCACTTTCAGTTAGTCTGACTTTGGATCTAGGAGGGAGAAGGGGGGGGGGGACCTTTAACAAAATCTGCATATCTTCGCACTGGTAGCTAAAAATATGTCTTTCATAGCTATAAAACCTTAATTCATGAAACTTGTAGAAAATCAGGAAACTTTTCACGAATATACTTGTTTTTCACAGGACACCCATTAAATTTCGGAACGATACCTAGAAACAGCTTCAGACGTTAAGGAAATTTTTAGAGAATGTTTTAAAATAGTCATTAAGATATTTAAATATATTTTTTAAATTCTGACAATTAAAAAAAAATCACGTAGAATGTAAAAAAACGATAAAATTATAAAACGTTTTTTAGTTGAGCTATTTTGAAATAAATTAAGGTGGATAAAAGCATTTCAGTAGTAGCTACCTTTTATTTAAAATCACAATTTATTGCGTCATTTGAAAACATGATATAGTTCTCGTAGAATGTTACATCATGTGTGAAATTTTTTTCACATCATGTGTGGCATTTTATTTTCAGGCAAAATAAATAAACAGGTTATTTTGAAATGAATAAATGCATTTGAGCAAGAAAGAAACAATAGCAAAAAATATAACAGTAATTCAAGCACAAATTATCAAACTGATAGTAGACATGTGTTTCGAGGTTTCGAGGAACCCCTTTTCCAATACGACGAAGTGTGAGCTTTAAGATGAAATGCCATCCGAGAAATGCCTCTTCATCCTAAAGCTCATACTTCGGTGCATTCAAAAAGGGGTTCCTTGAAACCCCGAAACACGTATCTGCAATCAGTTTGCTAATTTGTATTTGAATTATGTTGTTTACTATTGTTGAATAGGTATGTATTGTTGATAGGTATTTCTTGAATTTATAGAATTCATAACTGTTTTTCAATTTCAATTTAAACTGGAATTCTTTACACGTTTATTATTAACTATTATAAAATGTTTACAAAAGCATTCTAAAAGTTATTTTGATTTTTAACTTCGGTTTTAAGGTGCCATCTACTTTACGCTGACATTTAAAATTTCTTCCCACCAGTTTTTCAGTTTCAAACTCAACTTCTGATATATTTCATGGGGAGGAAATTTTTAATGCCAGCGAATTGTAGGGTAAACCAATTTTAAACTATATGCAATTATAATCAACAATATTTGTAATAGTAAAACATTCACATGATCCTTTTGTACTTCAGATAGCAAGAATGAAAATTTTCTATTTTGAAGAAATTTTTCAAATTTGAAAAGAAGATAATTATTTTACACCCTATTAAAAAAAATATGCGATCCCTCTTTTCTAAAAAGACTTCAACAAATATGAGAAACAAATTTGAAAACTACTAATATTGATTTCAATAATACTTGTCTCACAAGAACTTATTTTATCAATACATAAAAGTTTTAGAAAAAAAAAATTGAATTCTATAACCTATTCAGTTCTTGTGCTTGGTGATGCTTAATATTCTCGTTTATGACTTTCATCAATTACAGCATAATAAACACATGCTGAGAGAGTCTTACATTCTATTTTATCCTTCAACTTTATTACATTATCTTATTTATCTTCCGAAGAAGAATTTATATCTGCCGGGTTGAAATTCTTTTTATATGGAAATTTCCCATCCCCTCAGACAGATTGATTATCGATGGGAACAAGAAATCTTGCTGATGTTGTTTTCATTGTAGATTGGAATACACGGTGTCCGTGCCTTGTATTGGATGTTTTATGTCGGAATAAATTTGTTATTTATTTATTTTTTATTTCATACGAGCGACAAAAGAGCGAGGGACTAAAATGGATTCTTCGCATTATTCTTCAGGGCATTGAATAAAGGTAAGTAATTCTTCTATAACTCAGCAGTAGAAATGAGAAGAATTATACATGTCACATAACTTACCATTTGTAACATAAGTCGTTGGGAAGGAATAACGGATAAAGTTGAATCCAAGTTATTTTAAAATTGAAAAGTTTTTTCAGAATATATAGTACCCTCTAAACAAATTCTCAAACGTTACTGAGTATTTCCGTGTTACGGCGCGGGAATGGTTTTTGTTCACTTCTTAGAAAAAAACAAGTATCATTCTCAAAAAGTTTCCTCAATTGCTACAAATTGCTCGAATGCAGAATTTTCATTGTTGTGATTTTATTAAAAATCAGTTTAAAGATTAACGGAGCGTGTTTATAAAGTGCATTGGCTTCAATTCGATTACGACTCGTCCAGACAGATTAAGCTTCCTTAGGGAAGAATAAGTCAATAGACTGCGAAGCTTTGTAAGAATAGCAGGCGAGTAAAATTCTTGATCCTTTCTTTGCAATTTTGATTTCGCGTTGGCCATGTTTGCAATACTGCTTTTGGAACTTCCTTGCTAAATCAGGAAGGTGCCAAGGCATTATATTATGCCTTCCTCTAAGTTTGCTCGACTTTTCCAAAGGTACAACTCTCTTTAAGCGAACTCGCTTTAAGCGGGAAGATTTCAGAACGTCTCTGAAGGAGGCTTCCAGGCTAATATCAGGAACGTTTCTGATTTTTAACGGAAAACGTTCCTGGTTTTTGCAAGATATGTTACGGGCAGCAATTGCGCACATCAGCTGCCCATTTTTTTCCAGGAGCGTTTCTGAATCGTTTTTACAGTGCATAAGGTTTTTGTGAAACAAATAAAAGCACAGCATCCTGGAAATCTCCAAACAAAATGCACTGATGTAGCTTATGATCATACGACGTCACGTGCTGGACAAAATGACAGTCTTTCCGTGAAATGCCTCTAAACTGTTTGATGTACTGGTGGTAGTCCTTACAGATTGGAACGTGGCTTAAGAGTGTGCGAGGGTTGAACTTTTTAAATTAATTTGATACTGATTTAAGGAGGAAGGATGAAATGCTCGGTAACTAAATGTTTTTGACTGATAGCACAGCATCCTGAAGTCTCCACTTAAACTACATTGATACAGTTTATGGTCATATGATGATTAGAGTATTAACAATCAGTGCAAAAATATTCAAATGTAGCTTCTAATTTGGGACGGACAGATCAGGACCATTTTACTACACTGAAAAAAAAATTCGGAAACGTTGACTGATTATTTCCATGGAACGTTTCCGGATTCACAGGTTTTTATCACTTTCCTGAGAAAATTAAAAGTAATTGTGAAAACGTTTTCTGAACAAGTTGAACGTATGCGGTCCGTCCAGACTGATTAAGCTCTCAAAGGGAGCAAATAAGGCTATGCATTGCATAGCTTCACTAGCATTGCAGGTGATTACCTTCTAGATACTTACTTGCAATTGTCTCTTACATTTGACAATATTTGTAATGCTGTTTTTCGAACTCTCATAATAAATCAGGAAGGTGCCAAGCTATTATATTATAAAATCTAAGTTTATTCCGAAGGTTCTCCAGACACGACTGGCTTTAAACGGGAAGATTTCTAAATTCTTTAGGAGGTTTCCAGGATAACTTCAGGAAGGTTACTGAACTTTAACGGAAAACATTCCTGTTTTTTGCATGATATAGTACTGTCAGAGATTGGGCATATCAGCTGCCCCTTATTTTCCAGGGAAGATTTTGAATTGTTTTTACAGTTAGTATGTATTTCCTTCAAATCATCAGTTTTAATAACTGTATTGTTTACGAACTGTCGTTTAAACTTTACGCGATTAACCCTGTTAACATCAGAACTACTACAGAACTATGCAAAATATATTGATGTTACACTCTTATCGTATTTGCATGTAACTACACTGTAAAAAAATTCCGAAACGTTACTGGTTATTTCCGTGGAACGTTTCGTGATTTCACAGGTTTTCACCTATTTCCCCAAAAAATCAAGTATCTTCTCAAAAAAGTTTCCTGAATTCCTAAAAGATGCACGAATGCAGACCTTGCATTGGTGTGAAAAATATTTTTTGCTACCAGTTTAAATATTGACGGAGCGTGTTTATTAAGTGTATCGGCTTTAGTTTGTTTATGGCCCGTCCGGATTGACTAAGCTTCCAATGGGAGCAAATAAGTCACTGGATAGCTACAGCTTTGCGAGGCAGGGAATTGCAGGCAAGGAATATGCTTGGCCGTGGTTGCTCTAATACTTCTGGAGCTTTCTTGGTAAATCAGGAAGGTTCTAATCAGATAAATTAAACCTATTTAATTTTTCTAGAAGGTTCACGACTGACTTTAATAGGGGAGATTTCTTAATATTTCAGAAAGGTTACTGACTTTTATCAGAAAACGTTCCTGGTTTTTGTAAGATATGTTACTGACTGAAATTGGGCACATCAACTGCCTATTATTTTCCAGGAACGTTTCTGAATCGTTTTTACAGTGTATGAATAAATAAACTCATTCCCCCCCCCCCACCAAAAAATGAAAGAAATATTATTCTTTGAAAGGCAAGGAAAGAAACTTACGATAACACGAACTGTTACTGATTACTCGCAGGTCTTAGCCGTTTTCTTGGGACTTTGATCTATGGAGAGTTGACTATATTTAAAAAAAAACAAAACAATGACGGCATATACACGCACTGTAAAAACGATTCAGAAATGTTAATGGAAAATAATGGGCATCTGATGTGCTCAAATTTTGCCAGTAAGATACCTTACGAAGCCCAGGAAAGTTTTCCGCTAAAATTCAGTAATATTCCTGAAGTTATCCCGGAAGATTCCTTAAAAGTTCAGAAATCTATTGAAGACAGCTGTGTTCGGGAATTTTAGAGAAATCTTAAGTAGGTATAAAATAATACCTTGTCACCTTCCTGATACATTAAGCAAGTTCCATAAGCAGTATTGCAGAACATGGCCAAAGCCAAGCCGGAATTGCAAGCAAGTATCGCAAATTTTACTCGCCTGCAAAGCAACGTCGTCCATAACTATTTGCTCCCTTTGGGAGTTTAATCAGCATGGACAACCCATAATCGAACTGAAGCCGATACAATTTATAAGTACACTCAGTTTTTAAACTGGGAGCTAAAAACATTTTTCACTACAGTGAGAAGACTGCATTCGTGTAACTTGTAGCAATTCAGGAAACTTTTTGACAATGATACTTGATTTTTCCAGGAAGAGGATAAAAACCATTGAAATCCTGAAACGCTACACGGAAATACTCAGTAACGTTTTGGATTTTTTTTTTCAGTGCGGTAGCGTCTGAATTTTAACAATGAAATGTATGTAAAATTCCACCTCTCCAAATAGTTGTTTAAAAAAAAAACTAGCCTCAGAACCCAAATTTAATAGTTTTTAAATGAGCTCGTTTATTTTGACTATAGACCACGTTTTTTAGACGAAATAGCTAAATGTTAAAAGCAAGTAAAATATAATATTCCCATAAAGATTGATGCTATCAAAGTATGTATTACTTTTATGTACTTAAGGTTTCTTTTCAATAAGCAAATCCTACCCTCGTTTTATGAAATAACTGAATAAATTTGGAGGAAAAACAAAACTTGTTAACAAGAGTAACAGCAGTTCAAGCCATGAGCACGTTTCTCACGAAAATTATCTTGTTTTTTTTACAGCTATTTTATAAAATTAATGCAAATTGCTCCGTAACATTCAAGAATTTCTTAAACCAATTTTCTTCCAGCTGAGAAATAGGGTTAATCATCATTAAATTGCTCAAATAGAGCATAAATTACATGCAATGTCTTTTTCTTTGGAGAAAAGCTAATTTTCACTCCCTAAAAAGAGAAATTCTTTGACGGTAATGCGAGTAACTATAATTTGTTAGTAAGAAACGAAAATTAAGATTAATAGTAAAACATGAGGTTGAACGCCCAAAAATAAAATTTTACAAGTCGCTTTCAGCTGTAAAATGTTATTTTAGTCAGTAGAAATTTATTGAAAATAAGTGTAATTTTAATTTTTTTTTTGTAATTCAAGTACTTTCGCTATATATCTATGGGATATGAAAGAAAATTGTTAAGTGAGTTCAAATTAAAAATAGTAATGTAGGAAAAATGCAAAGTAGTGATGTGTCGTTCAAATGAACGAATCCTTAAAAGCAAAAATCTAAAACGATCTCTTAAAAAATATGAACGACCTTTCTTTTGAACGGCGAAGAGTTTGGATTATTGTATTGATGTACTTATGACCGAACGCCGATTTTTTTAGCCTACTTTCCCAGTAAAAATCAGAGAAAGAAGAAAAAACCATGAAAGAAGGCTTAATACATCTTAAAAATATCCCGAAAAACAAAAAAAAGTCAAAAATAAATAAAATAGTTAAATAAATATTGAAAAATTAAAAATTGGAAAGTAGGGTATTGAGATGGGGAAAAATGTCTGTCGGTCTGTCTGTCTGTCGGTCTGTCTGTCTGTCGGTCTGTCTGTCGGTCTGTCTGTCTGTCCCCCCCCCTAATAACTTTTGAATGAATAGTCCGATTCGAACAATTTTTTTTTGTTAGAAAGATCTCGGCGAGGACATCTCATTGCCCTAATTCATTTTTTGATTTGAACAATTTTTCGTTCAATTTTGAACAGTTCAAAAAAACTTAACATTAGTGCCTACGGGGAAATTCAAATCAAAAATAAATCTTGAACTTAGAAGCGAAGTGGCTTCAAACAAACTTTGTAGGGAAACACTTTTGATAAAAAACATGTATCGAAAATATCTTTTTGATTTGAACAAGTTTTCGTTCAATTTTGAACAGTTCAAATCTCTTAACATTAGCGCCTAAGGGGAAACTGAAAGTCAATATCCATTCCGAACTTAAAAGCGGATTTACTTCAAACAAACTTTGTTGGAAATAGCTCTTGACGACCTACTCCCGACTCCGACTCCGAGAATTTAGGAGCACCTGACACCGACTCTGACTCCTGTTCCCGACAATTAATCGGACTCCGACTCCCCGACTTCGACTCTGACTTCGTAGCTTTGGCAAACATTTATACACGGAGGACAAATGACTGACTCCGATTCTTGGATATTCGACTCCGACTCTTTTATCCCAAAATGAGATTGACTCCGACTCCGACTCCGCTGCTGTGGTTTTAACTGTGAAATAATTATTGTTGATATGAGTTGTTTTTATTTTCACGCTAAAGTTTTAATTTAGGTATTTAGTTTTCGGTGAATAAACTCGAAAAATATGCGCAGACGATTTTTTTTTTTTTTTTGACAATGAAAATTATTTCTTTAAGTTGACATTTTATTGTTTTTTTTTTATTTTGGTAAATGCATTAATTCGTTTAAAAAATTATTTTTGGCATCAGGGGAAAAAGAAACGATTTTTTTTATATGATGTATTTATTTTAATGAACTTATTATTATTATTTTTTCGTTTTGAAAGCTGTTAAAAAAATTTTTTAATGGAAAGAAGTGTATTAGCTGCTTTGTTTAAAAGGTGCTGCTATTTTATTTGTTCGTTTTTTTGAAGAAAAGTAAGGAATATTTTATTCCTAGAAATCAGCTTAAAATATTAAAAAATATATGTTTGAAAAAATTTGTGATTTTAGCTATTTTTGAGAATATTGATCATACTAGAAAGTAGTATGGGTATACGGGAAAGTAGGCTCGTCTAGTTCTAGACGGAACTTCTTGTTTAAATTATAATAACAATCATCTTCAAATTCCAAATTCTCAAAAAATCGTACTTTTTTTTCCTCAATGCAGTGTAATACCATTTCTGCTCCATTCATTATTTCTCTTAAACCGTTGTAGTTCATTTGCGTTTTTCCAATTTGTCCGTTAGTAATATTTTTTGTAACTCGTTTAGGCTACCAACAAATTGTTGGTACTTTCCATTTCCTAACCCACGCACCTGTTAAACTCCTTCTCACGTTTTCTGTACTAAAACTATTTCATAAAATTCCTTTTATCTCCTTTCTGCGACCCTTTCCCGATCTTTCTGATCTTCATCCTCTTAATTACCATCTGTATTAATTTGTTTTTCTTTTTAACTAGCTTGGTGACTTCTAAGTCTGTAATTTTACATTCCGTATCCTTGGAGTTTTTAGTTGTGATTATTACCAACGATATTGTTATTACTGTCTATTTTTTTTCCTCATTATGATACGTACTGCGTTTTTTTTTTTTTTTTTTTTTTTTTTTGTGTGTGTGTGTGTTTTTCCATTGGTCCTATGGGATAGTTTTGAAGTTTCCTAATATTCAGAACCTAAATAAAATACGTTTACTTCTTAATTACTTTTCCCGTATAATCAACTCAGATTGACCTTTCTGTCATTTTTTTTCTTTTCTTTTTTTTTGTACAAAATTATTTCTTTCTGTTTAATAATCAATAAACTGTTCCCGTCGAAAGAACGATTATTTTTTTATTTTTTATTTTGCATTGAACAACCATTAAGTTTTTTTTTGTCCAATGCAAGCTACATTTCCTTTTTTTTCCTGCGGTAAATGTTGCTTTTTTTCCCCACACTGCACAAGCCGGGGCACTTTAGACCTTTTTTCAGTTAAAATTAACCCTGATAATAATAATAAGTAAGAATAATAATCATCAAAATGAATTACCAGAATAAATATTTTGAATTGAAGTTAGTATGATTTTGACAAAATATGCATGTTGCATATTTAACAACTATTTTACATTTCATTTAAAATAAACATTGTTTTTCTTCTTATTCAGTCGAGAAAGGATAACATAAATGGAACATAACTGTATTTCATTCAAATTTTAGTGCAAAAAAACGTTGAATTCCACTTTAAAAAAAAAATCGAATTAATGTATTTTTTTTTCTTATGCCAGAAATAGTTCCAACTTCTTCGTATTTGAATAAACATTCCTTGTTTCTCCTGAAAAGAAAATCAAATTTCATTAATTTAATACTAAATTTTATTTATTTATTTATTTGTGATGAAAGATGCTTTCTTCCATTTGAAATTTAACATTCCGTTTTATGCATGTATCTTTCTTTACTAAAAATTCAATTCGTTGCAATCACTTCTCATAACATCGATTTTTTTTACGGAGAATGTTACTGATGTTTATTTACTACTCAGTATGAAAAATATTGAATTTGTATCTAGTACAATACTAGTTCAGCTCTGAACAAGCTGCACAGGGGCGTGCATAGACAGTTTGGATCCAGTCACCAATGACTTTTAAAGGCCCTTCCATATTGTTTACCCCTGCATCCCTACATATATGTCACTATTTATTTTAAAAATAACTCCGGGAGTGCCTTGAAAAAGAGCAGAACATCGATATTTCTCTTTCTTTTTTTTACATATTGTTTTTTTTCTTTCGCTTCTCAATCGCTTTATTTCAAACTTTTTTTTAAATAAATTTTCTCAATTTTTTTTCCTCTTTTTTTTGTTTCTCAATTTAAAATGTGAGCATTCATTACGCAATTCAGACTTTTAATTACTTTTTTTTTACAAGCAAAACGACTCCCCAAATAATTATGTTCGCCGCAACAACTTCCCCGTGGATAACACAATATTGCGATTTAAGATATTTCGTTCAAAGAGTTTCGTTCATAATAAACAAGTTCTACTGGTATTTCTGACACAAAATAACTCGTATAATGTCCTATGTTCAGCCAAACATGAAGCTCAATAATTCAAATTTATGAAAATGTCAAAGTAATCCAATAAGAGGAAGGAATTTTCCTTTGCAGACTGCCTTTTGTTTCTCTATGACCCATTACCTGGTATTACCCGCAGTCAATTATCCTCACTCCAGTTTGAGTCCGCTAGTATTTTCCCTTTGACCTTGAAGCGTCAGTTTCTGGTATTGTTTGCACAACTGATATATGGGGACGGAAGAGAATGAACTTGAACGTGCGAAGAAGAAAGCAAGGCTTTATGATAATTTATGCTTTTGATATCTTAATTGAGGCAGTAAGAAGCAAAGGGATGTAAGTGGCAAAATTACAAATTTGGAGATAAGCAGCAAAAATGGTAGGTGAACCTCTTCACTGTCTTGGAGCAAGAGATAGTGGTAGTAGCCCTGGTAGGTGCTGTAATACAACATCATTTTTAAACTTTTCAAGGAAAGCCTACCTAGGACCTTATCTTCAAAAGCGTTTTACTCAAAACTTAAAAATGTCCACCTGCATTCCTTTGCTTCTCACTGCCTCAATTTAGGTCTTTAACTCTTGTATCTCAAAATGTATTTTTGTTAATAAGTCTCATAACATTGACAAAATAAACGACTGTCTAAAAATCTAGAGAAACTGATAACTTTTTACATAATTTGTAATAAAGCGCGGATCAAGAGAAGGGGGAGGGGGTGATAGGGATCATTATCCCTCCTTTAGATAACCACAGGCCCGACGAGTATCCATATCAGTTTACTAGGGGCACGAATCTTTAGCGGGCCCGGTAAGAAATCGGAGTAGCATGCATTATAAGTTTTATGGGGGCTAAGGGGCCCGACGACAAAACTGACAAGGGGTAAGCCTTGGCTTTCGGCGGCCCTGAATGACCGAAAATAGCCAAAAGCAGCATTTTTGAGAAATACATTGCAAAAAAATCGTCCCAGACTCCTGTTCACGATTAAAGATAACGCTCATGGCACCCCATCCAAAACCAGAAACTGGATCTTCATATTTATGCTTCAGTTTTTGGTAAATTCAAGGCTAAATTTGACAGCAAGAATTACACCATTACTTTTTAGTGCAGTACGGCAGTTCGCAGGCAATTTTTAGTATTTTTAAAAAAACAAAATATAATAATAATAATAATTAAAAAAAACTTAATCTTTCTGCAAATGCATTTTTTTTTCAGCTGTAACATTTTCTGTTCAGTTAAATCAATTTTTAATTTTGCTTTCGAACTAAAAATGTGAAGAGGAGTTTTAATAACAAATATAACTGCCACATATGCAGTAGTTTATTTTCTAATTCTCCCTTTTTACAAAACAGGACAAAAACTGCATTATTCTTTGCTTGGGAAAAGACGGAGTTATTTATCATAATTTCACTCTCCCTCACAACAAAGAGCTGTTTAATTGATATGGGAAATCTATAATCGATATCGATAAGGATACAAGGAATACTAACACGATAGCTACTGATTCGAATAACAGACTGCCTTGATAATGAATGAGATATCAATAATACCGTCATTATACAGAGCAAATTGGAATAATAACAAAACTTCGTGTTCTAAGTTTACTAGCGTAAACTATGTTTTCTAATTTAAAGAAAAGCTTCTTAAAATATTATGGTTAACTCTGATTAGGTTATTTGTAAAGAGTTTCAATTTAAGTGATTTGTACTTCAGTTAAGATCTCAAAGAAGCTGTTTTTCGTTCTTGGCAGAAAAAGTTGCTGCATAATGTAGTGTTTAAGTCATAACGGAAGTATTCAGATAATTAAAATAAGAAAGATAACTATTTTCATACAATGTCTTATTTTGTTCACATTCAGTATTGCTACGAGTCCATGTCAACTTCAAGTAAACTTGACAAACGATGGCTTCTTATAATAAAAACAGCAATTTTATTTCCAAACTTGCTGCATTGCCCGACATTGCACGGTCTACCTTAAATATAAATAGTGTCAAGTGCCGGATGTTCAGCAATCAGGCTCTTCTATAAATTACTCCTCAATTTTTATAAAAGAGCAATTTTATGACTCAAAATTTAAATTAAGACCTCTTTGAATTTCTTTAAAATCCCAACATTTGTCCATCTTTCTGAAACAACCAGCACTAAGCGCGATTTTCCCACGTTGACAGCAACATGTATTAATAAATTGAATTAGGAAACTTTCATAAAAAATCTTTCAAAACCTAGACTAAGAGAAATTCTAAAATTAACGTACGTCAACTTATCAAAATTTAGCCTATCTAATAAGTTCCAAAATAGCTAATAAAAATGACAGAAAGTGCCAACGATATGATAGTTAAAAAAAAAAAAAACATGAAAACTAAACGTATTACTTTTCTTCACGGAAATATGGTCTGCTACGAACCAGAGTTTCAACTGACCAAAAACCGCAGACGATACTTCAGAAATGAATACAAGCCTCGTTTTAGAACATGGAGTTATCTTAAAATGAAGAATTTGGGGGTTTTCTAACGGTCCCTCGAACTCCGGGTAAAGTTGACATTGTGCAACTAGTTAAGGGCTTTAATATGTTGCAAAAATCGAACAAAAATGACGTTTTTTTTCTACGAGATAATCACAAATTTATGCTTTTATTTAAAATTGGAATACAAATCTTGGAATGCTTTTATTCTAAACAAAAGGTATTAGTACACTATGTTCACTTCGGCACGCATGACAACGTGTCTATACAAAATCTCGTGATGATCGGTTGAGTAGTTAAGGCGTAAAATAATTACAAACAAACAAACAAAGTTACCGTTGCATTTATAATATTAGTAAGAGCATTTACAAGGAAGTATGTATAGTTCCTAAAGCATCTTTTAAATGTCATTCAACGGCGTGAACGAAATGCTATCAGGTATTTGCTTCCAAATACGATCAATACTCGACAAAAATCACAGCACAGTTTTTCGACTGACCCACAGAAAAGTGCCCTTAACACCTCTACAGACAACTGACTCTCATATGCATAGCGAGCCTTAGTTATAATCTTGCATAGGAAATCACTACAAATGTCTGGAAAGATCTACACGGATCTGCAAGGTTCGACAAGTAGCCAAATGTCGCTAAACATGGCGACATTTCAACAAAAATAAAACAATTCTTGAAATTTGCTTTTTAATTGTTGCCAAAAACAATGAAAAATTGCAGTAATGATGAAGAATTTGTTAATAAAAGTTTGCAAAATACTTTCAAGGCTAAACTTAAGCATTATGGATTACGCTTTTAAACTGATGACTTGACTTAAGTCCAAGAACTCTACAATTCGCAACACCAACGAACTATAGGGGGCACTGCAGTCACTGTCTAATGACCGACTTAAAAACTAAAACAAACGCATGTGGTAACGAAGAAAATGCTAAAAGTGTTGTGATTTTTGTTGTTATGTATAATTTTTTCGCTTTATTCATTTGAAAAGATTTTTCAAAGTCTTTTGGTTATTCTGACCCATATAGAAAGAGATTAGAAACCAAAAAGTATTACGAAAGTAAACAATTAATGCAGAACACACAGTAAGTTGTTCTGAAGCAGCCATTTTCACGATGTTGAATTCGGAATTCATAAATTTTTGGTTCGCTTCGAACGGCATTTTCATTTTGTACCGTTTTTTCTATACATTAGTACATATTCAGTTCAGTTTCGTGACATTTCCCGCATTTGTTGACATTTTTGTCACATAGTGCACATACGTGGCAGACTGTCAAGAGTGACGTTTAACACTAGATAATTTATTTCTATGACTATATGATTGGATATCCAAAGAAATCATGCATTTAATTCATTCGTCATGGAAATGATTTACCTGATATGCGAAATCTTGTCAAGATACATTATTCTTTCACACAATTTTAAAACCATAACCCTATAAACAGATTTTTGGCGAACTTTTATTTTTTATTGTTCAAATTCTTAACGTTCTTTCTGGATTTTTCAATCTGTTCTGCGATAAATATTTTCAAGAAAATTTATTTGCATACTGTCTATTTCAGTACGATACTGTAGTAACAAAGGTTATTTAAATCATTTTTGTGGAATTAGGTTAAGGAAAAGTGTCCAGTCAATGTTGTTAAGTTCGTTTTTTTTTTTCATCGAATTGAAAAACTGATATTTATTCAAATTCACTCAGAACAAAATAAATAAAATGTGTACTCACAGTTTATATATGGTGGTAGTTTTCTTTTCAGTTGATTGACCATTATTTCTTTTTACTTATCGAATTCTGTAATCTTACTATCATTTTATTCCACTCATGATAAAAATTAAAAATGGTTTAACTAAAAACGCGAAATCTCGCCAAGGCTGCTTTGCTCGCACAATACTAAAACTATAACCCTAAACAAATTTGGCGAAACCTTTCAGCTGAGAATAAAAGGAATAAAGTAAATTCTTTCTCGGTTAAACATTTTTCATTTTGTTCTACAATAATAAATTCAAGAAAATATTTTGCATACTGTCCATTCCAACTAAATGCTGCTGTAAAATATGATTAGTTAAATTAGTTTAAGATTAAAAAAAAACTCATATTCTTACAAATTCATATAAAACAATAAAAAATTTTACCCGGTATAACGTTATCCAATTTTGTTAATCCAGAGTTTTCTTGTTTACGCTTCCACCATTTAATACTTTTTTGAAAGAAATAAGGAAAACTAACATTATTTTGAGAAGCTCGAGAATACTACTAAGGGACGAATTAATTTCTGTAGCTGAAAGCAAACTAAGACACATCGATGTGTTAATAAATACTCAGAACAAACTGCCTGTGTTTACGTCAACAGACACACGTGGAACGCAACGTGGCAATGTTTTAGTTCCATCGGCAGTTTTGTAAATCACCGCAAGGTAGCGTATTCGAGCGCTGGAGTTCCGAATACTTGAAAAGTTTAAAGGCACAAAATATGCTTAAGTTCAGCCTTACAAGTAAATTTTTTAGTTTATTAACTAAACTAACTTTATAATTACTAATATTTTTTATTGTTTTTGGCAACTACTAAAAAGCGGAAGTATTTTAACTTAATAACTACTATTAGTTTTCATTGTATTTGGCAACAAGTAAAGAACAACTACGCACCTCCCGTCACACAAAAAGTCGGCCGATCAGAATTTCAAAGCCTTTGCATCAAAAATACGAAAACTAACAATGAAAACCAATTGTTAAAACTCGATATGTGTTTTAGATATTAATTATTGAACAACATTAAAAATGTGCACAGTATAGAAAAATTATCCGTAAACTTTTATAAAAGAAAGAATCCACCAAGAAGTTTAAATATGATTTAACTAACAATTCCATTTAGATCAAGATTAATTAAAGTTCCAAAGAATGCATCTTAATTAATATGTAATTTCATAACTTGATATAAGATCTTTCTTCATTATGGCAACAAGATAAAGTAATAACACAACCAGAAACAAGATGATCTATTTTGAAGCATTTGCATAGTTATGAAGAGAAAAAGAAATTCTCAACAATGCGTAAAAGCATAAAAGATACTCACCAGTTTGTTGCATTGTTATAATGATATGCAGTAATAAAAAAATGCTCATGATTTTCTGGAAACCTGTCCCATGTTTGTTGTATTTAAGTTAATAACTTTACGTATAATGTGTTGCATGTTGATAAGGTGAGGCGCAAAATGAAAATGTTATGTCTTCATCTTACAAACAAGCACTCGCAATAATTACTTTGTGTGCTGAAGTTTCGATAAGAACTGATTACTTAACTCTCCTGGACATTATATATTATTTATTATATCCGCGAGTAGTACAATTAAGCAAATGACGCATATACTTATCCTTAACTATGGCTTAATGTAAACAAAACTAAAGAAGCAGAACAAACTTTTGGATTAATATTTTAATTGCATTTTCTTGTTTTCAATATTAGAGCAAAAATATTTTCCTTTTAGTTTAAAATTTACATCATCATTAATTTCTAAACTGGATTCAATACAATAAATGTGCAATTTTAATGCAATAGCATAATAGTTGAACCTAAAACAATAAATTTGCCCCCCCCCCCATTCTTATGCAGTTACTCTTAGCTCCTGGGTCTTGTGAACGTCTCCCTGAAATTGCACAAAGTATTAACAATTTAGAAACGTTGCTGGAAAATACTGGGCAGCTAATGAGCCCGATTTCAGCCAGTAATATATCTTGCAAAAAACAGGAACATACAGTGCTGGTAAAAAAAAAAAAAATGCATCACCCTCGCATTTTCACAACATTGGAATTTTGCGAGAAGTTTTGGTCGACCGATTAACGATGAATGTATGTGAAATTCTGCAAAACTTATGAAATAAACATTTAACAGCAGGAATCCGATAATTGTTTACGTAGATCGGGGCTGTTTCAGGGCCAAGGAAAACTGCTGCCCCATTCTCATTTTTTCATTTCTGAACCTGCGTGTGAGTTTCGAGAAAAAAAGTTACTTATCCCCATATCAATTTAAGTCTAATGGCAGGTAAAGGTTTTTAAATTGTTACTTACCAGTTTTGCCTTATGGCACGGAGCAGAATCATCCTGGAAAATGACGTTTGGAACTGAAGTAAAGTGATCCCGGATAGTAGGATGCAATTTCTCCTCCAAAATGCCAATATACACCTGATCATTTACTGTTCCTTGCACAAAGTGAAGCCCACCAACTCCTTGATCAGAAATACATCCCCAAATCATCTGGGACACAGGATGCTTGACTGCGTGTTAAATGCAGTCGGGAGGATATTCCTCTCAGTTGCGGCGCGGGTGATGCAATTTTTTTTACCACTATTGTATTTCGCTAAAAGTCAGTACCTTGAATCTTTCTAAATGATAGATAACTTTTCCGGTTAAAGGGAGTCATGTTTCTGAAACCTTCAGAGAAAACTAGAGTAGGTTTTAAGTAGCAGCTACGCACATTCCTGATTTACCAAGAAAGACCTTAAGACATTATTGCAACTAAAGGAGAATCGCAAGTAGGCACCAAGCTCTCACTAGCATTGAGAAGAGATATAATGGAGGGAGTGAGGACTTTCATTCGGTGCAGACCCCAAGTCACATGACAAGTTTTAAAGCAAATTATTGGAATAAATCAGGTTTCTTTCGCTTGTTTCACGTAGAATGTTCCAACCATTCGTCGTTGATGAGTCATGTGAATTCGGTCAACTTTTGCTAAGCCAATGGTTGGAGTTGCTCCTTCCATTTATTCCTGCTCTAAGCTCACTATCCTGCAATGGGTACGGTTCCAAAATTTGAAAAGTTTTTTTTTTCTGAAAGAGCATGCTTAAAAAACATAGGATCTGACCATTTTTATGATAAATTTGTTTACGTTTAATATTTTTAAAAAATTACTTTAATCGGAGCGCTTTTATTGTTTACGGCTTCTGCCGATGAAATCACAAATGATAAAATGCCATTCAGTGTTGCCATCCACAGAGCAAAATATTTAATTCGCATCTTTATTCACGTGTATTGGCAACGATATGGTTGATAGCAAGTGTAGAGCGCAATTTTGATTCGCTGCTTGATTATCATAACGTGGAAACGTAGTAGAAAGATGCGAGAAATTGCATCATTTGTGACGACATCAAGACCACGCTTTTATTGAAAAACCGGATATTTTAAAAAATTAATTATAAAAAAAACTGTTGGAAAATGAAAGTATTTTCTGGGTCCATGTTATTTTTTTTTTTTGCTCATTCTATCCATTTCAATGAATAAAAGTAGTACTTTTGACTGAAGGAAACCACTCCATTGTAGCGAAGCTGCATAATTTAGAAACCCATTAGCTTCCAATGGAAGCTTAGTCAATCTGGGCTGGCAGGGATCGCTTTGAAGCCGATACTCTAAATATATAAGCTCAGTTAGTTTTTAAACTGGGAGCTAAAAATATTTTTCACAACAGTGAGAAGCCTGCATTCGTGCAACTTGGAGTAATTCAGGACACTTTTTGACAAAGATACTTGATTTTCACAGGAAATTGGTGAAAATCTGTGAAATCCCGAAACGTTCCACGGAATTAATCAGTGACGTTTAGGAATTTTCTTACAATACAATGCTAAGACAGATCTAACAGTTATTCAAAAGTAGTTAATGAATCATAAATACATCAAGGAGAAGCAGATCCCAGAGTTGCAAAGACCTCCTAACACATCCAAGTTGTATGTGCTTAACGGTTTAGTTCTTTTTTTTTTTTTTTTTTGTGATTCTTTTTATTATAAGTTTCACTTAATGCATTGCTTTACTGAAAAAACTAACATTAAAATTTAAATTTCAGCAGCACTGATTTTCGCTGTGACTAGCAACTAAGCATTTATATTCAGTAAATTACAACCCATTAGCCAGGGCTAAAGCAGAAATACATGAATGCTGGCGGTGTATTTCATGTGTACTAAGCATTTAGTTTTCACCATAAGCGAAAAATGGTGAAAATGAACCATGCCATACTTAGTACGGCATATACAATGTATCAACTTCACCGATTAACACAGCTGTCTCCAGGGCTCCATTCAACCGTTTAAACCACACATAGTGGTAGGTACGGAGGACCCTGGAGTGTTATGTTATGTTGTGTTATCTGAAAAAAAAAAAAAACTATTCAGGCTTTTATAAATTGTCGTGGTTTGTACAAATTATCTTCCGCTGAAATTTATGCTTTTACCTTAATACAATAAAAATTTCTAAATCATAACTTCGAAAAGATTTATGTAATAAGATACCTGAAGAATTTTTGTTTTAAATGTTTTTTTTATTAAATAACTTATTATTTTTATTTAACAAAAGCAGAGCATTAGCGACCAAACCATTAGTTCACGAACCCTCCAGTACTTTTTAATAATGTCCTCAAACTGATATGGAATAATACAGTCATTCAGATGCTTAAAAGATCGTAGGTGAATTAGAATCACATTTAAAAAAATGTATCTGATTCAATCTTTTTATTCGATAAAAATGGTCTCGCTTTCATGTCCAATAAGACCTCAAAAAAGTGTTCAGAGCACATTGCATAA
Source organism: Uloborus diversus (assembly GCF_026930045.1). NCBI lineage: Eukaryota > Metazoa > Arthropoda > Arachnida > Araneae > Uloboridae > Uloborus > Uloborus diversus. Next base: position 49,939,701 of record NC_072739.1, on the reverse strand, counting down.
CTAACAAATACAGTTTAAAATATTTTCTTATGATTCATAGAAAATTTTTCAACACGTTGACTTTTTGAGTTATTACCATTTAGAAATTGTTTTCGGAAAACTTCTTGCAAAACCGTTTTCCTATTGATTTGCAAAGCCAACGTGCTTTCAAAATTCGATAACTGCTCTGTAAGTGTTGCTCAAACGTTTCTGTCCTTCAATCAAAACGAGTCACGACTGTTGCTTACTAAGGAAGTACAACTGGAATAATCTTCAAAGTACTATAGATTTGTTTTTAAAGGAGGGGGGGGGATCTCTACATAGTAAAAAAATGAAGTCTCCAAAAAGCGTCTGTTTGTTTGAAAGCACAAAACTCGAGAACTACGTGGCTGATTTTGCTGAAATTTTCAGAGTATCTTTCTTTCAGCACCGGCAGGGTTTGCAAACCGGTTCAAAAAAATATGACAAATAGTTTTTTTATTCCAATTTAGGCCGAATTGTCACATAAATTCCCAAATATGGGGAGGAAAAATTACTTGCATATATTAATATTACGTATAGTTGGAAAGAATTGAATTTCTCGTAGTTTACGCAATTTGTTTCAATGCTCTAACGTGATTGCGGCGAGAGTTATTTGCGTTTTTAGCTCAAATTTTTTTAGCTTAGCTGAAATCCAGGTACTACTTTTATTATTAAATCTATCAATAAAAAGAGAAGAAGTTGTCCCACAGTTTTCTTTTTGACACCATTGGAAAAAAAGCGACATTTTCTCCGGATCTATCTCGACCTATGGTCGAAAAATTAAGCTTCTATCTCGAACAGAAAAAAGTTACAAGCCTTTTTAAATCAGTTTCAAAAAATATCATGTCCATTCAAATTGTCAACCATTTTCTTTCCTATTTTAATTCCTTAAACTTACTTTATTTTGTGTTTCCATAGTTACGCTCTTTAAATCAATTCTTCCTGATTTAATTTCTTAAAAGTATTTTAATATCTGTCGTCATTTTTTTGAAGGGAAATTTTGCATAATGTTCTTTTTATTTATTTATTTATTTAATTATTTATTTTTTTAAGCCTGATTGTTGAATATACCGTTACTTGACACAATTTTTATTTTCAAGGTGGACCGGACAAAGTCGATCAACGCAGCTAGTGTTAAATAAAAACTTAGGGAATTCCGTTAAACAGTACGATTTTTACTCCGAATAACGATTACTTGATTTTCCAATAAGTTAGCAAAAGCAAACAAATGTGATCAATAATGATTGGAAATGTTTTAATTACATCATTTTTGCGTAATCAACAAACACTGTAAGGGTTTTACTTTCTTTTTTGCATGTAATCACCAAGCACTCTAAGGGTTTTCCAACAATCAAACATTATTTCAAAAAGTTTAGTTAACGCTGAACCCTCCGCCCCCTTACTCCCCTGATTTTCTTTTTTTCTTTTTTCGTACTGATCACACGGTGGTGGCTTTTAAGATTTTCTCGATGCTTAGTTGTCTTTAAAAATGCTTAAAGGAGAATATATTGTATAATAAAAAAATATTATTTCTTTTTCTTTCAGAACCATGACATAAAAGAAAAGTAACATATCTAGCAATCAAAAGCAAGAGTTATAGAGAAATATTTTGTTATAACATATAAACATAATTTATGTTGTTTTTTTTTTGGAAATCAATAACTATGATTAATGCAGAAGTACATTTTAGTTTCGTAACATATGCTTTCTGCAGATATTTGGCAAAGAAAAATACACGAAGAAAGAAATCAAATTTAATATTAACATAAAAATCAAAATTTGCTATTGTCCCAACTTTGTTTTTAATGTATTAACATTCAGTTTTATTACTGCTTTTACAAATCTCTTTTGCTTAAAATATTCGTTGATTCCTTAGATAAAATATGTTTTTGAGAAATATTTCAAGTTTTTTTTTCTTTCAGCTGATAGTGTCGCATATTTTCTGAAAAATAACATTTGAACTATTTTCTGCCTTTTTACAAGGAAGTGCATTAAGAAAAATATTTTCTTAAATCGCGTGCGCTTTTTTCCTGCATATATTTCCCAAAAGATAAGTTTTTTTTTATTCGCAAGGAGCGGAAAAAGTAGGAGAGTGCGAAGAGAGTTCTGATGGATTATTCTTTAGGCGCATCTAGAGAAAGTCATAGAGCTATTATTTTGCCTGCTTATATAAAACATTGTGGATAGATTTTGACAGCGCAAATATATGGAACTGAACAAAAACACTGAAACATTTTTTTTTCTCATGTGTATCTGCTTCTACTAAATATAAGTTCAGCCTTAAAAACGGTTCAGTTTAAATGCGCAGGTAATAATTATCTCTTTCTATAAAAAATAATAATAATACCTTAAAAAATTGACTGAATGTAATTTAAGCTAACAGCAGAATTCTTCCAGTTTGAGGAACACATCTTCCCTCAAAATGGACACTAAATTTCCTTTAAAATACAATTCTTAATAAAAAGAAAAGTTGCTCTTTAAAATAAGTAATTGAAGCCACAGCAGAATTCGTACAATTTGAGGAAAAACTCTTCCTCAAATTGGAAACTAAATTTCATTTCAATGCAAATATTAATAAAAAAAATAGAATTTAATGTGTGAAAAAAATACATAAAGCCTACAGCAGAAATCGCCCAATTTGAAGAAGAACTCTTCCTGAAATAGGACACTAAATTTCCTTTGAAATACAAATATTAACAAAAAGAGAACTTGCTCTGCGAAAAAAAGTATATAAAGCCAACCGCAGAAATCGTCCAAAATGAAGAAGAACTCTATCCTCAAGTTGGACACTAAATTTTCTTTAAAATACGAATGCTAATAAAAAGGGAACTTGCTGTTTAAAATAAGTAATTTAAGAGACAACAGAGTTCTAATTTGAGGTAGAACCCTTCCTCAAATTGTACACTTAATAATTTCATTTTAAATACAAATATTAATAAAAAGTGTACTTGCTCTGCGGAAAAAGAATATAAAGTCAACAGCAGATATCATCCAATTTGAGAAAGAACTCTTCTTCAAATTGGACACTAATTTTCTTCAAAATACAAATATTAATAAAAAGGAGAACTTGCTTTATAAAAAAACGTAAGTAAAGCCAACAGCGGAACACGTTCAATTTGAAAAAGAACTCTTCCTAAAATTGGACACTAAATTTCTTTTAAAATTCAAATATTAAACAAGAAGTTCTGTCTAGAACTAAAAGAGCCTACTTTCCCATATACCCATACTATTTTCTCGTACCTGATCAATATTCTCAAAAATAGCTAAAATCGCAAATTGTTTCAAAAATATTTTTTAAATATTTTAAGCTGATTTCTAGGAATAAAATATTCCTCACTCATCTTAAAAAAAAGCAGCACCTTTTAAACAAAACAGCTAATACACTTTTTTCCATTAGAATTTTTTTTAACAGCTTTCAAAACGAAAAAATAATAATTAAAATTAATAAGCTTATTAAAATAAATACATCATATAAAAAAAATCGTTTTTTTTCCCCTGTTGCCAAAAATAATTTTTTAAATGAATTAATGCAATTACCAAAATCAATAAAAACAATAAAATGTCAACTTAAAGAAATATTTTTCATTATCAAAAAAAAAAAAAATAAATAAATAAATAAAATAAATCGTCTGCGTACATCTTTATGTAGAAACATGAATGACTTCGAGTTTATTCGCCGAAAACTGAATGCCTAAATTAAAACTTTAGTGCCAAATAAAAACAAGTCATATCAACAATAATTATTTCACAGTTAAAACCATAGCTGCGGAGTCGGAGTCAATCTCATTTTGGGATAAAGGAGTCGGAGTCGAATATCCAAAAATCAGAGTGTCATCTGTCCTCCGTGTATAAATTTTTGCCAAAGCTACGAAGTCAGAGTCGAAGTCGGGGAGTCGGAGTCCGATTAATTATCGGGCACAGGAGTCGAGTCGGAGTAAGGTGCCCCTAAATTCTCGGAGTCGGAGTCTGGAGTTTGGCGCCAAGAGCTGTTTCTAACAAAATTTGTTTGAAGTAAATCCGCCTTCAAGTACGGAATCTACATTGACTTTCAGTTTCCCCGTAGGCGCTAATGTTAAGGGATTTGAGCTGTTCAAAATTGAACGGAAAATTGTTCAGATCAAAAAGATATTTTATATACAAGTTTTTCATCAAAAGTTTTTTTCCTACAAAGTTTGCTTGAAGCAAATTCGCCTCACAGTTCGGAATTGCCTTAAATTTCCCCGTAAGCGCTAATGTTAAGTTTTTTTGAACTGTTCAAAATTGAACAAAAAATAGTTCAAATCAAAAAGTGAAATATGGGAATGAGGTGTACTCGCCGAGATCTTTCGAACAAAAAAAAGTTTGTTTGAATCGGACTATTATTAGGAGGGGGGGGGACAGACAGACAGACCGACAGACAGACCAACAGACATTTTTCCCCATCTCAATACCCTACTTCCCAATTTTTAATTTTCTCAATATTTATCTAACTATTTTATTTATTTTTGACTTTTTTTTGTTTTTCGGGATATTTTTAAGATGCATCAAGCCTTCTTTCATGCTTTTTTCTTCTTTCTCTGACTTTTACTGGGAAAGTAGGCTAAAAATGAGAATTTGCTCTACGAAAAATACCGCAGAAAGCACATGCAGGCATTCTTATTCAAGGGCATTCCACCAAAATGCAGACATTTTGACTGACAGGCGTCTCAGATCTATATTTCATTTTGAAACGGTGGAATAAAACCCATTTTTTGACTAAGAAATTACACGTGCATATGTGGTTTCTTAGAAAAAAAAAAACTTCGTTCTGCATTCTTTAATCATTTATTGACGCAAACGCAACAGTTGTATAAACTAACTTGTGCGAGTTTTCAAACAAGAAATAAGAAAAAAAAAATTTAAATCAGTGATTAGTTTCGATTTTTTTACTTCAAAATTTTTGACTCGCGTCACTATTGTTGCCAGGCAGTGCTTTATAAAAAAGTACAATTGAGGTGTGAGAAGCAAAGCGATGCAAGTGGCAAAATTAAAAATTTGGAGATAACCAGTACAAATGGTAGGTGAACCTCTCCTCTGTCTTGGGGCAAGAGATTGTACTAGTAGCCCTTGTAGGTGCTGCTGTACAGCATGATTTAGAAAAAAAATCAATGAAAGCCTACCTAGAATGTCATCTTTAAACTCGTTTTACTCAAAACTTGAAAATGTCCACTTATATCCCTTTGCTTCTCACTGCCTCAATGGGGTTGTTTCCTTCAGTCAAAAGTAGTATTTTTTGTCACTGAAATAGATAGAATAAGCAAGAAAAAAAAATAACATTGACCCAGAAAATACTTTTATTTTCCCAACAGTTATTTTTTAATTAAATTTTTAAAATGTCCAATTTTTCAAACAAGGTGTGGTCTTGATGACGTCACAAATGATCACACTTTGGCGCATCTTTCAACCGTGTTTCCACGTTATGATAATCAAGAAGTGAATTAAAATTGCGCTCTGCGCTTGCTATCAACCATATCGTTGTCAATACACGTGGTTAAAGATGCGGATTAAATATTTTGTTCTGTGAATGGCAACACTGAATGGCATTTCATCATTTGTGATGCCATCGGCAGAAGCATAAAAAATAAAAGCGCACCGATTTAAATATTTTTTTAAAAAATATTAAACTTAAACAAATTATATTTAAAAAATAATCGTTTTTAAGCATGCTCTTTCAGAAAAAAAAAAAAAAAAAAACTTTTAAAATTTTGGAAACGACCTCATTGTGTTTGCTTTTTTATAAGTTTAAAAATACATTAAAAATTCGGCTTATTTTGTGACGCTTTATTCTTTTACAAAATGACTTTATTGCCTGTGCATTTTACTTTTCGTTATTCGATGGTTTAATAGCGTACCGTAAGTAAAAGTTGCTTACGTACAAGGCATATCTTAATGTTAGATAAATTAAATTTGCAACCTATGAAATCCGCAAAACAAAAAAGCAATTGAAAAACAAAATTGCTTTAAAGTTTAAAGTTTTATGAATTCACTATTTAATGCAAATTTATAGCTTGCCATTATACACTGGGGTATAGAAATATATACTTTCTCCAAGTTGGGCATTTTCATAAATCGAAACAATTAAACGGAACCTGAATATATAGTGAACATATTTTCCTCAAAATTCATATATCTTCCGAAGGAAATAGGGTATTAAATAACAGTTCTCAAACTCTTTAATGTTATTAAGCCGCTTATCTATGGTAAAAAGAATTGTATGCTTGGACTTAATGGAAATAAAGTGTTAAATTTATGCCCGTCAGTTTAAATATGTGGTAGCAGTTAAATACTCAATATCTCCAAAGTTTGAAAGAAAAAAACATGCGATTATGGGAGAGCATAATATGTTTCAACTTTCTCTTCTATGTGCGCTGATAGGAAATATCTTTATTTAAATTTTAACTACTAAGTATTTTAGAGATAATTCTTTTTATACTACTTAAAAGTTATTAAAGATTAAAAGTTTTTGGTGTAAACTAATAAAAATTATAATGAAAATCATTTTAAACTAGAACTTTTTTTCTTTGTTAAACTAGAAAATTGCTCTTCAAGACATGACGGGTAAAAATTGCTTCTGCATTTGAACGAAGCAATTGCCTGTTTGGTGATATTTTGACAGTTGAAATTTTAATCCTAACTTCTGTGAATGAACCTAAACTCCAGTAGATAGCGTTTATTGTTGACCCCTTTTTCGCTTCCTTCTTTCCCTGAAATGACACAGTCTTGCCAGTAAAACAGTTACCAGATCCAGTTTAGCCTTGTCACAATAAAGCCTTTCCCTGTATGTTACACATTGCGAAAACATGTTATCAAATTATCATACCGTGTCGTGGCGCGTTTTCAGGAGCGTTACTCGTTCATTGGCTAGTATATACATATGAGGACAATGCATTAATTAAATAAATAACCGCAAGGAAAATATTCTTTTCTTTCAAGCGCAATCATTCTGAATTCAAATAATTTCTGGATTAGACAAACATGACACAAATACATTTTTGGGCAGTGAGAGGCCGTGTAAGAGCCAAATTAAAAATTTGGAGATTATCAGTGCAAATTGTAGCATAACTTCTCCCCTGTTTTAGGGCAAGAGATGATAATAATAGCTCTGGTAGGTGCTGCAAAACAGCATGATTTAGAAAATAAACCAATGCAAGTCTATCTAGGATCTGAAATTTAAACGTGTTTTGCTTGAAACTTAAATCCCTTTAACTTATATCCTTTTGCTTCTCACTGCTTTATTTTATTACAACTAATTGCTTGTAATTATTTTGTCTCCTAAATCAGTTAGCTCACGCAATACAATACATGGCTTCCTGCTTCCAATTCACACAAATTCAAGTCATATTCTCCTAGATACAACCCAGGAAAATTACAAGGTTAAAAAAGGTAAAATATGAGGGCGAAAGATAAGAAATCCGAGTTGCAAATTATGAGGATACACTGCTTCGTAACCATTTCCGGTTTTCAAAGTTCAATTTTTTTTGTACGGAATTCTTTCCGTGTATTCACTGAAAGAAATGCCTTTACCTAAAGGTTACAGCCAAAATTTTTGTTTATATGAAGGAGTGCACAGCAGAATATTCCAAAACGCACTCGTACGTTTCTTGTGCTACGTTACTTATGACTTTGCTCAAGGTTAGAATCTTTTTAGAAGACAGGACGAGTTATCCGATTTTTTATCAGATTGCAGCGCCACCATTAGTTCACGGTAAAAAAAAATTCAAAACGTTACTGAGTATTTCCGAGTAACGTTTCGGAATTCCAATGATTTTTATCCTTTTCCTGGAAATGTCAAGTATCATTGTCGAAATGTTCCCTGAATTGCTACAAGTTGCATGAATGCAGACTTCTCTCTTGTAAAAATATTTTTAGCTCCCAGTTTAAAGATAAACGGAGAATATTTATAAGATGTATCGTCCATGCTCATTAAGCTCACAAAGGGAGCGAATAAGTTTTGGACTACGCAGCTTTGTAAGAATTGCAGAGTGATGAAGTGAGATGCTAGATACTTGCAATTCTGGCTTAGCTAAGGTTCTTATATAAGGGGAGCTGACTTATCCGACATTTTGATTCCAAAATTGTAGGGTGAAAAAAAATAGTTTTTGTACAAAAACCTCATTGTGCAGAAACCTGGTGTCTAAGCTTTAGATATATTGCTTGATTGATGTTTGATTATTTTATTCTGTAGATGAAAACGATTTAATAATAAAATTTAAAAAACAAATAAGATGTGAAAATGAGGTTTATTACAGTAAACATTTCCCGATACATTTTTGTTGAATTTGTAAACGAAGTTATCTTTCTAGATCCTTCTTGAGTAACATTTTACTCAACTTAATATCAATTGTTTTACGACATAGCCACCAGCTAATATTATAACGTATTTATAAATACTAGAAACGAGGTTGGATCCAATTTTTTCTTGGAACCAAAATATCGGATAAGTCAGCCTGTACTTTTCAAGGGGCTCTAGCTTTGGTCATGTCTGCAACACTGCTTTTGTAATTGTCTTGATGAATCAGGTAGGTTTTAAGCTGTTATATTATCCCTACCTAAGAACACTCTGAAGTCCTAGAGACACGGCTTGCTCTAACCGCGATAATTTGTGCATTTTTCAGGACAATTTTTAGAAAGGTTAAAAATTATTTTAGCAGAAAACGTTAATGGTTTTCGCAAGATATGTTACTGGCAGAAATTGGGCACATCAGCTGCCTTTTATTTTCCAGGAACGTTTCTGAATCGTTTTTGCAGAGTTGTACTATTCTTGTTCACCTATACTGTATCAGTACGTTTCATTGTACGATTTGTTTAATAGACCACTATACTCTATTCACGGAAAAGATAGACCAAAAGTAAACAAATAGGTTGCTAGAAGGGTTGCCACTATTCCAGTTTCGGGGATTTTTTTCTGGAAGAAGAAAAAAGTAAACCAATAGTATTTATATTCGCTATTTGTTTATCCAAGCACGTGATTAATACAGTCAAATGTCGCATTTTGTTGTTTACATCCAGTCTATCTTTCCCGTGATTGCAGTATAGGACTTGATTGAAGAATGTGTTGTCTAAATTAAATATCGTTATCCCTGCACAATCTTCTGAATCATATGGGAACCTTGGAATTACCTTTCGTGTTTGTGTGTGTGTGTTGGGGGGGGGGGGGTAACCATCCGTATATGCACAGAAGGAGCAAAAAGTTCGTTCAAATTTTCAAAATCAGTAGAATACGAAGAGACTAAATAAGTGCGGTTTGCAAATATGGGAGCATAAGGAAGTTGGATTTTTTAGCAGTAAAAACCTCTTACATAACAGCATCATCAATAGAAGAAGCTGTCAACCTGAATCTCAAGAAACAGGACATAAAGTCATTTTTATTTATTCATGTTATAATAATTGTTCGACATACCTCCAGGACTCTTTACGACACAATTACGGCGACACAACGCCCGTTACAGATAAATGTAAGAGGTCAGAATGCATTGCATAAGCCTCACTACTGATAGAATATTTTGTGTTTAGCTTATGTCGAGGTTGATGAACGGTCCAAAAGTTATTTTCAACAACCCTATTGAAAGTGGTTGAGAAATCCTCGCGTATCACGGTTTTTTATAGCAAGACTAATTTGCATAATTCTACTGAAGCTCTCGCATTTCAGCGCTATCTACCAGAACTATTTTAAACGAAAAAGAAAAAAATGCTAAAAACAACTTGACTTTCTTCTGAACTTTTTCCAGCGAATTGTACTTTTTATCATTATTTATTCCATTTTTAATGAATTTTCATTAGAAAAGCAAAAAATGTTTAAAAATGAAGCTTTAACGATTTCATGGCTCTCTCTGTTCAAATTAAAATATTAGGATCGAAATATCTGTTGCAGAATGCTGTGAGGGGCTTACTCCACAAACAACCCTCTCTGTGCCCCAGATCTGACTTCAAGAAAAAATACCCTATGACTCCAGAAGTTGAACTTCAAGAATTTTTTTTTTTTTTTTTTTTTTTTGAGTTTTCCAACTTTTTTGTCAGTAAATCTGATGGTAAAATCTTGAAGCAACAAAAATTAAACATTGAAAAAAGTTGAATGAGATGTTTATCTTCAAAAGAAACAACATTGGAAACCGGAAAAAAAGAGAAGAGAATCTATCTATTGAGAAAAAAAAAATCTTTTCTTAGTTCCATTAACTCGCGATGTCAGGCATCATGTCCAAATTATTTCACCATTAAAAACAGATTTACCCCTATGCAATTTCGAGAGGGGTTTTTTTCCTCACTCGAGCAAAATACACACCCATTGAAAAAAAGTTATTTGTTTACACTTAGTGCATTCCTCTTGAGTTCCTAGACAGATTAATTTGGAATTAGTAAAGAAGGAAAAAAAAACGTTAAAATTGGATGCTGTAACAACCCATTTTATTTACGGTGACAACTTAATCAGTAGTTGCAAAAAAAAAAAAAGTTCGAAAGCAAAGGAAATGTTCATTTTATTTTGTATATATTATTCTCACTGTAAATAGTTATAAAAAAAACTTCATTTTACTACAAGTGAAATTTGTAATCAGTATTGAAATGATGAAAAAAAGGAAAAAAAATAAAGAATTTTTCGAAGCTGTTTTTGGCGAGTTTCTTTTTGTTTACGAAACATTTTTAAGTTTATGCTTCAGTTGCTTTCAAACCAACAATAATCAAACATAACAATGTATGTTATGTTTTTTTTTTTTTTTTTTTTTTTTTTAATCTTACTTTCTTAGGGAAATCGAATCTGCGTAACTAATGCTACTAGTATGTGGTACTCAGTTTTACTAGCACCAGATTACCAGATGAATCTTCTTTTTGCTTTTGAAATTCGAATCAGCTATCGGATTACATATACATTTGAGTGACACTTCCTTAGCAGTATAAGGAGTTGGGTGTTTTTTTTTTTAATATAAGTTCGAATCTGGTTTTGCGTTTTGACTTTAGCAAAAGTAGCAGGAGGATTAAGTTTCTTCCAAAATTCAAATCTGCTTTTGCTAAACTTATGCATTAGTATCAGGGTTGGCCGGATTGGACCCAGTGGGGTTGGACCCAATGTTTTTTTTTTTGTTGAAAAAACCCATTTAAAAAACCCATTATTTATCCCACTTTTGTATTTTTTTTAAATTTTCTGAGAAGTTTTTAAAAAAAATAATTGAAATATATTTAACTTTTTGTCAATAAATAACTCAAATTATCTTGAATAAGTCCTGTCCTGTCTGATTTTCTCAATATTTGTAGATTGTACAGAGGAAACTATTCTAGCTAAAAGGCTTTCATATGAATTATTTTCTGCAAACCAACACGCCACAAATCTAGAATAAACAAGGTAATTTTTTTAGAAATTAACGGGTTTTACAAACGGTCGGAGAGAAAAGAGAATATGATGTACAGTATTTTCATTATCTTACGAAAAAGTTTAATATTTCTTACTCTGTACACAAAAATAGAAAAACAGGCAACATAAAATTCAAAAAAATGTCTTGATTAAGCTGGAATTCAGTAAAAAGGGATATAAACTACTTGAAGTTCTACAGTAGTTTTGCATAACAAAATGAAATACAATAAAGTAAAATGCTAAAAAAAAATGTAGTATTTAAAAACGAACAATAGATTTTATTACTCGAGCAGTAACTTTGCCTTAACTGTTAATAATCATGGAAACAAAAAATCTGAAACTTAATCATTTTTGGGTTTTGTCGACTTTTATACTTTTCTTCAGAAAACCCTGAATTTGAACTAGTTTTCCAGGCTTTTTTACCCAGAGACAAATTTTGCGCTTTGCCCATATACTTACGCTACAATATGCTACAAGTAACCCACATTTCCCTAAACAAAGACAAAAAAAAGCCCTAATTTCTTTTAAAAAACCCAGTTTTAGTTGGGTTTTTTCGGGTTTTATTTTAAAAAACCCAAAAAACCCTGGGTCCATGGGCTTTTTTTTTAAAACCCGGGTTTTTGCCAACCCTGATTAGTATGCACTACTCTGATTTAATAGCATGCATATAATGTTTTGTTTTAAAATTTGGAAATTCGTATACGTTCTTGAGTTAGTTCTACGTCTAAGTGATAAGTTTTTAAATTTTGTTTTGTACTTGCTTAATATTCCATCTCATTAGATGTTTTATATGTATGTATAATGTGTATGTATGCTCTTAGCTTTTCATTCGTTTAAATTGCAACTTCATTCGGCAAACTGAGAGTTCCTCCATCCCAACATTTTTGTTCGGAGAGCTCCAACACTTTAGTTAAAATATCATAGCGTTACAAGTATATGACTTAATGAAATCATTTCACATTAAAACCACATTGCTACATATCACAAGGCAGAGGGCTCTTCACGCATTAAAAAAAAAGTGTGTGCAAATCGTGCTTTGTGATGAAATATTAGTTCAAAACCAAAAAATAGTACTTAAAATGCCACTAATTAATATCATAATAAGGGATTTTCAAAATGTTATTAATTAATATCAAAATGTTAGATCAAACTTAAAAATATAGTACTTTAAATATTGATGACAAAAATTAGAAATACAATTAAATGAGTGAAAGCCAATACTGGAAAATTGCCAGGAAATTAAGAAATTAATTTTACGAAACCAACAAATTAATGTCATTTAGCGTGTGTTTCAAAGATTAACTAAAAACTTTCAAGTAGTACAGTAGCAATGAGTATATTTTATCCTTAATTGTTGTACAGGTGTCAATTCAGATTTATTCAAGGTACGTAATTCATACCAGGTATTTGATGCTAGAACTATATTCTGAATTCCCGTTCTGAATTGAGTTAAATTTAGATCGCAATAGGTTATTCGTTAAAAGCAAAATAAACATCTTTAAAATCCAGTCTTAATGCGGATACACTCACACAATACAAATACAGGGAAAAACAAGAAACCGTTAAGCAAATAATGCTAAACTTTGACAACAGAATATAACTTAAAGAAAGAAAAAAAAAGTTTCATTGATGTATGCATTCATCAATGCCTGCTTCTCTCAAGTCGAAAATCAGAAATTAAATTTAGTTTTGTTTCCATTTCGTAACGTCTTTGTTGAACATACATCAAAACATTTGCAAATGGAGATGGCCACTTAAACTGATGGGGAAAATGCATTTTCAAAGACTTCAAAAAGTTCGACAAAGTTTAATGCCACTTCTTGTAAAAATTTGGATTCCATATAAACTCCTTTTTAACGCTGAAAACATTCTCGAAATGGTTCAATAATCGTGAAATATTTTAGGTATTTCTAAAAAAAATATCCAAAAGGAAATTTTATTATTATTATTTTTCTTTTTTTTCTTTTTTTGAAGATTTAGTGATATTTACGAGTATTTAAAGATATGAGTATTATAAAAAAAATATTATGTGGATACAAAGAACCTTTTTTGACGTTTTTGAAATAATCTACATTTTTTAGATAGTAACCTAAACATTGAGTTAATCTAGTTTTTTTTTTCATAAAAACGATATGGATGCGTGTACTTATGTAGTACTATAAGTGACTATACAGTTATTTATAAATTAGACTTGTATGTCACTGTTTGTTATGTTGGCTTAAAGCGATCCTCACTTGCTAAATGTTAAAATTGTGCTTTCAACTGCTGCCATAGATACTCGAAAAGTGGCTCGTATTAATAGTAGAACATTTGAAATTTACGTCAGAAATTTGCGTCAAAAATCGTAATGTTAGGCAATGTTCAGTAATGAAGCAGTAAAGGGAATGGGGTGTCCTTCCATAAGTTTTTCAACATTGAAGTCACTTTTAAGGGGAGTCAGTACCCTAAATATTTTCAAAAACTCGATTTTTTTTTATTTTTATATATTTTGAAACTCCATTTCAGTACCTTTTCAATGATATAAAATTCTTGATCGTGCTCAGATTAGAGGGAAGTTAAAATAAGCTTTAAAAAATGTAACCCTAATGTAATGAGATATGATTTTCCCCTTTAAATTGCAATATCTCGAAATGGTATTTTTGAAACTAAATGTTCCTTTTTCTCAGAAACTAAATTGTGTAAGGCTTTGACATTCTTGCCACCTATTCCATACATCTAATTGCATATACTGAAATAAAAATTTTCTCATATTCGAAAAAATGTTTTTTTTTTATAGAGCTGGTTTCGTGTTGCAAAATGGCCTTTTTCGGAAAAAAAATACAGTGACTTACACATTAGAATTTTTTAAAAAAATTAAGCTTTCTTACTGTAAAATTTTACTTCAGTATAGACAAAAGAGTCTACTTGAGGTACAAAAAATGTTTCATAATTGTATCTTTAATAGATTTAGGTACATGAACCTGTGCAAATTAACATTGACGGTATAGAGGGTACCGACTCCCCTTAAACTATATTTGGTGATATAAGGGGTTCAGTTGCTTCTTCCGGTATTTTTTCGAAATTGAAGTGCTTAAAAATGAGAAAGAGGTGCTTTATGACTGATCTTGAAAAAATTTCGAAGTTGAATCTTAAAGCCACAATTTCAGGTGACAAATAAAATTATTCCTATAGTGGCTATTCCTGATGGATAATAAAGTTCAGCATACGAAAGTAAAAGTAAATTTATTTTTAATTTTGGGAAAACGTTTTTATCGGTTTTTTAAGTGACAAATTTGAAAGATGTGGAATGAAAACATTCAAGTCTCATGGAACCCCTGAGAGAGCTTTGTAGAATCCTGGGGTTCCGCGGAACACAATTTAAGAAACGCTGTTCTATGGCATACCGTTTTTGAGTTACGAGTAATACGTTAGTGTGGGCCGAAAAAAAAAAAGAATTTTGGAATATCCGTCAAAATTTGCCTAGTTGTAATTACAAAACCCATGTTAAATATTATCAAGTTTGAACTGATTTCTTGAGTTCTTCCTTTATCAAGGTTTGAATTTCTAAAAAATAAGGAAAAAATGGTGAAATTTATAAATGTTTATGTTTTTTTTTTAAATTTTTGTTCTTGTGCAATTTAAATGCTTTTTTAGCACTCTTTTCGCATATAATTAAAGTTATTTACGTTCTTTACATTTTTTAGCTCATAAATTTGCCGTCAAGTTTCTCGAAATCAACAAAAATTTGAGCTTATATATCCTTTTTTGCACATTGCAATAATTTTCCTTTTATGGTCCAGATGTTATTTTCTGCAATGAATATAATCATGCTGATGACTTTTTTATTTGAAAATGCTATTACGAACCCATCACAAGAAGGTGGCTGCCTTTCATGTTCCATTCTGTCTTTCCCTATGCACCCAGTCACTTTATTTACATACATATTTACATTTACTTTATGAATTAAAACCAGATTCTACTTATGAATCAAATTTTGATGTTGCACTTAGGACTCAGTTTTGGCACTGATGATCGCGAGTATAAATGTTCATGTAATTTTTTCCTTGACACCCCTATTCTAAATACATGAACTACGATTAGGCTTTTTATATATAATGTTTGTCGTCATATTTACTAAAATAAAAAATATCAAGTCACGTAATCGTGGTAAAGAGCCTAAATGCCAACAAGTTTCCCAATAAAACAAATTGATCTTTTAACATCATAATTTAATGAAGTGAACTAAACGTCTAAACTAATTGATAAGTGTGAAGTTTGTCTAGTTAAATGGGATACTGTCGAGTAGAAAATTTTGAATGACTGTGCAATTCAATTGATTATTGTATAATTGTAGTAGTATTTTATAATGTACTCCTCTGATTTCGATCGCCATATAATCGAATAACACAAACTAAACGTTTTCAGACATACGACGCGACGTTATAAATTGGCTTAACTTAATACCATTTACTAGATAGTGCCTTTCTTAATCTGTTTCTTATCTGTCGATAATTGGATGTTGTTAACTTTTGTTAAGAATTACTTCTGTCTTATTGGATAAAATGAAAAATTTCAGCCTTATTTGTCTATGTACAGATTTTATATTGTTTCCGTTTTTCATAAAGCTTGAAGCAGCTGATATTTCCGGCCGATTTATTTTTCCTTTCCGTGGACTTTCTTTTAATAGCTATTTTATTCCACTTCAGAACAAAATAAGCTAAGCAGTTATGATAAACATGTTGAATATAGACAAAGAGAAAATTTAAACCTAACTAAAGTATCGCATTGAAATAAAGGATATTATTTCCTTATTAAATTTCTCCCTATTCTTTTAACCCAAATCATGTTTAAAAAAAAGTATAATATCTATTGTTCCATTCGTTCAAAATATTCCATTTCTTTGGAAGAACCTATAATTTAATGGAATAATAAACCAATAAAAAACCAAAAAAGTCCATTTCATCCGCGACAGAAGTAATAAGGAAATAATGATTTTAAAAGCGATTTCGGAAAATTTTCAAGCACGTAATGTGTTAACTATACTTTTGGTTGAAGCAGTAATAACGGAACGGAGTTTGTGAAATATTTATTTTGCTAGGTTTCGCCATTAAAAATTCGCTATGTTTTATGCATTGTTCGAGGAGGCATTCGCTGTTTAATAAATATATATTTTTTCTGCTCCACATAACTAGGAAAAGTTCAGATCATCAACAGTCTAATTTATTAATGTTTAAAATATTAATATTTTATGCACTTATGAGCTAAAGTTATTCTTAAATTTCAAATTTGAAAAGTATAAATAAATGATTTTATGCAAATTTATTTTTTAGATTTTTTCGCATTTAAGAAATTCTACGTTAAGCGTAGCGATATAAATAAAAATGTGAATATATTTTGATTTGTAGCAAAACTGAAAAGAAACATTTAATACATATTTAAAAGAAATATGTTTTCCTATAACTGGATACAAGCAATAGCTTTGATTTAAAGTTTTAATGTTTTTCAGATGATGCATATAAAATGGAGCTAATTTTTCATAAATAGTTTAGCAATAAGGAACGGATCGTGTGTACAGCATCTATGAATAAAATTATATGATTTAAGAATTTATATCATTTTAGGGTAACGGAACCAGTAACAGACATGCTTAAGTCATCGCTCTCAGGTTAACTTAATTCCCTGAACCTTTTAATGTATTCAGACATCTAAAACTATTTTTATCTCATGTAACTACATCTCACTTAGTGTTTAGCTGCTTCAGGATTCTCTGAATTAGTTATTTTTTTATTTGCTCAATTTCGAAAAAAAAAGGTCCGACCGCCAGTAACAGACAATGAAAAATCTAATGATACCCAGTAACAGATATGATGAGGAAAGGATGAGTATTAGACAAAATTCCCTTCTTCTGTTCAAAATGTCCAAAAGTTTTTTTAGGACTAAAGTCTTATTAAATTATAATGAACATGAAACACAAACGGACCTCATGGTGTCTGTTCATAGCCTTCCACCACTGCCTTGTAAGTACCAACTGGCTCATAAAATTCTCTCTGTAGCACTAGATGGTGACACCTTATTAATGGGCCACAGCAACATGAGTTTTAACCGCCAAAAATTCTTATTATTAAAATCTAGAACCCCTATAACTGGGGAGAGCGACACATCCGCCATGTTGGAGCAAGCAGGAGCAAGCGCACTTATCGCACAACAGGGAAATACGGAATAAAAGACATTCCGTAGAACACTGCAACATGTTAGCAGAGCATTTATAACGTAATGATAGTAAAATCATGAGAAATAAATTAATATTAACCTCACACAAGCGAGCTTCATTTCCAGGCTGCCAGTCCACTTCCTCGGCTATTACTTATTCATTTCTTTCTTCTTTCTTTCTGCATCTGCTGAAACTCCGAAGCGCTGAAAACCTTTTTTGGAGCTGTTTACACAATTAGCAGCCGAACAACCACCCAGTTTACTCAATTTAACGTATGCTGAACAAATGTAAACATCAGCAGCAATGCAAACGCTGCGAAGCACTGGATCAAGTTTGCTCCAAAACGGCGGATGCGTCGGCTCCCCCACTATAGGGGCCTTATTAAAATCCAAACCTACGACAGTCTGTTACTGAACCTTTGTCTGTTACCGGTGCCATTAACCTATTTCTTCTAAGGAATAGCTTGAAAATAAGCACGAATTATAAATTGCAAAATATATGAAAACTCCACCGAGAAAGACATACCTATGGCATATTAGGAAAGTTTTCTGTTTTTCCTTATTTGCCAATTTATTGAGAGTGAAACGCTTTCTTAATATAGAAAAATACTTGGAACTTATAATACCAACATACTAAAATAAGAATAAAAAACGTTCGTGGAAAATAATGGACAACTAATGTGCTTAATTTCAGCCACTAACTTATCTGGCAGAAACAAGAAAGTCTCCTGTTAAAATAAAGTCTCCTGTTAACGGTAAGCGGAAAAGGGTATAAGTAAAAAATTACGAAATCTAACTTTTTATAGAGACCTTAGGTCCCCTAACTTATGCTTAGGGAAATTATATCCAAGGAAAAATTACTCCACCGCAAAAAGTGAGACATTTGCAACCAAAACTGGAGGAGATATTGAAGTTAGATTCTGAGGGATCGTGCAGAGGATAAGGTTGGAACTTATCGCCCTTTCAGAAGAAGGGCAGGTTGCCAAAGTAGAAAAACAAAATATTAATATTTTTCATTGCTGTTGAAAATTAATTGCAAATAATATGCTATGATACGTAAAAGCACACCACAAAAGCTCTTACAATTAAAAAAAAAAAACACTCTATACACACATATAACTTTAAACCGTCGTTACCCGATATATTTCCTCCCAAAAGGCGTTATTGACTGCAATTGTAAAGTGGTGTGAGTCATAAAACTCATGTTTTGGTGCAGCATTTGTCATCTTAATGTCAAGCATTTTGTGTTGGAATTATTTTTCAATGGATATTGATTCTCTAAATATAAGTTAGAAGACTCAATGTCTGTATAAAAAGTATTTCTTTGTAATATGCTGTAAAGTTAACTAATGCACCGACTACTGTCGCTGCAAAAGGTAATCACCAATTTCTCTATTTTTCTCTTCCTCAAAAACCAAAAAATTGATGCTCCTTTAATGAATTATTCCAAAACATGTTAAAAAAATGTTTTATCATGAATATCAAATGTAAACATATTTTTGCTGTCGGTCATCATTAGATACAACAAGCGTGTTCTCCCGAAATTAAAACAAAAATCTTTATATTTTTTTGCCCCATCCCCCCTCAAAATATATCTGACAGAAAATTAGACCTCGGAAATATGTGCTCATTTAAAAAAATAATAATAAATTTCATTATCAAAGACAATTCCAGACGCATAAAAAATGACGGATCGTAAAAAATTAATCATAACATAATCCCTTTAGGGAGTTTCTTGCAATTTTAAAGGATTTATTTTCGTAAAAATACTATTTGAAGTTGTGTTTATCAAATAATTCAGCTTCATAAGAGGAAATAAGACATAAAATGTTTAATTTTGTAACAAAACAAAGTATGCAGTTTCGTGTATTTCATTGTTAAAATATTTAAATTCTTTTTTGTAGAGGAAAACATTATCGTTAAAGGGAAATCTCCTGAGTAATCTTGCTTGTTGGAAATTGTTCACTATTAGATATAAGCCATGATTAGTGCGGAAAGCTGTTTTATCTGTTCTTTTGATAAAAAAAATCCTACTAAGTGCTAAATTAGCAATAAGGAAAAATATTTCTCAGGCCAAAGGAGTAGGTACTATCTTTTGTATTATTTTCATATTATTATAAAATCCAATCATTGATTTTTATTGATAATATAGTCATAATGCATTGTATTATTGTAATGGTATTATACAATTTTATAATTAGGATTGTTTTTGAAACTATTATTAGTTAACATAACTAACTATCTTGGTAGAAACTTCAGGGCCAATGTTTCTACATATTCCAGTTTAATGAATTTTATTGATTATTTACTTGTTTCTTTTGCAAACATTCTCAAAAATATAGTTTTGTATTTTCCTAGTTGAGTATCAAATTAAAATGATAAACCTAGACAGAGTTTTGTTACCTTTAAGATTCCTTTTATTGATGATAGGCTTTTGATAAAACAATATAAAGATTTAGTAAGAGATTACACAAAGATTTACTAAGTGATTTAAGTAAGAGTGGGGAGTCGGAACGAAATGGGCATTGAATTCCGTGGTCTACTTCTGGTTTCTGTAAAGGTGCATTTTTTTGAAATATTAATTTTTGGACCCAATCACTTGCAATGAGTCGAGTAATCTGACAAAACTATTGTTCTTATAAGTTCCTCCATTTTCTTCTGATAGCACAGTTTGAAGTACTCTGCTTAAAAAGTAAGTTTTCACTCTTTCAAAACCAGTTATTAATTAAAAAACATCCAATAATGCTAAGTGATTCCGAGTATTATACAATTGATAGTAAAAATGCTAATAAAAATAACTTTATCTTTTTATAATAACAAAAATAAGTTTTAACTTTCCATAACCTGCTTGAAAAGTAAGTTTTCATTCTGTCAAAACCAGTTATTAATTTAAAAACATTCAATAATCCTAAGTGATTCCGAGTATTATACAATTAATAGTTAAAATGCTAATAAAAGTAACTTTATCGTTTTATAATAACAAAAATAAGTTTTAACTTACCATAATCTGCTTGAAAAGTAAGTTTTCATTCTGTCAAAACCAGTTATTGATTTAAAAACCTTCAATGATCCTAAGTGATTCCGAGTATTATATAATTAATAGTTAAAATGCTAATAAAAGTAACTTTATCGTTTTATAATAACAAAAATAAGTTTTAACTTACCATAATCCGCTTGAAAAGTAAGGTTTTACTTTATTTTGAAACTAGTTAATAATAAAAAAGCATTCAGTAATCCTCAGTTATTAGCAGTGACACACAATTGAGCTTTAAAATGTTAATAAAAATAAATTTATCGTTTTATAATAACAAAAATTAGTTCTAACTTACCACAAAATATTACAATATGAGTATCAATTTTTGGAAATTGACTGCATTATCAAATGCTTTGATCTTTAGAGATAACTTTTTCCTAACTGGAATAAACTACATGTGGTGCTACGTGGTTGAAATATTACTAGTTTGGTAGCGCTAAAAGCAGAGTAAATACAGTATTATGGCAACTAATTGGGAAATGTTATTTTTTTCGCTTTACCACACGTAAGCGAATGAATAACCACTCAAATTCAGCTCAGAGCTCAAATAGCAGTTATTTTCAAGTCAGTAGTTGTTTGTACGCATCAGGTAAGTAGCAGGCATATAAATTCTTCCACCAAATGGCTTGAAGTTGTCAGTGTTAGTTGCTCGCTTGTTGTGGGAGCAATTAGAGTCATGGATATCAGCCCTGAAACACATGCTAAAGTGATTGCACTTAGAGAGCACACTTCTGAAACGTTAAAAGAAATAGGCAAAATATGTGGAGTGAGAAAATCAAGTGTCGGGAGGATATGGCAGCGATTTAAGACAACCGAAAATGCTGGAACCAACCACATTGGAAAATACGGCCGAAAAAGATCAACTTCGGCTCCTGAAGAAAAATGGTTACATCGAATGAGTGTTATGGATCCTCGATTAACTAGTTTTGATCTGTCCAAGTCCATGATGGCATCTGGTGTTGACATTGCACCTTCAACAGTGAGATACATGCTTTTAGAACGTCAGCAGAAAGCACATCGACCATACAAGAAGCAGCTCCTCACGCCTCGTATGAAGAAAAAAAAAGGCTAGAATGGGCACTGAAATATTAAACATGGACTAAGGAAAAGGTTTTATTTTCAGTGGTTCAAGGATTTAGATTCAGGTTTGGGAGAAGAAGCAAAGGAGAACCTCTTCGTCCGCACCACATTAATCAAGCATCCAAGTATCCACATAAAAAGATGTTTTGGGGTTGATTCTGCGTTTCAGGGACATAATCCCTAGTTCCCGTGGAAGGAATGATGAACAGTGCCAGCTAAAAAATTGACGCAAAATGTGCTTGCAACCATGTAGAACTTTGACCGAACGGAGATTACGTTTTTCAACAAGACGGCGCAATCTCCCACATCAAGGTAAATTTTTAATTTTTGCTCTAAAAACAAACTTACTCTACTGGATTAGACTGGAAACTCACCTTACTTAAATCCGATTGAAAATTTGTGGGCTAACGTTGCAAGAGTGTTTATAAGTTTGACAATACTACGATCGAAAAGCTAATTTCACCTGTAATTGACATACAGTATAATGACTGTTAATCTAAAAATATATTTGCCAGTCTAGTACATTCTATGCCAAATCGTGTCTGTGATGTTATTAAGTCTCGAGGAAGTCACATTATTTCTTAGTTTCAAATGTATTCATGAAAAGCTTAAATAAAACTGAATTTTTTTTTGAAAAAAAAAAAAAAAAAGCATTTCCCAATTAAATGCCACAATACTGTATTTCACCGTTTCACATTACCCCACATTCCCGTACGAAATTTTACGCTCGTTTTGTTTTCTTTAACTGCATAAAACATTTGCATTACATTATAAACAGTAAGAAATAATTTTCTCACAAATTTCGTGCAGTAAGCAATTAATTTTATGTACATGACTCCTTTCGTGCGCTTGATTTATGCTGCTATTAGAGAAATGCAGCAATCAGTGTAAATCAGAATAAAAGGGTAAATGTTACTGTACTTTCCATGCTAGCTGTATGACTTAAATAGGGAAACGATACGTGTTTTTGTGGGATATTTTTGTAAAACATTTCCTGAAAAAAGAGAATGTTTGAATAAATACTTGCTTACTGCACGTGTTACAAATTCAGAGAGTATATAATGTAGTATGTATTTTAGACACGCCAGGAAAATAAATTGACGACTGGTTATCTGTTAATATTTCCCCAAATCTTCAAAAATAGATTTGAAATCAATGATATGATTATGTGGTGAAATGAAATGAAAAATATATACTGTTAATAATGTAACCAGATTTTATTCTAAATGTGACAAACAAAAACAAGAGAGCGAAAACAGAAGAAAAAACAAAGAAAACAAAGATAAATATCAGTTATAAATTACAAAGCATCTTATGTAGTGTGTATTTTAGACACACCCCGGCTAACAGGCTCCCCAAATCTTCAAAAATAGATTTGAAATGAATAATATGATTATGTGGTGAAAATAAATGAAAAATATAAACTGTAAATAATGTAACCAGATTTTATTCCAAATGTGACAAAACAAAAGAGAGAGAGAGAGAGAGAGAGAGAGAGAGAGAGAGAGAAAGCAGAATAAAAAGCAAAGAAAATAAAAATTAATATCAGTTATAAATTAAAGAGTATCTTACTTAGTTTGTATTTGAGAAACGCCCGGCTAACAGGAAAATAAAGTAACAACTATTTATCTGTTAATATTTCTTCAAATCTTCAAAAATAGATTTGAAATGAATGATATGATTATGTGTGAAAAGAAATGAAAAATATATACTGTAAATAATGTAACCAGATTTTATTCTAAATGTGACAAAAAAAAAAAAGATAGAGAAAACAGAAGTAAAAGCAAAGAAAAAAAAAACACAGTTAATTTAAAACTTAGTTCTATATCTAACTGATTATAGAAGAAAAAGATTACTGCCACTATTTTTAGTGGGGGGGGGGAGTATGAAAATAGTTTGATATAAAGGATTTCGTTAAGTCATTAAGGACCGTTATTTATTCATTCATCCACCGCAAATAAGATTCGCTTCTCCAAAAACTAAAGGGTTTCCATAAATAAAGTTACATATTTTTTCGAAACATTTGACCGCACTTCCCCATGTCCTTAAGTGTCACACTTCCCCTTTCCCTCTCCCCCTCCCTAGTCACACGTTGCGCTGTTTTTCACTGAAATATTTTGATTTTTAAAATGTGTGATGTCACACTTCACTTCTTGTTGTATCCTCCTTTCCCCTTGTCACAAACTCACAGTTTCATGAACTCACACCTCATCAAAGCGCGAAACCATTTGAGGACGACTACTTATGTGTATGATTTTAATATGATTTGAATAATTTTTATCTTTATAAATTTTATAGAGTTTGAAGTTATAAACCATTTATACCGAAATTATTTTCCAAAACAGCAATAAAACTAGTTCTTAGATATAGATTGTTATTGATAGATTTGCTTTAGGCTACGTGATACTTCTTGCTTTTATTAGCATATTTATTAAGTTAGTATTATTAATACAGAATAAATACCTTTCCAAATCTATCCCGGATGCCTTATAGCCAACTAATGAACTTAATTTGGTATTTCAATTATAAACCCCGTTCACATTATTACTCTATTCAACTAAATTTACTTTAAATATTCGTCTGAAAAATAAATAAACAGCACATTCACTTCAACAATTTAAAGCCTCAATTTTTAATAACCGAAATGAGTAGAAAATTAGTTTTTGTAATGAAAATACAAACTAAAGTATACCACAGCACTCAACTATTCTGTTTTATTATGTCTGAAAAATAACTATAGTTAAAAGTGCTCCAATAAACCTTTCTAAAGCTTTCTGTTGTTTTAAAGGAAAGATAAACACTCTCCTGATAATGTAATTTAATCAGTTCTTCTATTTGCAACAAATCAAAAACTATTTCCTTTTTATTAGTTGCCAAGGAAAACAAATCCATTCAAAGATTTGCTATTTTGTTACAGTAACGTAATTGGTTTTTTAGAAATTACTGTGAAGATAAAATAACATTATTTTACGAGGCAATTATAAAGGTTAAATTAAGAAAGAAAACGTTGATTCTCTGTGCAAGTGGTTAGGGTTTTTGTTCATGTTATTGTTTTTTTATTTGTAATTTGCTGTAACATATTTTGTGTAAAAATTATTTTGTAGTAAACTTCTAAAATACAAATTTCTTAATGAGCTATAATTTAAAAAAAATCTTTTGGAAACATTTCAAAGGATGTATGCATTAACAGTGCCAAAAATTAAGCTATCGTAAACCAGGTCTCCCAAATCTGCTTCGTAAAGTTGTAACGGAATTTAGTAGGTAAAAAGTGTTACTATTTCTGATGTAAAGTTTGTTCAATGACTTTTTGAAAACTAAAATGTTCTTCAAAGAGTTAATTGAGGGGACTTATAATATTCAAACTTAAAACAAAAAAACAAAGCTTTAGAATTATGTTGCTACTTTATACCCTAAAAAGTTAAATCTACAGATTTTTTGAACTCCCTCCATCATCGCATTTCAGTTTCATTTTCCAAACATACTTATTTCATTTTCGCGGGAAATTAGGCATCTTTTAACATTTGGCTCAAGGGCAGATTCAGAAAAATTCCGGGGGGGGGGGCGCTTTGTTTTTCACTCTTTTCGTTTTGAAACTTCTATTTTTAAAAAAATTTGGAGGTGTGAACTGAAACCCCATCTTTTACACTGATAATTATCGAAAGTGTCCTAAAATGGTTTTTCTTGGATTTCAGTGTCAAAATACATCCAGGGGGTGTTCTCGAACCATTCTTTTATATCATCAAAGAGTCTAAAACTGTTTCTGAAACTCAATTTCCGAAAAAAAAATGTAGAAAGGTCCTACCTTTATCCCTTGAGTAATACGAAATGGGCTACTATTGTGTTTTTAAGACTTCGATTCTGTAAGAATTCTGGGGAAGAGCTCCTTTTTCTCCTAACATAATCGAAGATTATCTAATATTGCGTTTTTGGAACTTTTATGTTGATGATATATGTAAAGAAAGTTCCTGTATCTCGACTGAAGGAGGGGGTAATCACCCCCAACCGCCTTCCCTTTTATCCACCCTTCCCTTGCGTACCTTAAAATTACAATATTTTATTCATAATTCTCTTAAATCAAAAACATGTTTCTTGAAATACCTTTCAAACTATTTTTATAGACACTGCCATTGACCTTCCTTTTAGCGAACAAACTAACAAGGACAGAATTAACAATATATTTTAGACTAGCGGTACTCACACGGCTTTGCCCGTAGTAGAAAATTAAAAGGTCATTTGGTTCACCTGTATATTTACATATAATGGATGATAAATTTCTTGCCAGTTTGCTATGTTAATTTGCTCACAAATGTTACGGTACCACGTTATGATAATGTGGTACTTTACTCGTCCACGTTATGATAATTTGCTTGGTAACATGTTCTTAAAATTGATATAGAAAAAGAACAAAACCGAATTTTCGAAAAATCGCTTCTAGGTGCTCACCCTTATGCTACGAACTAATTATGTGCCAAATTTCACGAAAATCAACCGAACACTCTAGGCGCCATGCGCGTAACAGACATACAGAGATCCACACTGTAAAAACGATTCAGAAACGTTCCTGGAAAATAATGGGCAGCTGATGTGCCCAATTTCTTCCAGTAACATATCTTGGAAAAATCCGGAACGCTTTCCGCTAAAAGTCAGTGACCTTTCTGACATTGACTTGGAAACATTATGAAGAAGTGCGAAATCTCCCATGTTAAAGCCAGTAATGTCTCTAGAACCTTCTAGAGGTATTAAGTAGGTTTAGAGTAATCGATTAGAACCTTCCTACTTTACAAAGAAGGCTCCATAAAAATCAGAGCAACCACGGCTATGCAAGAAGGAACGAAGCATATCTCTTGCCTGCGATCCCTGCCTTGCAAAGCTGTAGCTATCCATTGACATTTTCGCTCTCATTGGGAGCTTAGTCAATCTGGACAGGCCGTAAGCAACATTAGGTCGATATACTAAATAAACACGCTCATTCAATCTTTAAACTGGTTGCTAAAAATATTTTCCACAACAGCGAAAAGTCTGCACGCGTGCAACTTGTAGCGATTCAGGAAACTTTTTTGTGATGATACTTGTTTTTACGGGGAAATAGGTGAAAACGTGTGAAATCCCTAGACGTTCCACGGAAATAACCAGTAACGTTTCGGAATTTTTTTACAGTGCAGAGACACAGACTTTAAGCTTTAATATTAGAAAAAAAGATAAAGACAAAACATTCAACTTCTAACTTATGTATTTTTACGTCTGCAAGAAAGAAAGGAAGGCATTAATAAAGTAATTCCATACATGTTCTACAATTACAACTAAATGAATCAGTATTTCGCTTCTATTATTCAGTGATTTTTTATGCACAGACGTCAAAGTTATGAAATTAGTTTCCGGAACATCGCTCCGTCCATGCGTGCAATTTACCTCTGCGCCGCATGCCTGTCTCAGAATACAAATGAGTGTCGTAAAGTAATCATTTCGCTATGTGAAATATGAAAAACCTGTATTAAACAGCCATATCCTTTTTTTGGCCAATTGATACGAAGCATAAAATGCAAAAACCATATATTTTACTAGAGAAATTCGTAAAGATCAAGGTTGCTAACCTTTTCTGGTCAGCAGCAGTGGGTAGAGGAAACGTTATTAAGTATCATTCCTCTTTTCCTAGTCGCCACATTTCTATCAACCTAAAAAGGATTTAAATATCATATATGCTATTAGAAAATTTTAATTTTTAGTTTAAATTAGGTTCACTAAACAAATAGTGACTAATAGTGACATAAATTGCGAAAACTATATATTTTACTAAAAAGTCTTAGTAAGTAAAAATTAAGGTTTCGAAAGTTTTTCTGGTCAGTAGCGGTCAGTAGAGGAAACGTTATTAAGTACCATTCCTCTTTTTCTAGTCGCCACATTTCTATCAATCAAAAAAAAAGATCTAAATATCATATTTGCTCCTAGAAAATTTTAAATTTTAGTTTAAATTAAGTACACTAACTAATTAGTGACTAATAGTGACATAAATTGCAAAAACTATATATCTTACTAAAAAATCCTGGTCAGTAAAAATCAAGGTTTCCAATGTTTTTCTGGTTAGCAGTGGCGAGCAGAGGAAACGTTATTAAATACCATTCCTCTTTTTCTAGTCGTCACATTCCTATTAACCAAAGAAAAAAAAAAGATCTAAATATCAAATATCACATTTGCTCCTAGAAAATTTTAAATTTTAGTTTAAATTAAGTTCACTAACTCATTAGTGAGTAATAGTGACATAAATTGCAAAAACTATATATTTTACTAAAAAATACTGGTAAGTAAAAATTAAGGTGTCCAAAGTTTTTCTGGTTAGCAGTGGCGAGTAGAGGAAACGTTATTAAGTACCATTCCTCTTTTTCTAGTCGCCACATTTCTATCAACCAAAAAAAAAAAAAAAAAAAAGATCTAAATATCATATTTGCTCCTAGAAAATTTTAAATTTTAGTTTAAATTAAGTTTACTAACTAATTAATGACTAATAGTGACATAAATTGCAAAAACTTTATATTTTGCTAAAAAATCCTGGTAAGTTAAAATTAAGGTGTCCAAAGTTTTTCTGGTTAGCAGTGGCGAGTAGAGGAAACGTTATTAAGTACCATTCCTCTTTTTCTAGT
Organism: Uloborus diversus; assembly: GCF_026930045.1. Lineage (NCBI taxonomy): Eukaryota > Metazoa > Arthropoda > Arachnida > Araneae > Uloboridae > Uloborus > Uloborus diversus. The sequence continues at coordinate 49,911,404 of NC_072739.1, read as the reverse complement.
CGCCACATTTCTATCAACCAAAAAAAAAAAAAAAAGATCTAAATATCATATTTGCTCCTAGAAAATTTTAAATTTTAGTTTAAATTAAGTTTACTAACTAATTAATGACTAATAGTGACATAAATTGCAAAAACTTTATATTTTACTAAAAAATCCTGGTAAGTTAAAATTAAGGTTTCCAAAGTTTTTCTGGTTAGCAGTGGCGAGTAGAAGAAAATTTATAAGTCACCATTTCGCAGTTGCCACTTTTTTATCAATCAAAAGAGTGATGTAAAAATCATGTTTGCTTTTAAATTGCGTCTAAACATTTTTAATATTTAGTTTAAATTAAGGTCACTAACTAATTAGTGGCATTGCTGTTAACATAAATTTCAAAAAGCATGTATTTTACTGGAAAAATTCTGGTTAGTAAAGATCAAGGTCGCTAAATTTTTCTAATCAGCAGTGATGAGTAGAGAAAAATGTATTTGTTATCTGTACTATTTTCATATTCGCCTTTTTTTTGTGAACCAAAATGGAATCAAAAAATCATATTTGCTTCAAAATTGCCCCTAGAACATTTAAATCATAAGTTTAAACTAAATTCACTGTAGCTAATTAGTGACATTAATATTAATCGGTAGCCCAGGTGGGATAGGGAAAAGAGGCAATCGGTTTGGAAATAAAAGTAAAAAGAGACCCACTTGGTATGTTTTTGTTACAATTCATGTATAATTTATGTGCAGTAGTTTCGAAAATATGATTTTTTGAAATATGGTGCATCATCTGTGCTCACCTTGAACTTTCGTACACCGCGATTTTAATTTTTCCAGTGTTTTAAAAAATTGCCAGATTTAAAAAAAAAAAAAAAAAAAAAAAAAACAGACGAAATTCGCAACATGTTCGGGCATAAGTGAAATTAGGATTTCAAATTAATACTGCCGTGTGAAGGTAAAGGGAAGTATCTGCAAAAATGAGTTTTTTAGATAATTCAGAAAATGATTTTGGATTATGTACGGAAATATTCAGATTGGACGTTTTTTCCGTACTTTATTTTCAGCAGGAACCAAATAAGCAAGTTTGTACAATAAAGCTGGTAGAGCAGATGAAATAATTGAAAAAAAAAGAAAAAAAATGCTGTTAGTGCGCTTTATCTTCCCACGACAGAATAAAGCAGTCATTAAGTTGAATAAATACCTATGTGATTAAAAAATAAAATAAGAAACAACAACTTTTAATTGAACAAAACTGCAGCTTTTTGCATACACGTGCTTCACGGTTTCAAGGAACCCCTTTTTCAATGCAAAATAAGGGGGATGAAAAGAAATCCGTAAAAAAAAAACGAGTTTTAAAATAAATTTAAAAATAATTGCGCGATGAACGGTGTATACTTGAAACGATAGTTTCAGGACAGCACTTGATCAAAATCAGACGTTTATTCACAAAAATGAGTTAGCTAAACTTTAAGTTGTTCTTTGAAAGCTATCTAGTATAACCATCTAAAGGCTCACATATATATTAAAGCCTCTGCTTAACTGAAAATTTTAAAGCACACAGAAAGTAGAGATAATCGCGTATGATCTAAAATTGTTAACATTTCGCGGATAAGCTAAGCAAATATTTAACGTTTCGTTTCGAAAATTGAGGAGAAGTTATGAGAGACTATTTTAAATTTTGCCTTCAAAAATTTCTAATATCCATGCTTATTGAGAAATTTGCATTTAAATTAAAACTTCTTGATCTGCTCTTCAATTCGAAATTTTATGCGTCTATATTAACTTCGTATGTGATACAAATGATTAAAAATAAGTAATGCCATCATATGAAATGAAAAAAAAAATCGATCATAAGATAGAAAATGTATTTTTGAACTAAAAATAGTTCAGTTAAAAAGGAAAAAAAATGCAATTTAACATAATTAGTCTAGACATAGAGTTTCAGAAAACAAGTTAAAGTTTTAACGTAAATGTTTCGATATTAACTATTTACTGCTAAACAAATCGAAACGTCCCTGGAAAATGATGGGTAGATAATGTGCCAGTTTTTTCTAGTAACATATCTGCCAAAAACGAGGAAAGTTTGCCGCTAAAAGTCAATAATTTCCCCGAAATTAACCTGGAATCTGTCTGGAAAATTCCGATTCCTTCCCAAGCAACTCTGGTTTAGTGATTCTACACAAAACCAGGGACCTTTAGAGAAAACTCTTATAAGTATTTAGGAATAGCTTTCTGATTAAACAAGAGAGCTTCTAAAGCAAAGGCGGCCAAAGCTAGGACGGAATTGCAAGCAATTACCTTCAAAGCCGGAGACTAATTCTTCCTTGACGGGGGGGGGGGGGGTTCAATCAATCCAATTGGACCGTAACTAAGCTTGAAGAGAAAACTTAAAAAAAAAGCCTAATATATTTTTGCACTGGTAGCTAAAAACGTTTTTCCCCACCGTATAAAATTGGTATTCGTAGAATATGTTGCGATTGAGGAAAGGTTTTCGCCAGTACTTGTTTTTCATCGGAAACTGGCGTAAACTCTTGAAATTTCAAAACGTTACCCGGATGTAATCTGATGTTTTAGAGTTTTTCTACAGTGTTTCATTAGTGAATTTTAAGTGCATCTTCAAGTCCGTTAGATATCCTTCTTAAACTTCTGGGCTTCTTCTATTTCTATACTATCAAAGTAACAGTACCGTAGTCGTTGTAGTATTTCAGAAATCTTGGTGCCCCAGCCATGGTAAAAAATCTATTTAGGCGTAAAAAATCAGACACGCTGGTCGAAAGGTCGTTGGTGAAATATTGAACTGGTGTTGGTGTTCGAAGCAAAAAAGGGTGGAAGTCTTCTTCTATAAAGAAAGCTCTCTTCCCTAAGGAGTCCCTATTCATCTTGTAAATTGATCATACTTGTGCTTTCTGTGCGAAACATTTGCTGGTAAATGTTTTTAAATTGGAGTTGTAAAAGTTATTTGTTAGCATCTGTTCACACTGTAAAAAAATTCCGAAACTTTACTGCTTATTTCCGTGTAACGTTTCGGGATTTCAATGGTTCTTATCCACTTCCTGGAAGTTTCTCTATCAAAAAGTTTCCTGAATTAATACATGTTGCACGAACGCAGACTTCTCACTGTTGTGAAAAATATTTTTAGCTCCCAGTTTAAAGATTAACTGAGCGTATTTATAAAGTGTATCGGTTTCAGTTTGATTACGGCCCTTCCAGGCTGTTAAAGCTACCAAAGGGAGAGAACGAGTCCATGGACTAAGAAGCTTTGCAAGAGAGTTAAATTATTGATACATTCTTGCAGTTCTGGCGTAGCTTTGGCCGTGTTTCCAATACAGAATATGGATCTTTCTTGATAAATCAGGTAGATGCCAAGCTATTATGTTTTACCTACCGAAGTTTTCTCTAAAGTTGCAAAGACACAACGGGCTTCAAACGGGAAGATTTCTGAATTTTTCAGGAGGCTTCCAGTATAATTTCAGGAGGGTTACTGAATTTTAGCGGAAAATATTCCTGGCTTTTTCAAGACATGTTACTGACAGAAATTGGGCACACGACTGCCCATTATTTTCCAAGAACGTTTCTGAATCGTTTTTACAGTGCATGGTTACTCTTACCTCAAAATTTGGTGACCTAAGCAAAAAAGGGTTGGAGTCTTCTTCTATATACGCTAGGGAGCCCCTAATAATCTTGTAAATTGGTTATTCTTGTGCTTTCTGTGCAAAACATTTGCTGGTAAATGTCTTAAAATTGTAGTTATAAAAGTTATTTGTTAGCACCTGTTCATGGTTACTCTTTCAAAATTTAGAACCGTGAGTCAATACATTACGGAAGGAAGACATTGAAAGCAGTTTCGTTTACATTGGTAAATGTTAATCAATAGTTTTTGGTGCTAAACATTGACTTAAACATTCAAGAAAATTTACCCAGTTAGATGCAAAGGCTGTTTTTCACCAAAAACGCATTCATTCTTAGGATTGCCACATCACTCGGCAGAGGTGGTTGGTTCATTCCCATGATCCATGTGTGGGATGGAGAATGGGTCGGCTTGTTGTAAGACAGTGACCAACCACTTGACCACATAGATTTCAACAGCATGGAACAAGTTGATATTTTGATCTCTGACTAATGGCAACATTCGTTCATGTTATAGATGTAAATAGAAACATTAGAGAAAGTTTTATTAACAATCCAGCATTTTTTTTTAACCTTTGAGTTAAAACTTTTGTCCTGGTTTCACGCAACGATATAAAACTAAAGTTTTTTTTTTCAAATAAAATTAATTGTTCTATTTAATATACGAAACATAATGAACTTAGATCTGTGTTTCTCAATTATTAGTCTTTATTAAGCGAAGTAAAATTAAATTGAGTAAAATATGTCTTAAGCAAATTTAAACGTTTGGTCCAGCATTTAATATTTTGCTAACTACTTTTTCGTTCAAAAGAAATATTATACGTGACAATACTGCATATTATTAACTGTACAACAACAAATCAGTAAAGTTGTATACTTATAAATAATGCAAGAGGCTCTATTGCTATGCAAATTAGTTACAGAAAATATTTTACCGTGCCCAATATTCGTCACAGTGCTCAGAATTCTGAAAAACGAAGCTTGAAATCATTTTGACATATTGGTGGTAAAAGTTCTACAATGAGATTTCAGACGCGGGAGGCTCGTTTTTATTCGCGGCTACGTGCAGAGAATTTTATTCATGTTTTCTATGTCGGTGTCAGCTCATTTTTAACATGATGGAAGGTTTTATGAATCTTACCGGTGGTATGACGACGTAGGAAACATGGTTTGAGCAATCTAATTTAATATGTTAAGTATGTTTAGAAACGTAACTTTTTTCGAAAATATAAATTCTTTACGAAAAACACAAAAGTTTTTAAAATCATCTATATATATAAAAATGAATGTTTGTCTGTATGTCATCCATGAACTAAAAAACTACCCGGCAGATTTGGCTGAAACTTTCACCGTTTGTTATTTTTGGTACTGGGAATGTTTATAGACCAGTTCGAAAAAAAATCCGATCGATAGTTCCTTTTTTATTCCAATTTAAGTCACAATCCATTGGATAAATACGAATAAAATTATCGGCTGCAGAAATTAATTCGCGTGAAAGATCTCATTGATAAGAAGTTAGCTGTTGCCATTTTTCTTGAGTTTGAACAAATAAATTCTTTCTTTATTGTTTTATGGCTTTTCATGCAACGGGGGATTTAAAACTTTTCTATTTGATATTTTTAGCGATTGATTGATCTTGCAAACTGCGTGAGTACAAAATTTGAGTATAGTTACGGCTTCACTTGATACCTTTACCGATTATTATGAAAATTGCTATATATATGTATTTTTCCACGGAGAAGGTGCATAATATGCTCATTGAAGCCACTCGCCACCAGGTGGCACTGCAGAGTAGCAACTTCTGCCCCGTTCAACCGATTGTCATGAAAATCAGTATAATGATGTATTTTTTTTTGTTGGCGTAGCAACGCGCGTTGGGTACAGCTAGTAACTTATAAAAAGATCTGACAAATGCCAAAAAAAAACATAGTTTGAATATGAATTTAAAAACAAAAATTGCACAATGAAAGGTGTTTACTTGAAGCGAAAGTTTTATAACAGCACTTGATTATCCGGAATTTATTCATAAAAGTAAGTAAACTGAACTTTAGATTGTTCTTTGAGAGTTATCTAATAAAAACTTCTAAAGGCTCATTTATACAAGGCCAAATTATACAAGGTGGCTATATTTATAGATGTCACTTGTATCTATAGTTATGGAAAACCTAACCTGACAGCATTGTGAAGGCTGCAGAGACCTTAATGCAGCATTACGGCGCATTATATGCATTCTTGACTACTACCCAAATAGCACAGTGACCAAAATAGGACCCTAATATGACCTTAGAGGGAAAATCACAAAATTTAAATAGTAATAATATTATATAACATCATAAGGGTGCAGCATTTTACGAATAACCTTCCACAGCGACGTCACAAAGTAACGTTATATAGTGACATCTTCACAACGTCACAAAGTGTGATACACTGATCTAAGGCGTCTATACAGTGGAATCCGCTTAATTGGACCACCGGTAAATCTGACTAGTTGCACATTCGAACCAAATCTTGAAAAACAAAAACAAATCCCATAACACAAGCCTAATATTATTCGCTTATTGGGATCAAAAATCCGTTTTTTCGGACCAACTAACGTGAGAACAAATTGGAAACAAATTAAAAATCTTCCACTTGAAACGAGTTTCAACTGGGGCAACGAACTTAATAATTAGTCTAATAAAAATTAATAACAATTCCTTGTAACTTTCAACTAAACCCTGCAATATTTACAGAAAAAAATGGTTATCGAAACTCCCATTTCGTGGCGACACTGCTCCAGCAAAAAGCACATTTTCAATGAAATTTCAAATTTTTCAATTAAGTTTTAAAATATATAATTTACATTTCATTGGAATGTATAGTGACTTATTAGTACTATTTAGCATTTTTGCTTTCACACACGTTTGTTAATTCTGGTTGTTGAATTGAATCAATAATAATTGCAAGGAATAACTAAAACGAAGTCGGTCTGTTACGAGTGTAAAAAGATTATTCTTTAAATGAAACTTTTGTAAACAGCAATTTTTCTTCTTTGAATGCTTACCAGACATTTGGGGCTCGCAATTATCATAGCGGCATTTATATGCTTTGTGTATCAGCTTAATGGCGCATCAGCTTACGATCAGCCTTCGATCAGCTATATTGGATCGGAGCGAGTATTTGAGTGGTTGTCTATTATTGGAAATTATCGAGTTTGATGATTTTTCACTGATAGCAATGGCCAATGTGGCAAAACCCGAACCTTCGTTCTGTCAACCCTAGCTCCACAAAAATGACTAATCCAAAATGTCTAAACTTAAGTTGATGCGACTGCCTATTTATATAGCGGCTCTACACTGATCGAGTACCATTCCTGACATCACCAACAATGAAACTTGCTCCATAGCATAATAATCTGATTTATACTTTTTGGCAATGTAATGCATGCAGGAAAATGCTTCATTTTGACAGGGCTGAACTGAATCCGGTAACTTAATTGTTTCACTGGTAAGACTAATTTTAGGAGAATGAAGAAACGAAAAAGTGGTCACCAATTAGTACTATCTACTAGAGTTAAAGTTAAAAATTTCAACTATACAAATATCACCAAATAGGCAATTACTATGTTTAAATGTTGAAGCAATGTTCGTCCGTCAAATCTTGACGGGAGATGTTCTAGTTAATAATGAACCACAATTAAGAACCAAAACATGCTATTTCACAATAGAACACATAGCAAGAAAGCGGCTTTTAGCCCTTAGCCCCAAAATGGCGGACATGTCGCTACGTTCAAGCTACGGTCCAGTGCAACTAAGTGGTTCAAATTGAGCTAATGAAGTTACTAACTATGAAGTTTTTTTTTCTTATTATTTATTTATTTTTTAATTACACAATAATATCGATTTTACATTTCGAAGGTAAAATTAACATTATTTTAAATTAATTTATTGAAACGTTAAAGATCCCATAAAAAGTTCGGTGCTTATTAGTTAGAGCCAGCATTGGACTATTGATAAGATTTTGTGGAGTACTACTTTTCACTATGTTAAATTGCATGTAATGTTCTTAATGTAATACTATTTCACATGATTTTGTTCATTTTGTTTTCCAATCTTTCTTTAGGTTTCTCTAGTTAAAGTTTCAGTCATCGTTTTCATGCATTTTGACAAAGTACATACTTATTTATGTGGCAACAGCGACAAAGTTTTCTTCCAGAAAGGTAGAAATAAACGCTTATTTTGAAGATACTCTATACTAGAAACTCACTTTATGATGTTTTATGTTTCTCTAGTAGCATGTATTGCTTTATATTTTTTCTAAAAAGAATGCCATTCTGTCATTCCTAAACGACAGAATGTCTATCGTTTGAGTCTTTTCAGTAGGAGTTATATTTTTTGAACAAAAAGAAAACTTGTTTAAAACTCTCTCTCTCTCTCTTTTTTATAAATTGAGAGCCTTTATTGGGTTTTTGATTCTTATTTTTAGTGATTTTTTAAATGCAGTTCATACTTTACTTGAAAAACCTCATTCAGCTCAATCATCTTACTTTGGGATAATCAGAAAGCAGTTAGATTTATATATAAAAAAAAGAGAGCACTATAATACATCTGTCTTGAGTAGAATCACGCAAAAACATATTTTTGTGTTCGTAGAGGCCGTTTTTTTTTTATCCCTTTTATGTAGATCCATTTCTGTATTTGGTAAATGGAAATATGATTGTACAGTGTAGTATGTTCTTAAAACACTTTTTCTAATGTCAAGATCAAACACAGTTCGATGTTCCTACAACAAAAAATTTTAAAATTAAAAAATATACTATTATTATACAACATAAAAAGAAATCGATTTGGCATCACAAAAAGAAATGAACTGGCTTCTTGGAAACGATTGTGCTGCGCCGTCTTGAAAAATGATCAATCATAAATATACATTAAATCTCTAAGGAATACGGTCGCGTTTCGCGTATCACCTTTTGGTTGAACGTTTTTCGCATGACCATGTGTTTGCCCCCATGGGTGTTATGTTCAAAACACAATTTTTTTTTTTTTTTTTTTCTTTCAGTTTTGAAGTAAGTGTTTTAGATGACTGCAGTAAATAAGATGCACGCCAAAGTTTGAACAGTCACAAAGCATGGCAAAAGGGTCATAAAAGTCTTAAGAAGTACTAGGAAAATATTTGTTGCCCAAGAAACTTTGATTTTGAATTATTAGTGACTCTTATTCTAAGTTTTAATATGTATAGAACTTATGCGTATAGAACTGCAGTGGCTCCAAAAAGTGTTCGTACACTTAGAAATTTTTTAGTAAAACCAAAATAACGCGAAACTGAATTCGAATATGAAGTCCAATATTTTTTAACATCATTCCTATGTCATTCTAAATACAACCTAGTAGTTGTTTCAAAATATTGACGGATCTTCTTTTTGAAATGGGTCAAAAAACGAAGAGACGGAGAAATAATACGCCACAAAAGTCATTGTGCACTCAAATGTTTTCGAATAAATTCATGATTAAAATTATGATATGTCGTTTTTTTTAATTATTTTTGCATTGTGTTGACCCTTAAAAGTCATTTGGCTTTAATTTTTTGTTTATTTATTTCTTAATATTGTGCTTATTACTTTAAAATGGCTGGCACTCGTAAAAAACCATAAACAACAATCGAAATTTGAATTATTTCTTATAGTAGCGGTAAATTGGTCTGAAATGTCTCTAAATAAGTTAATTTATTCCATTCTATAGTAAAGTGCTTTATAAAATTCTTTAAAGAAAAGAATCGGACTAAAAATAAGGTAAGAAAAGGTCAACCGGCAAAGTTGACAAAGCGTGATCGGAGATTTACAGTTAAAAAATTCATGAAAAATACGCATTTGAGTACTGTAAAAGTTTAAGCAGAGTTAAATGAAAATTTTTGCATTTAATTTTCACATAAAATTGTTCGCCAAGTTCTCTGATTAGCTGGATTAAATGGGACTTCTTCCCGCAGAAATTTTCTTGGCAGTGCGAAAAACGGAAAGCTTCCGCTTTTTGTCGCAAAATCAATGATAAATAAGCTCAAAACGTTTTGCAACTGCGTCTTGTTTACACTCGAAAATAAATTCAACATTTTTGGTTTAAATTGTTGCATTATTGTAAATAGAAAAAAAAGGAACTTAATCTTAAGAACTTAGTTGGACCAGTTAATCAGGACAGTTAAGTTGTTCTTGTGTGAGGGTGCATATCAGTATCAGGACTTGGTAATTTGGAATTTTTTGATGAAATAATGAATCATGCTGTTCATTTAAATATTTAAAAAACTAAATTAAAAACTCTCGGCCAAAGAATAAATCTATTTCCAGACGTAAAAAGATATTGTAGATACTGCATGATATTCTACTAAACAATAATTTAATAAAAAGTTAGATTATTCAATAATATATAGATATTTTTCAAAGTGTACGATGACTTTTGTGAGATAAAATTTCCGGCACTTTTTGGTTTTTGATTTCTAAAAAATTAAGCTTTAATATTTAAAAAAAATCATGAAATTTTGTTGAAAATTGATCATAGATCTTATAATTAAATACCAATTCCGAAATATTAATTCTCACCAGTGGATAGGGTCCTATTTTATTCAAAGTCGTAGGTGTAGGAACTCTTTTGGGAGCCACTGTATTTTGTTTTGTTTTAAGAAAACATAGCTGATGGGACTTTCCATTTTATTTATTCATTCAGTTTCATAACACTATGGAAGAAAAACGTTTTTTTTCTCGTAAATTTTAAAATTTACATCGTGAATCTTTTGTTTAATGTAATTACATTTTTTAGTAAATCATTCAAAGTTTTGTAAAAGTTATGTTTTATTAAAATGCCTTAAAATATTTAGAATTGCTGGTCTAAAATCTGAACAGCTTTCCAAGCAGCAAAGGACTACGAACAAAACGCATTCTCTCTTAACACATACACAGGAAAGATCAACATCACTAAGGTAATAGAGGCAAGGCGTAAAATATTCGCAGACGTCTTTCATTATAGAAGTCAGAAGACTCGAAATCAAATCAAATCAAAATCACTAAGAGAAGAAAAAAAGACTCTAGTCCACTGGTGGGAATTGAACCCATAGGCTATTTTAGAGGGCACAGACAGCTGCCAGAGATAGCGCTTATCGCCGCTCTGCCACGAAAGCCCCATCTTCAAACATTTACACAATTAATTCTGCAAAGATAAAGAATAATGCAGGCAATTACGCATTTATTGCAATTAAGTAGTTATCGTGAAAGTCACTGCTCAAGAGATTAATTACCTGTATTAACTGATGTGATATGAGTAGCTTCTCTTAAGAGGATTTTCGTTTCTGTTGCGCAAACTAAGCTGGCATTTTGGGCTGCGATGCTTCACTTTTCCAACTGTACCGTAATTTGCTGCTAAGTTCGACTTCCAGAGTTCACACATGCCATAAGGACCCGTTTATAGGGTAGTTAATCATTCACAATATATCAACACATTCACACAAAGAAACTACAAGGACAGGAGAGAGAAAATACATCCATGCCAGAGCCAGGATGCAAATCCGGGACCTCCACATCGTAGTCAGACTCCTCTGACCACTAGACAGGGTGGACGGCTCTCAAGAGGATTGAATTTGCAAAGCAAATGTTTATGATCCAATGTCGTGCTTTAAACGCCAATGAGGCAGTGAGAAGCAAAGGGATGCAAGTGGACTATATTAAGTTTCGAGTAAAACGCGTTTAAAGATCAAATCGTAGGTAGGCTTCCATTGAAATTTTTTTCTAAATCATACTGTACAGCAGCACCTACCAGGGCTACTAGTACAATCTCTTGCCCCAAGACAGAAGAGAGGTTCACCTACCATTTGTACTGGTTATCTCCAAATTTTTAATTTTGCCACTTGCATCCCTTTGCATTTCACTACCTTAATTGTATGCGAGTCATACGACGTATCCAAATACTATAACTACAATTATTTTTTAAAACACGGAATAATTTGGATTGAAATTTCGTTACTCATGTTTTCAATTTACAAAATGGCCAGTAATAGGACGGCGATACCAAATGTTATTGGGTACTACCAGAACAGCAATAGAAAAACGATATGAATTTTTTTTAGGTGCTACCAGGCCCACATTTATGGGGGTTAATACGGAGAGGGCTGACTTTGAAAAAAAAAAAAGTTTGAACATGTAGGTGGGAATAGTTTTTGTTGTTTTATTATAATACTTGCATTGAACATACACCCTTTGTTCCCCTATCCTGAAATGACGATTCTAGTAATTAAGATTTTGAAATAGTTGAAATTTAAAAAAAATGCATGCTCTAAAAATTATTTTATGCTTGCTGAAAATTTTTAAAGCAGCGTTGCGATTGGATGCTTACAACTTACTTGAGCACTGTAAAATGCATTTAAAAGTTCTTGAAAATCACTTAATTCAAAAGCTTAAAGTTAATACTAATACAATTTAAAACAAAAATCAAGTTTTATATCCGCTTCAGAAAATGTAAGATGAAAACAAACAGAAAAATGTTATCGAAAATTATGTTTAAAATGACATCATAATTTTAATCCTATTGATATCTCATATAAAATGATCTACTTTGTAACTGAATTTTATTCTAAAACAAGCATTGTTCCAAAATGCTGCATAAATTTTACGTTTCAATCAATTATTCTAGCAGAGTCGGTAATGCAATTGTCCCCTTCTGATATAAAATATTTACCTTATGTATTTACTCTCGTGAAATTCGGGATTTCAGCAATAAATCGAGATTTTGAGACTTTTGTTGACATTTTATGTAAAAACATTTTCATGAAACAAAACAAAAATTCGCAACATGTTCAACATACTATTTTGAATGTACTAACAAAAAGAAAAGTTTGAAATAAATGTATATCCCGAGGATATACATGCCAAATTTATTAAAATATGTCAAGAAATTTATTTTCGTGAAAACGTAAATTTCAATAATAGAATATACGTCGTGGAGACACGTCTAGACAGAGAGAATCATGTAGAGATTTTCCTGCCATCGATAGTCAATTTGTCTTTCGGGGGTAGAAAATTTCCGTGAAAAGGAATTTCATAACACCAGATATAAATTCCTTTAGATCGGATTAATAAAACCATACTACAAAGAAAATAGGGCAGCCCTTTCAATATCCTAATTGATGAAACGCTGGAATGAAGACTTGAGGAATTTTGAATTACGTCAGCTCATTATTGCAGTGATGTAAATAAAGAACAATGAGGAAGGTGTTTTACATAACGGTTAATAGTACTGCAAGTTTTAGTTTCGGAGCGAAACTTACGGTGGAGGAGGGATTCTACGAAACAATAAAAATTTTGCATTATTTTCCCTTTTAACTGTTACTCCAGCGTAATTTCACCTGGAGGCACCTATTGTTTCCGCACATACTAATAGCAATTAAACTAGAACTTACAGAGAATAACGAAATAGGCTGACGGTTTTCAAAAATTTATAACTGGGTTGAGATGAATAAAAAAAAGAAAAAAAATGCAGAAAATTCATTTGCTAGGCACAAAATTTTCCTCCACTATTCCTGACTTTAATTCAAAATGATTCCATTAGATAGTGCTGCAGGTAGTAAGCCCGTAAATCAAAGAAAAATAAGTGAGGAATACTGTTCAGCTCCGACAACTTGAGCTATGACCTTGAACAAGTCCATGTCTTTCAAGGGAGAGCAATCCGTAAGAAGAGGCATTGTTAGGTGTGGTTGGGACACCATTGCAACCCTTTTATTGGCAAGAATATTCTGTACCGCTTGCTAATAGTTAGATATAGTAATAGTGTTCGCCAAATGGGCAATATACTGCCAACTAAATCCGCAAGTTCTTAAGCCGTTTTTTCTCATCCCTATATCACCTATTTCAAGTAATAGAATCGTTGCATTGGTATAGTAGCAGCGGTGCTCAACTTGCCAGAGGTGGACAGTACCTCATGGGTTTTCGAAAATTTTAATCAATAAGTGAAACAGTCACGTGTATTCGGAAGCCTTAACAGCAGTTATTTCTAGAGAGCTTACGATTAAATGGCTGAACATTCGTCACTTGAGCAGCAAATTACTGCCCCTAAAGCCCTGGTTTCCTAGAAGCGAAATCGCATATCTTCGGCGCCTCTCCTTGCCGTGACGCTGAAATCAAAGTCAAGTGATTCCGGCGTGGCCATTCACAACGTCGATTTAGCTCGGGCGCGCATGCGCAGAAGAATAAAGTTTTCCCCTCGACGAGAAGCGACGCCGAAGATCGGTGCTTTCGCTTCTAGGAAACCAAGGCTTTAAGCCATGGCAGAGGCTGAACTACATGCAGTATACCAGATATCTGAAAACGGTAGTTTTGGCCTTATTCGAACTGCTCAGTCAGAACTAATCGAATGGAGGCAGATGTCATCTCATTGAAGCTGAAAGTGCCAATAAAGTGGTAGATAAAGAAAATGTATCTCACGAGCGAGTGTCCGCAGCATGAACGAAGCTGTAGTCTTAGGATATGATAACCGGGTTATCTGGTACATTGCATGTAGTTCTGCCTTTGCAATGGCTTAGGGGTGGTAACTTTCTGCTAAATACCCAAAATTTGCCTTTAATTCTCGAGTCGAACCGCACCATGGATATTGGCAATGAAATCTTTATCTTTACTGTCGCATCCTAACATCAGAGTTGATGTTGTAAAGTACACAATTTTATGCCATTGGTAGTGTGGTTAGAGGAAGGGATAGGAAGAAGAACTCCTCCTCGAAATTTAAGAAAAAGAAGTATAAAAAAAATAAAAACTGTCTTTTGGTGATGTCAGAAAAGGGGAAAGTTTGATGGGCTTCAATACCCATTTTAGAAAATTACCAGTAATAATATGACGGCAACACATTTCTTGGTCATTTCCATTCCATTCGATTTTTAGAAACAAGAAACCCTGCAAGTAGGGTCCTATCACAATTGGAAGCTAAACATAATTTGAATTGAAGGTGCCAAAATTCAATTGAGTGTGATGCTGGATGTTTTCTTTATTTCATAATGTTTTTTTTTTTAGTACTATGTACTTAATAGAAAAAACACCATTTAATTCATAACACAAAATTTTCGTTTCTTTTTTTTAATCAAAAACAAATCTATTCCATGCTGACGTAAGATCTTGTGACACGTAATAAAGCAAGCTGCTACAAAAACCTTAAAAAAGCATACAGGAATTATGTGGTTATTTGCGATTGGCCATTTTCTACTTTACCGATTATGATATGTGTTTTCCTATGGCAAAATTTAATATGTCTAAAGATAAAGTTAATCAGGAAAATATGAATACAAATATGAAAAATTAAAACTTTCATATAATTTTCACCAAAAGTTGATAAATCCACACATTATATTTTGCTATATCAAATTTACATATCAACTTTTGCCAAACAACCACAGAATTCAATTACTAGTGGCAACTGAAAAAGTGAAAAAAGTCTACAAATATTTTCTGTAACTAGAATTTCTTAATTTTGGAAAACTATACAGTAATTTAGTTTTTTTTAATGTGCCAATAGATGTAATAATACTTGTAAAATGACTGTTCATGTAACAACTTCAATTTCTTAAAACACTAAATTATTTTTCTTATGTTAATTCATATCGATTTTCCATTTTAGGTTAATAAACTTTAGCGGAGATAAGGGATACTCATTATTAAGTAAAGAAGTCCTGAGGAGTGAAGGAAAAAAATATAACCTGAAAATGATAGAAAATGATAAGCAAAAGATCATAGTAAAAGAGGAAGTTTTCATATTACGCTAATTTCTGCCAAAAGAAAAAAACCCGAAAAGGTAAGAGTTTCTGCATTCCTTTTTTTTTTCCTGTTTTTTCCTCATTATATCTCAATATACTTTTTATATCAAGTTTCATAAAGTGCTTCTAAAAATGTTTCGCGTAAAAGAACATCAGCTCAAGAGATGGTAGAGAACATTTTTGCTTTTTTATTGCCACTGATTTATGCTAATCAAGTAATACTTTTTTAGTTAACTATTCCCATTTTCCGCATTTCTTTCGTCTAAAAATAGTTTCGTACTCTAGTTTGAATGGAAACTAGCTATGATTGTTACATTTTTTTCTGATAAAAATGTATTTTCTGTTGCTTTAATATTTTACAACTTTTACTTACACTCTATTGTCGTTATTAATATATTGCACGTTTAGGTCACACGTTATATGTATTGGGTAAGAAATAAGAAAATAGGGATAAAAATAACCTCTAAATAAAATTTATAGAACATTAAAAAAGTAATAAGCGAGATTAATGATAAAAAATGTATTTTCTGTTTCTTTAATATTTGACTGCATTTACTTTCACTTTATTGCCGCTCATTAACATATTCCTTGTTTAGGTCACACTTTATGTGCCTAGGATGAATTGTAAAATTAGAGATAAAAATAACCTCTAAAAAAGTGCATAGAACATTTAAGAAGTACTGTAAAATGGTTCAACTATAGACCATTTTCCGATGAAAATTCGAAGTAAAACTTTGATTTAGAAATTTGAGGACTTTAACAATGGTAGCTATACATCTCATCTTTCAAATAAATTTTTTTTAAAAAATCTAAGTTGGAAAGAAGGGGAAGGGTAATTTTATTCCCGTTTCCCACAGTACCCTTACGGGGTACAACTATGGGCCACCTCATTTTAACTCAGAAAACACATTCAAAACTTGATCTAACCTATTGTTGTCTGAGGCTACAAGTTGCCCTCTGCTTGAAACTGCAAGAACAACAGAATTTTTTTTTTCCATTTTATTATACACCTTTTTTTTATAAACTTATTAAGATTTAATCATCATTTGTCGTCTCTAGTGATTAATAAAATTCAACATGTTAATGTAGGAAGTGTTCTTTTTTATCTGCTTAGGTTTGACACAACTGAAAACTTTGGAAAAACGTAATAACCATTGACTAAAATCTAAATATAGTTTTCTTTTTGCCACTCGGACAATGTTAGCTTACATATCATCCGCATGGTTTAGTTACAAATCGTTTAAATTTCCTAATTAAAAAAAAAAAAACGTTTTAAACGTTAAGTTGTATGCATTATTAATTCAGACTACAAAACCTAGCAAGTAACTGTCACATTACAATAGTTTTCAGCCTATTGTGATATTTGAGACTATTTCACTTAAAACTACTTTTGCGTAAAAATTTGATTTTCCGAAATGCTTATTATTATTATTTTGTAAGTTGTGTCACTTTCCTCGACGGGGTGCGATATCTTCACCCCAAACAATCCGGCATCTATAACTGCATGTTGGACGTGGTCCGAATAAACGTCCAATCTAAATCCATTTACAATAAAGTGTTTTTTTTTCTAGTTGATTATTTTAAGGAGATTTTTTGTTCTTACTTTAAACGTTATGGGTAAGTAAAATCATGAATGACTTTTCTAGTCACCAAGAAAGTGGCGACTAGAAAAAAAGAGTGGCGACTAATAAATTCTATCTTATTCGTCACGGGTGGCCAGAAAAGTGTGCCAATCAGAAAACATTCCACTAAAAAAAATTAAAAAAAATCCTGTTCGCACACACGACACTTAATTATACAATCAACGTACTACTATTTAACAGAATAATGTTTAGTATCAATTAAAAAAAATATTATTTATTAACTTTTTCTCTTTTAGTTTACAAAACTGGCGACTAGGAAAAAAAGAGTGGCAACTAATAAAATTTCTTCTACCCGTCACTGGTGACCAGAAAAATATAACACACACAATCAATTTTCTTTACTCCCACTACCAAGTTCAGCATCCTATAGTAACGCCCCAAAAACATTTGTATTTCTTTCTTTAAAAGCAATCCGTTCCTTTGAAAGTGCCAATTATATAATATATCTTTACTCTGTTAACTAAAGTACCTATCCTGCTCGACTAATATTCAAGTTATTTTTCAAATGACAATCACGTAAATTCAAGACTCTTATATACAAACTCAGATGGATTACTAGGTAAAAATAGTTTATTTTTAGCATACAACATGTTTCAAAACCAGCTCACGTTTAAGGAACAGAAGATTTCAAATTTTTTGAAACAGTTTTACACTGCGTAGAATTCTTTTAAAGTAACCCTCCTGCCTAAGATCATACAAGTTTCGCATCAAACTTTCACTGTAAAAAAAATAATTCTCTGCACGTATTCTAGAATAAGAAGAAGCTGCATGTATATACAATCTTATTTTCGATGTTTTTTCCGCAATATGTCAAAATAATTCCTAACTTCATTTCTCAGAACATTCTTAAAGCATCGCGAAGAATACTGAGGGCGGCAGTGCTTATTCCGAGATTCATTTGCATGCAGAGCCAGCTGCAATTGATTGGGGGGAGGGGGAAGAGATTAGCAGCAAAGAATGATGTTTTGGGTTTGAAAGTTAATTGGTGATGTCAGAATGGTATGCTAAATAAATTAAAAATGAAGTATTTTAAAATGTAAATGTTCTTTTTTTATACAGAGTAATGTATGTAAAATCTCAAAATGTTGGTGAAAGTATTGCACAAAGGTAATTCTCATGCTTTCTTAAAAAATCGGGACAACGACTGAAATATTAATAAACATTTTTAAAAATAAATAAGTGCATGAAAGAGTTGCGTAAAAAACTTTAAAATACATGAAAATGTTTTCCTTTAACAAGAAGATAGGTCCCATAATGAAGGTTACAGTGTGATCCTAATAAGTTGACGCTTGACAATATGTATTGTATTTTACTTAAGTTCAATGGCAAAAAGGTAATTGTAATTGGCACGAATTAGAGTTGGAAAACTTGCTCAAAAGTAAACTAAGTCAACCCGCTGCTAATCGTCTTTTTCTATTACTCACAAAAACGAACTGATGTGTGCATCACATGACTTCCTTTTACGCCACTTTAATGATAATAGTGCCTTGGAATAAGTGAAGAAACTTTCAATGTTTTTACCCCAAGTTTGTTCGAACTAAAGCAAGAAAAGTTTTATACAGATTAGTTTTCCCAATATCGGACATTTTAATGGGATTCAATGGTTAATTCTCTAAATATCGCCAATAGAAGACAAAATAAAACAAGAAGTTCGAACAAAAACGCCAAATTTATAGCCGTTGACAAAAAAACTTGGCGACCAAAAGCTTGGCGATATATTGCCAAGTGCTTGCCAAATTATAACGCCAAATGAGGTTGCATTGAAATTAACAATGATTTCCCCCAAAAAGTGTGAAAGACCCCCTTTGAAACATCCGAATGCAACCAAAAGGGGAGGTGCTCAACTAGACCCCACAAGGAGTCTATGTACCAAATTTCAACACTCTAAGACATACCGTTTTTGAGTTATGCGAGATACATACGCACATACGTACATACGCACATACGTACATACGCACATACGCACATAAATACGTGCACAGACGTCATGAGAAAACTCGTTGTAATTCATTCGAGGATCATCAAAACGGATATTTTGGGTGTTTATACGTTCTTAGACATATATCTGCGTGTGGTCAGATTGAAAAAAAAATTCAATATTCTTTCGGGGACGAGAAAAATGAAAATTAAGGCCGATTTTAGGGTGAAACTTTTTTGCGAATACAATACTTCCTTTACTTCGTAAAAGTTAACTTCGTAAAGTAAAATCAAGTAAGCATTGTCAAAGTCGAGCGTCAGATTATGAAAGCCATCCCTTTTAAATGCTAATAGTGATTGATAGAACGGGTGAAGAGGTTCGTTTTTCCATCGACAGTGCAGTTAGAAAGAAAAGACTTAAAGCGTGCATAAAGCAGGGAGTAGAGAATACTGAAAAAAAAATCCGCTTATACAGTGGCTCCCAAAAGCGTTCGTACACTATGAAATTTTTTAGTAAAACCAAAATAACGCGAAACTAAATTCGAATATGAAGTCCAGTATTTTTTCACGTCATTCTAAATAAAACTCTGTAGTTTTTTCAAAATATTGACGTATCTTCTTTTTGAAATGGGAAAACAAAACACGAAGAAACAGAGAAATAATACGCCATAAAAGTCATCGTACACTGCATTTTTTTTTTCGAAAAAATTCATGATTAAAATTATCATATGTCGTTTTTTTATTATTTTTGCATTGTGTTGACCCTTAAAAGTCATTTGGCTTTATTTTTTTGTTTATTTATTCCTTAATATTGTGCTTATTACTTTAAAATGGCTGGTATTTGTAAAAAAACAAAAACACCATTCAAAATCTGAATTTTCCCCTCACATTAGCGGTAAATTGGTTTGAAATGTCTTTAAATTAGTTAATTTATTTCATATTATAGTAAAGTGCCTAATAAAATGCTTTAAAGAAAAGGATCGGAATGAAAACAAGGTAAGAAAAGGTCAACTGCAAAAGTTGATAAAGCGTGATCGGAGATTTACAGTTAAACAATTTATGAAAAATACACATTTGTTTGCTGTAAAAGATTCTAAAGAGTTAAATAAAAAATTTTACATCCAATTTTCACCTAAAATTGTTCACCAAGTTCTCTGATTAGCTTATTTAAATTAGACCTCTTCTCGCAAAAATTTTCCTGGCCGTGCGAAAAACAGAAAACTTACGCTTTTTGCCGCAAAATAAATGATAAATAAGCTCAAAACGTTTTGCAATTACGTCTTACTTACAGATAAAAATGAATTTAACATTTTTGATTAAATTGTTGCATAATTGTAAATAGAAGATAAAATTTGGAACTTAATCTTAAGAACTTAGTTGGACCAGTTAATCAAGAGGGTGAAGGTGTTTTTGTGTGAGGGTCATATCAGCATCAGGACTTGCTAGTTTGGTATTTTTTGATGAAATAATGAATCATGCAGTTCATTTAAATATTTTAAAAACCAATTTTAAACTTTTAGCCAAAAATTTGGTTATCGGGAACAACTTTGTTTTTTATCACGATAACGATAAGAAGGACTCAGTTTTCAGCATTTACGTCTAGTGCCTCAAAAGTTGTCCTAAAGTTTAGAAAATACCCCTTCAATCTCCAGATTTAATGTAACATATTTAGAGATATCTGGAGGCTAGATTACGAAAATACGGCTTTGAAACGAAATTAGAGCTAGAAACAAAATGACTCGAAGTGTAGTTGAGCGCTTACTCAAAAATTACGCAAAAAAAAAAAAAAAAAAAAAAAAAAAAAAAAAAAAAGAAAGAAAAAAAAAAGAAAGAAAAAAAAAAGAAAAAAGGAGTGAAATTTATTCCAAGACGTTTAAAAGGTGTTGTTGATACTGCATGATAGTCTACTAAATAATAACTTAATAAAAAGTTAGATTAATTTCCAGCACTTTTTGGTTCCGTAAACCGGGGATACTTTGATACAGGTTTCGCATATTTTGCATTGTAGCACCCTCATTTTTCAAGATATTTCAACAATTCTTGAACCAAACGATAGCTTAACATCTCAGCTTTAAATTGCCGTTTGAAATTCTTTGATATATTGAATAGGGAGGGAGGGGGGTCATTTTTTTTATAAATTAATGTTACCCTATCATCCGGGGTTACTTTGTAACAACGTGTTTTCTCCATCTAAAACGACTGTTTCGATGGTTTGTAATAAAGTTACCCCATCCAAAAGATAGCCTGAGTTTTTTTTAAAAACAAAATTCAATTTTTCCTCTTTTTTGGGTTTAAAAAGCTGGTTTTAAATGAAAAATGGTTCTTAAGTCACGTAGAGTGGTTCCTACCTCTCTAAGTATGCTCATCTAACAGGAATCAGGTTTGAATCAAACTATAAAGAGAGAAATTCATAGGAAACTTCTTTTATTATAAAACATCAGTTGAAAAAAGCTTAAAATCACATCAAGCGTGTTTTTTAAATGTAAAGCCACAGCCATTGTAATGTTTTTTTTCATTTCAACAGTAAAAAATATCAAGGTAACTTCACTTGATTAGAATAAAATAGAACTTGAAAAGAATAGATTCAAAAATTATAAACCCTCAAAAAGAAATTAAGAATAAGGCACAGAAATCACAAACTTTTTAAAATAAATGAGGCACATGAGATCTTTCTTATATCGTGAACATTATCCAAGGTGCACTCACAGCAGTCTTTGATCTATGGCTTCAAGTCAACTGAAAACAATGCATTCTCTCCAGGTATGATCCTTGGGATTCGAATCCTGTAGCAGATGCGGCCATGTTCAGAATTCCCCATGTATCAAAGTTACCCCTTCAACTCGTGTTGTTTTATGTTTTAATTCATAGTAAATCGTAGAATTGAGTTACAGAAATAAAAAATAAGACAAAATCATCTTAAATAGTTGTGTAATCAGGAAATAACTCACCCAAATTCAAAAGGTTGCTCAGTTGGTGGCACCAGAAGAGGTTAGGACAACAAACTGAAAACAGCTGATATCACGGATAACACATAAATCAATGTTGCCAAAACCATTTTACTGTTTCAATCAATTGGCGATGTCAGCGGACTCTGAAAAGTGATTCTTAAAACCCTGAGACCACCAGGGGGTCGCCAATTGTAAAATTAAGCCCGCCAGAACGGTTCAAAATAAAAAACAGGTTTTTATAAAGTTACCCCGTCAGTCTAAAGTAACCCCGGTTTACGGTTTTTGATTTTTTGAAAAATAAATTTAATATATTTTTTAAAAAGTTCAGGTAGTTTTGTTGCTAATTAATCAAAGATCTTATAATTAAATACATATTCCGAAATACTAATTCTAACCAATGGATAGGGTCCTATTTCATTGAAAGTCGTAGGTATACGAACACTTTTGGGAGCCACTGATGTATGTACACCGAATCATGTGAAAGTTCGGGCGGTGTTTGTACAAATTACTGTACCTAGATTGGATCAATTTGGACAAAAAATGCAGCCCGGCTTTCGCAGTGTGAAAAAAATGCTACCTGAAAGTCGATATTTATGGCACCCCAGTAAGGAGTATGTTAAAATTTATCGTGCTATTATTATATTTTTCCTGTCTTCGGATTTTTTTTTTCTTCCATAGTTTGAAATAATTTCCATGAACTGACTTTTTAGCCTTTGTAAGCTGCCTCGTTATCAACTCATGTATTTATGCTTTTCTCTCCTTTATTGAAAATATCTTCCGTCTTTCTTAACGGTAGATTTTCTTTCGTTGGCTGCTGACGTTTGGTTTCTTTGGCGGTATGCATTTGGTTTTCTTTGCGGACGGGACGCTAACCAGTCCCCTGATGTTGCCGAGCAGCTTAATTGTGATAAACTGGGGAAAGAACGTGTTTCCGACCTTCAGCAAGAACTCAAGCATATAAATTTGAAAATTCCAATGAATATTTTAATATAGAAAGATATTTATTTTTCTCAAAAAAGTTGAAAGACATTATTAAAATAATTTTATCGAGCAGCTTAATTTTGATAAACAGGAGAGAGAATGTATTTCCAACTTTCAGCACGAACTTAAGCGTATAAATTTGAAAATTCCAATAATTCTTTTAATATAAGAAGATATTCATATTTTTTTTAGTTGAAAGATAGAATTAAAATAATTTTGTCGAGCAGCTTAATTTTGATAAACTGGGGAAAGCACGTGTTTCCAACCTTCAGAACGAACTCAAGCGTATAAATTTGAAAATTTCAATAAATCTTTTAATGTAACAATAAATTTATTTTTCTCAAAAAAGTTGAAAGTTATTATTAAAGTAATTTTGTCAAGCAGCTTAATTTGATAAACTGGGGAAAGCACGTGCTTTCAATCTTCAGCACGACCTCAAGCGTATAAATTTGAAAATTCCAATAATTCTTTTAATATAACAAGATATTAATTTTTCTCAAAAAAGTTGAAAGATATTATTAAAGTAAATTTATCAAGCAGCTTAATTTGATAAACTGGGGAAAGCACGTGCTTTCAATCTTCAGCACGACCTCAAGCGTATAAATTTGAAAATTCCAGTCAATCTTTCAATATTACAAGACATTCCTTTAACTCATTAAGTCATAAGAAATTATAAGCAATTATGTTGAATTCTATTTTGATGATGTTGTGAAAGATACTCTTATAACCCAAATTAATATGTTTTCTACCTTCATCATGAACTCGTCCCTTATTAAGTTATCAAAGTTTATTTGCTTACAAAGAGAACTTGCTATCAATTTTCTCAAACTGACAAATGTTTCTAAGACTGCGAAGTAATTCACTGCTTTGGAAGTGTGCATTTGTAGGTCAAATTACGGTGCTTCAACTGGGCTGATGCGATTTTGGATGGAATTAAATTTATTCCTTTGTTGTTCACAAGCACATTTGTCCACAAAAGGGTCTCTCGGCGCTGTGCTGAACATGGTATCCATTTAATCAGTATCAAACATGTTTCAAACGATAATTAATTTTCGAAATTCAACTGAGACTGGAAGTTGGTATTGCTTTGTCCAAGTATTTACGAAGTTTCTTGAAGTGTTAGAGCTTTAAGTGCAGTTATTGCTCGAAATTGTTTTCTAAAACCGAATATATTTGTCAATTTAGAGTGACACAATATAAGTGAAATGCTGTAATAAAGTGATAACATGAATCAAAATAACTATTGTTAAGTGTTCCAGTTAAATCAAAAGAACTAACAAATTCCTGAGTATTGGCAGAAGAAGTTTTGAAGCAAAGCCCTTTATTGGGAAATTTTGTTCCCAAACAGAGAAATAAAGTAAAGAAAATAATGTATTTAATGAAAAAAAGGTGCAAATTAAAAGAAAGATAGATATACGGGATGTCAGAAAAGTCTTTGACACCTTGACCCAACAAATTGTCTCATTAATATGTGGTTTGCGTATTTTACAAGTTCGAGAATTTCTTTCGACATTGTAAAAAAGGGAAAAAAGA
The DNA here is from genome assembly GCF_026930045.1 of Uloborus diversus. Classification (NCBI taxonomy): domain Eukaryota; kingdom Metazoa; phylum Arthropoda; class Arachnida; order Araneae; family Uloboridae; genus Uloborus; species Uloborus diversus. The sequence continues at coordinate 49,887,029 of NC_072739.1, read as the reverse complement.
AAAATGTGTCATTTTAAGTAATTTACATTGATGACTGTATCGTCAGATTAAAAACGCGTTTTTCTTGCTATGACGAAACAGCCGTCAATGTTAATTACTTATTATTAAAGCTTAAGTTAATTATGTAATTATAATTATACTTTAAATTAATTATAAAAAATAATAACTACAATTATAATTACTTAAAATTATAGTTAATATTTAATATATATATATATATATATATATATATATATATATATATATATATATATATATATATATATATATATATATATATATATATATATATATATATATATATATATATATATATATATATAACAGGAGATATCCAACCATATAAAAAAAAACAGAAAAATGAAGGAAGTAAATCTTTTGCATAAAGAAGCAAAACCATCAGCAACAATTTTTTCTTGGTTGTATATTTGCTTGACATGCACACTTTAGCCTTAAATCTTCTGTTTAAATAATAGTAGCGGAGCCAAACTCGCGTACATGTATCAATTTACTCAGAGAAAGTACATATGTAACGCATATAAATTTAATCTTCATAAATGGCTATTAACATTCCTTCCAACGAGTAACATGTAACGTAACCTTTAAATAAATCCTAAGCACAGATATGAGATTTTAATTATGGCTATTATTTGAATGGCGTTTCATGGATATGCTGGCGCGCTTAAGTTAAGGAAATAAATAGCAGCTCTCTGTTTTATTGGTTTCTTCCTCGCTGCTTTTTATTGCATTGAGACACTTGTTTAGACTCGAACATGAATTTTGTGATTTAGGACAGCAGCTGAATAAAGTATTGCATCAGCTTTTAGTGAGCTTTTGTGTCACCTGCCAGTTTGCATTGCCTGACTTTTATATTTTGTGCAGTAAATAGTCACTAGCTGACGCTGAGCAAAACATTGTTGTTATTGCAATATTTACTAGGCACTGAAAGGTTTATTAGTTATTTCGAAAAGGAATTCAGTGCAAGCAATTACTACAACCTTTAAAAAATATAGTTATTATTATTCATACAACTGCGAAATATTATTTTAGATTTATTTATTTGTTGTTATAATTATTATTTAAAAATAACTCGCTTCAACATCCAGAAGGATAAAAAAAATTTCTTTGTTTGGAGCAGCTGCTAAGTAAAGTAATGAATTAGCTCTTATTACTTTTTTGTGTCACATGGAAGTTCACAGTGCCTGACGTTTAGGAACACTCTCTTAGGCTCTTTAGGAACATATATATATATATATATATATATATATATATATATATATATATATATATATATATATATATATATATATATATATATATATATATATATATATATATATATATATATATATATATAATCATTATTATTATTTAAAGTTAACTCATTGTGACGATTAAAATTGCCTGTGTTTATTTGGAGCAGCTGCTGAATAAGTATTGTATCAACTTTTTTCTAACTTTTGTGTCGCCTGCAAGTTCACAATACCTGACATTTATATTTTGTGCTGTAAATCATCACTAGCTGGCTCTTTAGAAACAGATAAAGCTAAGCAAAACATTATTGTTATTGCAATATATACTGGGCACTGAAAAGGTGTCAATCAATTAATATAAATTTCAAAATAAATTATTATTTTTATTAGTCGTAAAACTGCATATAATTATTTTAGATTTATTTATTTATTATTTTATCTTGAAGTTAAATCTTTTCGACATCCAGAATGATTAAAACTGCTTGTCTTTAATGTTATTATTGATATAGGGATTTTTTAAATTTAATTTTTATCGTTTGAAGTATAAAAGAAAACCCCACAGAAATTACTTAAAAACTGGAAATATGAATTAATTCCGCTTCTTTAGCTACATCAAAAGTCTGTCAATACGCACTTTTAAAGGAATGTGGGATATCAATTTTTTTATTAATAACTTTAAGCTATTAATGATTTTAAGTAAAGTATAGAAAATTTGGTATACCACATTCATTTTATAGTGAGTATGTACGGACTCTTGAAGTAATGAAAGAAACGGAATTAATTTGTATTTTAATAAATTAGTTTTGCTTTATTTTTTCTTTAGTGATTCAAAATTCTATCTTATGACTCGTTAGTTTCAGATTTAGAATTATTTTATCATTTATTTGCTTATGAAAAATGATTAAAATGAAATTATTGCTATTATTCGTCTTCAATTTAACTCGTATGATTCCTTCGTTTTTTAAACCAATTTAACATATTTCATCAACAAGTTAAATTGTTAAAAGTTTTATTGCATTGAGTTTTTTTATCTACACCTAATACAACTAATTTTACTTAAATTTCGTCCTGCTTTGCAAAACCCCTTTAAAGCAAAGGCTAACCTAAAAGCCATTTTACACCTAATAAGGTAGGTTTATTATTTATCCACCTTGTTTAGTGTTTGAAACTGTTTGTTATGTCATAAAAAATGATGAGAAAAATATCACTTAGAATAAATTTAGCAACATAACTTTCCTAAATGTAACATTACCTTATCAAGAAATGTTTCCGACAAAGAATTGCATTTTAAATTCCTCCGTTACTAAATTTGGTCAGATAAAATATTCATTTGTAGACTAAAACAGTAGACCATAAATAAAAAACACTTTAAGCTTACAGACCAGTTTTCTTAATTGCGTTTTGATACACTTACGAATGATCTCGTGTTCCAGTGGGATCTGGCCCAGCACCTGCATAATTATCAGAATCAAAACCAGAATGTTGATGCTATGGTTAGACCCATCATTTCAAAATTTTTCAAGGGGTTTGCCTTCAATACATTTCAATAGGAATAAACTAGTCGACCCGTGCGGAACTCCGCACTGTGCATCGAATCGTTTCATAAGGTATTTCGCTCTTTAAGAATTTCAAAGGAAGAACATTATGAAGAAGAACCGAAAAAAAAAGTAAGCGCAGAAGAGAAGGCATGTAATTTAAAGACATCAGTAACAAAACCTCGTTAAATACAACGTTGTGATAATTTGATCATCGCTCACCTTTTGGTCGTACATATTTTCAACTCAAACATAAATATCATTAAAAGTGTGACTGAGTAGTGACTCGTGAAAAATCAATAATTGTGCATGTAAAAAAACAGGTTGTGGCAAATACAGTCCTGCCCATGTAAGCATATGACGGGAAAAAAGGAAACATTAAAGAGATATTTATTGGCACGGATTCGAATTGGTGCCATTCTGATTAACAGACCCACACCCCAACAAACCTAACAATTGCGCCTTCCTTTTCGAAAGCTATTTATTGAAGGCATGCGTAATAAAAAAACTGCAAAAAAGCTTTTTGCCAAAAAAAAAAATAATAATAATAAGAGCATGCTTCTATGTTTTGTCATTAACCAGCATGATACGATTTAAAATTATTCGCAAAGCATGGAATTTGATTAAAGAAGGACGAAGATCTCACGTAGCGATTGAAACGAACATTCTAGAGAAGTAATAAATTAGATTGAAAATGAGTGTTTTTATCTTTGAATATTGAACTATTTCACATAGAAGGTTGCTTTAATCGTTACGGCTTAAATATCCGCACATGTTTCTCTTTTAATCGAAGACTTAAAATTCAAAACCAAAACCAGTTGAACTGAGTCCGTTTTTTAAGTGTAATTTTTCGAACGAAGACAAAATGTATTTTTTTTTCAGCAGAAAGCAGAGGAGTAGAAAATGATTTCTTGCTAATGAATATGATAATAATTTTAATGCTTTATATCGTATTCGTGCGAATAAAAAATTAAAGGTTTACTGGGTGAAACTCGTAGTTTTAATTTGGCGTAGTATTTTTTCATTTTTACAAAAGGTCGAACACTGCTATTAGAAACATCTACATTTCAGCATACAATGAAAATGTTTTTCTGCACAAAACGGATTTCCTTTAGGTAAATCTAATACTTTTTTATGCTTACATTATGCTGAGAGGTCTGGATGTAGTCAAAGCTTAAAAAAAAGGAAGAACACCCTTCAATTAACTGTCAACTTATCCGAATGATAACTGCAGCCTGCCTAAAGGAGTCGAAACACCAAGTAGCATTCCCACTGCATTTATTTTATTACGTTTGTATGTTATGAGTACATGTAATGCGTAATACTAATATAAATTTCATATTATATCGGACAGCCCAAACTTGCTCGAAGTTCAGATAGTTTATAGCCGAACGCTCTACCGAAAAAAACTTATCAATTTAACCGAACAACTTAGTCCAGTGCTTTTAAGCTTTATTAAAATATGAACACACACACAGGCTATTTTTTTTTTTTTTTTTTTTTTGCCGAAAGCGACGTAAAAAATGGAAAACTGCATTAGAATTTTACTTTTAAAAATGCATAAGAACTACAGGCAGCATCAAGGTTCTGAAACAGCAAGGGGCGTTTTAGAAAACTTGATTTTTCGACCGTAAGCCTATTTTTCTTCATTAGCCAGCCTGATAAGTTTTAAAATGAGAAGGGAATAATATATATGATAAGATATTGAAGAAAAAAATTTTTATTCTTGAAAATTTTTACAATTTGTTACCGCAGGCTGCTTGAACCGTTAGAACTTAGATGGCAGCACGTGTTCATCATTTAACAGCACGGTTAAAATACAAAATAAATTGAATTATGCTCTTTTTTAAGCGTAGCTTTTCGAATGTAGTAAAATGTGATAAGCTATTTGTTTTTTTTTTTTTTTTGCAAAAAGAAGAAAAAAATATATATTTTACCCTTCAAATTGAGGTAGTAATTTTTTTATTTGTACAAAGAATCAAAAACTCATTAGAAGAATATATATTTCAATATACGATTTATTATTTTTTTCTGAACAAAAAACAGTTCTATTGTAGTCTGAAATCTTAAACCTGTTACTTATATTTTCGCTTACATTATGCTTTAATTTTCTTACCAGAGCCAAAGCTTAAAAATAAAAAAAAAACGTACAACTCAGAAGTAATTTAGCACGAAGTCACTTCAAGTTTTCATATCAGCAAGTAGCGTTTCCTTCTCATTTATTCTATTTCTTCATAGTTGTTATCCACTTAATTAAGTGTTCATGTAATGCGCGATATTTCTCTAATTTTTTGTTGCAGATTGTCCGGACGTGGTCCCGAACACGCATTTTCCTGGTTACGAAGAGAACGCTCTGCCGATCAAGCTATTCAGCTCTGTCGGTCATAGCTCAAATTAAAGTTATAAGTTTAACCGAAAACCTCATTCTGGTTCTTTAAAACAGGTTTTTCGGCTGAAAAAAACAATTTTTAGACCGTGGGTCTATTTTTCGTCAGTAGCCAGCACCATAAGCTTTAAAATAAGGCGTAAATCAAAGAAATCGATCAAGAATTGATGAAAATCTGGCGTAGAAACCAAAAACAGGCTACAGAAATAATATATAAGGATAGCGTTACTAAAATCCAGGGGGTGTCAATTGATTACCCAAATTACGAGCCTGGCTATGATACCAAATGAGTCAGCTGTTCAAGTATACTGTAGTGGTATTTGCCGAGTGATACAAACGTCAGGAAGAACTTTAAAAAGGGATAATTCAAAAACGGATAAAGATAAAAGTATGCGGTTTGCACTAAGCGGAAGGAAAAGATGCCGGGTTTTATTTTGTTACGAAACAAAAATAGTTATGTTGATGACTAACAGATGGCGTGTTCGGATTTTTGAAGCAGGATCGTGCAAAAGCAACAAAGGATATAAAAAGGAGTAACGGCGGCAGTTAATGGCAGTTGAAGCTTACAAGCAATCAAAGTGCTATTCACAGATAAGAAAGCCCTTTTAGTAAGACTGTATTATAAAAATTTGGGAGAAATGACAAACAGAACTATTTTGTTTCGTTCCCACACGAAACCCGGCTTCTTTTCCTTTCGTTCAGTACAAAACGAATCATTTTATATTTATTCGTTTTCGAATTATTCATTTTTTAAGTTTGTCTGACTTTTGGATCACCCTGTATTTCAAAAGTACTACGTTCAGTTTCCGTAAACGTGAAATACAGTCGAACTCGCTTATAATGAGTGCGAAAGAACTGCGAAAATAGGGATATTTGTTTGTTTTAACGAAGTAGTCGCAAAAAGCGGGTACGTGAAAAAAATCATGAAAATCCTTATTTAAATTGTGTTGTTTGTTTCTATTCCCGCACAGTACCAAATCTGGTTAATTTGTTCGGAACTGTCTTTTATCTCACTTTTATACTTTTATTTTTCGAGGAATACTTGTGACCGGAAAAAACATAGGGGTTTGCTTTCGATAAAAAAAAAAAATGCTACAATTCAAAAACCACGGAATATGTTAAAGCTGGAGTATACTTTTTTTTAATGTTCGTTTTAAGCGGTATTTGCTCTTCAAAAGTGAGTTATGCACCTATAGATTTAACATTGTACCAATCGAGAATTCGTATGAATCAGGGCTCGTTACAAGCTGGTTGGATTGTATCAACACCAAAGTTGTTAATTAAAACCTTAATAGAGAGAAATCTGTTTTGTGTTCTACCTAAACGCGACACAAGTTTCCATCCTGAAAACATGAAACAAAATTATCCTCAGCTGCCAAACATGCAATTACCGAGCAGCATTTCATACTAAATTCCATCTAAATGGGGAAGAAGGAAAAAAAAGATGCCTCTGCCATCATCATTATCGTAACTATCATTCACTTTCGAAAATATATTTTCGTCTGCAAATTCGCGATGATGTGAATTTTCTGCAAAAATGTCTTATCTCCAGGCGAAGATGACTCGCAATCTTTCCCCAAAAAAAGGGAAATTTGCGTGGGAGGAGAAAAACACGATGGAGCATGATATCTTCTCCGGGATATATATATATATATATATATATATATATATATATATATAGTTTACTGAATCAATGAATGGTAATGCCAAAGAATGGATTACGTATCGAGTAACGACGGCATCAGGATTCAAATCTATGGGAGGAAATAGCTGTGAAGTATGCTAGGTAAAATTTCCTAATTTTTTTTTTTTTTAAATGACTCTTATTCTTTGTGCTGAAGATTGAGAATTGCATTTATTTAAATTACGGATTATTTTAGAATCTAAGGCAGTGTTTCAACGTTGATTCTATTTTTATTCTTTTTAGAAACTTTTGTTAGACTTGGAAGAAAATGTTAACCATTGATAACTAAACAATGTTAGCAAATGAATAAGCACATTATACAGAATGCGTAGTTGAATAGATGAATTGTACTTCGAAATGTGTTTTTTTTTTTCCGTCATTTTTTATTTTTCGAGGAATATTCAGGGCCGGAAAATCATCGTTATTTACATCTTCAACTTCGAAAACGAGCTGATGTGTGCATCACATGACTTCCTTTTACACCAATTTAATGTTATTTCTCTATTATTGCAATTTTAATGTGATTCTCTCTCTAACTCTCTAAATATCACCAACAATGGCTACATTAAAACCAGATTTAAAAAAAAATAGCCAAATTTGTCGCCAAGTTGGCGAAAAAATTTGGCAACAAAACGGCTACCAAAAGACTGGCGATATATCGCCAAGTGTCCGCCAAATTGTAACACCACTTGAGTTTGCATCGAAATTAACAATGAATTCCCCCCAAAAAGGGGCAAAAGTCCCCGTTAGAAACACCCGAATGCAACCAAAAAAGGAGGTGCACAACTAAACCTCACTAGGAGTCTACGTAACAAATTTCAACTTTCTAGGACATTACGTTCTTGAGTTATGCGACATACATACGCACATACGTACATACAGACGTCACGAGAAAACTCGTTGTAATTAACTCGGGAAACTTCAAAATGGATATTTCGAGCGTCTATACGTTCTTAGGTACATATGTACGTGTGGTCGGGTCGAAAAAAAAAACTCAGCATTCATTTGGGGGTGAGCAAAATGGAAATTAAGGCCGATTTTTGAGTGAACATTTTTTCGCGAATACAATACTTCCTTTTTTGTAAAAGGAAGTAAAAAAGAGTCACCACTGAGCTGAATATATGTTTTTTTAATCTCATTCTTATAAAATAACAAATCAGGAATGGCTAGGTATATTTGGCAGGAGAACAATTAATTTATAAGAAGCACAAAAAAAAAAAAAAAAAAAAAAAAAAATCGTCGCCAAGTTGGCGAAAAAACTTGGCGACCAAAAGCTTGGCGATACGTCACCAAGTGTTTACCAAATTATAACACCACTTAAGTTTGCATTGATATTAACAATGATTTCCCCCCAAAAAGGTGCAAAAGACCCCCTTAGGACCATCCGAAAGCAACCAAAAGGGGAGGTGCACAACTAGACCCCACTACGAGTCTATGTACCAAATTTCAACTTTCTAGGACATACCATTTTTGAGTTATGCGAGATACATACGCACATACGCACATACGCACATACACACATACGCACATACATACAGACGTCACGAGAAAAGTCGTTGTAATTACCTCGGTGATGGTCAAAATGGATATTTCGCGTGTCTATACATTCTTAGGCACTTTTCCGCATGTGGTCGAATCGAAAAAAAAACTCAACATTCATTTGGGGGTGAGCAAAATGGAAATTAAGGGCGATTTTTGAGTGAAAATTTTTTCGCGAATACAATACTTCCTTTTTTGTAAAAGGAAGTAAAAACGGTTTTCTATTACTCAAAAACTATGAAGTGTAATACTTGAAAATATAGTTGGTTGCAAATTATGCTGTTTATTTTTGCAATCTTCATAGCAATTGAATGCTGTAGTATTTGTTACAGGAGGAAACATAAATATTGATAGTTAATAAACGAATGAATTAACATTTAATCATCTGTTGACAAATAGGATTATTCAAATTGTTTATAACTATCATAGATTTGAGTTTTCTATTAGGGATATAATATGTAGAAAAAGTAGTTATTCTATACAAAAGAGCATTATAGACAGAAACAGTGTTCGTTTCAAAAGTAATTCTCATTTTGCTGTAAAGCCTTGTAAATAAATAGTCGTAATACTGTTCGTAGGATTTTTAACGTCAATATTCCATATGAGGCAGTCTTAAGCAAAGGAATGCAAATAGCAAAATTTAAATGCACCCTAAACTGAGCTATATATTATACTTTAAATTTTAGCTGTTCAAATATTTTATGAAAGTTATCGTTGTCAACTAAAATAATTACTTTGCACAACTAAAACACAATTTCATTATCATTTCATTAACACGCAGCTAAAATTTCACCAGAGCTTAACACACAAAGGGCATCCTCAGTGACACAATTATGCAAAACCAAATTCACAGTGTGCCTAAAGTAAATGAGTTTATTTCTATGAATAAAAATTATTCAGTTTTGAAACTAATTTTCTGAATGAATACTTTCTCTTTCATAATGCTTTCTCTTTATACTTCTAATAAAGGAAGCAATTTAAATGCTTAAGATGACAAAGTTATTGGTTGTTAGACGAAGAACGAATTACATTATTGTAAATCATAATGTTTCCAGTTCAGATACAAATTTTCATAAACTAAACTTTTCTTACATTTTTTAACAATGAATTTTCAATAAAAAACTAAGTAATTAATTTTCATGATTAGGATTGATTAGTGGATAAAAATTACCAACTTTTCATGAATTACGAGAGGGAGAAAAAATAAAATAAGAAGGAAATAGGGTAAATATTTTTTTCTAGTTTAATGACAATTATAATATGAAGAGCAATATACTAATTAGAAAATTATCAGAGCATCCGTATATGTTTAATCAGTACACTACAATATTAAATTATTGATAGGTATTGTATAGACTGTATGTAAACTTCTTTCTAAAATTTACTACGTAGTTAATAAAACGCAGCATTTTTTAATAATCTAAAAAGTTTTTTTTTTTTTTTTCGTTTACTTAGAATAGGCATAGTATTTTATTTAAATTTCTTGCAGAAAACGACTTGCATTCATTACTAAAGTTTTCATTAAGCTTGTCCACTGCGTCTTTGGCACTACGTATATTTCTGAATGAAGTGATACGTAATTAAGTAAACGCAAATTACTTAGTTAACCGACAAGATTTATGTCTGATTATTTTAAACTAGTAAACTAGTTTTGAAATATCCATAAATATTTACCGACATTCATCTGCATTAAAAGCTATTTCTTTAGTTTCTCGCTCTTTAAATGAATGATTTTCTAAATGTTAAGCGATATTTATATCAGTCTAAAAATACTTTATCCATAATTATTTCGAAGGTTTATTTCTAAATATCTTTCATTCATTAATGATGTAAAAATTATAATTTTGTTAAATGTATAGTATCGCTTTAATTTAAGAGTCAATGAAAGTAGTAAAATTTTATCTTACTTTTGAAGAAAGCTTTTAAGTCTAAAATACTTTTACCAAAAATTTTCGGTTTGAAAGTTATTTTAAAAGCAAACATCATTGAAATATCATGCAACACGTAAGATCAAAGCGGTTTTTTAAAGTTATTTCAGTCTGTATTTAAGTTACGTTTAATTTTTTAAATCGTATTTATTTATTAGATATAAAAGTGTACTTTTACATTAATAGTTTAGCTGTACAGATAAAACTTTAGCTTTTTCTAAGAAATTATAATTATTTAACGCGATACTTAAACTATTCAAATGAGTTTTACTCTTCGTTTTTAACCTTAAAAAATTCTGGAGTGCTGCTTGTTGATATTCATGTGACAGTGGAAAGTTAAATGTTTTAAAAATAACTTTAAGTTGCACTTGAATTTCATATTTTAACATATTTAATTATTATATTATTCTATTTTATCACTTACTAACGGTACCCGCACAGCTTTGAACCGTAGTAGAAAATTAAAAGGTCATTCGGTTGTCCTGTATATTTACAAATAATGGATGATGATTTTCTCGCCAATTAGCTCACCCTTGTTATGGTAATTTGCTCGTTCAAGCTATGTTAATTTGCTCGTACACGTTATGGTAATTTGATCGCCCACGTTAAGGTAATTAACTCGTCTACGTTGTGATAATTTACTTGTCCATGCTATGATAACATGCTCGGTAAAATGTTCTTACACTTGGAATGGAAAAAGAACGAAATCGAATTTTCGAAAAATCGCTTCGAGGTGCACTGCAAGCCCCCATGCTACGAACTAATTTTGTGCCGAATTTCATAAAAATCGGCCGAACGGTCTTGGCGCAATGCGCGTCACAGCCATCCGGACATTGAGACATCCGGACATTCAGCTTTATTATAAGTAAAGATTTTAAAGTAATTATTATTCAACTTTTATTTCATTTTCTTCTTTTTCTTATTTATTCTTATTATCATTTATACTTTAACAACTCATTTTAATTTAATGTATTTTTTTTGGAACATTTAATAGTATTTAACGTTAGGAATTGTTTATGAAAACGGAAAGAAGCAGAAAGCACCATTAAAAGGCAATTTTAAAATGTAACACTTGCTTTTTAATAAATAAAGTACTAATGTTCACTCTATTTTCAACATTAAAAATTTATTCTTGTCCTTAGATGATACCTATCTAGTAACAACCTAACTATTATTGACGGAAGAATAACTTTAAGAAAATTTTAAACAACTAGACAAGTACTCTCGTGAAGATTACATATTTCGTTTTAGATAGTTGGATAAGTAGCTTAGGAACTAGTACATTTGTTAAAGAAGAAACATTTATGTCTTAAGTCAAAAGATAGAATTTCCGCTGCATAATGAAAGATTTTTTTTAAACATTTAGCACGCTGTAGAAAAGTTAGTATTTCTACAACATTCTCTACGGGATAAGTGTCACTTAAATATAATTTTGTTTCTGAGGCACGTAAAATGTGTCCGCATTTTCTCAGAAATATTACTTAATTTGTTGCTAAGCTTTTGAGATAAAGTTTTTTACTCAACAACAGTTTAGAGGGCAAGACGTTATTTAGAGTTTTAAATAGTACTTGAAAATGACTTTTGGGAATTCTAATAAAAAGTAACGTTGATTTAGTTTATGAATCAAACATTAGATTTGAAAGCCTTCTTAAATATTTTTCAATGAGTTTAGTTGCATGATCAGGTATTTCTCTCAGTGAACTTTGTTGGTTTAAAATTGTGCCCAGTTTCAACAATGATTTTTTTTTTAATTAATCACGGCAAAACATTTATATTTTGTATTTTCAAATGTACTGCAGTCCACAACTATTGCTAGCTTAAAAAATCATTTTGTGCATAAATTTCACTGAATTATTTCAGGGTTTTTTTCTGTGTAATTTTCTGTGTGTCTTTATAATTCTGAACATCGCTAGTTTTGAATTTTGCTTCTAAAATCTTTAAGACAAACAACACATTAATTTTTACAATATAATCCTTTTTTGTATTTGCTACTGAAGAAGCTCTTACGACCAAACGGCACGAATTTGAGGGTCACGGATTTGGACAAAATTCTAGCTATAGGTCCATTTCCACTTCATATGAGTGCAGGCAAAGCGGTTTGACTGCATAGGCCCTAGTTTTTCTGACACGAGAATCCAAAGTTGCTAGTTGGGCTCCAGATTTGCAATGGCATTTCGGCTGGAATTTCAAAATTCAACACTATGTTCGATCTCCCAACACCTTTGTCATTTTTTTTTTTTTTTGGTAAATTGAGTATAAGGGGGAACACGTATTTATTTATGAGCATTAACTAAGCTTACTCAAAAGTCAAAACATTTTTTTTGTTTTGTGCCATTTGCAAACTATTTCATTTGCAAACGAAAAATATCCTTTAACTATGTTATTTTAGCATACAAGTTATTGAAATTAAAAGAAGTAGCCAATTTGAACAGCTTATTAAAAATTAGTATTCAACGTAATTGATTCAAAGGTAAGCGTCGCTCATAATGCAGTACAATAGCAGAAAAAGCGATAAAAATGGTAATTTTGGACTTTAAAGGAAATTCCAATGCATTTCTAGGTCCAAATTATCAACTTGGACCCCCGTTGCAGTCGAACTAGGGCCTATGCAGTCAAACCGCTATACTTGGGCTCATATCTAGTGGGAATTGACCTATATCTAGAATTTTGTCCAAATCTGTGACCCTCAAGGTCGTGCCGTTTGGTAGTTAGATATAAAGGGTGTATCAGTACAGCATTTACAAACTTTCATTGCAGATATAGTGCACCTAGACTATGGGAAATCACATAGCAATGTATGGTTGGAATCGCTTTCCTGACGCGATAGTGAAGACACAAAGCACAAGAAAACCATGACATGAATAAGAGGAGAAAACACGTTTTACTATTTTTAATACAGCAAAAACACTGGTACGTTTTTGTCTGGTGTACACGATAGATGTTGCTACGTAAACCGAAACATCAGATGATGGTGCATGCTGACATGCGGTTTTTGTTACTCCGGGAAGTCCGGGACACGCCTGGTATCTACGCTAACGTTCGATCTTCAATGCGCCGGAAATGTGAGGCATGCATCATGGCCCGGGGTAGTAATTTTGAACACCTAGTTTGATGACGATCGTTGTCTCCTTGATGTTCTTTTTTCTTAGTTTTTTGCTGTACTAAGGTTAATAAACATGTTTTATTCGTTCGTATTTGTTTGTCCTATTCGTGTCTTGTCGTTTTAAAGATTTGAGTCGTCACTACCACGCCAGGAAAGCGTTTCCGATTATACATTGCTATGTGTTTTCCCATCGTCTAGTCGTATTCCATCTGCCCTGAATGTCTGTAAACGCTGTACTGTTATCAGGGGTGATTGTGTTCTGGTATTTTACCGAATTTCCGGTATTTTCCGACGTATTTCCGGTATTTTTATGTCCGAAAATACCGGAATTATGTTTGTTTTTTTTTTGTTATGCTTTTATCTCCCTACCTCCGCAATTTTTTAAAATTATATAATACTCATCAAATATACCTGCAAGAGCCTTAAGATGTACACCTTTCCCTTAAGATGGACAAATAAATGTCAAGATAATTTGTATACCAGCTCAAAAGTAACTTTGTAACCCATTAAAAATTTAATCACATGTACACACAATATTTTGACTCAGAACTATTTAATACTATGGCAAAGGTGCACTTAAGTAATAAGGGTCAAAGATTACCCCCCCCCCCCGGTCTCGCTTTGAAACTTTCAGGTATTTTTTGATGAACTCACAATCACCCCTGTGTTATACCCTGTATATACCTGTATATATTACTGGTAAAATTTTGCTGTTGCGGGAGCTCAAAGATGGCGAGTGCTAGCATCCTTTCCAGCTACAGCCTCTGTGAAACGATGAAAGTCATGCGCGGTGTATTGCGTGAATAGGATCTAGATCATGGAATCGTGGTCCCTTTCCCTTGCCTTATGATACAATTTTAAGTTTATTGAATTTGATGGTTAAAAATTTACAAGGAAACTTTAACGAGAGCGATTATTAAAACAGTCTCTCAACAGTGAAATGGTTAAAAAAGGGGAAATTTTCCTAAATGGGAAAACCGAAATATTGCTCATTTGAATAAAATTGTGTTTGTTTTAGCAATTCTCAAAGAAAGGCTGTGTAAATATTTTTAGAACGGAAACGAATTTGATTGTTAAAAATTTACATCGAACTAATAGCAAGAACGATCAATAAAAAGTGTCTCAACAGTGAAATGGTTTTAAAAAAAATAAGAATTTTCCTAACTGGAAACCCCGGAATATTACTCATTAGATCAAAATTATATTTTTGCTAAATATGTTTTTAAAAAATGCATTATTGTATGTATTTTTAGATCGTAAAATTTAGTACTTTTTTTTTCACTGCCAGTTAAATTCAGGTTTATACGATATTCTAAGCTGCATGCTAAAAGAAGCCATTTTTTTTCAGTTTCACTGCGCTTCTTTTGAAAATGGTGGGTGGTATTAGGGATTATACGAAATTCCTAAGAATGTGCTTTCATTCAAGTTTTTTTTTTTTTCCACATTTTTTGGGCTAAATGCTTCAGTGTTCAAAATGGCAAACCCGAGATCTTAAGCTGTTACTTCGGATTTCGTCCAAATTCTTCGATTTTCTTAGAGAATTCCCCCAAGGTTCAAAAGCACATTTCCAAACGAAGAAACGCCGCAAAAAGGAACTATTCAGCTGATCTTAAAGGCCGATGATACCATTTAATCCGCCCATAGAAATCTCAACATATACCAGCGAATAGGAATTAATGTTTTGGGAATAAGGGACTAAATACGGATTGTGATGAAGTAATACCTCATCCGAGCTGTTAATGGACAGATTAAGCGTAAATTAGATCATTTCTGCTGGGAAATATCCTTTGAGAAAATGAGAAAAGATACTTTGTTTCTTACGAGAATAAAGCATGCTTTTTATGTGTCAAGAAGGAAATGGAAACATGTTGTATATTGTTTTAGAAGTTATCAAACAGAAAATGTGTTGTATTTTACACCATTTCTAGAAAGAAAAATATCCCAAGAAACAATGATGACAGTTTTTCCTTCTTCATATTAATCAGGTTGCCTATAGTTTAAATTAATTCATTGAAATAAACAATTTTAATCGTGATTTAAAAAAAATATTTTTTTAATTATTGGCTTAAAAGAATTTAAACTCAAGATCTAGAAATCCTCTATTAAGTTATAAATTTCATAAATTCTGCCTTTAAAAAAAATCAGTTCAACCTTTTTTCTTCTTCTTTGCTTTTGACCCTTCGGCTTATTCTCGTTCGGAAATTCTTATGTATTCAAAGTCTCTCTACGCACTCCACCCGAAAATTCAAATTTTTTGTTAGTGACCAACGGAAAGTACACACTTTGAAGTTGGTGGATTTTTTTTCTTCTTTTAATAGCAGCCACTTCATTCGCGGGGTTTTATGTAGTCCTTTTTGAAGGAAACCAATAGCGCAATCATGGTTCTACCATAAAAAGATGTGTAAAAAAATATAGGCGAATGAGGCCTGTTGCTACACATTACGCAATGCATACACGTTACCTGAAAAAAAATAGACTTAAGTAGAGCTTGTCTTAGCTCATATGTCATCCCCCATAAGTTATAAAACCATGACATACACGTTTATTTTAGAGGCATAAGAAGTTCTTGAAAAGCGGTGTTCGAATTGCGGCTCAAGGACCATATGTGACTTCCAAATGTGACCTAAATTCATTTCTACAGAAAAGACTTACAAAATTGATATTGCATGAAAATGTGTATTTTTGTTTTATTTACTTCAAAATCTAATGTCTATGAATATCATTTCAAATGCAGTCAAAATTTAATGTATATGAATACCATATCAAAGGTCGTAAACATCTAATCTGTATTAATATCATATCAAATACCATCAAAATCAAACGTTTATAAATATTGGATTTAATTCGATAAAAATGTAATATAATGCCATCAAAACCTAATATGTATTAAAATCATATCAAATACCATCAAAATCTAGCATATATAAATAATTAAATGCCACAAAACTCTAATGTATATAAATATCATATCAAAGGACATCAAATTCTAACGTATAGAAATATTATATCCAATGCCATAAAAATCTAGTGTCTATGAATATCATATAAAATACCGCCAAAATCTAATGTCTATGAATATCATGTCAAATGGCGTTAAAATCTAATGTACATGAATATCAAATCAAAGACTATCAAAATCTAATATGCATTAATATCATATCAAATACCATCAGAACCTAATGCATATAAATATTATATCAAGTGCCTTAAAAATCTAATGTATTATATAGTTTTGTCAAATTCTCTAATAAATATCTAGTAAATTTGAAACTGCAGTATATCGATAAGGTATTCGATGCAAGCTTGTAGGTCTGCCCGCAGCTATGGCTAATGAAGGTAACGTAAAATCTAACATCAGTTGCAAAAGAAAAAAAAATATAGGAAAAGAACAAGCCTTTCAATTTTTTCCCTATTCTAGAATAATGAATGAGGGAAAAGGATATCATTGATATTGGTTTTTTAACATCGGTTTCAGGTATTAAGGGATCACATAATGCCCCAATAGAATGGCGTTTGCAAGGAAATGCCTTTTGAAAAAGGAAATAAATTTCCAGTTCATTGCTCGTTTTTAGAAAAACAAGAGATGCATAAAAGGGATTGAGAAGATTATACTTAATTGGTACTTTGTAACTCCTGTGGAAAATAAAGACGTTTTAAAGTTACATCTTTATATATATATATATATATATATATATATATATATATATATATATATATATATATATATATATATATATATATATATATATATATATATATATATATATATATATATATATAATAGCCAATGATCGAGTAACGGTCCTGACATCATAAACAATGAAACTCGCGCCACGGCAAGATAATTTGATTATACGTTTCGGTAATGTTTAACATACAGGGAAATAAAGTAAGAAAAACAACGTTAAAAAAAAGCACAAATTTGCCAATTACAGCAGACGCGTGTTTCGGCGATACAGGGAACGCCTTTTTCAATGCAAAAGTAATGTGCTTATGGATGAAAAGACATCCGACAAAAGCGGCGTTCCCTGTAACGCCGAAATACGTGTCTGTGTAATTGGCAAATTTGTGCTTTTTTTAACGTTGTTTTTCTTATTTTACTGTTCAGCACAAAGGTATTCATTTATCATACAGGGAAATACTTTATTGTGACAATTCTGAACTGTATCCGGTAGCTAAATTTTTTTTTCTAGTAAGACTGTCATTTCAGGGGAATGAAGAAACGAAAACGTGGTCCACAATGAACGCTATATCTACTGGAGTTTAGAGTTCCTTTACTGGAGCTAGGGTTACAATTTCAACTATCAAAATATCACCAAACAAGCAATTGCTTCTTTCGAATGTAGAAGCAATTTTCACCCGTCACATCTTCACAGGCGATTATCTAGTGCTTATAAATAGAAACTAATAAAAAAAAGTTTGATATAAACGTA
This sequence comes from Uloborus diversus, assembly GCF_026930045.1. Classification (NCBI taxonomy): domain Eukaryota; kingdom Metazoa; phylum Arthropoda; class Arachnida; order Araneae; family Uloboridae; genus Uloborus; species Uloborus diversus. The sequence continues at coordinate 49,869,168 of NC_072739.1, read as the reverse complement.
AATGATTTATTTATATAAGAATTAAATATTTCTTTCGAACATAGTTCTACACTTATCTGGTAACAGATTTTCTGTGATATTATGACGTTTTAACTGAGCTTACTACAAGGATAAAAAATTTAACCTAACGATGTGCTTTAAAAACACGTTAGGTCCATTAAATCATTGAAACTTTATTTTTTCGTCGAGACAGGGCAGCTGTTCTTGACAAACTACAAAATCAATATTTTGATAATAAGAGGTCAAAACATCATCTGCTAAAAAAATGCAAAAAAAAAAAAAAAAAAAAAACATGCACTGAGTGTATAATAAAATTTCTGAAAACATATTGTCATTTTCCTTCAGTAAAGTTACTTCACGCTGCTTTAATATATCCATTTTTAAGAATGTTTAAACTGATATTATCACTGAATAGAAAACTGCCTCGGGTTTAAAAAAATCCATTTTTGGCTCAACTCCAAATGATACTGATTCATATCATTTCTCGTCTATTTACAACAGCTTTAAACCAATTTTTATGGTCCAAAAATATTTTGTTTACTATTTTTAAATACAGCTATATTGAGATACTTGAAGAAAACGAGTTTTCAAAAAAATTATTTTAATGTTACTTGAAAGTCTATCACCATTTAGTATCTTATTTATTTTTTTGTATTGCATTTTTCAGTAATAGCAATTATAAGTTTAAAAAAAAAACAATTTCCGAATAATTTGTAAAAATGCAAAACACATTTCTTCAATAAGCGATTTTCAACTTGCATTTTTGAAAATAAATAACCCAACTGGAAAATTAAATTATTATTCTCTTGAAGGCAGTAAAATGTTAAGAGTTCATTAAGTAAAGAAGTATTGCACACACGTGTCACAGAACTTCAAAAGTTTTTTTCCGCAGCAAGTGTATGCAAAATAAATTTGACAAAAATAGTGAACGAAAAGTAAAAAAAAAAAGATCAATAATGTCAAATATTATTTACTGAAACAAATGCTAAAAAAAACGCGAAAAAAAAGTCAAAGAACTAGAGCAACTAAAACAGTGAGTTTTCTCAAAAATATTTTAATGTTACTTGAAAGTCTGTCACCATTTAGTATCTTATTTATTTTTATGTATTGCATTTTTCAGTAATAGCAATTCTAAATTTTAAGCACAACCTTGATGCAAAGCAACATTTGAAAGTAAAGTATGAATTAATACCCTTGTTCTAAAAGGTAAAAATATAATCAACAACTGAAAAAGTATACAAATTCGGAATAATTTGTAAAAATGCAAAACATTGCTTCATTGGGTGATTTTCAACTTGCATTTTTGAAAATAAATAGCCTAACTGGAAAATAAAATCATCATTTTTTTGAAGGCTGTAAAATGTTAAGAGCTCATTAAGTAAAAAAGAATTGCACACACAGGTCTCAGAAATTCAAGGTTTTCTTCTTCGGCAAGTGTATGCAAAATAAATTTGACAAAAATACTGAACCGAAGAGTAAAAAAAAGATCATTAATAACAAATACTATTAACTAAAAAAAATGTTTTAAAAAAAACCCAAAAAAAAGTCAAAGAAATATAGCAACAAACCAGAAAAAAGTATTTTCCAAAAATTCCATAATCTAAAAAAAAAAAAAAAAAAATGTGTGTGAAATTAACGTGGGCAATATTTTTTATTTTATAATGTTTAAGTATCAAAACGCCAATGGTTTCGGTTGTCTTTCGTAGAGAATTAGTTATGCGTTATTTTACCAGAACAAAATGAATTAATTGAAATGAAGAATTGGAGCTCGTTGGTGAACAAAATTGCGATTAGAAAGAACACATCGAACTAAAAGTTCGTATTGTGTAAAAAACAATTGTGATAGCATTCCACATGCATAAACTGTTGCGTTATTTCTTCGTATTTTTTTCACTGTTACTAAAAAATCGCCCGTAAAGGTGTGACGGATGAAAATTGCTCTACATTTGAACGCAACAGTTGCCTCGTGGATGATATTTTGGTAGTTGAAATATTAACCCTAACTTTAGTGAATGAACCATAAACTTTAGTAGATAAAGTTCATTTTTGACCAATCCTTCATTCTAAAATGTCAGCCTTACCAGTAAAACAGTTTAGGTACCGGATCCAGTTCAGCCTTGTCAAAATAAAGCATTTCTCTGCATGTCAAACATTATCAAAAAATATTATTATATTATCGTGCGTATTATGCGCGAGTTTCATTGTCGGTGACGTCAGAGAGATACTCGATCAGTGAATTGACTATTATGGCAAGTATTTTTTAAATTCTCATATGATTGGTAGAATTCAGTGGAATAAACCTTAACGTTTTCTTAATCTCAAAGACCTCCTAAATTCCAAAAGATTGTAAAACTTTTAAAATAGTATTGTGTAGGACTTATCTACGAACAAGTGACCTCAGATATACGAAATATTTTTATTCAATAACTACTTTAAAATCACTTATTTTTGTGATGATTAAAGTTCTGCGACTTTATCGTCGTAATCACGAAAATATAACCCTCACGAAGCATTTTTTGCTGCTGATTTTTCAACTTTCTGTTCTTTATATAAAATTGGCGAGATTTTTAGTTTGCAAAATCACAGAGCTCTTCATTTTGGCAAAAATTACGGCTTGCGATAATAAGTGCGTTTACAGTGTCTATTTTATTTCAACTGTATTACAGTGAGTTGACGATTCTTCTGAATAAAGTGTTTTTTTAATGATATTTTGCATTTACTGACGATTCTAAAGGCGATTGTTAAAAATATAAGAACAAGAATGGGGTTGTTTCCTTCAGTCAAAAGCAGTACTTTTTCCCACTAAAATGGATAGAATAAGCAAAAAATATAACATGGACCCAAAAAATACTTTCATTTTCCGAACAGTTATTTTTTTTTAATTAATTTTTAAAAATGTCCGATTTTTGAAACAAGGCGCGGTTTTGATGACGTCACAAATGATGCACTTTGCCGCATCTGTCTACCGCAATTCCACGTTATGATAATCAAGAAGCGTATTAAAATTGCGCTCTACGATTGCTATCAACGATATCGTTGTTAATACACGTGAGTAAAGATGCGAATTAAATATTTTGCTCGGTGAATGGCAACACAGAATGGCATTTCATTATTTTTGACGTCATCGGACAGAAGCCTAAACATTGAAAGCGCACTGACTTAAATATTTTTTTTAAATATTAAACTTAATCAAATTACTTAAAAAAATGATCAGATTCTACGTTTTTAAGCATGCTTTTTCAAAAAAACTTTTAAAATTTTGGAAACGACCCCATTGTAATGATTTGTTTTTCGACTGAAATTCGATAGAGCGTCATATACTCCGTCAATGTATACTTAACTGTAATACAAAGAGAAATAAACATTTTTGACATTTTTTATGTCAGGGAAAAATATTTAAGTAACATTAATCATGGCATAAATAAATGCACCTTGAAAGTATAAAAAAAAACACAAACGAAAAACATATTCTTTTATCAAAAGATTTATGTTTTAATTTCTTTCGAGACAACACCTCATTTTCATGGGAAAAAAATCATTAAATGAAAATTATAGATAGTAGCTACACAATAAATTCAAGCATGCGAGTGTAATAAAAATCATTCTGGAATTACGTTTATCTTTGAAATAAATTGGTAATTCAATCTTTAAGTGAGGCTTTAGTCTCAGGCCATGAGCGGAATTCGATATTGGAAAAGTCGATATCCGTTTCTGTAAGAGGAATGGGATGTAATGAATAAAATTACGGGGTATACGTTCTTTGCTTTCAGTTATAGCCCAGATTGGGAAAAAAAACTGTCGATGTTAGTCTAATGCAGATTATACAACTAAAATATAAAACAATATGGAATACACACTGTAAAAAAATTCTGATTCGTTTCTGAGTATTTCCGTGTGACGTTTCGGAATTTCAATGGTTTTTATTCACTTCCTGGAAATATTAAGTATTATTGTTTAAAGGTTTCCTAAATTGTTACAAGTTGTCCGAATGCAGACTTCTCTCAGGTGTAAAAAATATTTTTAGCTCCCAGTTAAAAGAGTTACTGAGAGTATTTACAAGGTGTATCGGCTTTCGTTCGATTACGGCTCGTCCATGCTGGTTCGGAATTTTTTTCTACTTAAAAAATCAAAAGTAGTTTGAATTTTTGTTTTTCGTTTACTTTTAAAAATTTATCAGCAATTGATTTTTCAAACTAAAGAAATTTCAAGGATGAATTGCTGTATCAATTAGATCTAAATAACTGAAATAAGTGCAAATATGAAAAAAATATTGTTTTGACGCGAGCCTTCAGGCTATACTTCCCAAGGGATATATGTGTCCCTATCTGCGATAAGCTCCCAGACCGCCTTGCGCGCGAGCACGTATGTAATAGTTGGGATGTCTGGGAGATGGTATCCATTTTTTTAATTCGGGGATTCAATAGGCAAGGAATATCCTCTTTCTGTTATACTGGCACCTAAATGAAAATTTGAAGGTCATTTGAGGTTTTTTTGTTGTAATTTGAGCGTGTGCTGTGCACTTAGTTTTGATTAGCATTCTGTACACAGCTAATTTGCTGCAAACAATTCAAGTGGTATGCAGTAAATATCGTCGTTCAAGGCATTTTGAATTAACACAAGAGCAAATTAATGCAATATTGTTTGCAAAGAGCTTGACCTTGAATGTGGTAATTCAGATGATGAAGATACCGAATTTTTAGAAAGTAATATCGTTAATTTAGGTAACAATTATCATGAAAAAAAATGTCATTTTGACAGTACAAAAGTAAAAAGCAAAACGGAAATTGAAGAAGTAGAGGAAATAATAGAGACTGAAAAAGATGTGGAAAGAACTCCAAAAAGGAGAAAGATAGCTGCGGTTCAGAAACTAAGTTAAGAAAGGGAAGAAGCAAAAAGGAAGCTGCAAGAAAGTGAAAAAGAAAAGAAAAGGGAGATTGTTTGGTCAAACCAATTAGATCCCCCCCCCTCTATTTTTAAAATTAAACCTGACGCCGAATAGAATGGGGCAAAGGAATTATTGTCTCTAAATGAACACTCATCAGTGATAAATATGTTTCTCACAATTTCGGAATTATAATATTTAATTGAAGAAATTATTGTCTCCCTAAACAAATCTATATGCTCAACAGAAAGGTGAACTGCTTTAAACTTCATCACAGGAGATATATGCGTATCTAAGAATATGTTACGTCAGGGACATCATGTCCTTCAATTTTAGAGACTATTGGTCCACTGATAAAGATATAAGAGTTTCACTGATTGAAAAAAAAGCCAATTCGATGGGGATTCGAAATATAGTCCCAATGTAGATCACAGAACAGATATTTGTACGAGTTTGACATGGATACAGGACAGAAAAAAGAAACTGAATACGGGCTTGGTGTATCTGTGTCTGATGCTGTGTGTCTTCAGCTATCTGAAAAGTTAAAAGGCTCTTGTGCCAAATTGTTCTTTGACAATTTTTTACAAATTTTGAGCAGCTAAAGATTTTAAAAGAGAAGCTATTATTTGCTTGTTGTACCATTTGGTGTGATCGAAAAGATTTTCCAATAAATTTGGAAAAGACATAGAAATGTATCAAGCTGAAATGGACTGCAGACAGCCCAAAGGAATATGCGTCATAAAATGGATGGACAATAGATCTATCCTGCTCCTTACTACATGAGAAGGCCTGATGATAAAGTGACGCAGAGAAAGGGTAAAGTGGAGAGAAAAATGTTACATGGCCAGCAGTCATACAAGATTACTGTCCAACCACGGATTGCATCAAACGTCCAGATAAGACGAATATATGTGAATAAGTGGGAAAAGTAAAAATTTGATGCGCGTATTCCACTCATTTGAATGAGACTCTGCTTTGCAAAAGCTGACATCGGTAAAAAATAATAGATTCGTCCATTTCCGGCTGTAAAACGGATGTTTGTCTTTCCATACAATCCGTAGTCAGACAGTATAACAATTTCATGGGTGCTGTAGACATCATGGACCAGAAGAAAATTTCTTATAGAGTTGATAAGGAGCTCTGGACAGGAGTCCTATTAAATTATGGGCACATGAGGCATAGACCCAGGGCACCAAATCTGTATCTTAAGTGTAAAAATCCCACTAGTGGAACACCATTGTTCGGTAAAGGTTTTATCTTTGACGCAGAAAGCGACACTGGTGTCCCACAAAGATTTTACCTTTAACGCAGAAAGGCACACTGGTGTCTCATGCTGTATTTCTTAACCAAAAATTGTTAAAATTCTAAAAACTATACTTATCACTTATTTTGACCTAAGTTAACACAAAATAATGAAAAAAATATGAAAAATATTTTTAACAAAATTACTGCTTCAAAGGGTTAACCTACATTAATTCTTGTGCATTGTTGCATACTAGTTAAATTTGAGTAAATACCTTTGGTGCTTGATTTTTTTTTCCATCCACATTTTCATACTTAATAACTCAAGACCATATTTATGAGACATTACCTGAACTACTCGAACACATTTCCTAAATATTTATTGAAGGAAAATCACGCAAAATATTTACGGCATGTTAATGACGTGTCATGTAATTACTTCATTCAAGAAGTTCTTTTAAAAACTCATAAATTGGGTTTAATTAAAGGGTTTGTGGTGTTATTAATTTTTAAAACTTTCGGAAATAGTTACTTCAGTAGCAAAGCAGCATGTTTACGAGTAATTAAATTTGGATTTTTTCCTTTGATATTTCGGCGCGCATTGGGCACACCTCAGTCACTATTAGATTCTTGTTCGACGGGGAGATTTTAATCTAAATAAATTTGCAGAGATTTTTCTCTCGAAAGCGAGTTGTTTGATGTTTATCAATAAAGACTTGCTTTAATTTTTAAAAGTAAATATTCTAATAGCATTCTAATAACGTGACTTGTTTCGAATATCTGTTAAGTATTACATTATTATTCATTTATTTTGAATTTAATGAGCATGATATATTATCCCCTTTGTGATACAGTAACTGCGTGTTTACGCTTTGTGAACGAAAAACAGTTGTAATTAGGTATTCGCCCAATAATCGGCAGTACCGATTAGTCGGCTACTTTGTCGATTATCTATAATCGGTCAAAGTTTTCGGATCAATCAGCGGAAAAATTTCTTTCCAAAATACATTTTTGTAAGCACACCTTCACTAAGAAACTATGATAAATACATTTGTTCACAATAAAAAAAATGTAATTTCCTGTAAACATTATTGTTATATGCATTATAAAAGTGTACAGAGTAAAAACAAAATATAGTTTAGAAAGTGCGAAAAACTGAATGAAATATTAAAGGATCATTTCCTACGTTTTTCATTATACCCGCACCCCAGCTTTAGATGAGACAAGTTATTTTGTTCCTGCTAGCTATACATATGACTACATCATACATTTTACAACTTACTCTTAAAAATTATTAATTTTCACTTAACAAAAAAATTTGAATTTTAAACATCATTTGATTAAAAAAAACTATCTACCTACTTTTTCCTTTTCACAAAATAGTGGTTGAAGTAATTTTTTAATTTATTTTTTCTATTTTGAATAAATAATCACATGGATTCGAAGGAAGAAAAGTACTAGCTATTGATTTTAAATCTAAATTTAATGTTTGTTCTTTTCACAAAACTCACAGAAAGTTTGCTTACATAACAGGTGCGTGGTGGCTTAAAACAATACAGTTAATCGTGACACATCATTAAAATTTCATAATTTTGAAGTAACCTTTTTGAACTTGAAGTCTGCATTATTAATCTAGGCCACAAAAACTGATTAATAAGCATCTCGTTATAAATTGTGTGCGCGTTTTGTACGACTTGCGACTATATTGATTAAAACTACTATTTGTATAACATTGATTTCTTAAAATGCTGTCTTTTAAGCTGCGTCACTTTTCTTGACAGGGATCAGTGGTTTTCCCATAGGGTTCTCCATGTACGCTGTATAGTCTCAAACATTTTTTAGACATATAGCGTATACCCTCAAGCTTCATAAATTCTCATTTTATGTATATGATCACATACACAAATTGTGCGTAATGGATTACTGGGAGTATACCCTCAGAAAAATTGATGGGAACATCACTGCCAGGGAGTGATATGTACACTGTTCTACATTGAAAATACAACATCAAGAAGACAAGGTAAGAAATTTATGCAAATGCCAAACTAGATGCACGTCACTGAGTTATGCAAATGATGTAAAATGCGCAGCTCTCCAACGCGCGTGAAGTAAGATATAAAAGAAGGAACTAGTAGAATGGGTAATATTCGTTCTGTTATTTCTGCCAGACGAATCATCGAAGGAATTTTATTTTTGGCCCGAAGGATATGTGTAATAAGAGAAAACGCCAGGCTGCAGTCAACGGAGGCAATTTCAGCAGACAGACGATTTTAAGAGGGGGATGTTGATCGGGCTAAGAAGGCTAAGTCTGGTTTTTACGTCAAATCACTGTTGATACCAATACGGATACATTCACGGTGCATCGGCGTGGCGGTGGCGAAGATAATTGGAGCAAGGAAATGTGAAAGGTTTGAAGGGTGCATGTGCAGCCAGAATGACGTCAGCAACAAGTGATGGCAGCCTCGCAGTTCACGTGTACCTTCACTCTGATGCATGTGCTCATATCGACCAGATCCATTCCCCCTTAATTGGTTGCAAGGGCCTACACTCATGGCGTCTGTTAAGACTGCCATTAAATCCCTAGCATAGACGTCAACGCTTGGAATAACTTGGACGGCGGAGCGTTGGGTTTTCGTATGAGTCACGCTTCTTTCTTTCCAGTGATAGTCGCCGCACACAAGTGTGGCGTTGAGTGGAAACAGGTCCAATCCGGCAAAAACTGTGGAGTGCCCCACCGTTCGACAACGCGTCATCATGGTTTGGGGTGCTATTGTGCATAATACCGCCTCCCCTCTAGTTCGTATTCAGTCCACTATGACGGTTAAATGATGCGTGCAGAATGTGCTGTGAAAGGTGGCAATACCTTACCTTCAGGGGGTGCCAAATGCAGTTTTTCTGCAGGATAAAACCGACAACACGGTGCTCGTATCTCTTAACATGCTCTACAAAATGTACAGGTACTCGTATCTCTCAACATGCTCTACAAGGTGCACAGATGCTCGTTTCCCTCAACATGCTCTACAAAGTGTACTGATGCTTCCATGGTCACTGTACTCTCCTCATCTGTCATCAATCGAACACCTGTGAGATGTGATTGGACGCCGTTTGCCAAATCTGTCCCTGCCTCGTTCAGAGAACAAACTTTAGCAAACGGTTGCCAGGGTATGTAGAGCCATCCCTTAGAACACCATTCGCAATATTATTGACTCTGTATCTAGACTCTGTACGTATTTTTTCCTTTATCGCCGTTCGCTGTGGTCCTACGTCCTACTAAGTCAACGCCGTTCTCGTTCTGTTATCTGAATATCGGTTCGAAATAAAGATCACTCAATGTCCCTTGCTGTATCTGTCGTTTTGCCAAATTTCATCCCATCCGGACCACTCCTTCTTGGATTTGCATTTTCAACGTCGAACAGTGTTTATACAAAGTGTACGAGGGCTATTTTTTTTTCCAAGTTCTGAACAGTCCCGATGACAAACAGTACTGTAAAATTCGAACGCTTGCGAAACATATGTGTGTTTATTAAATGTTGAAAAAAACGGTGATTCAAAGTGTTTCGAAATCAGGACTAGTGTCCGTGTTCAAAAACTGTTTTAAGATTTGCAATGTACTCGATAAGAAAACCGCGCATAAAGCTTTTTAAACAGTCGATTCTTACTTTCATTGAACATTCTACTGGCAACGATATCAACTGCGATAGGAAATAAATCAAGAATAATTCGATCTATTTTTACGTGAAAAGTAGTTCATTATTCATTATTTGTAATTTTCATTCGCTGTTTCAGAAGCGTTTTTGTGTTTTTGAGGAACTAATCATAAATGCAAATCAAAGCAGCTCATTTTTCACTGTCTTATTCAAACTTTAAATTGCTCTTATTTAGAAGATCTATGGACTGTATCGATTTTTACCTTTTCTTCTCTATGTATATTTATATTTTCCATCCAAGTTTGCATTAACCTAACAAACATTCCCTCAATTTGTGTAAAGTAATCAATTTGTTTTTTCCTTTTACGGGATCGCATAGGATCGAATAGAATTAAACAGTTAGAATTAGTTTACTGTTGTATCGCCAAAGAAACTCTGAAATGAATCAACGTATTTTCAAACATGCTGATAGAAATTTTAATAAAAAAGTATTACATTTTTTAATTGATTTTGTCATTAAAATATATTTTTGCTTAAAATAAGTTGTCCTGCTTGGAAATTTTCAGACACAATGCGATAAGTTGTTTTCTTAACTTTTAGTGTGTGGCAGTGTTATAAACCCTAATATGTTTGCTATACACATCATTTATTTCTCTATCCTTTTAATTTAACTGAAATTTAGGAGCTTCAGTCCCTTTCGAGCCAAGATGCTTAACCAAAATCAGCTTATACCGCATAGAGAATTCGCATATTAGAATACCTATCGATAAAACTATCAAAAAATGATTTTGCTAATACATTCAAGCCCGCTTATTGGAATATCGGTTAAAGGTATATCCCGTTGAATGCAATGAACTTTCAAAACATCAAATCACTGAAACTAGTTATTTTAATCCCGATTAATGGAATATCCCGCTTATTAGAATATACAGTCGAACCTGCTTAATGGAATAGCCAATTTGCCATGAAAATATATTCTAATAAGCGGGATATTCCATTATCCGGGATTAAAATAAACTAGTTTCCGCGATTTGGTGTTTTGAAAGTTCATTGCATTTAACGGGATATTCCTTTAACCGATATTCCGATAAGCGGGCTCGACTGTATTTTAATGGCAAATTGGCTATTCCATTAAGCGGGTTCAACTGTATAAAAATTCTACGTTGCATATTTTTATGGTTCAAATATGAAACTCTGATTGCGATTTGCGTAATTTTTCAACTAAATATCATTTCATTTTTCTTAAATCAGAGCTTTTCTTACCTATGCTGAACGTAACTTATTGAATATTAAGTTAATAACAAACATTATGAATTGTAAAGGTTAAAAAAAAAAAATCCCTTACTTTAGCAAAATTCGGGTGCAATTAAGTGCTGACTTATTTTGCAAAATACAACAACAATGAGTCTTAGAAAAATCCTTAACTCAGTTAAATAGTACATGAAATGCACCGCCATCTCAGTCATTTCCAGCCGAAGACAGCAGTCTCGGGCTTCTTAGCACTCTTCAGCTCGGCATAGGAAAGTGACTGAGCTGGAGATGGAAAACCTCTTAAGGAAGCCAAGAGTGCCAAACAAACTGGTAGCTATTATAGAATTAGCGCAGACCAGACGAGTGACCGAAGCAATGGTTCAGTTCAACTCGAGGATTTAAGGCAAGGCATCGTATATTCGGTAAATTACCGGGGGGGGGGGCAATAGCCAGGGCTAAAGCAGAAATACATGAAATACACCGCCTATTTCTATATTAGATACCAATTTGTTTGGCACTCTTGATTTCCTTAAGAGGTTTTCCATCTCCAGCTCAGTCACTTTCCTATGCCGGGCTGATGAGTGCTAATAAGCACGAAACTGCACTCTTCGGCTGGAAATGACTGAGCTGGTGGTGTATTTCATGCACTGTAAAAAAATTCCGAAACGTTACTGGTTATCTGCGTGGAACGTTTCGGGATTTCAGAGGTTTTCACCTATTTCCCCGCAAAATCAAGTATCTTCGCAAAAAAGTTTCCTGAATTGCTAAAAGATGCACGAATGCAGACATTTTGATGAAAGATATTTTTTGCTACCAGTTTAAAGAATGACTGAGCATGTTTATAAGGTGTATCGGCTTCAATTTGATCACGGCCCGTCCAGATTGACTAAATTCCCAATGGGAGCAAATAAGTCACTGGATAGCTGCAGCTTTGGCCATGGTTGCGGTAATGCCTTCTGGATCTTTCTTGGTAAACCAGGAAGGTTCTAATCAAATACATTAAACCTATTTAATATTTGTAGAAAGTTCATGACTTGCTTTAACAGGGGATATTTCCCAGCATTTCAGGAAGGTTACTTACTTGTATCGGAAAACGTTCCTGGTTTTTGTAAGAAATGTTACTGGTTCAAATTGGGCACATCAGCTGCCTATTATTTTCCAGGAACGTTTCTGAATCGATTTTACAGTGTGTATTTCTGCTTTAGCCCAGGGTAATGGGCAGTAATTTACCTGATAAATGGTACTTCATTTTAAGTAGAATAAAACTTCTTCCCCTTACCTATGCTAAGCATAGCGTAATGCACAAGAGTTCACCAACAAATTTTATGAATTGTAAGCATGCGAAAAGAAAATTCTTACATTGGTATGAAAAAACAAATTAATCAAAGCGAAGTAATCAAATTTTAAAAAATGCAATTGTTTTTACTATTAATGGAACGAATTTTTTTTATTAATTTAGCTCAGACGTATATTTTGAACTAGTCAGTACATTGTTTTACAAACGCAAGCTCTTTTAAATTTGGAAAGGTTTTAATTCAGAGTAAAATGTTTCCAATTAGATCAATAAATTACAATTTCAATCTAGTGACACAATATATCATCTGGAGATGTCTTCTCTTTTCAATTTATGTTCATTTAAAATGTTATCAAAAGCGGTACAACCATTTCAATCCTTTTAGTCAATGAGTTTTAAACTACCTAATCAATATAATGATGTTCTTAGGAAGAGTTAGGGAGAGTTAGAATATTCAGACTAATGAGTTTGATTATTCATTTAGAGGAATAAATAGTTAAGATTTAGACTAATTGCTTCCTTTAGTTGAATTATACGAGCTAGTGTCACACAAATTACACTGTTTTAACAAGAATGATAGTTTAACGTGTTTGATCGATCTAATTGATTTATAGTGGTTTTCGTCACGAACTTTTGCTAGCTTCGGTGCTTTTAATTTTTTGAATTGATAATTTTCTTTTTAGTGTCAGTTTATATTAACGTAAGTTATGTGGTAGAGTGGTTAGTTTTTATAACTCTGATGCGTAAGTACCAAGGTTGTACCACAAGCGGGTGTGGTTAAAAATTTTTTTTATGTATAACTATTAATAGATATTTAACTATTCTCTGACATTACTAGTGAGACAGGCTTTTTAGTGGTAAATCCCGGATAACGTCAAATCTGCCGTAGCCTTTGTTTTTTATCTTGCAGTTTCTTTATATAAAGGCGTTTGCTGATTTTTATAAGTACAGTTTTTTAGCGCAAGAAAAACACCAACCTTCCCCTTTTATCTAATTTTAAAAGACGTAATCAAAACCGAGAAGTATTTTGATAGTTAAGGACAACAGTTGCATTCATCTTTCAATGTGACGTCCATATCCTACACACACCGCGCCTACACGCACATACACATACCCACATATACACACATACCACCACTCAATTGGAGGGACATGCTCGAGGCCCCTGGACCAGAGGAAATGGGCGCTACCGCCCAAGATAAGATACATGCTAGTAGATGTTTTTTGCTGGATGCTGTTTCTTGTTTGAAGAGGATTTTGTAAAGTCGAGAGGATCGGGTACAAATAAAATCGATTCCGGTAGCCAAGAGCCGTTTCTAGAAACAATAAACCCAACGAGACGGGAAGGGGGAGGTCGTATTTCAACTCGTGATTGCAAAACACATTTAAATTCAAGATAATTTTTCAGTTTTTTATTTTTGAGTATTTTTTTTATTCATTATTATACAGTATGATAATTCACGAAAACGAATCAAAGCACTTACCCAGCTCTTAAAGGATATCTGTAGTATTGTATTACTGGAACACTAACTATGTATACTAGAATATGAACTAATCTCGCGAAATCGCGATAGTAGAAGTATTTCACGCATTAGCGTCTACGTAAAAAGAAAAAAAAACTTTTCGAGTAGTAGGGTAACGACCCCAGTAATTGGCACTTTAAGAGTTTGTCCTTAAACTTATCTCTGTTTTCATCTTTTAGAAAAGAAATATTTACTTGTAAATATCTTTTTTTATCAAAGAATGCACATCTGTGCATTTATTTAGTATACTAAAAGCAAAAATAGTTGAATAGATATTTTTATAAAAATACAAGCATAAAAAGTTACCAAAATCTACAGTAATTGGCACCTGATACCCCAGTGTATGACACCTTGTGATCCAGTGATTGGCACATGTTAATAGAACTGGAAAATCAGTTTTTTTTCACTGTTAGATTACATACAAATTTCAGCATCATAAGAAACATAATTAATTTTTGTTTAAGTAGGTAATCAAACATAAATTAATGTTAAATCACACATCTTGATGCTAAAAACCTTTTTTAGAGAAATAAAAATTTGGAATGTTACATGGAAAAAAATATCGAGATTATTGGTGTTTCATCAGTCGGCATGCCGTTTTGATTTTACGAATTATAGCTGTTTTCACATAAATAGGAACATTAACCCAATGATTTAAAGGGACCACAAAAAGTGGAACAGTTCTTTACATTTCATTCGCAATATCTGACTGTGATGGCCAAACATCTATTTTTTTTTTTTTTGTTTCTTTTAAAAATTTAACCGTAGATGTTGGATGATTGAAATTAATAGTAGAACCCATATAATATTGTTGCTGCAAAAGTATCAAAAATCAAATTAGTGACACATTGCACAACAAATTAGAGACTATAAGCTCATGTGCGAATTGCTGGGGACTAGCGAAACTGAAGCACCACTAAATGGCATCCATCATTTCTTCAAAAACACAAAAAGAAGCAAAAATTTACTTTTATCCACTCAAAGTAACATCTTTCAATTAAACAAAACTTTTCACATCCAAAATTTTAAATTTATTTTTAGTCAGATTTTAATGGATTGATATGCATGCTTCCTTAAAGACAGAGAAAAAGCTTTTGCAACAAAAATGGCTGCTTTCACGCAAGCCACTATTGGGCAATTCCACAGAAAAGGGGAAAAGGTGGCAGAATTTTAAAATAATCTTTTCCTCACAATTTTGGTATCAATGGAAAGGTAATTATCTGAAGTGTATGGAAATAACAAAAATATGCAACAAAAGCGAAATTAATTAGAGTTCTGAGGCTTCAAATAAGGTTTTTATCACCATGTTCTTACGAGTAACTTTTTTTATACGACTTAAGAATGGCTGTTTGATACTTACATTGTCGCATTTTTCAAATATTCTCTCTAAAATATGCTTCTCAGAACTCTCTAGAAGAGTTATATACAAAACAATTGCACTTTAACTGCAAAACTTAATTTTTATGGATTTTTTCATATAAGGCATTTTTGTAATTCTACGTCCGACACCAAATTGACTGAAAGTTTATATTATGTAAAACTGAGTGGAGATTTTTACAAAATATTTTGTCTGCAAATAAACATTTTAAATGCAATTAAAAATAATCATTTAAATTAAATTTCAAAAAACTAGTTATGCTTAAATAAATGGTCAGAAAAATTTCTACGCCCGACACCAATATTTTCCTAACTGAAACTAGGTTTATAAGTATACGAAAATTCCTGGTTAAATTAAACAATTCACACATGCTATTCATGTCTGATTATGTATTTATATTTATATTTTACATAACATAAATTTAAAGAACATATACACAATATTTTGACTGGGGAAAATATCTGAATATAAGAAATGAGTCTCATATGTTTATCAATAGCGATTAAAGTAGTTATGTACAAAATTATGAATATTTAAGAAGCATTAGGGTTCTCAGTTCAAAAATAACACTCCTTCCTTCCCCAGTTTTCACTTAAAAACTCTCAGGTATTTTTGGTGAACTCACAACAACCCCTGTTTGTGCCTAGAAATGCTCAGTTTCGTTTTCAACAATTTGTAACCAACATCCAAATTTCTTATTATTTGTTAATAAGTTAGATTTTTCTTCATTAAAATTCTACAAATCAATCTTCATTTCTTTTCACCCTAGAGATTGAAAACACACATAGTTCACATAGTTCTATGTGTTGTTCACATAGAGATTGTAAAAAAAAAAAAAAACTTGACAAACTGCGTCTAATCTCTCTTGTTCTCGTTATAGTATTTTCCTTATTTTATGAGTGAAGACTTAAAATACAAATTTCCTGGAATAGTATACAGATATTGATACATTAGGGGTGTCCATCTCCCCAAAAGCAATGAGATCCCCCTGCTCCCCCCCCCAAATCCCTCAAGAACACCCAGAAGAATAATATTTTGTCAGAAAAACAAAGAAATGTCTTGAAAAACATTCTTTGTAAACAAGTTCTATGACATAACTTGGGCCATGACCCCCCCCCCTCCCTACATTCTTTTTGCATAAAATTTTTAGTTTCAAATTATTTCAATTTTCACAAAATTTTTTGATTTTTCACAAAAAATGGAGCACTGGGAAAAATTCTGCACAGACCCCTGTTATACATATTTTCCCCTTTTTTATGCTTTAAAATACCATAATATATAATTCCATACACAAATTAAGAGTTAATCAGCTTTTTAAGATGTTTATTTCATGTCGGATGTTATCTGCTTTGCACATTCTACGTCCGACACCAGCTATTCTACGTCCGACACCAAGGGAAAAAAAATTGTGCTATTTATCCGTGAATTAATTTGGTGAAAAAGGAAAAAATATTCATATTTCAGCTTTACTTTTCAACATTGAAGTAGTCAAAAAATCTGAAAACAGTTCATTGAGCTTGAAACTTGGGTTTTTTTCAACGTACGTCAATTTTCAGTTCCCCTTTCATCTACGTCCGACACCATGAGGTTTTTAATTTTTAATATTCATAGTTTGAATTTTTTTTCAGAAATTCTATAAGTTTTTATATTGTTCCTACATATATAAGTATTGAGAAAAAAAATTAGCTCAGTTCATCCATTTTAAATCTGAAAAATATGAACCTTTATTGGTAAATTTCGTGCAAATTCTACGTCCGACACCGTGGAATTGCCCTATTGTTTCTTTTTCCCATTCATTACAACCATTTAGTAACATGAATTGAAGTTATAATCTTTAAGGTAAATGTACATTCAGTTAGTATATAGCCTTCTACTTTTAAAAGAATGGATATGAATCTTATTTTAGGACATTTTTGTTAGAAGTGCCAATCACTGGTGACCTGAAAATTACTAGAGGTGTTACCCTATTTTTTGTGATTAAAATTTCACTATTTGACTGTCGTGATAGTAATGTATGTAATTCAACGTCTTATTGCAGCTTATTGAGCTCCTCTAACATTAACTGCTTTTTCGCTGTTTTTGCAATTAGTTGCAACAAAACAAGATGCGCTATATATCCTAATGCCCTAGATTATAGCTTAAAAAGCGACTGTCCGCCACCTTGGGCCTAAAAGCAGCTTTACTTTTATGTCTGCTGCAATGAAGTAGCGTGTTTTGCTCATTGATTGTTGTGTTTCTTGATTGTGAATTAACATGGAATTAATAAGAAATCACAATCAAGAAGCAGAACACGCTACTTCACCGTGTAGCGAACGTAGGAAGAAAGCATTGTTTAGCCCCAAGATGACGGACGTGTCGCTACTTATTCCACGATTCAGGACTTTAGTATGTCCAACTGTCAACTGATTTCTACTCTGGGCTAAAGTACTTATTTATTTCTTTAGAAAATATTAATTAGATATTTTGCTATATGTCTTACAGCACTCAAGCCAATTTTTTAGCCCATGCAAATAGACACAGTTCGCTAAAAGCAGGTTGTCTAAGATTTTATATCATAGTAAAACATGTTTGTTTTTTACATACGCACTCAGTGGGATCTAAAATAAACCGCTCCTTTAATTAATAGAATAAAATGAGTATGGCGATATGTTTTAAAGGGAATATTTGTTCGAAATTGGATCCATTTTCCTCAATACAGGGTTTTGAAAGGCCAATCAATTTATCCATGACTTTTAAAATTCGTTTTTGGGAATGTTCTTTAGCACCTGGGTCACAGCTGCTTAAATGACTGGACCGGCTAGAATGGATAAAAAGCTCCTTTCATTACAGTTTTCAGTTTTGGGAATAGAAAACAGATTTTTTTTTAAATTTTTAGCTTAATCTATCAGTGTGGTTATTTTTTGTCCCCAAAACTGAAATCTCCAGTAAAAGGAGCGACGATGATGTTCTAGCCGTTGAAGAAGCAGCGACGCAGATGCTGAAGAACGTTCCAAAACCGAATTTAAAAAGTATGGATAACCTGGTAGACCATTCAAAACATTGTATTGAGTTAAATGGATACTATCTTGAATAAACAGCTTTAAAACATAATAAGAGGCAGTGAGAAGCAAAGGGATGCAAGTGGTAAAATTAAAAATTTGGAGATAACCAGTACAAATAGTAGGGGAACCTCTCCTCTGTAGCCCTGATAGGTGCTGCGGTAGAGCATGATTTAGAAAAAAAAATCAATGAAAGCCTACCAAAGACGTTATCTTTAAACGCGCTTCACTCAAAACTTAAAAATGTCCAATTACATCCCTTTGCTTCTCATTGACTTTTATCACGATTTTGTTTCTGTCCCTAAAGTTCTGTTATGTTTTGCATCCTGTCACCCAATGCAAACAAATGAAAAAGACTACAACTGCAAACAACAAAATAAATGACTAAATTTTTTTATCTAAAACGATCGCAGTGAATTATTGGTTGATTTCTTTGCATTGTGTTCAGTTTATAATACATGCAGCAGTTAAATCTCAAAACAACTCGACGCGTTTCATTTACTTTCAGGGGTAATTTCATTTCTTTTAATTACTTTTCACGCAACATAAATCAGCGCAATTAAAAGTATGTATTTTTTCATGATTTTACAAATGCTTTGACATTTGGAAGTAAAACATCGCATTAAGAGAGCAGCACTTAGTCCATTCAAAAGTAAAGAATGCTTTTCTTTTATGTGTTAAATTTAACTAGTTGTTTCTTTTTTAATTGTGACATATTTGAATTAATTTTTAACAAAATGAATATAAGTAAAATATCGCGTCAGAAGAGAAGCACAACTTATTTTCCTCTTTCTTTTTTTATTTACGATTTTCCTCTTACTTTTTGGTGCAAAAATTTTGTCGTGTACTTAAGTTAGCCCAGTAACCTAAAATGTGTTGAAATTGGAAAAAAAATTAGAAAGAATAAAAACACAAAAAAAAGCTTGGAAGTGCCACCGCCGCACTTTACAAACAACTCGCATCTTCAGAGAAAAAGCTTACTGTAAAAATTATATTTATTCAAGTTACATTCGCAATAAATTAAAATTTTAAATGTGCTTGAGAACGTATTGTGAATAAATATAATAAGATTTTTTTAACACACTTTTTTTTTAATTTTTAATTCATGACCATAGTTTCAGATTTGGCGCTTACACGAGTGATAATAATGTTCATATTTTTAGTTTTGAAAAATTTTAGAAAAAAAAAAACTGAAAAAACTGTTGGTTATAATGATTTTTTAAAGCAGTGTTAAGGACAAAACAGCCCTTAAATATCCCACTATGCTACAAATGTTTATTCTTTTAAATTTTCCACTTCTCCAGGAAAAATAAAACGATTCTAAAATAAAATTCCTCTCTACCTCCAGATAAAATTCGTTACCATTAAATGATCAAAAAAGTATAAAATAAAGGAGTGGTAAAGGGGCGATGTCTGCAGAAAATAATGAGAGAGGGGAGGGGGGAGTCAGATTCGGATTCAGAAGGTAAAAATACATAATACGCAGCACGTCTCAAAAGCAAATTTTGTGAAGAACAGAATTGTAGGTAAACTAAAATAAGAAATGCGATAATCAATTGCAAGATAAAGAAAAATGCTACATCCAACATACTTTTTTAAATGCATTAATGGGGAAATTGCAAAATAAAGAAAAATGCTACATCCAACATACTTTTTTAAATGCATTAATGGGGAAATTCATTAGTTGTATGTGCAATAATTTTATTAAAAATGTAATGCAATCCTTTCCTTTTTGCAGCTGAAAGAACGATTCTCAGTGGCATTTAAATCCAAAACAATGTAATCATAATAAAATTTTGCGGATTTCTCGATAACTCATATGGGAAAATTCAAAAAACGGACATCGTTAAAATTATTTGCATTTTTTTAAAACCATTACACAATCATCTTCACTTTTAAAGTACTGATTGAGTTTCACCTATTTTTTGACATCTTTCCTTTTGATATATGGATATCTATCTCATCATAATTTGTAGATCCTTGTCCTTCTCCTACACTGTAAAAAAATTCCAAAACATTACTGAGTATTTCCGAGTTACGTTTCGGGATTTTAATGGTTTTTACCCACTTCCTGGAAAAATCAAGTATCCGTGTCAAAAAGTTTCCTAAATTGCTACAAGTCGCACGAATACAGACTTTTCACTGTTGTCAAAAATATTTTTAGCTCCCAGTTTAAAGATTAACTGAACGTACTTATAAAGTGCATCGGCTTCAGTTCAATTACGGCCCGTCCATGCTAATAAAGCTTCCAAAGGGGGCGAATAAGTGTGGACTACTTTGCTTTGCAAGAATTGCTGGCGGGTAAAATTCTCGTCATTTACTTGCAATTCTGGCTTAGTTTTGGCTATGTTTCCAATAATGCTCTTGGAACTACCTTGGTAAATCAGGAAGATACCGAGCTATTATATTATACATTCCTAAGGTTAATCTAAAGTTTCAGAGTCACAACTGGCTTCTAACGGGAAGATTTCTGAATTTTTCAGGAAGCTTCCGGGTTAATTTCAGGAAGGTTACTGAATTTTAGCAGAAAACGTTCCTGGTTTTTGCAAATTCTGTTACTGGCGGAAATTAGGCACATCAGCTGCCCATTATTTTCCAGGAACGTTTCTGAATCGTTTTTACAGTGTACATTCTTATACGATTCTATTTATTTGCCGTATATCTTGTGTTATTGTTCTTCTCGGATACATCCATCCTTCTTGAGTTTTTTTTATGGCCTTTGTATTTATTTACAGTTACATAAACATGTCCAATTACATAAGTATAAGTTATTGTGTGTGTGTGTGTGTTTGAATACATTAAATATTACACAACACATACAAAAAATAAACATCATAATTTTTCTCGTGCAGCCTTTTGTTTAACTGTCAAGTTTAATGTGGCATTTATGTGTGGCCTTTTACCTACGGTTGCATCAGTTGTTCCTCGAATAATTTTGGCTTCATTTCATGTCTGACTTTCTTTTATTACACAATAAATATTAATAAAATCTTTTCAATTTTAACTATTGGCGTAGATTCTTATGCATTTGGAAGTATTAGCAAGATAAATAAAAATTTTAAGCCAATGCAAAGTTATTGCTGGAGTTGTTTTCGAGGCGTGAAAATACTCCTTGATTTTTTTTTTTTTTCTGAAGCGGGAAATTTATTTTGGAGGAAAGAATATATGAAATCAGTAACGACAGTAATAGTGATCTGTTCCATAAACAAGAAAAGAAAAAAAAATCTACTTTGTAATGAAACATGTTATTGAAATGAAAGCTGTGTGTTTTTGACATCTAGAGTGTTTGATGTCTATTTTTAAAAAATACAAAACCTTTAAATGAAATATTTTCAAAACTCTTGTTCCAGTATAACTCCAACTATCCGATCTTCTATTATCCGAATCGCTGTTCATCCGAATTGCTTTCAGAATTGTGATTTGCAAAATAATGATTCTGTCTACGCGCTTATACCATCGCAAAACTAGTTAAACAGTTACTTTGACAGAGATATAGTTAGCAAGCAATCACTTGTATTTAAATTACGTTGTGTACATACTGTATAAACTTACGTTTAACAAGTAAAAGTGGTGCATCTTCATTTCACTAATAAAAATATTTCTTTCTTTTAAAACAATTGTTTCTCCCATTTTTAACATACATTCAATAAGTGATTTAAATATACCCTTTTTTTCTAACAAATCTCTTTTGTCGTATGCCTTTTCCTCCGTTGGTTCATTTTTTATGCTGAAAAAGGGCTATCTTATACTTCCGAATTACGTGTCAGTCATTCTAATTAATGTGCGTAACATGTCTTTTCATCAGCAGGCTCATTGTTATATTGAAAAACGGCTTCCTTGTTCTTCCGATACACTTGTCAAAAATTCAAATTAATGTACGCAATTTTAACATGAAAATTTAATCCGTAAAATAGCTGGTTGTGCTGGTTTCACATCAAACGCTGCAGTAACAGAAACTACACTTGTGTCATTACTCTTCCGTCTCTCACACCTCTGATAATTCACTAAATAACTGGAATTTGCAAACCCTGATTTGTGACATTGAATTAGAACACATCCTTACATGCAAATGTTCCGCTAGCACTACTCACGATTAGTACTACCTAAGTAATTACACTAATTTGAATCTGCCTGTTCGCGAATCAGAGCGATTAAGTTTACATTTTATGTGTACTTACTACTGCGCATGACTAAACTTAAACTGTTATTGAATGCATTTATAAATATGAGATTATGTTTGCATATTTTCAAAACTGAAAATATTGTTAGTTAGCTTTTTAGCCTAATAGCTTGTTGGTGTTTAGGCTTTTAGCATGATTTTATTTTGATTAGTTTTCAAAAAAGTGTAAACTATTTAATGATAGCCATTATTTTACTGTTCTCCTACGAAATTTACAAACATTTTTTTCCTTTCTTCTGCATTTCTTTTTTTTAAACGTTGTTTTCTAGTTATTTCCTTTTTAAACTGCTAGAATTTTTTCGCGTACTTATAATGAAATTAGGATTTAAGACCCTGTCAACGTTAATTAGCTTAAAAAAGAAAAATAAGAGCCTTCTAAAATTGATAAATAATTGAAAGTCGTTTAAAGTTCTTATTTTTTCAAGTTCCCACTTAAGTATGATGACTTTTAATTGCTATTTTTGCGTTTTTACTAAACTTTTTTCTCTCCAATACTAACTGTCGAAAAATTTTCTTTCTGAGAAAAAAAAGCTGCGGATAGCCTGAATTTTAATTTATTTAGGGTTTTGAACTGGTTATAGTTTTACAGCTTTCAATTTTAATGAAAAGGTTTAGGTTTCTGTTACCTCCTGCAATATATATCCTTATATATTATTTCTGTAGCCTGTTTTTGGTTTCTACGCCAGATTTTCCTCAACTCTTGATTGATTTCTTTGATTTACACCTTATTTTAAAGCTTATGGTGCTGGCTACTGACGAAAAATAGACCCACGTCTAAAAATATTTTTTTTCAGCCGAAAAACGTGTTTTAAAGAACCAGAATGAGTTTTTCGGTTAAACTTATAATTTAACTTGCACTATGACCGACAGAGCTGAATAGCTTGATCGGCAGAGCGTTCTCCTCGTAACCCGGAGAATGCGTGTTCGGGGCCACGTCCGGACAATCTGCATCAAAAAATTAGAGAAATATCGTGCATTACATTAACACTTAATTAAGTGAATACCAAATATGAGGAAATAGAATAAATGAGAAGGAAACGCTCCTTGCTCTTATGAAAACTTGATGTGACTTTGTGTTAATTACTTCTGAAATGTATGTTTTTTTTTTTTTTTTTTTTTTTTGAGCTTTGGCTCTGGTTAGAAAATTAAAGCATAATGTAAGCGAAAATATAAGTAACAGGTTTAAGATTTTAGACTACAACAGAATCGCTTTTTGTTTGGAAAAAAATAATAAATCGTATATTGAAATATATATTCTACTAATGAGTTTTTCACTCTTCGTACAAATAAAAAAATTACTACCTCAATTTGAAGAGTAAAATATATATTTTTTCTTCTTTTTGCAAAAAAAAAAAAAGCTTATCACATTTTACTACATTTGTAAAGCTACGCTTAAAATAGAGCATAGTTCAATTTATTTTGTATTTTAACCGTGCTGTTAAATGATGAACGCGTGCTGCCGTCTAAGTTATAACGGTTCAAGCAGCCTGCGGTTACAATTTGTAAAAATTTTCAAAAATAAAAATATTTTTCTTCAATATCTTATCTAATATATTATTCCACTCACATTTTAAAACTTATCAGGCTGGCTAATGACGAAAAATAGACTTACGGTCGAAAAATCAAGTTTGCGAAAACGCCCCTTGCTGTTTCAAAACCTTGATGCAGCCTGTAGTTCTTATGCATTTTTTTTAAAGCAAAGTTCTAATGCAGTTTTCCAATTTTTTACGTCTTTTTCGGCAAAAAAAAAAAAGCCTGTGTGTGTGTTTATATTTTAATAAAGCTTAAAAGCACTGGACTTAGTTGTTTGGTTAAATTAATAAGTTTTTTTCGGTAGAGCGTTCGGCTATAAACTATATGAACTTCGGGCAAGTTTGGGCTGTCGACATAATATCAAATTTATATTAGTATTACGCATTACATGTACTCATAACATACAAACGTAATAAAATAAATGCAGTGAAAATGTTACTTGGTGTTTCGACTACTTGATGCAGACTACAGTTATCATTCGGATAAGTTGACTGTTAATCGAAGGGTGTTCTTCCTTTTTTTAAAGCTTTGACTCACCCAGTAAACCTTTAATTTTTTATTTGTGCGACTGCGATATAAAACATTAAAATTATTATCAACGTCATTCGTAAGAAATCATTTTCTACTCCTCTGCTTTCTGCTGAAAAAAAAAATACATTTTGTCTACGTTCGAAAAATTACTTTAAAAAAAGGATTCAGGTTAACTGCTTTTGGTTTTGAATTTTAAGTGTTCGATTAGAAGAGAAACATGTGCGGGAATTTAAGCCGTAACGGTTAAAGCAGCCTGCTATGGGAAATAGTTCAATATTCAAAAATAAAAGCACTTATTTTTAATCTAATTTATTACTTCTCTGGAATTTTTGTTTCAATTGCTACGTCAGATATTCGTCATTCTTTAATCGAATCCCATGTTATACAAATAATTTTAAATCGTATCATGCTGGCTAATGACAAAAATTAAACGCATAATCTGATTACTTTTTTTCGGCAAAAAGCTTTTTTGCTGTTTTTTACTAGGCATTCCTTCAATGAATAGCATTCGAAAAGGAATACGCAATTGCTAGGTTTGTTGGAGTGTCGTGCTGTTAATCAGAATGGCGCCAATTCGAATCCGTGCCAATAAATATCTCTTTAATGTTTCTTTTTTTCCCGTCAGATGCTCACATGGGCAGGACTGTATTTGCCACAACCTGTGTTTTCACATGCACAATTACTGCTTTTTCACGAGTCACTACTCAGCCACACTTTTAATGATATTTATGTTTGCATTGAAATTACGTACAACCAAAAGGTGAGCGATGATCAAATTATCTCAACGTTGTATTTAACGAGGTTTTGTTACTGATGTCTTCAAATTACATGCCTTTTCTTGTGCGCTTACTTTTTCCGTGTACTTTTTTTCGGTTCTTCTTCATAATGTTCTTCCTTTGAAATTTTTAAAGAACGAAATGCCTTATGAAACGATTTGAAGCACAGTGCGGAGTTCCGCACGGGTCAACTAGTATATATATATATATATATATATATATATATATATATATATATATATACATACATACATATATATATATATATATATATATATATATTTAATATATATATATATATATATATATATATATATATATTTAATATATATATATATATATATATATATATATATATATATATATATATATATATATATATATATATATATATACATACATACATATATATATATATATATATATATATATATATATATTTAATATATATATATATATATATATATATATATATATATATATATCCTTATATATTATTTCTGTAGCCTGTTTTTGGTTTCTACGCCAAATTTCCCTCAATTCTTGGTCGATTTCTTTGATTTACGGCTTATTTTATAGCTTATGGTGCTGGCTACTGACGAAAAATAGACCCAAGGTCTGAAAATTGTTTCTTTTAGCCGAAAAACCTGTTTTAAAGAACCAGAATAAGGTTTTCCGTCAAACTTATAACTTTAATTTGCGCTATGACCGACAGAGCTGAGTAGCTTGATCGGCAGAGCGTTGTCTTCGTACCCAGGAGATTACGTGTTCGGGCCCACGTCCGAACAATCTGCAACAAAAAAATTAGAGAAATATCGCGCATTACATGAACACTGAATTAAATGAAAAACAACTATGTGGGAATGGATTAAATGAGAAGGAAATGCTCCTTGCTGATATGAAAACATTCAGTGATTTTGTGCTAAATGACTTCGAAATTGCACGTGTTTTTTTTTTTTTTGAAGCTTTGGCTCTGGAAGGAAAATTAAAGCATAATGTAAGCGAAAATATAAGTAACAGGTTTAAGATTTCAGACTAAAATAGAATTGTTTTTTGTTCAGAAAAAAAATAATAAATCGTATATTGAAATATATATTCTTCTAATGAGTTTTTGACTCTTTGTACAAATAAATAAAATACTACCTCAATTTGAAGGGTAAAATATATATTTTTTCTTCTTTTTGCTAAAAAACAAATAGCTTATCACATTTTTACTACATTCGAATGCATAGTTCAATTTATTTTGTATTTTGACCGTGCTGTTAAATGATGAACACGTGCTGCCATCTAAGTTATAACGGTTTAAGCAGCCTGCGATAACAAATTGTAAAAATTTTCAAAAAGAAAAACATTTTTCTTCAATATCTTATCTTATATATTAATCCCCTCTCATTTTAAAACTTATCAGGCTGGCCAATGACGAAAAAAAGACTTACGGTCGAAAATTCAAGTTTTCGAAATCGCCTCTTGCTGTTTCAAAACCTTGATGCTGCCTGTAGTTCTTATGCATTTTTTAAAGCAAAGTTCTAATGCAGTTTTCCATTTTTTACGTCGCTTTCGGCAAAAAAAAAAAAAAAGCCTGTGTGTGTGTTCATATTTTAATAAATCTTAACAGCACTGGACTTAGTTGTTCGGTTTAATTGATAAGTTTTTTTCGGTAGAGCGTTCGGCTATAAACTATCTGAACTTCGGGCAAGCTTGGGCTGTCTGACATAATATCAAATTTATATTAGTATTACGCATTACATGTGCTCATAACATACACATCTAATAAAATAAATGCAGTGGGAATGCTACTTGGTGTTTCGACTCCTTTATGCAGGCTACAGTTATCATACGGATAAGTTGATTGTTAATCGAACTGTGTTCTTTGACTACATCCAGACCACTCAACATAATGTAAGCATAAAAAAGTATTAGATTTACCTAAAGAAATCCTTTTTGTGCAGAAAAACATTTTTATTGTATGCTAAAATGTAGATGTTTCTAATAGCAGTGTTCGACCTTTTGTACAAATGAAAAAATACTACGCCCGATTAAAACTACGAGTTTCACTCAGTAAACCTTTAATTTTTTATTCGCGCGAATACGATATAAAGCATTAAAAGTATTATCAACTTCATTAGCAAGAAATTATTTTCTACTCCTCTGCTTTCTGCTGAAAAAAAATGCATTTTGTCTACGTTCGAAAAATTACACTTAAGAACGGACTCAGTTCAACTGGTTTTGGATTTGAATTTTAAGTGTTCGATTAAAAGAGAAACATGCGAGGGCATTTAAGCCGTAACGGTTAAAGCAACCTTCTATGTGAAATAGTTCAATATTCAAAGATAAAAACACTTATTTTCAATCAAATTTATTACTTCTCTAGAATGTTTGTTTCAATCGCTACGTGAGATCTTCGTCATTCTTTAATCAAATTCCATGCTTTGCGAATAATTTTAAATCGTATCATGCTGGTTAATGACAAAACACAGATGCATGATCTTATTATTATTATTATTATTATTTTGGCAAAAAGCTTTTTTGCTGTTTTTTACTACGCATTCCTTCAATGAATAGCTTTCGAAAAGGAAAGCGCAATTGCTAGGTTTGTTGGGGTGTCGGGCTGTTAGTCAGAATGGCGCCAATTCGAATACGTGCCAATAAATATCTCTTTAATGTTTCTTTTTTTCCCGTCAGATGCTGACATGTGCAGGACTGTATTTGCCCCAACCTGTTTTTTCACATGCACAATTATTGCTTTTTCACGAGTCACCACTCAGCCACACTTTTAATGACATTTATGTTTGCATTGAAAATATGTACGATTAAAAGGGGAGCTATGATCAAATTATCACAACGTTGTATTTAACGAGGTTTTGTTACTGATGTCTGTAAATTACATGCCTTCTCTTCTGCGCTTACTTTTTTTTCGGTTCTTCGTCATAATGTTCTTCCTTTGAAATTCTTAAAGAGCGAAATGCCTTATGAAACGATTTGAAGCACAGTGCGGAGTTCCGCACGGGTCGACTAGTATATATATATAGCAATAAAAGTACACAAACGTTTCTCTTACTACTGACTTAGCGAAAACTATATTCATTGATGCTGGTCAGAGTCATGTATTTGATAAAATAACGTTTAATGATAACAAGGTGTTCGTGAAATTTTACTGACTTATGTTTGAAAAAAGTTTTATTTTAGCTGTTAGCTGTTTTTTCTGAAGAATATAATTATTTTTGAAAATATTTTGGTGTTTGTTAACTAATAATACTTTTTAGCATTCGTCTGGAAAGCAATCATTTTATTTTTCTAGTTAGCGCAAAAACTTGATCGCAGGTCGTAGGTTGGATGGCACTGAATAGGGACACTCTAAACAAACTTATACTTAAAAATGTGCATGTATATTAGGGTGGTTACAAGGTACAGGGGGAAAAACTTTTTTCAACTAATCTTTTGCGGCACCCCTCTAAAATGTTCCAATTGACTGGAAAATGTGATTTGCAAAGTTTCAAGTCATTTCGATGGTATTAACACGTAGCGCAAAGAGGCTAAAGTTAAAAAAAATAGCATTTTTTAACAAAAAACCGTAGTTTTTCATCTGTTAAACCAAAACTATTCATTCTAAAAACTTCGTTCTGGTTTCATTTTATAGGGAATTGTATTCTCTTTAGTTCTAATTTCGATTATATTCTTGTAAAAATTGATTGAACATTATTCAGGATTTTCCAAGTCAGGTCGTAGCTAATATCCTGAAAATCGCGCAAAAAGAATGAATCATTAAAAAATAAATTGTATTAGTTCTTTTAGTTGATGGTTGTAACCCCTTACAATGCTAAGTAATCAGAGCAAAAACAGTAATATTATCAGAAATGTATACAGTGAAACCCCGTTACAACGAATACCGATACAACGAAATATCAGATTTAACGAAAGAAATTTTCAGCCCTGATATGATTTCCATTACGTTGCTTGAATTTCATTACTACTAAAACCTCGTTACAAATAAAAGTTCTGGTAATTCGAAGTTCGTTGTAACAGGATTTCACTGTACAATAGTTTTGTCTCTAAAACTCAAAGTTAAAACAACCTGCGTGCAAAACTTTTGAAATTAGCTGTAGAGGCCATAAATACGGAACGTTGCTTTATTCCTCGGTGGTCAGAGCTAAGCAATAGCTTAAAAATCCCAGTCTTGTAAGGGCTTTCGACCCCCTAGAGAAAGGAAAATTTAGGTTCCCAGGAAAAGTGGTCTGTGTTCTTAGACGGGGAATTGTTAGGGATTCTGCAGTGCAAAACTGCGTTTTGTGAGTGCAGTTGTTACAGAAAAAGTTTTTGTATTTAGAAAATCTCTACCACATATAATAGAAGTTGGTTTAAAAGAAGATTTGATTTGCAAAATAGGTACGTCCACTAGTCCTCAACCAGATATTTTTCAAGAATTTCAGGATGAATGGTATAGATAAGAAGCTATCCAAGGCAATCATAGAAGATTTAAAAAAAAAATAAGCATACCTGGTGAAATTTCAAGCTTTCTTTTTGAGAAATAAAATCAGCAGCAGTCTAGGGATGACTACAAGCAATTCATTCAACTTTGCCTAACTTGTTTAAGGAGTCTTTTTCAAAACAACGTTACTTTTCGAGTACCCGGCGCTATTCATCGCACCAGATGGATGACAAAGGCCATATGAGGTAGTGAGAAGCAAAGGGATGCAAGTGGACTTTTTAAAAGTTCTTTATAAAACGTGTTTAGAGTTCAGATCCTAGGCTTTCATTGAACTTTTTTTCTAAATCATGAAAAAGCAGCCCCTACCAGAGCTACTAGTACCATCTCTTGCCCTTAAGCAGAGTAGAGGTTCCCCTATTATTTGTAATGATTATCTCCAAAATTTTAATTCTGTCAATTACATCCCTTTGCTTCTCCCTGCCTCATATACTCTTTAAAAAAATATCTTCTCAGGGATCAGCTTTCCTTAATCGATTTAGAGATAAAAGTTATTGAAGATATTTGGCTGTTTATCATCGATATTTACGGAAAAGTATGGTTTATGTATGCGATTTAGCTTTGGCCCCCAACCAAGATCAAGAATCCTTGGTTCAATACTAGAGTATTTATGCAGATGATGTAGGCACAGAACTACATAAAATAGTTAGCCATCTGTGGTCCTGAACTCAGAGAAGGTTGCATTTCCCTTTTTTGATGATACTTAAAGAAAAAAAAAAAGATCAAAACAAGGGAAGCTGCAAAATTAAAATCTGAAGTAGGAGATAATGAAGATGATTGTGATGATAGGGATACAAAAGCACAGCTCAATCTGAAAGAAGCTTAGTTTATTGGATAAAGAAGTAGATTTTTTCATTTCTCCTCAAACTTGTTAAGAGATAAAATTTTTTAAAGAGATTCGAAATCGATAGAAAGTTTTTAAATACTGATCTTGATGAATAGTTTAGAAACCAATATTATATTAAAGCTAAAAAGATAGTGAACAATTTAAGGGTTGTCAATGTCACAGCTGAAAGAGGTGTAAAACTAATTTCTAACTAACTTATATCTATTCCAAGTTATGTCTGAATGCAGGCACATTTTTCCACATTCATCAAAATCTACCATATTGAAGCCATTACTACTTTAATTTGTCAATGAAAAGTAATAACATAATATGTATGTCTTTTCAGTGTATGTCATTTGACAGTGTAAGTAATAAAATGCATTAAATTTTTTAATTCTTTTTTATAGTTTAAACTTTTTGCTTTCTCTTCTAAACAGCTTTGTTCCTTTATTTTAATTCAGCATTTTGTTGCATTTAATTTTTAAAATATCTCCAAAAAAAGGCTTTTCAATGAATAAAAATTAACAAAAACTTTGCCTGAAAATTCCTAATTGATGATATTTTCTATAACCTGACTTGAATAATGCCAAGAACCATTCTGTAACTTTTATTTTAAAAAATACATTAAATATCTCATCACGAGAATAAAATTTCCTATAAAATAAGACCAGAACGAAGTTTCTAGGATGAAAAGTTTTGATTTTAAAGAGGAAAAACTACGATTTTTTTGCTAAAAATCGCTATTTTTCGTAACTTTAGCCTCTTTGCGGCACGTGTTAATATTATCGGATTAAGCTGAAACTTTGCAAATCATGATATCTAGTCCATTGGCACATTTTAGGGGGGTGCCGCGTAAGAAATTCGAAAATCAATTTTTTGTGACCACTCTAATGTATATATGAATCAAAATCAGTTAAAAGGTTATAGAAGGTATGATAAGGAAACACAAAATACCTGATATAATTACTACTTTAAAACAACGAGGGTAAGGAAGACCCTCGTTTTACGCGGGGATTACGTTCCACAGAAATGCCGCGTAAAACAAAACCACGTAAATTGAAACCTAATAGTAGTGTTAAAATAGGGATTAGGTTCCGTAGGTAATAAAATACTTCATTCTAGGGATGACTAGTTGTATAATAAATTTAATGTGTACTTATATCGATTTTTGTGCACAACATGAATACAGAAAACACGAACTAATTTCGTGTTCTGTTTGTAAGGAAGAGCTGACTATGATAGTCTTTTGACAGTCATTAAGAATTTTTCTCTGTAATTCTTTGCAGAGCATTAACGCATTCATGATCACTTGCGTAATTTCCATGACAGAATCTTTCTTCACTAATAAATCAGAAGCATCATTTCTATTGTCTAGGAATGGCTCAAAAATTTCAATGTGAACGTTTTTGGTCGTGTGTCACCGAAGTCGGTATCCTCGTTGGTTTTGGCCTCCTTTGTCACTCCTAGAAGCTCGTATGGAACGTGCGACATTCACAACATAGTTTATTGATATATTTTTTTATTTAAAAAAAAAAAACATCTTAAAAAAAAAAACAGAATAAAAAGATCGTTTTTCGTGATTTTTATAATATATTTTTTTCGGGAGGGGGGTATGCCCCCAAGTCCCCTCTTTTGCTATCGGTGTCCATGATATTGAACTTTGAACCTCTCTTGCCCGCCCAAAATGTGTTAGCAGTTAATACAAAGCTCTTTTAACCTACGGAAAAAAAATTACTTACTAGGAAAATTGAAAAAAAACTTGGGGGGCTCAATTGCTTATTTTTTTTTCCTTTAAAAAAAAAAAAAAGGATTTGATTTGTAGTTTTTTTTTTTTTTTTTTTTTGTATAGAATTCACACTTTTCGAAAGTGTTAATTACCCTGACTTAGGTTAAAATTGAAGGTTGATAGAATCCTTTATAAAACACGGATAACAATTGAAAGTGACACATAACTTTAATCCTGAGTAAAATTAAATATGTCATACAACAATGCAGTAATGAAGACTTCACTCTTACACAAGACAATATCTTTTGTCTTAAACAAAACGGTTAGATTCAGCCTATTGTAATATCTGTGAACGATGGCCTCATAATGTCCGTGATAGCTGTCAACGTCTATACACACCACGTCGTCTTCAGCCGCCTTAGACGCATTAGAATTTGAATCAATAATCATTTTGCAGTTCGCAGTGCTTTTGAAAAGGGGAGAAGTTGTTCCTGATTGTTGCTTTGGATTTCAAATGTACCACGCAATTAGATATTCTCAGTTGTGCTAAAATTAGTAATATGGTATTTTAACGGAAATGTGCGATAACGAAATTAAAAAAAAAAGAAAATTTATTTTACTTTAATTGATGGTAGATTTTTTGCATTCACAATATAGTGCTGTATTTTATCTGAAATAATACCTAGATTCATTTAATATTGCTGTATGTATAAATCTATTATTTGAGAGCGCAGTACCTTTACTTTGTTTCTTATAATAAACAATAGCTTCGTATTTTATGTAAGTTAAAAGACTCGTTTTCGAAATTTTGATGTTAAAAAATAAATTTAAAAAAATGATGCACTACAAATTTCTAAAAACCTAGTGCAAAATTTTTTGAGCACGGACATTTGAGCGCTTTTTTAGATCACTTTGAAGAACTTTTTTTTTCTTGAACAGTTTTTATATTTCTGAAAAAAAAAATTTCAGAACACTTATTAAGTTCAACTCACTTTTGGGAACACATTTGAGGATCCACTTTTTACGAAAATTTTGTAGCACATATTTTGAAACCTTTTTCATTTTTATAAATTTTTGGACCTTTCATCCCTCTCTAAATACGCCTCATCTTTTGCTAGCATTTATGTTACTTTTACACAACGAGGTCGCTTCCAAAATTGTAAAAGTATTTTTTTCTGAAAGAACATGCTTCAAAACATACGATCTGAGCATTTTTTAAATAATTTGTTTAAGTTTAATATTTCAAAAAATTACTTAAATCGGTATGCTTTCATTGTTTATACTTCTGCCGATGACCTCACAAATGATGAAATGCCATTCGTGTTGCTAATTCATAGAACAAAATATTTAATTCGCATCTTTATTCACGTGTATTGGCAACGATATGGTTGATAGCAAGTGTAGAGCGTAATTTTAATTCACTTCTTGATTATCATAACGTGGAAACGCGATAGAAAGATGCGCCAAAGAGCATCATTTATGACGTCATCAAGACCACGCCTTGTTTAAAAAGTCGGACATTTAAAAAAATTAATTAAAAAATAACTGTTGGGAAAATAAAATTATTTTCTGGGTTCATGTCTTTTTTTTTTTTTTTTGCTTTATTCTATCAATTTCTGTGACAAAAAGTACTACTTTCGACTGAAAGAAACAACCCCATTCTTACGTGGTCAACGTCAGCCGACGGAAAGTACATTACCCAGTCTTCTACAGAAAAGTGAATTAGTATTACTTAAAATTTCTCAAAATGAGCGTTAATGAAAAATAAGTAATTAAAACAGAGAAAACACTTTTTTATTGCACAGAAATTCCAATTTTAACCAAAGTGCTAATGAGCAAGGTTTCTTCTAAATTTAGGCATTTAGGTACAAGCATAAAAATAGAAACATTTCTTTGCTTTCAAGTTAAAGTTTGTTTTTCTTTCGCGGAAAATAGTAAACAGTTCTTACCTACTTTTTCTGCAGTACTTTCCCTGCAACTTAACAATTACTGGCATTCAATTGTAAATTACTAATTTGCTGAAGTGGCTCGTCAGTTTCTATTAAGTCCTTGTTTTTAAAAGCACTCTAATTACAGTATTAAAAGTCTACTATATTACTAAAATTACTTAACTATTTTCTTTCAAAACGAGATTTCTAAAAATAAGCTCTTATTTTTCCCCTTTCTCTTATAACAGTTTATACATACTAGTAAAAGGAAATAACGTAAAAGGTTTACGAAATAAAAATGTAAGAGACTGTAATAATGATTTTTTAAAATTATTATTGTTGCTTAAAAGTTGGAAATCTCAGGAGAAACTAATAAAAAAACTATATTGAACTACTCGAGAGGTCTGCTTAAGATTGCAAAAGGAAAAATAGTTTAAAAGATGTCGTCGAAGCTTAGTTTTCTCCTTGAACAAAAGTAATCTTGAAAACGCAAAACAGTTTAAAGCATGAACTGACCATTATGTAGCAAAGAAGAAATTTTATAGTTGAAATGTCTTTTTAGTTAAAATTTGTTTTAACTTAAAATAAAACTATCTCGAAATCTGCATTTGTAATGCATGCAAAATGAAAATTAAATGATTCAAGTAAATAATTTGTGCAAATGTGCTGACCATAAGCAACAATCATTTGAGTCAATCGCAAGTATTAGTTATAAACAATACTTTTGTAATTCCTCAAAAATGACATAGTTACCTACATTTCAGTAAAAGAGCTATGTAAACGAGCGATCCTGTAACGTACTCAAGATTAAGGAAATTACATATCTGATGTTTAACATTAAGTATAACTTATAAACACATCGAAGTGTATGCATTTTTTTTTTTTTTTTTGTCACCTTTTGAGCTAACAGCAAGCATTAGGTTTAAGCGGGTTTCCCTGTAAATTTGGGAATGACAATTAGTAAAACATCTGTTTTTAAAAGTTACCAGGGCAATGAATCATATAGTATGCACAAAACTATGCAGTAAAAAATAACATTTCATTTCTTCAGAAGTTGTGGAATGTGGGGCAAAAAGAAATAATTACAACAGCTAACATTTTTCAAAATGAACAGATTGGGCTCTTGTTCTGAAAATTACGGTACGTACAGACATAACATTATATTTTATAATAAAATTTGCATTGAAACATTATTTTTTGACTATGGCAGTAAACTTGCACCTCCAAAAAAAAAGAGGCAGGAAAATTTGCACCTTTTACTTAATGAGACAAAGTAAAAAATAATTTTGTTTTCAAATGAAATATTTTTTATTCAGTTATTAAAAATATCATTGATCAATGATATTTTTGAATGAATGAATAAATGAAAAGAAAATGAAACAGTTAACGAATAAATAAATAAATAAATTAATTAATACACGCAAACCTGGATAAGGACCGAATAAAAATCCTTCGAAAGTTTACGAGTAGCTAAAAAACGTTGAATTCGCAACACAAGTAATTTTTTTTATGTGGTGGATAAGGACCGCATTAAAAAAGTCTCACGAAGAAAATAACCCAAGAACTTACGAAATAACTAGGAACTGATTCTTTAAACGAAATCAAAATAAATCAAGTGATGATAAT
The DNA here is from genome assembly GCF_026930045.1 of Uloborus diversus. Lineage (NCBI taxonomy): Eukaryota > Metazoa > Arthropoda > Arachnida > Araneae > Uloboridae > Uloborus > Uloborus diversus. The sequence continues at coordinate 49,833,304 of NC_072739.1, read as the reverse complement.
TTTGCTGAATAGTCAGACAAAATTTCCCGAATAAAGAAATTTTTGGGAGGTAACAGTGACCTCCCATCGGGGTGCCCCTGTCGTAGCTTGAAGATACTACTCGCACTCGTTTAAAAATTAAAAAAAATAAATAAAAAAATCGTCAATTGAGTTCGAATTTGATTGGAATTTTTATATACCGAACAAAAACAAAAAAAAAAAAAAAAAAAAGACCGCACAAAAACAGCTTTGTGTGTATATGAGACAAAACAAATGAGTGAATAAAATAGCGAATAAATAAGAAAAACGGCTAGTGAATGAATAAATAAGAGAATATTCTAGTAAAGGAATGTAAATGAAATAATTAATGAATGGAGCACTGTAAAAACGATTCAGAAACGTTCCTGGAAAATAATGGGCAGTTGATGTGCCCAATTTCTGCCAGTAACATATCTTGAAAAAACCAGGAACGTTTTCCGCTAATATTCAGTAACCTTCCAGAAATTATCTCGGAAACCTCCTTAAAAATTCAGAAATCTTCCCGTTTGAAGCCAGTCGTGTCTTTAGAATAAACTTTGGTAGGTATAATATAATAGCTTGGTACCCCTTCCTGCTCCACAATCAGCATTGAAAACATGGCCACAGCTAATCCAGAATAGCAGGCAGGTATCGAGAATTTTACGCTCCTGCAAAACAGCGTAATCCATACTTACTCGCTCCCTCTGGGAGCTTAATCAGCATGGACGGGCCGTAAGTTACCAGAAGCCGATTCACTTTATAAGTAAGCAAAGTTAATTTTTAAACTGGGAGCTAAAATATTTTTTACACCAGTAAGAAGTGTGCATTCGTGCAACTTGTAGCAATTCAGGAAACTTTATGACAATGATACTTGATTTTTTCAGGAAGTGGATAAAAACCATTGAAATCCCGGCACGTTACACGGAAATACTCAGTAACGTTTCGGATTTTGTTTTTACAGTGAGACGTAAATGACATGATAAAAAATTGAATAAGTAAATGAAAGGAATTATTTCACTTTGCGCCATCCGCTTTGCCCCGCATGCAATTGAAAAAAATGTGAAAATCATTTAAAATACAAGTAAAGTTAACAAGCTTATTAAATAAATTGTGCCCTAAATATATCTAGGTCTCAACTAATATTCAAACGTTAATATAACAAGAACTTTCTCATTTAGTAATAACAAAAATAATTTTTGACTCGCTACAAAATATTATAATATGAGTATCATTTTTTAAAATTTGCTTGTATTATGACACTCTTTGGTTTTCCGAGGTAACTTTTTCTTGACTGGAATAAATTACATTTGTTACTACATACTTAAAATATTACCAGATAGGTGGCGCAAAGAGCAGAGTAAATATTTCACCATTTTACTTTGCCAAACATTCCCCTACATAACTTTAATATTTTTCAATCCATTATAGCTATTCTAATTCACTATACTATTCAGCACTAGAAATTAAAGAAATAGAACCGGATTTGATAAAAATATAAAAAAAAACTTTTTAAAACAGCAATAGTTGATGGCGTAAAGTATAATTTGACAGAAACAAATTATCTTTCAAACGCATTTTTTTTTCGCTTATTTATTTGTTTCTATATTTACTTTTCATTTTTGTCATCATCTCGTTTGTTAAGTTAAGCTATGAAAATGAAACTTTATTCTACGAAGATTTCAAAAAAATCAGTTGAATAATTTTCATTATTATTTCTTTATTTAATTAAACAACTTAATGAAACTACAAAAATGCTGCTTCAGTTATTTAATTCCTTCCCACTTAACAATCTTACTACAATTTGTAAATAGTCTTTATTACACAACACACTCTAAAACTCTCTCTTTGAAATAATCTCGCTAAAGGCCAGCTCTTTGCAACTAAACATTTTGAAAACTGCATTTTTTTCCCTTTAATATGCGTTGCTCTTGAAAAGTAGTAAAAGATAACAGTACCACAAAGACAAAGTGATTCAAGCAATTAACGTTCACGAGAGACGCAAATTATGCTTATTGTTTGAGGGAAAATATAACTTTTAATTTACTGTAAACACAACTGTTTACTTTTACAGAGCAATAGTTATTTAAGATACTATTTTTCCTCATAATGAATGTGAAATATAGTTCACTCAAGAGTCTTATTTTAATTCAGCGTAAAAATAGAAAAGTAATTAATTTTTTTGAACAGCTTGACAAGTATGAGGGTTAATCCAAAAGTAAGGTTCCCATCAATTTTACCACTGTCTAATTTCATTGAAAGTTACATCGTTGGAAAGAAAAAATGTTTCTCTATTTTCTTTACTAATAATAAAGCTGAAAGTCTGTCTGGATCTCTGTCAGGTTCTCTGTGACGCGTGTAGCACCTAGACCATTCAGCCGATTTTCATGAAATTTGGTACAGAATTAGTTTGTAAAATGGGGGTGTGCATCTCGAAGTGATTTTTCAAAAAATTGATTGTGTTCTTTTTATATTTCAACTTTAAGAATATTTTACTGAGTAAATTATCACAACGTGGACGAGTAAATTACGGAATTATCATAAAGTGGAACCGTAGCATGGGCAATCAGAGGAATATAACAAATTGGCGAGAAATTCATCATCCATTATTTATAAATATACAGGCGAACCAAATGATCTTTTAATTTTCTACCACAGGCAAAGTCGTGCGGGTACCACTAGATATACATAATAGCCATCTTTTTCAGTGCATTATTGTCGACGGTGCCTTAACTTCTGTACCGAGTGTCACAGAATTCCACCGCCAAAACCCGTTGAGAAAGTGTTCCACCCCTTTTTCGACTTCGTCGTCGCTCCGGAAACGTTGGCCATCAAAGTGTTCTTTAAACTTAGAAAGCAAGTGGTAATCACTAGACTCGAGTTCTAAATTGCAATCGAAAAAGGAGTGGTTGGTTGACTGTCATGTCGCACTCTGGCGGTAGACCGTAAAACGGAATGTATAAAATTGTCAATAACAGGGACTGAATTTTGTAGTTGAAAAAAAAAATACAAAATGGCATGAATAAAAATATTATATAAACCATAAAATTGTTCTTTCCTACACATTGACTGGAAATGATACACAACATTTAAGAGCATGCGTCACCTGACGCAACTTTTCTTTTCGAGGTAGTAGGTGCATAGTCGGGCAACACAGCTAGTAAATATTATGAAATGAAGCACGCATCTTGAAAATTAAAATCACTTTTTAAACTACCTTCAAAATCTTTTAAAACTTGACACAGTACAATAAAACGTACTGGAGTTACTTCAGGTAAGGTTTACCTTGTGCAGCTTTTAAAATACTTTTTGCAGCAATTTTTGTAACGTATTTTACGACTGCATACCTACTGAAAATATCAGACAAATATGACAGTTTTTGTCAAATGATAATTTTGTCAATCATAAGTTGTCAAATGATAAGTCAAATCATAAGTCGATGACATACGCTCAAACTTAGGATTTTATAAAAAAAAAAAATTGCAATTAGAAACGCGGAGTACTGTTTTCTGGATGAAAGGTACTTTAAGTTCTACTCTACACATGTTATTATAGAACTTCGTAATGATCAGTTGAGTAGTTCAAGCGTGAAAGCGTAACAAAGAAACTCTAATTTCGAATGGTTAATATTGGTAAGGATTATATTACATAAACGGATTTTAAAAAAAAATGTAATCGAAATTTTGAATCAACGAAACATTTTCTCCCATAATATGAATTATTTTGAATTGATATGCGAGTTCGATTAATGTAAAAGTTGAAGAAAAAAAATCGCATTTTTGTTGCCTTTTTATTTTTGATGCCTGTTTGTGTAGAAAGGAATGATAACTCCTTTTGTTGGGTGTCGGATGTTTTTAACGGAAAGTTTTCTCGTGTAGCAGAACAAAGCTTTTGCACATTTTTTTTTCTTTTTTTTTAATGACGGGAGAATTTCCTCATGTAGCGTGGGAAAATGCTGACGAATGTTTCTCCAATCGTTAGGAAATGCTACAAATGAGCAGAAGAAACGAGAGAAATAAAGGGCCGGGAGGAGAAGGATTTTTAAAATTCTGTTAAAAGTCCCCCAACATTATAAAATTAAGGTATTAAATATTAATATTTTTATTTCTACTTTGTCTGTCAATACTGATTACAAATGAGTCATCATAAATTGGCTTCTCAGTAAATATATCGCTTTTAACACGCTTTTTTTAACTTCGCTTGTATGTTTGTGAGTTACTGTTAGTACATTCCGTTACTTTTTTAACGTTTGTGGCCGAGCGGTCTAAGACGCGGGTCTTTGCTGATGTTCACCTCCGGGAATCATTTGGAGTGCGTTCTAATCCCGTCTACACCAAAATTAAATTTATAATCTTGCGACTCAATTTTCGCCCACTTTTTGTGATCGGATTCTTTTAAAATTTGGAATGCAACCTCAGACCCGATGACAATGCAATATTTTATTATCAAATTAATTTATTAACGATAAGTTATTAGTTTATTCTAATTAACACGCTTTTATTAGCTTAACTTGTATGTTTGTGGGTCCAACTTTATTTTGGATAAATAGCCAGTGGCTTATTCAAATTACTTACAACGGTCAAATCAGAGCTGCGGAGTGTAACAATGTTTGCACATGAATTTACCAGAAAGCATTCAAAATGACTGATGCAAATAAAATAATAGTTTAAAAGACTAAAAAAAAAAACACGCTTCAGTAGCAAAATGAACTAAAAAGTTAAAAATAATCTTTAGATGACAAGTATATAAAGTAATTGACCAAACACTTAATTTTATTGTAATAGAAGAAAAGCGTGGGAGCTTCTTATCAGTTGTCTTAAATTTCTTCCACTTGTTATCTATGCAAAAATGTAAATAGGCACCCCCCCCCACCACGCTTTTTTTTATTACAGTAAAGTTAAGTGTTTGATCAATTACTTTATATACTTGTCATCCAAAGATTATTTTTAACTTTTTAGTTCATTTTGCTACTAAAGCGCGTTTTTTTTTCTTTTTTTAGTTTTTTAAACTATTATTTTTTTGTAAGGCTTTTTACGGGCCGTACGGATTATTTTTCTTTTACAATCAGCAGTTCTGAGTTTTTCTGTGCTAGTTTATTGAATTACAGTAGCTCCTTTTTGCTAACTACTACAAAAATATCCATCTGATTTTCTTTCATCGGTGCTTTTTTTTTTTCTTGTATGCAAACTTTTCTTATGAAAAAAATAAAGCCTTCGGTTAGATTATTTTTGGTTAAAACTATTATTATCTACTGATGGATTCAAGTAATCAACTTTTCCCCACTAGAATTTCGTTCACTGCTTGGCTGACTGAGGGTTATTGAATTACATGTTACTTTTGAAAGAAACTTATACAGTAACAACGTGGTTTTCTTTTTACATCATTAGCCTTGATGGTTTCCTAGTAAAGGGTTTACAAAAGAAAACAGGAGTCGTCCAGTCGGAATATTTGTTTCGCTTAAAATTGTTATTGTGTGTTGAAATAGTTAAGTGATTCACTAATTAATGACATTATTACGTTTAATTTATTTCTAAAAACTGCATATTCAATAGAGATAAGCAAGAAAAGTATAAATAGGTTTTAACCCTTAACTTGTACCGTGTTTTTTATTTTATTTTATTTATTTATTTATTTATTTATTTTTACTTCCTTTTACAAAAAAAGGAAGTATTGTTTTCGCGAAAAATTTTTCACTCAAAATTCAGCCTTAATTTCCATTTTGCTCACCTCCGAATTAATGTTGAGTTTTTTTTTTCAACCCGATTACACTCGGATAAGTGCCTAAGAACGTATAAACACCCTAAATATACAGTTTGACATTCCCCGAGTTAATTACAACGACTTTTCTCGTGACGTCCGTATCTACGTATGTATGTGCATATGTGCGGTTGTGTGGATGTATGTCGCATAACTCAAGAACGGTATGCCCTAGAAAGTTGAAATTTGGTACGTAGACTCCTAATGGAGTCTAGTTGCGCACTTCTCCTTTTGGTTGCATTCGGGTGTTTCTAAAGGGGTCTTTTGTCCCTTTTAGGGGGGATCATTGTTATTTCGATGGATACTCAAATGGTGTTATAATTTGGCGGACACTTGGCGATAGACCGCCAGTCTTTTGGTCGCTAAGTTTTGTCTCCAACTTGGCGACAAATTGTGCGATTTATTTTTCTTTTTAAAATCTGGTTTCAATTTGGCCACTGGCGGTGATATTTAGAGAGTTAACTATTGAATCACATTAAAATTGCCAATAATGGGAAAATGACATCAAATTGGAGTAAAAGGAAGTTATGTGGTGCACACATCAGCTCGTTTTTCATGATATAAGTAATGAGTGTATGTGACTCCAACCTTATATTTCTTGTGCACAGCGCATAATTTACCGAAAAAAATACAATTGAAATTCCAAAACTTCTGATGATTTTTGAATTACTAATATAAATGCAACTGAAGTAGTAGAGACATACATAGCGTCAGATATGTAAATGTTGCAAAACGTTTAAATGTGAAAGTTTAACTCTTCTGGGATGATTGATATCACACTCCAGGGTCCCTCGTACCTAGCACTATTTGTGGTTTAACTGGTTGGATGGGGCTCTGAAGACAGTTTTTTGATCCAGACCAGAAGCGAAACAATCTCTGGTCCAGCACCTTGAGGCGTATTGATTCACTTGAAGAACTATGTGACCACCATACATTTAACTTGCCTTAGTCACCATTAAAAAGCACAGAGGATCTTTGCTCGATTGGCATCGAACCCCGGACCCTTCGATTAAGAGTTCGACGCTCTCCCGGCTACTATGGCAATGAGATGTGAGATGCCACAACTCAACACTTGAGGCCTAAATAAATTAAAATTTGTGAAACACTAGAGTACTAGGAATAGAAAGCTTCTTACACTAAGTGTGTTAAAACTTAATGCATCATTACAATATTTCGTACTAAAAAGCAAAGCTTTTATTTCTAGTATTTTAAACACAGTATAAATTTATCTCTCTTTGTGCAGGAAACAGTAATATGTGGTTAAGTAGTTGTTAAGTACAGTTTCACAGGTGTTTACATGTGTGTAATTTATGAGTCAATGTTTATAGAAAAGTCGCATGCATACCCTTTTTCACAACGCAAAATTTTAACTTACGCGAGGGGTCTCGGACTGTTTTCCTAGCGTAAGTCAAGACTCCACTGTATATTAAATAATAAAGAATTTCTATAAAAATTCACAACTAAGCCCTTGATCTCGTTTAACTTACAATGTGGCTCTTTTCTTCGTGACAGATTAACACGTTGCCTATTTTCAACATCAATATGCTCATCATTAAAATATGCATCAGCATGATGTTTTCCCCCGCTTTTTACCAAAATATTTCGAGGAAATGAAAAAATATAAGAGTACTCTCTGGCCATTTTAAAGAAATTCTCTTTGACGTGCAACAACCTGAAATTAATGAGATGCAAGTAACGGAAAAAAAGGGGTAAAATTTTCATTATTCATGGCTTTTTATTTTAGAAAAATGTAGTAACAAGCAGATATTTAATTAATATGCCAAATGCCATTTTTTATTTTCTTCTTATTATTATTTATTTATTATTTTATTTTATTCATTTATTTATTTATTTATTTTTTTTGAATTTCGCTAATTATAGATAATAAAGATTCATGAATTTTTCAAAAATGAAAATATGCTACGTACGCCGTAAAAAAAATATGCAAAAAACATGTTTTATTTAATTTTTACAAATATACTCTAATATTTTAAATTTAACAAGATGGTTAAACATGAAAAAAAAAAAAAAAAACGAACATAATTTTTTTTAAACACTCTTTATTTTGCCTTCAAAGCAGCAGAAAATCATTTCTGACTCACGCTAACATTTTTACTCAAATATTAGCTCAATCGAGGGATCGTTCACAAATGATCTCATGTGTAGAGAATGAGATATGTTAATTAAAATTCTGACAGTTTGTGACAAGGGAGATGAAGGATAGTGGTAAAAAGTAACATCACATATTTTGATCAAAATAAGTTTTATAACAATGTATTAATAATACAACGTAACATGCGACGAGGAGAAGGGGATGGCGTAAAGTGAGGTGATAAAAAGGGGTGGGGGAGTCGATTGTGTTGGAAAATATTTTAACCCAAGTATTTAAGGCTTTGAAGAAACTCCTCTTTTTGTTAAAAACGAAACGAACATCTAGACGTTTGCTCTGCTTTTAAAGGGGACTTCTAGTCCAGAAATTCAAAAAAAAAAATTTTTTTTTCCTTTTCATATTTTCAAAGTTTAGACGTTCAAGAATAAGCCTCAAATAGGATTTATGGAAGTTCGAATTTTTTTGGAGTTATAGTTAATTTTATTAAAATAAAGAAACTGCCAGCAAATGAGATCAGCAGTGTGACAAATGCTTCGAGGTACGAGTATTGAAGCTTCAAAAGAAGATAGAATTGCTCTCAGGGCTTAAAGATCTGCCAAAATGTAGCTTTTGAGGTATAGGAAGACACAATGTATAAGGCAGAGATGGCTGTTCAAAAAAATATAAATATAGCAAACCATTATACCACTCAGACTACTGGAAATGTGACTCCAGACTTTAAACGCGTTTTTCTCGGAACTACTTTCTTCAATACGGCTAACAAAATATCTTAAGTTCTAATGCACCGATTTATTTCAAATTTGTTACAGACTTTCTTATTACTATCTATTTTGTATCCACTTAGGGGTTTCTGTATTTTTTTTATTTAGTATTTTTAAAAAAATTACTAAAACTGAAAAAAGGAGGCAAAAATGACCTTTTTTTTCAAAAAGACGACATTTTATACATTTTTTTTTACAAATCGGCTACGTCCAGACAATTCTACATCCTTGTTTTATAAGAATCAACCTTAATTTCATGTTTCATATTACCAGAAAGATTGGAATCTTGTGGACCAGTAGACACCTTTTTTTTTTTTTGAGTCCTCTCTTTGCTGGCCTCTACTGATTTCAGTTTTGAATTTTTTCCCCCGCTATTATTCATTTTTATACTTCTCAAGTATCAATAACAAACTGATAAACAATTGATACTAAACATGTTTAGTTTTTTTTTTTATTACGCCTACAAAATCGCCTCAAAATCGAGCCGCTAAACTAGAATACCCCCTTAAGCAGTTTTAAAAGTATTGTCGGACAGTTTGTGTACTGACGGTATAAGGACTAATTTGTATGTACCGTTTGTAAAATAAACAGCGCAGCACACATTTTGAGTTTATATTTTGGCGTGGACATCAATTTGAAACAGAAACATCTTTAGAGGACTTTGGGTTCCCGCAGTCATATTTTCTGCAAGCAAGAAACCCTTCTATTTTAAAAGCAAAAGGAAAACGATTGTGAGAAAATTGATACTGTATTTTTAGGGGGCTCTTTTGGTTTTATGTTTTTTGTTTGATTGTGCATTAACGATCAGCCGCTCTGATACCATTTCAGTAAGTCATATAACTCAAAATCTAATCAACATAAATGTCTGAGTTGATTTTTGTTTTCATAAGCTTAAATTACTTATTTACATTGCAACTGAAACGTGCCTCTCTTACGTATGTGCAGTTCGTTTTACGCATATGCTGTTCTTACGCACGAGCAGTTTAAGCAATGATTCACTTTTTATCGTATCAAAAAAATATATCAAGCCACTTATATATCATTTCTCTTAAGACAAACTCATACTTGTATTCTTCAGCTTAATTGACACAAGAACGTTTTATTACGTGAAACAAAGACATTATATAAGAAAGCTGGATCTTATTTTCATAGCATGTCAGATGAATAAAGATCTCCAAGCTATAAAGCGAAAGTATAATATTTAAAACTGAGAAAGGAAATATTTTAGCGTCCAACAATATGCGGGAAATAATGACTCTGTGACGAGATAAAAAGACTAAAGTACATAAAGTAGTGCACCAAATGTCATCTATATAACTTGATTCAGTTTTATGAACAATTTTATGGTCTTCTGAAAATCGTTTAATGGGCATCATACTTTAATGTAATTATTAATAGAGGCACGGAGTGGTAGGCAGTAAAATAGAGAAATTATGATATATCTGCAGTTGCAAACTGAAGTGCCCTGAAGCAGTATATTTTCCATCCTACCAACAGCAGTAAAAGATACGGTACGAAAAAAATACCGTGAATACGATCTACTTTGGTTCTTGTTTGGTAACTTTGTTTATTTGTTTCCAACAGTTTTTATACTTTTTCGATTTCTAAGCTGTGGTAACCTTTCTCAAGCATCTAGATTACTCTTAATTTAATTTTTTATTAGCTATATTTTTTTTCAGAGTGGTATTGCCTTTTTCATTTTATTACTGTTATTATTTTGTTTGGGTCAATGTTACTTTTGCTTTTGGGTTACTTTGGCTCAAAGGTTTAAAATATTAATAGAAAGTCTGAGGGAAGTAGAAAGAAAGACCAATGTTTAAAATATTTGTATACATAACGAGAGATAACGAAGGACTTAAGTTTCGCAAGGAAATCTACTTATAGAATAAAAAAAATTAAAAACACACACACACACACACACACACACACACAAAATGACACATATTTTAATCTTTGATTCAAACAATTTTTGTTCAATCATGAACAGTTCAAAAAAAAATGTTAACGTTAGTGCCTACCGGAAAACTTAAGTTCAATATAAACCCCGAGCATAAAGGTGGATTTGCTTCAAGCAAACCTTGCATGAAAAAGCTGTTTATGAAGAAGTATAGAACAGATTTTATGATTTGGGATATTTTAAGGGTTTTTTTTCGAACAATTAAAAAACATTTAACATTGTCGAAAAAAAAAATCTTTGGCACTGCACAATTGTGTAGATTCTGATTATATTCTCAATAGTTGGTTTTAAGAAATATAAGAAAAAAAAAAGATTAATAAAATTGGAAAAACCTTATCTTGAATACAACATGGACGCAAGACAGAGATCAATATGACTGGATAGAAATGAAATTAATTCGAATCACAATTATTTTTAACAGGGCTGCGGAGTTGGTGAGAAAATGGCAAACTCCTGGCTCTGACTCCTAGAATTTTATGATATTCGACTACAACTCCGACTCCTGTATCCCAAAATCAGTTCGACTCCGACTCTGACTCCGTAGCCTTGGCAGAAATGCAAACTCCAGAGTTGCTACGCCTCAGAGAATCCTGAGAAAACAGTGAAAATTGAGGAAATTTATTTTCTTAAAAACCTGGGAAAATGCACGGAATTTTATTTCTTTTTATTGAAGTTGCCAAAATAGTAAGAGAACAAATAAATAATAATAACAATTAAATAAAATTGTATACATGAAGTAATGGTAATTTCACTTTCAAGATTTTCATTTTGTTTAGGTAAATATTTCTATTTTTATTCGGGGTTTGCTCTTTAAAAGCAAATTATACTCCCATAAACTTATTATTGTGGCAACCAAATAATTCCGATTTCTTCGTTATATTTGAGTTCTTGTTATATCAGGGATAGTTATAAGCGAGTTCGACTATATTTTCACGGTAAGAATAACCTCAACACACAACTTTAAGAAACTGCGCTCCTATCTTATTATTCAAAGCCCGATTATTTTCTACGACGCCACATTACACATCTTATGGGCACTGATTAACGTCCTTTTCGACGTGCATTGTGCGAAGCTCCATTAAACTTGCTCACTGTTAAGACATTACATTCGCTTTTGAGTTTTTCAGGTTGTAAAATGCAGTGGCGAATATCTTTATTTCTTAAGATAAAGGATTTTTTCGACAAATTTTCAGCAATTACACAGGTACTTCAACGTGCCTGTCGCACGAAATGAAAAGGCTTCTCTTCCATTCATGACTTCTGATTCTTTTATAAGATGATATAAAATACATACGCGGCACATATCTCTTCGCTAATGATTCTTTCAGCGATGAAAAGCATGAATATGAATGCAGGCAATAATTTTCTTTGGGCATTTATTTGTTTTCGTTTTGCTTCAAATAAACTAAAAAAAAGGACAATAAGCTCATATTCTTATCTAATAATTTGGCTTGAAAGGGTTGGAGTTTTAACTGGAGGCTTGGCATTTTGTTTCTCTTTTCACGTGTTATCAGTAATCACTTGGACCTGTAGCTGAAGAAGTGTAAATTTATTAGAACTCAATTCAACAACTGCATATTTTGTTACTATTAAGTAAGTTAATTACTTTTTTAAATGAGTAAATTACTTTTCACGTGAGTTCCTTTCTTTTTAAAAGCTCAAATTTTGTTTATTCTTAAGTAGGGAAACATGGGGCAAAGTGAAATGGTGAAATATTTTTCCTGCTTTTAGCTTCACATATCTTTTATTATTTTAACTATGTAGTACCATATGTGGTCTATTCCAGTCAGGAAAAAAATACCGCCGAAGATTAATGCAATTGGTGATACAGGAAATTTAAAACAAAAATGATACTCATATTAAAATATTTTGTTCTTTTTATTACTATAAAATGGTAAATTTAGTGTTATTAAGATTTTAAATATTAATTGAGACCTCATAATCTTCAATGCAGTATGAATTTAATTAATATTAAGATTATTTGTATTTTAATTAAATTGTACAATTATTCAAGTACATACGGGGCAAAGTGGATGGGGCAAAATGAAATAGTTTGTTTCATTGACTCACTCAATCATTTACTATAAATCATTTATTAACTAATTCATTTACATTCCTAGATTTATTAATTTACTTATTTATTCATTCATTCACCTTTTTTCTTATTCATTCGTTCTTTTACTCGCTCATTTATTTTTCTTCATATATTAATTAATTTATTCATTTTATTCTTCATTTATTCATTCAACCTTTTATTTAATAATTCTTTTGATCAAAATATGTTTTATAATCGAATAGAAAATATTTCATTAGAAAAATATTTTAATTTTCACTTTGCCCCCATGAAAAAAAAGTGAAAAGTTTCCTTTTTTTTTTTTTTTTTTTTGAAGACTCAAATTCACTGCCAAAAATAAAAAATCTCTTTCGACGCAAGTTTTATTAGAAAATAGAATGTTCTTTCTTTATGTTCTGTAATTTTCAAAACCAATTTCAGATTTGTTTTTTTGAAAAAGCTCAGTCATCTTAGCCGTTTCACTTTGCCCCACATTCCCTTACTTTAGGTCATTAAACGTATCTTTATACGCACGTTTAATAATTAGTATGTTAATACTCATGCTAAACAAAATGCTGCGGCTGATATTTCAGGTTTAAAATTTAAGTTTAAATATAGCAATACGGAAAATAATTTTCTGTAGATATTTTTTAATCTTTTGTTTAACTGCAATTAAACTATAAAAAGGTACACTAATCTCATGTTTTGTTGTAAAAAATTGGAAGGGTTATAGTTTTGACTGGAGGCTCAGCATTAGTTTTTCCCCCCTTTCTTTTGCATTTTTTGTTACTTTTATGTGAATTTCTTTTTAAAAGCCCAAATTTTGCTAGCCTTTATGTACTTTAGGTCACTAAACGTAGCCTTATATCCATGCTTCAGAATTTATATTTGTTGTTCATGTTAAACAGAATGCATCGGATAATTTGTTAGGATTAAAGTTGATGTTTAAAATAACCATTCGAAAAAAAACTTTCTTTAGACTTTTTGAATGTTTATTTTTTACTTCAGAAATACTACAAAATAGGGCAATAATCTCATGTTTGGATGCTAAAAATTAATCAAAGGGTACGGATTTTGACTGGAACCTCGACATTTTGTTTTCTTTTTTATAAGTAATCACTTTACACTTAGTTATCTTTGCATCTTTTGTCGGTATTATGTGTATATTTCTTTTTGAAAGGTCAAATTTTGCTCGCTCTTAAGTATTTAAGCTCATTAAACGTAGTCGGCATTCTTTACAATTTATACTTTGATGTTCTTGTAAAAAAAATACCACCGTGGCTAATTTGTTAGATGAAAAAATTACATTTAAAAAATAGGACATTGGACTATGAATATTTTTCTGGTATTAATATAATTTTAAAACATTTATGAGCTTAAAACAATCTTATATTTCGACCGTAAAAAACGATGACATGGTATGGAATTTTGACTGGAGGTACTAGGCATTTTGATTTCAAGTGCCTTCAGAAATTACTTTACTGTTCCCCTTTCCTGACAAAATATTAAATTTTTAGAAATTTAATCAACTACTGCATTTTTGTAAGCATCAAGGGAACTAATTACTTTTTCAAAATTCCAAATTTGGCTTTTGCTTGACCATTTTGTGCAGTTGGCTTAAAACTTATAGGGGTGTTTCACAACTAATGTTTTAATGGTGAAGACACATTAAAAGCAGAAACTTTATGATTTGTGTTAAAAATCTACGTAGTTTGAGGGTATAACGTGCATTGATTAAAAAAAAAAAAGTTCATAAAATGTAGTTTGTTGAATAGAAGACCAAAATTTACGCAATTTACAAAATTAGTAACATCACTTTTGAAGTCGATGCAATTTGGCGGTGTGACTGAAATTTATCAGCGCAGGATTAAAAAACGTAGGGAAATTTCGTTTTCTAGTTGAAGAATTTGTTGTGTTGGGTGTTATTACGGTTTAATTTCATCCTATGTTCTACGAGGGAAAATGAAAATTTCTTTGTTTCTCATCAAAAGTCCTATTTTTTATTCGCCAAAAACAGATACATACAGTATTTACAAATATACGTAGTGTACTACGTGCCTTACATTATTTCTCCACATAGTCACCACATCGTTTCAGACATTTATCCCATCGCAGCACCAATTAGAGATCCACCTGCGGTAAATTCTTCCGGCTGCCTGTATAACCACCTTCGGATTGCGTTCTTGGCTTTTTCGACACATGTGAATCTCTGTCCTGCCAGAAACGTCTTCAGTGGACTGAAAACGTGAAAATCACTAGGGCAAGGTGTGAACTGTGGACGCCCCTGTGAAGTGTTGTGGACTTTTGTCCGTTGCTTCATACAAAACGAATAACACATCGCTGCTCTTAAGCTGTGGACGTCTGAAGAACAACCGTCATCTTAAATGACTGATTGCAGCACCGCTCTTCCGAGCATAAAGCAGATACGGCTGGTATGGTTCAAGAAACGGTCACTGCTCGGATTGTATATGTTTGCTTTGTATTTACATACATATTTTGGCTGAAAAAATGGGCGCGAAGACTTTTTGATTTGCGCTCGTAGTTAATATTTTCTATTCATATGTTAAAGATCATAGTTACAGTTTTCTAATTTTTTTTCTGATAAACTTAACTAGTTCTTCATTTTTTAGTTTTAATTCTTATTTAATGTTTTATTTAGATACAAATATGCGATATGCTTTTCCCATATCGAGCAAGTTTTAAAATAATTTATTCAACTTCATTTTGTAGCAATATTTTTTAAAAATTTAACATAGCAATGTCTGGTAAAGATCTAATTAAATATAATGCTGCATTCATTAACATACTGCACTTCAATAAAGTTCATGCAACATTTAATACCTAAACGCGAACAATATGTTTACATTTCAATTTCAACTGAATCTAATTTCGTTTACTGTTTTAATGATACAAGATAATTTTAGGCATTGATTATAACCTTTTAACTTCTTATATTTAATTAGTTTCCTGCAGAATTAAAAAGGTTAAGAGAGACGTTTAATTCATTTATGGATCAAAAATGAATCAAAGCATATTTATAACTTTTGCATTAAAAATGTAACAAATTCTAATTGCTATTTGGAGTTATTTAATTAACTGTAAATTTAACACTTGTAATATTATTGTCCGTAACAAAGAGATGTCATTGAATTCCTTCGGAATAGAAGTCAATGAATCAGGCTCCTTTTAACTAACATTTTTACTGATTTAAACTGTTTGTACATTTCAAAAATATTACTCACTTTTACTTAATAAAAGTTTTGTGCAATATTTTTAATTTGCTGATAAACTATTATATTTATTAAACTCGTTGCCAAACATTTAAGCGTAGCATGAATTATACATTTCTCTATTGTTCTGTAGCAATAGATTTATCAATACATAAATGTAACGTATTTTTTAAACGAAAACATTTGACTTGGTGTGCTTTCAGGTTCACGTGTTTATAATTTTAATATGCAATAGTAATCTTAAAATGTCCTTTAGTATTAAATTATTAAAGTAGTAACATTGTTATAAGTTCGGCACACTTCAAGAAATTCGGTAAATAAAAACAGATCTTTTGCAAAGCACAGAAAATTTATTGACAAATATGTACAATAAATCCGTTAACAATTGATTAATTATTTATAGAAATTAAGCAAACAAACCATTGTAAATTAAACAGTGAATTAGTATTTACATCCAAATACGGTAATGTACTGGGATAAGAATTAGACCTCAAACAGTACACAAAGCTAAGCACATTCAGTCAAGTGAAAACATCCCCCCAACAAACTCCCATTGAAGCGCTTTATTTATATAGCGTTGAAAATACATTCTAGCATTTTTCACTCAGGAACATTCTAGTATTTTCCATTCAAGAATATTTTACAATATTTTTAGAAGTTACAGAGGCTATCCATTTATTATCAGCATTGAAATATTGTTTACATGTTAGTGTTCGAAATGGCACTAAACTTGGCGACATTTTGAACATAAACAGAACATTTGGCAATTTCTCGCCAAATTTGGTGACTAAAATAAGTTGCTAAAAGTGATGCCAACTTGCCGATGTATCTTAAATTTCTCTCAAAACTCATAAGCTCAGCGTGAAACGGTGCATAGCAAGCAATTAACGTTCAGGTAAAGTTTCAAGAACTAAAGAATTTTTAGAGAAAATTAATGGAATGAACGGCGAATATCAGAAAGACTACAATAAAAACACATACAAACATAAAATAAATAAAAATAATAAATATTTCCAAAGTTTGTAACATATATTACATAAATTACGTTAATAAACTAAAAACAGTCTTTGGTTCAGCTTTATTTAGTTGTTAATAAATTTACGCAGTTTCTTTTAACGCTGTTGATAACTTCTTCGATTGTATTTTGCTAACAGTTTGGATGCTAAAGGGTTCATTATAATGATGGAATGCTAAAAGAGGAATAAAATTGATAGCGCAAAAATAAATTATTGGAAACTGTTTAAATGCATAAATGATGATTAATTGCGCAGTAAATTAATACATTAAAAATAATTATGAAATTTCTCGTATCGTGGTGGTTCAGTACATTGGTTGTAAACAAAAATCAAATGGCCATGTTTAAAATATATTCTGATTTCTCATACGCGTACTGATCAGCCTGCAAAAATATCTTACTTAAAATCTTAGACTTGATGCAATACAGTGATAAATTTTCAGTTCCGATGTAATTTAAACCAAATTGCTTGAATTCATTTACAACGAAATTTCCGCTACAATAAACACAATTAGCGGTACCTTTAAGTTTGTTATAACGGAATTTTAATGTTTTACAAAAGCTATTCTTTTAGATGAACAACTCCATCACATTTTTTTTTCTCTTTTTATTTTATTCAATGTTTGTGTGCGTTCGACTTTTTAGTTCAGTCGACAGTGTTTAAATCCATGTTTGGTTTCATGTTGTCGTTCATAAGTAATCAATTTTATAGGACACGGTAAAAAAAGAATTAAGAAACAATATTTCTGGTGTGTGTTAAGTTTTAAATGGGGCAAAACGTTAGGTTATCGGTGAGCTACGATATGTAATCTAAACTTAGGATATAGGATATTACAATACTGTTTAATGTTCTGAACCGACAATTGAAATGACATTTGAGACATTTTTTTAACTTACTTTCCCAGTAAAAATCAGAGAAAGATGAAAAAAGCATGAAAGAAGGCGGAATGCATCTTTAAAAAAAATCCTTAAAAACGTCAAAAGCAAAATAAAAAAAAATAAATAAATTTCGAAATATTAAAAATTGGAAAGTAGGGTATTGAGATGGGGGAAAATTTCCGTCAGTCTGTTTGCCCCCCCCCCCCCCACACACACACACACACAATACGTTTTGAGTGAGTAGTTCGATTCGAACAAAATTTTCTTCGTTCGAAAGATTTCGGCAAGAACACCTTGCTCCCGCATTTCATTTTTTGACTTGAGCAACTTTTCGCTCAATTTTGAACAGTTCAAAAAACTTAAGATTAAGACTACGTGGAAATTAAAGGCTAATATGAATCCCGCACTTCTCAAGAAAAATTTGCTTCAAGCAAACTTTTTAGGAAAAAGTTTTAAAGAAGAACATTTATAGAAAATATTTTTTTTGATTTGAACAATTTTCCGTTCAATTTTTATTAGTTCAAATCTCTTAATATTAGCATCTACGTGGAAACTAAAAATCAATAAAGGTGCCGCATTTAAAAGCGGATTTACTTCAAACAAATTTTGTTAAAAATAACTCTTATTTACCAGCTCTTGACTGCGACTCCTAGAACTTTTGGGCAATGGACTCTGACTCTGGCTCCTGTACTCGAAAAGCCTGTACTGTCTAGTCAGACTCCGACTTCCGTGCCATGACTCCGTAGCTTTGTCAAAAATTTAGACACGGAAGAAAAATGACTGACTCCGACTTTTGGAAATGTAAAGTCTTCTACTCCGACTCTTTTATCTCAAAATAAGTCCGACTCCGACTCCGTAAACATTGGCAGAGTTGCGGGCTTTAAGGGAAAAAGCCCGATTTCGACTCCGAGTCTTTGAATTAAAAACCGTCGACTCCCGAATCTGATTCTTTTACCATAAAATGAGATTTACTCTGACTGCGTAGCCATGGTTTTTACTTTGAAATAATTATTTTTGATAGGATTTGTTTTTATTTTCGCGCTAAAATTCTAATTTATGTACTCGTTGTTTGGCGATTAAATTCAAAGTTGAAAATGTGCGCAGACACTTTTTTTTTTTTCTTTGAGGATGAGAATTTTTTCTTTAAGTCGTCATTTATTGTTTTTATTTATTTATTAAAGTACATTTATCACTTTTTAAAATATTTTTCGGCAATAGGGGATAAACAAAGGATTTTTTTACGTATATATTAATGTAGCTATTCTGATGAGCTTATTGTTTTTTGTTCTTTTTGTTTTCTTTTTGAAAGCGATTCAATTTTTTTTATGAAAAAAAATTGTACCTGCTTTGTTTGAAAAGCGCTACTACTTTATTTGTTCGTTTATTTATTTTTTACGCATCTATTTTTATGGATGAGCAAGGCATATTTTATTTCTAGAAATCAGTTTAAAGTGTTAAAAAGTTATATTTGAAATAATTTGTAGTCCCAGATAATTTTGAGAATATTAATAAGATGCTAGAAAGTCGATATTGGTATACGGGAAAGTAGGCTAGTTTAGCTCTTGAATGAAGTTTTTGTTTAATTATTACGTGGTACTTCCACCACCACATTAATTTGGCTTTGTCACATTGTTTGCAATACTACGCAGATCATACCTTTACAAGTGTAAGATAGACACTTAATTATAAAAACAAATGACGATATGCAAAAACATTTAGTGTTTTTGGCACTTTTCATTAAATGTTTCGTAAAGGTGTACTAAAAAAATCCTAAAATTTATTATAAAACTATAGACAATTTTATTACAGAACAGCAGCAAATTTAAATTGCATTTCAAAAAATCTGACATGAAGCAAAAACTTTAAATTGCGTTAAAAAAATAACAACTTTCAACTGCACTCATTGCATATGAATTTTCAAATCAAAGTTACGTAATACTAACTAATAACAGGTTTTGGGCCTGACATTGAAATTGAGTTTAAAAATGGATTTAATAGCACTCAACTACAGAAATAATTGATCGCTACACCAAAAATAAATTCAAACAATCTAGGATGTATGCATATTGTTAATTTTATACATCAATATTTAAAAACGGGTCAAAAAATCTTACCAATAGCAATAAATTATTTAAATAACTTTCGAAAATGTATTAAAATAATCAATTGTTCCTTTTTGAAAACTACTCAATGCTCATTATTATAAACACAGATGAACAAAGAAGTGAAGCTACTTTCATTCAATGTAATGTGTTTAACTAAATGAGTTTCCCTCTTATAATCTCTTAAAATGAATGGATATCAAGCTAATTAGAAATTGTAATTAATTAATTTTATTTCCTCTTTTCTACGTATACCTACTCTTCTGAAACTCACATCTTCCCTTTCAATTTGTCAACAAAGCATTTGTAAAGTATTGAGCTCTGCTTAATTAATTTTCACGCTAGTTTATCGCAGCAAATAAAAATTAAGCTTGGTTATAAAATAACTATCAGTTAAGCTTTGCTTTAGATTTATTATTAGAAAAGGAGTTCATGAAATACACCGCCAGCTCAATTATTCCAGCCGAGGATTGCAGTTTCGTGCTTATTAGCACTCCCCAGCCCTGCATAGGAAATGACTGAGCTGGAAGTAGAACACCTCTTAAGGAAGCCAATAATGCCAAACAAACTGGTAGCTAATATAAAAATTAGCACTGACCAGACGAGTGACCGAATTCTAACCATGCCTTGCCTTCAATCTTCGAGTTGAACCAAACCATTGATTCGGCCACTCGTCTGGTCAGTGATAATTCTATATTAGCTACCAGTTTGGTTGGCATTCTTGGCTTCCTTAAGAGGTTTTCCACTTCCAGCTCTGTCACTTCCTTTGACGGGCTGGTGAGTGCTAATAAGCACAAAACTGCAGTCCTTGGCTTAAATGACTCAGCTGGCGATGTACTTCTGCCTTAGTCCTGGTTATAGGGCGGTAACTTACTGAAAAAGAAACTGAGTTGTTTTTATTTCATAAGCATCGCTTCTTTTTCAGTCAAATCAGTTCAATTACAACATTTAATTTATTCATTTTAATTAATTTATTAAAGTAATAACTTTGTTACATTCTATTTTTTAGTTTCATTATACTTTGTTTATTTTGATATTTTTAAAAGAAAAAAATGAATTAAAAAAAATTAAAGTCACATCTAAAAACATGAAAGTTTAACTTAAAATTTGAGTGATAAAATTAAATATTAAGAACCATTATTTTTAAGTTTAGACAAGGTGTGGCAGTGACCATTTGTATTTTTCTAATTTTTTTATATGTCAAAGTAGGTCATGAGAAGTGAACATTCTGAAATTTTTAGCCTTCTAAAAAAATGTTTTCGCTCGTTAAAAACTTCCAAAATTTGAGGTTTTGCAGCGCTTTTTTTTGAAAAATTCTAAATGTCGCATTTCAGTGCGCTTTAGCTTTTTACAGAAACACCACCTCACGGTTATATTTATATTTATTGGTTGTACTGTATCTAGTGATGATGACTTCATAGTTATTTTGGTTGGGGGTTGTTGCTTTCTTCAGATAAGGGATCGCAAAGTGTAGATTTTATCCGTTTTCGCGCAAGTTTAACCTGCGTTATTTCACCCCAAAAAGCCACCCCCCGAAAAACATTTAACGTATACTGAAAGTTTATAGTATGAAGAGAGTAAATAGCACAAAATTTGTTTGAGGTTTAATTTTTTTTTAGGAGAAAAATGCCCTGATATTTTTCAAATTTTCAAAACCTGTGCTTTTTTGATCACAATTAACTCAAAACAGCATCACTAGGGAAAAAAACCTTTAATATATTATGGTACCTGGCTATGTGTAAAACATCATGAAAAAGAAAACAGCATGGGATCTCTTCTTGTTTTTTAGAAAATAATTTTTTTGTAGCTCATTTTATGCGTTTTCTTGTGCGTAAAACGTGTGTCCAGTATGCAGATTAGATCTGCTAAAACTTAAAGGATGCAGTAAGAATGTATATATTTGAGTATAGAGAAATAAAAAAAGACTAGCAATACTTTATTTTTCTGATTTTTAAAAATTTATGGTATTTTAATTGCTGGTAAATCAGAAAACGATAAATCGATATCATATGTGCGTGTATATATATATATATATATATATATATATATATATATATATATATATATATATATATATATATATATATATATATTGATTTATAGTATCAATCCCAAAATAATTCTTTCTTATTTATATCCATAGCAGTGGAAGAAATTTCAAGAATAATATCTGGGGCATTCCACGGTATTTTTGACATTTATGTAGAGTCCGTAACGTGACCTTTTTTTGCCATAACTTTTTAATTTAATATTGGATTAGCATATTATTTTATTTAGATCTTTTCCTACCAACACATCAGCTAATATTAAAATAATTTGCAAATCAAACGGTAAATTAAAAAGTTATGGCAAAAAACGGTGACGTTACGGACTCTACATAATGTCAAAAATACCGTATAATGCTCCATCTGCTTCACTTTCCTCTAAATGTCTATTTTCTATGTCATCTTCAAATACCTGTTCAGAGTTCTGTTTCTTATGGTCTTGGTCAGGCATCTACCAGTCAGCAAGGAGAAAACTAAGAAGAAAACATTTTGTCAATCTCATGTGAGGGGTGGGCTCTCCCAACTTGTAAAAGTACACGATTTTCAATTAAACAAAGAGAGTTTCTTCAGAAAAGTTCCTTTATGGTGAGAAAACCGGGAGAAATCAGACGCCCGACCAAGTAGAACATGCAATGAGAACAGAGATGATTGAAGACATAAAAATATTCCAACCGAACAATATCTGACAAAAAGTCAAATTCAAGCTGCTTTTAGCCGATATACAAAGAAAAAAAAGCAAATAATACTGATTTATCAAGAACCGACAGCCTTTTAGAGGTATTTGAAGATAACATAAAAAATAGACATTTAGAGGAAAGTAAAACAGATATTGTTCATGAAATTTCTTCTATTGCTATGGACATAAATAAGAAGGAATTATTTTGGGATTGATACGATAAAACGATAAATCAATATATATATATATATATATATATATATATATATATATATATATATATATATATATATATATATATATATATATACACACACACACATACATATGATATCGATTTATCATTTTCTGATTTACCTGCGATTAAATAATACCATCATCTTGTAAAAATCAGAAAAATAAAGTATTGCTAGTCTTTTTCTCTTTCTTTATACACAAATATATACATTTTTACTACAGCTTTTAAGTTTTAGCAGATCTAATCTGCATACTGGACACACGTTTTACGCACGAGAAAACGCATAAAAAGAGCTACAAAAAAATTATTTTCTAGAAAACAAGAAGAGATCCCATGCTGTTTTCTTTGTCATGATGTTTTACACATAGCCAGTTACCATAATATATAAAAGGGTTTTTTTTTCCCTAGTGATGCTGTTTTGAGTTAATTGCGTTTAAAAAAAGCACAATTTTTGAAAATTTGAAAAATATCAGGGCATTTTTCTCCTAAAAAAAATTAAACCTCAAACAAATTTTGTGCAATTTACTTTCTTCATACTATAAAATTTCAATATATGTCACATTTTTTTCGGGGGGTGGCTTTTTGGGGGAAAATAACGCAGGTTAAACATGCGCGAAATCGGATAAAATCCATACTTTGCGACCCCTTATCTGAAGAAAGCAACAATCCCCAACCAAAATAACTATGAAGTCATCATCACTAGATACAGTACAACCAATAAATATAAACATAGCCGTGAGGTGGTGTTTCTGTAAAGAGCTATAGCGCACTGAAATGCGACTTATAGAATTTTTCTAAAAAAGCGCTGCAAAACCTCAAACTTAGGGAATTTTTAACGAGCGAAAGAAAATTTTTGGAAGGCTAAAAATTTCAGAATCTTCACTTCTTATGACCTACTTTGACATATAAAAAATTAGGAAAATCAAAAATGGTCACTGCCAAAATTTCCGTTTTTTGTCTAAATTTCAAAATAATGGCTCTTAAGTAGCTTAAAAACCTGAAAAAAACAAGTGATACAAAAGAAATCTAGGAAATTAAAATTATATTTAAACAAACTTGAGAAAAAAAATTGGAATTACAGATGTCTCTCACTTTTCTGTGTTTATTTATAAAATGTAGGTTTCAGATGAAACAATTAAATTTGCCGCTGCAATTAAACGTAAAACGCGAAGGGGCTGTCCACAAATGATGTTACGCTTTGTGGGGGAGGGGGGTTCGTGAAATTTTGGCAGTTTATCACAAAGGGGAGGAAGGGGATAACAAGTAGTGTGACATCAAGCATTTTTTCTAAAAATTTGTTTATGAAAAATAGCATAACGTGTGACAAAAGGGGGAGGGGTAACAAGAAGTTGACGCTTTGTGACAAAGATAGGGCTAAAAGAGTTGAAAACAATGTGACAAAATTTGTAGACAGCCCTTACATTGAACTCCTAAAAACACCAATAACCAAGCAGTTAAGATAGAAATCACTCAACAGTCGTTGCAAATAAAAAGAAACGTCAAACGTAGAGAAAGGACGTGCCTTATATTAAATCGTATTTGAACACAATAATGCTGCACAAAGGAAGAAGAAGAAGAAAGCGAAAAATTACAGGAGAGTTAAAGAAAGACTTGTCAATAGCTCGGAGAACATTCTGTTGCAGGTAAGAGGAAAAAGACAACATGAATGCATTCTCTCTGACCTAATCTTGCTAACAGCCTTCTCCTTGACTTGAACGCCACCTTGACAGCTGACATTGACATTTTAAGGCGTGGCTGATCGGGTCAGTCACTTTGTCTTTCTATTTCACCAGGTTGATATGTTTCCTCTGATTTTCTTGTCCACTGATGAGTTTGATTTCAGCTAAATGAGTCATCAATTGATTAACAGACACATTGATCCAGCCTAGAGGGATAACCTTTTATAATTTCTAAACAGACTACTTTAGACTGAGGTGTTTTATTTGAAGATTACGCTTTAGTCATAAGTGATGGCTCTAATTAAAGAAATAGCTTATTGAGTGTAAAGCTATTGATTTGTGTTTATGTTGTATCTCATTCTGTACGACACCTTTTGACATTTATTATGACTAATTTGCCTCTGATGCTGTCATATGGTTTTCAGATTTTTTTTTAAGTTGATTACTTTTTTAATTATATATTAGCCTCGTGTTCGAGAAGGATCTTGAGGAGGTTACAGGAGTTTAAACTTTAACAGTTTAAAATATAAAAGGACGAGAAACGTTGTCATAAAAGGAAAAAAGCAGATCACAAGTTTCAAAAGAAAAAAAAACAATAAACTAAAGCGCAAAATATTAGTATTAATCTTGTTCAAGTTTCATCCCCAAAATTTTTTTTAATAACATTAAAATTCTTATTTTTATTTATTTATTTATTTTATTTATTTATTTATTTTATTTATTTATTTATTTATTTTTTATTTATTATTATTATTATTATGATTATTATTATTATTATTATTTATTATTTTTTATTTCAAAAAAAAGTATGACACTAAGGAAAGACGATTTAATAATGGGGACATTTTTACGTTTAAAAAATAATAATATTTATTGAAAAGCGGCATCTGAAATTTCTACTTAAAAGTCAATCATGTGATTTCATTTTTTCACATAATTTCTACCGCATAATTTCTGATACTTTGGCTAATGTGCTCTTTTTTCTCTTTTTTTTTTAAATGTAAATTTTCCTTAAGGTGAAAAAATTTCGTTTTTTAAGTTTTACGTTTTGAACTGTTTGTTTTTCTTTTACCACTTAAAACTACTTTCTAATTTGTGCATTTTATTTTTAACAGTTCGAATTTATTTAATTTATACTAACTACAGTGTATAGTATGACTGTAGACGTTCGTATAGCTAACTTACCTTTTTTTTCAACTTTAAGTAAATGCAAGTAGTAAGACAATAGACGTTCTTATAATTAACTTTCCTTTTTTTCTTTTCCAACTTTAAGTAAATGCAAAACAAGAAAGCATGTCTTTCTTAATCAAAATTTTGATTAAGAAAGCATATTATAATTTGATTATTCTTCATAAAATTAAATAAATGATAAAATGTTTTCTGTCTTTAAAATTTAGATTCAAAATAAAATGTGATATGCATTTTATTCAGTAAACACCAACGTTTCTTAATTTCAAAATATTAATCAGAAATTTTTCTTTCAAATAATTATTATAACTAATGAATAATAACCATTTCGCACTTTTTTTACCTCTTATATTCTAAAATAGTTTATATATATTTTTTTTCTATTATGATACTAGTTACGGAAAAAAAGGGTAATTCTCAACCTACATAAGAAAAGAAAATTTTAGAACCTAATTAAGTGTCCTTTAAACTGTAGATTAGAAGTAAAATATTAACTTAGTACACTGCTAAACTTTCACCTATAATGATGTAAAACGATGAAAGAAACGCTGCGTTTTTCTACTATATTATTGTCAAAGTATTTCTTAATTAGGCTGAGTTTCCAAATAGAAATGTCTAGACACTGATTTAAATGCTTATGACGCCAAAATTTGTTTCAAATATTAGTTGTTGAGCTTCTATGAAAAAAACGTAATTAATTTGTTAAATTATCTCATGCACGTTTTAAATACCTCAAGCAGATAATTTTTATTGCTTCACTTTTCGGTCAAATGTTTGCAAAATAAACTTTAAAAATGCATGTTGAAATGATAGTATAATAATACTTATTTTCAAACTTATGTTATAATAATTGACCATTTACAAAATATAAATTTTCTCTCTATAAAAGTAAACAATATTACTAGTCTTTCGCAGCAAAAGTAATCGAACGTATTTTAAAGTTATAATTAAGTCTCAAAAATTTCCTATTATGGGCTTCAGAATTTCAATTAGATCATTTTTCATAAAAAATCCGTTTACACCTAAATAAAGTCTAAAATATTTTTTCGAGTTTTGATATCTCTAGTAACTCAATACTACTCAAAGACACTTTTTTAGCAATTTAAGAGTGTTCTTCATTGTTTCTTTTCTAGTATTAATAAATTTATCTTTACTAGCTAAACCATTTAAAGTAATCTTTGCCTGTACAGCTTGATGCGTTTTACTGAAAGAATATCAAAAAGATAAGAAAGATAACTTCCCTCAATGTAATTCTTTAAATGCCTCTTGATTTGTAACCTTAGTAAAACGTCATAGTTAAAGATTTTACGACTATGTAGCATGGAAAAATCTTAGATATAGTTTAACAACCTGGAGTTGTGATAGTTAGTAGAAAAAAGTATTCATATCAAAGGTTGTTTTTTTTCACTTTCCCTTTTTTAAAATGAATTACGATAATTATTTAGTTAAAATGATGAATTTCAAGCACACTTAAGACAAATCTTTAACTATATATTGATAAGAATGGTTTAAGGTGCATCTAAAATGACAGAAATCAGTATGAACAGCATAAATATTTTATGACTACGCAACATGATCAAATCTTAGATATAGTTTAATAGCCTGGAATACCAATAGTAAGCAAGAAAAAATACTCTCTTAGATGAATTTCGATAATTATTTGATTTAAGTGATGACTTTGAAACTCATGTAAGAAAAATCTTTGACTATTTATTGGATGGTAAGAATGATTTTTCAGCATCGAAAGTGACGAAAATCGGTAAAAGCAGCATGAAGATTTTACGACTGTATGGTAAAATCTTAGTTACAGTTTAATCATCTGGAATACTGATAGTTAGTAACAAAAATTATATGATAAAAATTTTACTTTCTTTGTCCTTTCTTGATGAATTATGATAATTATTAGGCTAAATTGGTGACTTTTGAACTCGCAGGAGAAAGATCTTGGACTACTTATTGAATGATAAGAATAGTTGCATCTAAAATGACAGAAGTCAGTATAAGCAGCATGAAATTTTTATGACTACTTATCATGATCAATGTTTATAATTTATTAGCCTGGAGTACTAGAAGTGAGAATGAAAAATGATTCCTTTAAGTTGAACTATTATAGTTATTTGATTAAAATGATGACCTCTAAACACATGTAACAAAAAAATCTTTTTCAATATTGAATGGTAAGGAAGGTTTTCGGTGCATCTAAAGTGACGGAAATCAGTAAAAGCATCATAAAGATTTCACAACTATATGGAAAAATCTTAGCTTTTGTTTAATAACCTGGAGTACTGATAGTTAGCAGCAAAGGATACAGACATCAACTTTTTGTTTTCCTTTGCCTTGATGAATTACAATAATTGTTAGAATGATGACTTTTAACCTCATGTAAGAAAAATCTTCGATTGTCAATTGAATGATATGAATGGTTTTTGATCATTAGAAGTGACAGAAATTAGTACAAAAACAAAATCAGCATATATCACTGAATAAAAACGTGGTGACAAGCTTCGAGCAGGAAATATCATTTCATCTTAACTAAAAACTTGTCCAAAAGTGACATAAAAAGACTAAGTAATCTTTTGATGGGATTACTCTTTCCATTTTGCAAAGGTCATATCGATATCTTTTTCAACACCTTATGATGGAGGTCACTAACTTTGTTAAGGATTAAAGAAGATAGCATCTCCAAAATAAATTAAAACTGGTATTCCTATGTCGCGATTTTGTCGTTTAATCGGCAGCATAACAGCTCAAGCATTTTCCTGAAAGACATCTTCAAGCAGGCTTACGGAAACAGCAGCGATTCCTTATTTACTGAATACAGTTTTGGAGAAGGGAAAATATAAGTAAGTACATTCAGAAATCGGTTTGTCCGAGAAAATGCAATTCTTACAGGTTGTTTGGTTCTTGTGCTAACAGTTAAGCTTTTATTCGTTAGATGGTCATAACTTTCGACTTTGGCAAAATTGCTTATGTAAGTGTTAGTTTTATGTTCTAGTGATAACGAAATATTAAACAATTGATAAACAGTACTAGATCATAAGCTTCAGATATTTTTATTACTGATTTATTATAGTTTTATTATAAGATAAATAGATATTTTATGTGGACGTTATTTTGTTGCCAACATGACCGAATTTTTCTAAACTACTGTAATATTACACAAAAAATAATCAAAGCAAAAAAAAAAAACTTGCATTGTGTACTGTCTGCTCACGGCTTACGGGAAAAACTGCGATTTCTTATTTACTGGATACAGTTTTGGAGAGGGGAAAATAAGTAATAAGTGAGTACATTCAGACATCGGTCTGTCTCTGAAAATGCAGTTCTTCCGGATTATTTGGTTCTTGTATTTACAATTAAGCTTTTGATGCCGTTAGATGGTCATAACTACTTACGTAAGTGTTAGTTTTTTGTTCTAGTGATAACGAAATATTAAACAGTTGATCAATTCTAGATCATAAGTTTATGTATTTTATTAATGATTTATTAGTAATTTTATTCTAGCACAAATGGATATTTGATGTTGACGTTATTTTGTTGCAATCATGATCGAAGATTGCTAAACTACTGTAATAATGCACAAAAGATAATAATAGTAAAAAATTCCTAGTATGAGCAGTTTTCTTACAGCTTACGGTAAAAGCTGCGATTCCTTATTTACCGAATACAGTTTTGGAAAAGGAAAAATACGTAAGTACACTCATACACCGGTCTGTGTCTGAAAATACAGTTCCTCCGGATAATTTGGTTCTTGTGTTCACAGTTAAGCTTTTGTCTGTTAGATGGTCATAACTTTCCACTTTGGCAAAGCCTTTTATGTAAGTGTTAGTTTTATGTTCTTGTGATTACGAATTGTGAAACAGTTGACAAATACTAGATCTTAAGTTTTATATATTTTACTACTGATTTATTAGTACTTTTATTTTTCGGACTAAATACATATTTATGTCGACGTTACTTCGTTATCAACAAGACCGAAGATTGCTAAACTACAGTAATAATACACAAATAATAATAATATAAATTATTTTTCTAGTATGTACTGTCTGCTCACGGTTTTGCTATGGAATTGACAAAGTCTAGTTTAAACGAGTAAATGAATGAGGGAGAAAATAAAACTATTTAATGCGCTCGTTTCGTTCATTTCAATGTGGCTCTTCTTGATTTAGACACTCTTTTAGACTCGTTAAGGGCTCTTAGGCTCTTTAGAGGCTAAGACACATCTGTAAAAGCTGACACGTCTGAAAATTAATAAGATGCATTCATTTCCGCCAGTAACCGGATGTTATCCAGGACTTTCCTTGGTGGTCAGACAGTATATAATTGTGTTGAATGAGTTATAGTATTCATTTAGTTGTAATAAGGACAGGTATTAGTAGCGTAATATTAAGGCATGGAATAATAGAGGTTTGACCACGCATTATATTTTGCTTTGGGGTATATAAGATTCAATTTAAACAATGAAAATTTAATAATATCTCTCGTGAGAAAAATTACTTTTTAAAAGACAGAATATTATTAAAATGACTGCATTTTTGATAATACGTTTTCGGAAATGTACGTAAAAAAAAATCATTGACATATAAAAATCATAACTTAAGAAAATAAATAAATCATTTTAAACTGTTTTGTTATGCCGTTATGAGTTTTAAAATTGCTTTATGGCAAAATGAACAATTATTCTAAATGTACACAAGAGTCTAAAGGTTTTTATAATAAAAATTTTTAAAGCAAACCTGAAATACATTTGATGGAAGAACATTTTTTAGCATTTTGTCTTCAGTTTTTGCCTTGTAATATACGCTAGGTAAAAGAAAACGTTTTGTTTTTCATAAATTTATAATAGCAGCCAATTATGCATAACATGCAGCACGGGTGGGAAATTACAGAAATTGTAAAGCATATCAAATACATATTTGATGAGAGCATTTTTAAGATTTTTTATTCATTTTTTTAAGGAAATATATATGCAATTTGCAAATTTCCATTTTTTAATTAATATGTTGATGTATAACTAACAAGATGAAAATACTTTTTGTAATCGGCGCAATGATTTTACTGTCCTCGCTTTTAGTGTGATACGCCATAATTATTACGCCATTAAATATTCATATACGCCATAAACTCTTTCGCTCAGTTGTTTGAAAAGTCGTTGGAAAAGAAATGTCAAAAATGCGCATAAAATTCAAAAAAATGTATTTTTTTTAATTAACATTCGCTGCGCATATTGCTTATTTTAAAATATTTTCTCGTAATATTTGTTTTGATTTTTCGGTCGATAAACTATTATGATTTGCGCGTGATAAATTTATAATGTTATTTTTTAAAATTATTTAAAGAGCGAAATTGTCGTTGTCAGAGTTACAAATTGCTAGACTATTTGTTGGCATTCATATTTTTTTCAAGGCGTGACCAAGAAGATTTTGCATTGAAAAAGGGTCCCTTTGTGGTTTCCTTTTCAGGGAAAAAATATATTAGATTAACTTAAACAGAAAAACTTCACTTAAATATTAAAAACTTTCAGATTACTAGTTCCCATCACGTGAGATTTATAAGAAATAAAAATAAATAACGTTATGCGCCGTAAATAATATTAACGACAAAAGTACTTGTGGATATCGGCCATAAAATCCTTATCTTAATTACCGCATCCTAATCACCATTTTTATGGATTTTCTTCGAATAACCTATTTTGGAAATCATCAGTTGTAATATGACAGGTAAAAATTTCTTGACCATTTCATTCCAATCCATTTGTAGGAACGAGAGACTCAACGAGTACGGTCCTATCACAATTTGCGATTGCAAAAAAACATAATTTGAATTTAAGACGACAAAACTCAAATGAATGCTGGATGCCGGATTTTTTGAAAAACGGTAACGGAAGGATATTTTTGTCGGATAAATGTCCTTCCGTTACCGTTTTTAGCCCACTTTCCCAGTAAAAGTCAGAAAACTAAGAAAAAAACATGAAAGAAGGTTTAATGCATCTTTAAAACATCGCGAAAAACAAAACAAAAAGTCAAAAATAAATGAAATAATTAAATAAATATCGAAAAATTAAAAATTGCAAAGAAGAGTATTGAGATGGGGAAAACAATTGTCTGTCGGTCTTTCTGCCTCCCCCCCCCCCCAATAACTTTTGACTGAATAGTCCTACCAGAACTAACTTTTTTTTTGTTCGAAAGATCTCGGATAGCACACCTCATTTCCATAGTTAACTTTTTGATTTGAACAATTTTCCGTTTAATTTTGAGCAGTTCAAAAAAAAAACTTAACATTAGCGCCTGTGGGGAAATTCAAGGCAATCTCGAACAAAGAGGCGAGTTTATTCAAACGAACTTTGTAGGATACAGCTTTTTATGAAAAACATGTATATAAAATATCTTTTTCATTTGAACAATTTTCTGTTCGATTTTGAACAGTTCAAATCCCTTTACTTTAGCGCCTACGAGGAAACTAAAAGTTAATATTGATTCTGAATTTCAAGGCGGATTTACTTCAAACCAATTTTGTAGGAAATAGCATTTGACGACCTTCTTCCGACTCCGAGAACTGGAGCACTTGACACCGACGCATGTGCCTAAAAATTAGTCGGACTGCGACTCCCAGACTTCGACTCTGACTTCGTAGCTTTGGCAAAAATTTATACACGGAGAAAAATGACTGACTCCGACTCTTGGAAATTTGACTCCAACTCTGACTCCTTTATCCTAAAGTAAGTCCGACTCCGGATCCGCAAATATTTGCAGAGTTGCGAATTTTAATGGAAATGACCGATTCCTACTCCGAGTCTTTGAATTAAATACCTGCGGCTTACGTAAGAGAGCATATAACCTAGCTTAGCGCACGAACCTTCAAGTCCTTTTGGTTCAGTTTGGTTCAGTTCCCCTTTGGGCTAGCTTCACAAAGGTCCGTGATTTAAATTTAAACCCGGACAATCATCTTCTACGTTATGATGTTTCCGTACGCCACATACCTTTCGCTTTTGTCCAAAAATGAGATTGACTCCGACTCCGAATCCGCAGCCATTGTTTTTACTGTGAAATAATATTTGTTAATGTGATTTGTTTTTATTTTCACTCTAAAGTTTTAATTTATGTATTCAGTTTTTTGGCGGAGAAATTCGCAATCCTTTATTTTTCTACTTAAAATAATGCGCAGATGATTTTTTTTTTTTTTGGCAATGAAAATTATTTCTTCAAGTTGAAATGTTTGTGAAATCATTTTTTAAATTATTTTTTTGACAACAGGGGAAAATCAAACGATTGTCTTTTTGATTTGATGTATATTTATTTTAATGATTCATTAATTTTAATTTTTTTTCTCTTTTTTTTTTGAAAGCGGAGATTTTTCAATGGAATAAAATGTATTTGTTGCTTTGTTTAAAAGATGCCGCTACTTTATTTGTTCGTTTATTTATTTTTTACGCATCTAACTCCTTGGATGAGCGAGGCATATTTCATTTCCAGAAATCGGCTTGAAATATTAAAAAAAATATGGTATAAATAGTTTGCGATTTTAACTGATTTTGAGAATTTTGATCAGATTTTAGAAAGTCAATTGGTGTACAGGAAAGTAGGCTCATTTAGTTTTAGACGGAACTTCTTGATTAAATTTGATCAAAAAAAGTTACTAACGAAAATTTCTTGGCTTCAGCTTTTTTAGCAACTTACCATAATGTGTATAAAAGTCCATGCATCAGTTTTTGAAAAATATGTATTT
Source organism: Uloborus diversus (assembly GCF_026930045.1). Classification (NCBI taxonomy): domain Eukaryota; kingdom Metazoa; phylum Arthropoda; class Arachnida; order Araneae; family Uloboridae; genus Uloborus; species Uloborus diversus. The sequence goes on along the minus strand of NC_072739.1, from coordinate 49,799,895 downwards.
TGATGAGCTGACAGACAGAAATGCATCGATTTTTTTTCGTAAAAACTGTCCTTCCGTTACCGCTGGAATTCTTCATATACATATTTTTCCGTAAGTCTATTAGCATAATAGCATTGGAAAATCGTCAAACCAGTTTACTTTACTTTCTATTTTTTAATGCGATCAAAGTAGGGGTATATTTATTGTTGATATTTTTCTCCAAAACATATTATTATCGAAGGGGATAAAAATTCCGGAAAAAGTTTGATAAGCAGGGTATGGCTGTTTATCTATTTAACAACTAAAATGTTATTTATTGTTAAAATGTGTATTTCTTGAACTTACATTTGCTCTAATGACATAATGTTTAATTTATTTTTTAAAATTATATATAATATTTTAACGTTATTATTTTTATTCTTTCAGATTCCAGTTGATTAAGAGTTCAAAGGAAATACTTCTCAAGAAAACACAAAAATTAAAAAAAAAAAATCTATGGAAATACCTGAAAATGAAATTAAAAAAAAGACTAAATAATTTATTAAAACAGGCCTGTCCAAAAAAATTTTTTTTAATGATTTAATTATTCTTTCTGATGCAGAACTTGACTTATATGAAACATTTAAAATGTCAGAAACAGTATTCAACTTATTTTACAGAACGTGTGTGCACAGCAGAAAACCAATATTCATTTTTCTCAATAGACATAAATGCCTCCTTTGTTTTTAAAGAAATGAAGATTGCTTGATAACATTGCTTTCACTTTTAATAGTGCTTCATAGACTCTTCCAAAACGTCATTCGCTACAGGCAAATGAGTAAATAAATAAATAAAATAAAATAAATAAATAAAAATAAAAGAAAAATTTTATTTCAATGTAAGAATACGTGTTATTTCATATAAGAACGCCTTCTAAAATAATTTACTTTACATTATTGATGGAATCTAAAATATGCTACAAACTTTTTAAAGATATTTCCCAGAGCCTGAATTTCTTTTTTCCATGATATCATCAAATTATATTTTTTCAGGATGTAAAGATTTTTTTCATTTTGCTCTACCAATTTTGTGAAGAAATTCTAAATAATTTTTCCTTGTCACGCAACAACGTTACTGAAACATCTGATAATTGAATTTCATGCTCATATTTATTACTTCATCAAGCCGGAAGAAATATCATTACAATAGCCATCTAACCTGAACAAGCAATTAAATGCTGATCAAGAATATCATCAATACAATTCTTTAATAATGTGTTCATAATATCTTTTGTGATATAAGTTAGTAGCAGAAAGATTCTCGGTCACTAATGAATGATTTAATGGTAATAAGAAATTACGTAATCCATTTCTGATCATGAAACAAAAAATACATTTTTTCTTAAAAGGAAGACGTTTTGTAACTAAATATTACGTGCACTAAGTTGTATTAATTTCCAATTGAATTTATTTGTTATCTAATATCTCTTCAGGAGAAAAGAAGGTGATCTAAAAGGTAATTAATTACTAAAATTTGGAAGTATTTTTCGCATTAAACTATAAAAAAAGAAAATATCTTACATAAAAAGCTAGTTTTGAACTGAAAAGTTCTAAAAATACTTTTAAAAATTTTTCAAAGCTTGAAAATAAAGTTGAAAAATGGTAGCAATAAATTTAGATTGGAATTAAGAAAGTCAGAAAGAAAAACAAAAGAGAAGTTAGAAAAAATATTTTATTACATGTCTCATCATGTGCTGTGCTTGAATAGAAAAATGAAAAATGTGAAAAAAAATGCAGAAAAAAATTACATACAAAAAATATAATCAAATAAACAAGCAAACATTATCGAGATTTAAATAACACTTGTTGAAGTAAACAGCTTACGTATTATATTTATTTCTAGCAGCTCCGATGATGTGTAAATATAATATGACGAAATAGGAAGAGGTTTTAGAAAATAACTTCCAGGCACATAATGATGACTTACTTTTAACGAATGGAACTAGGTATTTAAGTAAAATGTTTTCCGTTGTTATTCGAGAACTTTCAAGAGCTTTTTAATATATGAAGAGTGTAAAGTCACAAATCATTTAAGCCAAACAATAAATAATACAACAAACTAGTGACTTGAAAGTGTAGCAAGTCACTTACCCTGTAATGGAAGCATCAAAACTATTGCTCAACTTCGATTCATATTTCTTCGATCGTTTCAATCCACTATAGAAAAACAGCAATGTCCTATTTCAAGGCAGTCAGGCACTTCTTCCAAAAATCCTTCATTCTGCCTCCAACATGAAGAACCGAAAAACAACTGTCATCACAAGTACAATTTGGATGGTGGTTGCAGCTGCAGCAATAATGATACCTCCTTCTTCAGAGGATTCCATCAACTACTTCCCAAACTCGTCTCTCTACGAGACATCGAACTTTCTGGAACAGTTCCACAACGTCACTGTCTATCCAGAGGGTGCCGTGTGGAATGCTGAACTTATCCAGAGGGTGGTGACGTTAGCCATCATCATGGTGGTGACACTCGTAGGAAACACCATCATTGTCCTTGTGTTGTCTCGCTCGAGATACCGCAAGCGATCGTCTAGAGTCAATATCTTTATCCTCAACTTAGCGATTGGTGACTTGGCAGTTTGTCTGATAACAATGACGTCAGAGCTGTTATTTGAGGTAAGTCTATTTTATACAGTGTTGATCTTTAATATTTGATGTGCAAATTAGTCCAATATAGGGGAAGGTTGCCGTCAATGAACCACATAACAGTTTGCGATTTTTTTAGAAAAGAAATCAAACTCAAATTTTACGTTAATTATGAGAACAACTTCTCAGTATGTTTCTATTTTAATAATAGTGTTCACATTCATGATAAATATACACAATAAAGAATGAAAATAAAAAATAAATATTTTTGCATGCTGTCCATTCATGGCTACCGGTTGCTATGGATGGACCATCGAGTTTACATCGATGGACCACATTTTCAAATTAAAAAATCAAAGCGTTACTCACAACAGGTGTTTAATAAACACTAAAAATAACAATAAGTTATGGAAAAATAGACTTATTTTGAAAAATGTTTTATTTTCAGATAAGAGGAACGTAAAAAAAAAACACCATTTACAGAGCACACAGTTGTTGTCATCACACCTTGTTCCCCGCTTGATATTTTCCAAACCTTTGCAACACTGTACTTAGCTAATATCTTTTCAACCTCTTTTGAAGGGCTGAGAATTTTCTTAATTATCGTTCGACGCAAGATTGTACTTGCTCTCTAAAATGTCGGTGAACTTATTGACCATTTTGTTACTGAAATCAGAAGCTCAAGTCTCAAACTACCAAAGAATATAGTACTAACAGACTTTTGTCTTAATTAAATCTGTGGGACATGTTATTTTTCTCAGCCTGTTGAAAGGTCAATTCCCCCAATGTTCCGGATGTAATTAAAAAAACGTCTTCTCTAGTTTCAAAATATGGTTCACTAATTATATTTCTACTTCGGAGAGCTTAACTCCTAAATTTCCAATAAGTGAATTAGGTAACAACAAACCGGTTTTTATCTTCCACGCGACTGCTTAAAGTTGCTTTCAGAACTCTATATTGTCGGCAAACTTCGTTAAGGTCTATACCACCATTTCTGTAAGCTACTGTAGATCGTTACATGTTCTCACTTGTCCACTGGCCCTATTTCATTCATTTTTGCATTTTTCTGGAACAGCAAAAGTATTTGAAACTGTATTATTGTGTTTTAATTTTTTTTATCAATTTTAGAAAAAAAAATGATTTGAAATTATGATAAAGTATAAGAGTTTTCATGTATTACTGAGATTTTTTTTAAATTATCATATTTATTTTAAAACAATTGAGCAATTTTCAAAGTAATTGACATGAAGTTGCAACAATAATTGAGATTTTCCATAAATGAAACACTTTGTCAGGTGGTCCATTCGTGAATGCACCTAGCGGTCCAATGATAGCAACTGCGTCCTTCTGAATATTCTTATAGGTGTTACTTCTGTGACGAATCATGATGAAACATGAAGTCTGGAGGATTGTAGTTGAAAAGGCACTCTTTTAAGTCAATGTTCACGTTCAATTGATCAGAAATATTCAAGGCATGTTATAACTAAATGAAAATCTCAATAATTAATAAGATAATGGTAGAACTCTTTTCTGACCGATTAACAATATGATGAAATAGATTTAGTTACTTTAGGACTCTGCATTAGACTGTTTTTAGATAACGGAAGGTACTAAAACTGATTGCACGTCTGCACAAACTCTGGTACGAGAAATATCTTCAGGGTCTAGTTATGGAACCGGTTCACTGACGGCAACCTTTCCCTATACTGTAAAAAAATCCTGAACGTTACTGATAAGCTCCAAGGAACGTTTCGGGATTTCACAGGCTTTTACCCAATTCCTCTGAAAATCAAGTATCCTTGTCAAACAGTTTCCTGAATTGCTATAACTTGCCCGAATGCAGACTTTTCACTGTTGTTGAAACTATTTTTGGCTCCCAGATTAAAGATTAAATGAACATATGTATTAAGTGTATCAACTTCAACTCGATTACGGCCGTCCATAGGTTGTTTAAGCTCAAAATGGTAAAAGGAAACATTTCTGAAATCTGTAGCTTTCTGACTTGCAATTGTTTTAGCTTTCGCCGTGTTTGCAATAATGCTTTCGAAGCTCTCTTGGTTAATAAGGAAAGTGCCAAACAATTATATTAAGAAATAAATGTTATTAAGATAAATTATATTAAGAAAAAGATTTCAAGAAATAAATGTTTAAATAACATAAAATGTATCGTTTTAAAAGAAACCGAGAGCTTAATAAATATGTGAAAAAAGACAATGATGATAAAATTATAAATAAAAAACGAAAGGCTCCTTAAAAATCATAGCAATCTCCGATATTTCTTGTACATTATTTTAAAAGATGAAAGTTGTAACTCTTCTTTTATTTCTCAATAAAGATGATCACAAAATGAGAACTTAGGGACGAAAAAATACTCATATTTACTTACCGAAGTTTTATCTTTTAAAAAAAGGTGACAATGCAATTTAGTTTTAAAATAATCTGTTTATCCCTAAATTTGAAGATAGGAATAGAAAAACTAAGCAAGAGTCACTGCAAGACAATGTATAAATAGCGTTTCAAGGCAACATAAAAAAGTTCCGCTTTTCGAAGAAAGCATTTTTTTTCTTAAACCGATGATTATTTGATTATTTTTTGCAAACGGAGAGGAAGAGCAAAAGTTTACCTTTTTAGAAGTAACCGACAACGTTGAACGAAGAATAAAGGAAAAACTGATGAAATCATTTGCTGATTTTATTTGGTATACTATAAGGCGAAAACTTTTTTTCCCCTCGGAATACAGGAATAAGAAACGGATGCTAAAAATAGAACGCACTGCTTTTTGTTACTGATCAAAAATCAATCTTTCAAAACAGGTAATGATAAAATTTAATTTACACTATCAAAGGTGAAGTTTATTTTTATAACTAGAAAAACGGGTAGGAAATCTCCGTTAAAATTTTTTCAGGTAAAATAGAAGAAATAAGCAGATTAAATAGTTTAAAGAAGTTATGTTCGTTAAACAAATGTAATATATATATATATATATATTCTTTTTTTAGAAATTGGCATATTCTTTGTAAAATAAAAAATATTTATAATGTGTTTATTTATTTATTTATTTATTTATTTTTAAATTAACATTACAGTACATTTTCTTATATTTTATAAATAATTGTAAGGCATATAGCCATACGTTAATTTCAAAGGCGAAGCACAATACAAAATGTAGTTACCTCGTTTTATAAATAAAACATAATAATATAGACAAGATTATAATAATCATATTAACTTACATTTATTTATAAGTTAAAAACATTATGAAATGTCTCTAATAAAAAGGAGGGACAATTAAACAGTAAAGTTAATAAAACTTTTTGTTTAGTTAAGTTTTGAAAAGAATCTTTGGGAAAGGTGTATCAGCTATTTGAACCATTGTATTTACGAAAAATTTCACTTAAATGGCCAGAGCTTTAAAAAAAGCTCTTGACTCCTGAAAATTTGGACTTTATTTGTTCTGTTTTTAAAATCTGATTTTTTTAGTTTTAAAAAGTTTTATTTATTTATCAATTTATTCATTTTTAATTAATTACATTTAATATATCAAAACACATACTATACTTAGAATGAATCATGTATAATACATACTAGAACATAGTGCAGAATAAATTGGTTCATCCCCAGTTTCGCCGACATTTCAAATTCCACCCCCACCCCTTAACCTGTCAAAAGGTATCATCAAAACTGAAAAACGGGGGGGGGGGGGGTATTTCGTGTCGGTGGTACTGGGGAGACATTAATAAATCAACTAATTTTTTTTTAACGTTTTGTGTTTTCTAATACCAAACTATTTTAATTAAGTGCTCCAATCAATTACTGAAACTTTTCTCGCTTAATATTGAAAAATAACCAGGTTAATCTGGAAAAGAAGAATTTTAAAAAATCAAAGAATTCGAATTAAAAGAAAGGGAAAACAATAGAAACTTTTTTTTAAAATGTCTTTCAACTCTTGTTCAACTGTATAATAAAACCGTTTCAAAGAGGAATTTCCCTTTTTTACTTTCATTTCTGAATCCTCGTATCTCCAAATTCTCCCGCGTGGAAGTCTAACAAGACATACATCATATCCCATGATTATTTCAACTCTCTCTCTTTGTTCCGGAATTAAAATTCGCTGTTTTAATAGGAAAAAAAAGAAAAAACTCAGAATCCTTTCCATTAAAAAAAAAAAAAATTCAAGGTTTTTTTTTTTCTTTTTCTTTTTTCAGCCTGTTTTTACATTAAAAAAATTTCCACCATAGTTAGTTTGCAATTCAGCTGATGCATTAAAGACTACTTTTGAATAAGATTTACTTCTCTTCGTTTTTCTTTAAATACTAGAAAGTCGCTCGTCAAGGTATGACGGGTGAAAATTGCTTCCACATTTAAACGAAGCTATTGCCTGTTTGGTGATATTTTGATAGTTGAAATTTTAACCCTAACACCAGTGGATAGAACCTAAACTCCAGTAGGTTGCGTTCGTTGTTGACCATTCCTTCATTCCACTGAAATGACACAGTCTTACCAGTAAAACAGTTAAGTTACGGGATCGAGTTCAGTCTCGTCACGAAAAAACATTTCCCTGCATGTTAGACATTTCCGAACCACATTATCAAATTATCATGCCTTGGCGCCAGTTTCATTGTTGAAATACACAGGTTACTCGATCATCGGCTATTATTTATCTGAGGATTTATAATTATTTCTGCTCATGTATAGAAATGTAAGCAGACAACGATTTATTATGTATCAAAAACTGGGTAATAGAAAAATATTATTAAAAGTTTAAAGTCAGCAAAACCGGATCATATTCATCAAAAAAAGAAAAAAGAAATAATTTCTTGTTCGTTAGCAGTTACTTGCTTTCTATGCATTTAATAAGGAAGAATAAAACAATAACAATTGTAATCATTGATAACAATGCAAGGTAATTTAGTGTAGATTTGAAAGGGAAAAATGCAGTGGAAAAGAGGAAATAGTATTAGAAGAAGATCTGAAAAATGGAAGAAAAAAAATAAAACGGGAGACAAAAAAAGCAAGAAGAAGAACGGAAAAGAAATTCTTACAGAGAAATAAGAATAGAAAATTCCTCCCTTTTATTTGCAGCAAACATGAGACATGAAATTGATAAATCTGTATTGAATTTGAAGAGCCAGTACTAGAAACATTTAGACTTCCTCCATAGCAGTCATTCATAAACTGCTTTTTTTTTTTGAATTGATACGCTCTGCTTCAGAAGTACGCAATGAACTATGCAAAATAATAATAATAATAATAATTATAAAAACAATATGTACTTAATCAACTTTTAGTTAAAGTACTAAGACTGAAACTTCATCTGTATAATACGTTTCATCTTTCAAAACTCGGAAGCTTTTCTTAATCTGAAAACGAAAATTGTGTGCTACCAGTTAAATTGATCAGGTTAAGTAGAATAACGAACTAAGTATAAAAATACACTAAAATTAAAACAACGTTCAGTATAATGCCTTTTCGAATATATGGCTTGAATTTGAAAAACAGCAGAAAAGACATTCGAAATAAAATGAAGGCACAGTAAAAATCTCAAAAGAACAGATGATATTTTAATATAGTGCTGAATTTAATTTAAAAATTCTTATTTTCAGTCACTGCTATGTACTACCTGGGTTTCTGCTAGTGTTTGGTTAATAGGCAGAGCTTTTTGGAGTGTCGATTGAAGGGACATGCGTATAAATTATTCTCAGACCTGTTAAAAACGTGATAACACACACACACACACACACACACACACACACATATATATATATATATATATATATATAGGCTGGCAATGGATCGTGCTGGTCTAACTTCTTGCCCTGTCATTTTTGACCAGTCACCTGGGCTAAATCGCATCCAATTCGCAGTTTGATGTGAACTTTTTCACTTTTTTGTGTTAAAAACTATTGGTGACTTTTAACCAGTGCAAGAATCGGGATAAGTGCTTCGCTTTGTTTCAGCTTAGTTAAAAACAAGACAATCTTTCAAATTTATATTAATTAAGTAACTTCTTTAACTTAACAGGTTCTAGATCAAACATACTGGAACATTATTGATTTTGTTTATGAAAATATTCATTTTTAATTAACAATTTCATTATTGTTCTTTCACATTAGGTTTTTGGTGAATGGGTCCTCGGTGCAGTAGCCTGCAAAGCCATTGTTTATGCTCAAATCGTGACCTTAGCCAGTACGACTTTCATATTGACTACTATGAGTTACGACAGATACCTGGCCATCTGCTCTCCCCTCCGGACGACTGCAGGAGTAAAACAAGCCAAGAAAATGATTGCTGCGTCCTGGCTTCTTGCCTTTGTGTTCGCTGTTCCTCAGATATTCATTTTCGTTCAAGTAAGGATTTCGCCTATTTTTCAAAAAAAAAAAAAAAACAGTACAGGGATTCCATAACTAAACGACTTTATTTTAAAGTTGTCTAGCGGCGAAACCATTGTTCAGAAAGTAACAAAACTTTGTGCACAGCATAATAACGGCATGGGAATTTGTTTGAGCGTATTAAAAAAAAAAATAATAAAATAAAATAACATTAAATTTCACCACCAGAGGGCGTTTTCAATGAAAGTCATTACTTCCCGATCATCAAACCTCGATCTGTGCGACTTTTAGCTTTGAAGGCGTTTGAAACTAGTTGTAAATTACTATAGTCTAATAACTTTATCTAATCTTAATTACTGCATATTACGGCATGTTCGTAGCATTTCTCACAGCATACTGCTGCAAACTATTTTAAAACCATTGTAAGCGTATAATAAATATGTAACTCATAAAAATACGCCCTCCGGTGGCCAATTTTTGAACTGTTTTTTTCATTATCTCAAACAAATTCTCATCCCTACATTATGTTGTGTACAAAAGTTCGCTAATTCCCGAGCAATAGTTTCGCAACTAGATAACTTTAAAGTAGGGTCGTTTAACTATGGACACACTGTGTCTTGTCACTGTTGTTACGTTTTTCTGATATACATTAACATGTTGTTCGCTGCTGATAAGTTGACTCGTTGCCGATATCACCAAACACACTTAATATATAATACCAATTGAAGAGCAGGAACTGTTTTGCATATAGCAATTTTGCATGATCGAGAGTTAATTTGTTAAGATCCTATTGCATTTTTTCATCATTTTTATCATACATTAGTACTAGTCATTATTTTCTTCTACAGCATTTATGCTGACTGCTAACGGTAATATTCAAATCTTTACCCTCAATTAGGCACAACTTTCAACTATGTGGTTCTCAGAAATTTTGATTTTAAATGAAACAATACCATACTTTGCTGTCAAGGTTTCAAGTCGACTCTCGATAACTCGAAGTACCAGAAGACCGATTAAAACGTACAAGTTATCGGTTGTTCGAGTTATGGGAGACGTTTTCACAACAGTCTCAAGAGTTTGGGGCCCGATGAAAACTTTGAGATAAAGGAATATTTGTTTTATAAGCTTCGAGTTATCGAGATTCGACTGTCTGTTGTTCGGAAAAGAAATAATTGTAAAAAAACTAAATCCTTACTTTGCTGGTAAGGTTTTAACATCAGTGTACTTTATATATATATATATATATATATATATATATATATATATTTTTTTTTTTTTTTTTTTTTTATGGTAAATTTGAACGCGGATAATTGAATAATACAGTAATTCTAAAGCTACTGCTTATTTGACTGATTCTGAATCCAATCGAAAATGCTTGGACTGCTTTAGACGACACGTTGCTGCCCACAATTCTTCTCTTTAGAATCTAGACAATAGTATTTAAAGTGTTTTACAAGCTTTGTGTGACGATCCGTTTCTAACAGAATATAACCGCATTATTTGACAGCATGAAACATGCGGGGAAAAGGGTGATCATGTTCAGAATAGAAGATACATGTCCTATTCAAAGCTGGGGCATCCGATGTGTTCATTTTATGTACTTGTCATTTTCTATAGCACCATAACTGATGCGTAGTGAACTAGTGCGTTTAAATTTGTACATCCTCCAATCTGTACATCCAAATTCGATATTTACAACGAGAGGTTACAATGCCCGGAAACTGTGGTGCAAGAACAACAGCAAATCAACAGTGTATTATAGCATAAATTTCATGGTGTTTTGTAAAAATAGTTAACCTACAAAAATTTAAAAAATGAGTTATTCGCATATATCGGTAAATAAACTGACATAGTATAGGACTCAAAAATTAAGTTAAGCCAAATGCTGTTTTACTATGCCGTTAAATATGAGCAAAATGCTAACCCAGTTCTAAAAAGCAAAGCAATGGGGTTCAACTTCAAACTCAATTTACTCAAAAGTAGGGGAATGTGGTGCAAAGTGAAATAGCGGTGCATAGTGAAATGGTGATATATTTAGTATGCTTTTAGTGTCATTAATCTGGTAATATTAAAACTATGTAGTAATACATGTAGTCTATTCCAACCAAGAAAAAGTTACCTCTGAAAATCAAGGAATAAGATAATTCAAGCCATTTTCAAAAAATAGAACCTCTTATTGTAATATTTCGTTGTAAGTCAAGCATTATTTTTGCTATTACTAAATGATAAAGTTCTTATTATTACCATTTTAAATATTAATTGATACTTTCTAACATTCGGTGCAATATTCATTTGTTTAATATTAAACTTATTTTGGTATTAAATGCTTTGTTCAGTTAGTCAAGTGCATTCGGGACAAAGCAGATGAGGCAAAGTGAAATAGTTTATTTCGTCATTTCTCAAATCATTTACGTATTCAGTCATTCATTTGTTATTTCATTTACACTCCTTCACTTAATAATTCCCTTTTTTATTCATCCATTCACCTATTTTCATATTTGCGCACCATTTTATTCACTCATTTATTTTTTATTTATATACTAATTAAATTAACTTAATCATTCCTTTTATTTATTGTTTATTTACTCATTCACTTGATCACAAATATCAAATAGAAAAAATTTCTTCAGATTTTCTTTCTTTCTTTTTTTTTTTTTTTTAAATTTTTTTCGAAAAATTTCCATTTGTTGTTTGGGGTACAAATTTACTGCAAAAAATAAAAAAAATACTGATTTAGTGTAAATTTATTATAAAATGAATTATTCTTTCTTTATGTAGTAAAATTTTTAGAACAATTTTATTTCCAATTTATTCATTTTGAAAAAATTAGCTTATCTTAACTATTTCACTTAGCTCCACATTACCCTACTGCTTGATGGGTCAACCATTTTTCATAAAACTGACCTATTATTTTTAAAAACTTTCCACGCTTTTTAATATAAACAAAGAAATTTCAGTTTCCAGTTATCCTAATTATTTGTTTCTACTTACCAACAGAGAGAAAATGGTATCACCGAGACAGGCCGCATTCGTTATGAGTGCGTTAGTCGAGGTTACACAGCAATATGGCAAAGGAAAGTCTACTTCATGTGGCTTACTTTTTACATCTTAATCATTCCTGCCGGATGCATCAGTTACTGCTACATCAACGTGCTCAGGACAGTCTGGGCTGCTGGACAAGAAAATAGCCGGACTTCCACCAAGTCTTCCAGCAGTAGAGCCAGCGGAGGTGCTGACAATGGCCATTCGACGATTCGTCTTCGCAGGTCCTTCAACGCCGCGTCCACCATCCCCAGGGCGAAGATAAAGACATTGAAGCTCACAGTCTGCATCATAGCTAGTTTCATCATATGCTGGACTCCCTATTTCATTGTACATAATATCAGAATATTTAGGTAAGCTATTTTTTATAATTTATATCCATGTGCCATAAGAGCATACATTTTCAATGAACTTGAAATCCTAGCCATATCCCCAGCCTTTCTATCCTTTTATTCTATTTATGAAATATATTCTAACCTTTCCGCATGGTGCGAATTCCCATCCTTTTATTCTACTCCTGAAGTAGTGACAGCTATTCTACCCTTTCCACATGTACGAATTCCTATCCTTTTACTCTACTCGTGATGTAGTTACAACAATTCCACACTTTCCACATGGTGCAAATCCAAGTCCTTTTGTTCTACTCATGAAGTGCTGAAAACTGTTCTACCCTTTCCACATGGGGCAAATTCCTGCAAGTGAAACTGCTACAGGGTCCCCCACACCTACCGGCGTTTCTGGCTTAATTGGTAGGATGGATGACCCTGAAGACAGTTCTGTTTTTTTTTCTTTTTTTTTTTAAATCCAGACCAGAAGCCTAGCAGTCTTCGGTCCAGCATTCCCAGAGGTATTGATTCACTTGGAGGATTTTGTGACCACGACATATTTAACGGGTCCCAGTCACCATCAATGAACACGATGATAGTCGAATTTATGAAAGCGATGATATCACAAGTGTCCCCAAATTCATTCCCAATCTGCACTGTAAAAAAATTCCGAAACATTAGTGGTAATTTCCATGGAACTTTTCCAGATTTCACTGGTTTTCACAATATTCCTGTGAAAATTAAGTATTTTTGTCAAAAGGTTTCCTGAATTACTCCAAGTTGCACGAATGCAGATTTCTCACTGTTAGGGAAAATATTGTTAGTTACCAGTTAAAAAACTGAATGCATTAAATTAAGTGTATCGGTTAGTTGAGCAATTATGGCTCATACCAGATTTGACTAAGCTCCCAATAAGAGTGAAAAGGTTTCTAAATATTCCCCTGCTTTACAATAATTGCAAGCCTCTCTTAGCGCTGGTCCTAGTTGCAACAATGCTTGATCTTCTTTGCAAATCAGGAAGGCACCAAGCTACTAACATGAAACCAACTTAAGTTTTCTCTGAAAGGTGTTAGAACCATGACTGGCCAAGGATATTTGTGTATTATTTAAAAATATTTAAGGATTAGGTCAGATTAAGGTCAGGAACATTACTGACTTTTAGCGGAAAATATTCTTGTTTTTTGCAAGATATGTTACTGGCAGAAATCGGGCACATCAGCTGTCCATTATTTTCCAGAAACATTTCTGAACGTATTCTATAGTGTGTTCCAAAGTATGAATTTAAGAAGTATTCAGCTCATAACTAAACTCTTCGAGTCCTTTGGAATCCATGGGAGGGCCTTGGCCTGGATTTACGACTTTTTGAGAAACAGATTCATCCGGGTAAAATTCAACAACACTTTGTCGGAGAGCTTTGGGCTTTCTCAAGGTGTTCCTCAGGGATCTGTTCTGAGTCCAACTCTATTCTCATTATTTATAGCTGGACTTGAGAGGGAGGTTTCGAAAAGATGCGAAGTGGGGTTGTTCGCAGACGATTTAGTGCTATGGGACTCTGGCCCTGACATCAATAAACTGGAACATTGCATCAACTCTACACTCAATGAAGTGTGTGGTTTCGCAGAGGGTCACAAATTGTGTTTTAACCCTTCCAAATCTACAGTTAGTTTCTTTACAACAAATAGGAGACTTTTTAACTATCAGCAAAAAATCTATATGAATGCTCATCCGCTTGCGGTGGAAAAGCACCCTAAATACTTGGGCTTTGTTCTGGACAGCGAAGTTACTTGCAATAGACATATCGATCACTTAATTCAAAAAAGCAAAAAACGCTTAATGATCTTAAAATATATTTCAGGGCGCGACTGGGGTGCCGACTCTAAAACTCTCAGAACTACTTACATGGCCCTAATAAGGCCTATTCTAGAATACGGCTATCCAGTCTACAGCTGTGCCTCAAACACCAACTTACAAAAGCTTGAAAGGGTACAGCTTAGTGCGGCTCGTATTATTACAGGACTTCGTAATAGTTGCCCAAATGAGATAGTACTATATGAGGCCGATCTGCAACCTCTCAGCCTTAGGAGAAAAACTAATTTGGTGAAATATTTCTCAAAGCTCACCAGTTATGGGACCCAGAATCGAACGTCTGAGTTCTTGTTGGGGTGGACCAACAATAAAAGATTAAAGAAAAATAGCCCTTTAAGCTTGGCTGACTCAGACAACTTGATCCCAAAAAATGTAATTCAGCATAGTTTGAAACAGAGCATTAATCCCTCAATTGGTTTAAACAGAGTCTACTTCCACACGGATCTTCCTTTCCAGGTGAACAAGAAATCAGATGCACCGGCTTATTTGAAACAATTGGCTTTGGAAGTGATAAACAATATCCCTGAGGACTCTATTATAATGTATACGGATGGTAGTAAGGATGAACGTAACTGCTCTGGTAGTGGTGTTTATATTTTATTCCAAGGGTGTGCAACAAAATTAAGCAGAAGAAATCCAAACTGTTGCTCAGTGTTTAGAAGCGAGCTTATTGCTATCGATGAGGGGCTCGGTTCAATTTTGTCTTCTCCCGGCTCTTCAGCCGTTTGGATTCTGTCAGATAGCCGAAGTTCCATCCAATACCTCTCTAATTGGCATAAAGTGGGTGATGGTACTGGTGTTTCTATTATTAACAAACTGGAGCATATTTCTTCTTTTCGAGAGGTGCATTTTCAGTGGATTCCATCTCACGTTGATGTTCACGGTAACGAGATGGCCGATATCTTGGCTAAAAAAGGGACTGGTGAGCCATTATATACACCTGATTCTTTGACTTACTTGGAGCTATTTTCTAAGGCTAAAAGAGATGCAAAGTCCTCCTGGACTGTCCCTCCTACCCATAATTGGTACCAGGCGAAGTGCCCGGGAGGTGCATTATCTAAGGCATTCCGCATTGCCTTTGGTCCTACTTAATCCGACTAAACGAGATTGAATTGTATTAATACAGGTATAAATAAGCACGACCACAAAGACATGCACGATGATAATCAATAGAAATGGTGTCCAAATCACTGATGACAGAGTTCAGTTCTAAGTATTGAACTACCAAGTATACTGCAGGAACATATAACTGAACTATGAACTTCATCTTTAATAACGTGTGTTGTTTGCAAAAGTAGTCAACGCAGGTTCAGTCATGTACTCTCGTTAAGATATATTTATCCAAACGATCCAGAACATCAAATGTAGGGGAACATGGGGCAAAGTGAAGTAGCGTGGCAAAGTGAAATAGTGAAATATTTTCTCTGCTTTTAGCTCCACCTATCTGGTATAATTTTAACCATGTAGTACGATATGTAGTTTATTCCAGTCAGAAAAAAAATACCGCCGAAGATTTAAAACATTTGGTAAAACAGGCAAGGTTACAAAATTGATACTCATATTGCAATATTTTCTTGTGAGTCAATAATTGTTTTTGTTACTATAAAATGATAAAGTTCTTTTTATTAACACCTTAAATATTACTTGAGACCTCTTATATGCAATACAGTAGTTATTTAGTTAATATTAAGCTTATTTGTATATTTAATAAATTGTACAATTAGTCAAGTATATACGGGACAAAGTGGATGGGGCAAAGTGAAATAGTTTGTTTCATTTACTCACTCAATCATTTACTATAAATCATTTATTAACTAACTCATTTACATTCCTAGATTTATTAATTTACTTATTTATTCATTCATTCACCTTTTTTCTTATTCATTCATTCTTTTACTCGCTCATTTTTTTTCTTTATATATTAATTGATTTAGTCATTTAAATACTACTTGTTTCTTGTTTAAATATCTTTTCATTTATTTATTTAACCTTTTATTTACTGATTCTTTTGATCAAAAATTATGTTTTACAATGTAATAGAAAATACTTATTTAGAAAAATATTTTATTTTCCACTTTGCTCCATAAATAAAAGACGAAAAACTTCCACTTTTTTTTTTTTTTTGAAGACTCAAATTTACTGCCAAAAATATAAAATACTGTTTCAACGCAAGTTTTATTATAAAGTACAGTGTTCTTTTTTTATGCACTGTAATTTTCAAAACAAATTTCCGATTTGTTCATTTTGAAAAAACCCATTCATCTTAACCATCCACTTTGTTCCACATTCCCCTAATGTAGCAATTCTTCAAATGATATCCGTAGCATTGACTGCACGCTACTGCGCTCAGAAAAATGTAAAGATAATTCTGCTAGAAAAAAAATGAGCCCTGTAATTGATATTCTAAGAACTAAACATATTTCGGTGAACATATATAGGGTTTTCCTTATAAGTTTCAAAACTGAATACTAAATCTTTCAAAATTCTAGAGTAAGCAGGTATATCAAATTCAGTATAAGTGAACCGGCAGTAACTGACCAAAAGCTAGTAATTGATCACTTGAGCACAATAATGTAAAAAGCAAGGAAAAAAGTACACACCTTTTATTTTTTATCTGATTACTAGAACAATTTTAAAATATTCCTTTTTTTTTCGCTTGTGTGTGTGTTTTGTATTAACGTTTTTAGACGTAAATAAATGTTTATTTGGAGTTTAGGACGAACACTGACAAAGACATCTATAGGGTTTCAAGAAGGTCACTTTTATATTATTACAGGTGTGAGGTGTTAAAAGATGAAATTAAAGCCCCTTGAAAAGGACAGGCTGACTTATCCGACATTTTGGTTCCAAGACAAAATTGGATCCAACCTCGTTTCTAGTATTTATAAATATGTTATAATATTCGTTGGATGCTCTTTCGTAAAACAATTGATGATGAGTTGAGTAAAATGTCACTTAAGGCAAATCTAGAAAGATAGCTTAGTTCACAAATTCAACAAAAATGTATCGAGAAATGTTTACTGCAATAACCTCATTTTCACACCTTATTTATTTTTAATTTGTATTAACTAAATCATCTTCATCTACAGAAAAAAATAATCAAACATCAATCACGCAACACATCTCAAGCTTGGACACCAGTTTTCCGCAAATAAGATTTTTGCACAAATGCTACTTTTTTCGCCCAACAAATTTGGAATCAAAATATCGGATAAATCAGCTCCCCATATATAGGAACCTTATATGAAATATTTAATCGTATTGACTGATGTCTTGTACAGATTTTCTACTGGTTTTATATGAAGATTATCTACGTATGCTTTAGACATTAAAAAAAAAAGAAAGAATAACGAACCATTTTTGTTAGGGTTAAGGAGTGGTCAATTACTACTAAGCAAAATGCTATTAGTGCCTGTAATTGATGTCAAGAAATGAACTTATGTTGGTTTTAAAGCTTTGTTTTCTCAAAACAAAATTAAATGCAGACATGTTTGCAACTTTTAATAAGAAAAAATATTTCTCTTAGTAATTTACTGATGCGGTTAGTTAATAAACATTCTTGGTGAATTGCTAGGCGTTTAACTACCAGTTTATATTAAGACCTACTGCTTCCTTATGTGTAAAAAAAGAACATAAACCACTTACTGTGCACTTTAAAGTTATTCCGTTCAAGGACGTCTCTCTCGATCTGAAAGAGAGAGATCAGGAATGCAAGAGCCAATTTCGACTTGACAGTAAACCGCTACTTCCTTGCAGCGAGAAAGTTGCTATATCCTATTGCAAATACATTGCAGTGAAATTAGCCTGAAAGAAGATGTTTCTAGCAAAAAATAGAGCCCAAAGTCAACGCATCACACAAAGCTTTGTTATGTCCCTTTAAGTATATTTGAAAAGTCCCCGACCTCATTTCTCTTGGAAGATATAAACATACGACAGGGATAAAAAAAAAAGGAGGGGGGGGGGCCAAGAGAAGCACAACGATGTTTTGTATTTAGTCATAGAATGAAAAATAAATAAATCAATCTATATTTTTTTTTAAACGAAACACTCGTTCGCATTCGAAGACAATTAACACTAGAGACGAGTGTAAGGTGTTATTTTTTCAGTAACGGTTGTACTTTATAAAATTGTGTCACTTAACTGTTGTTAAAGGGTCGTTTTCAGATTAAAATGTGTATCAACTTTAACATTCGATAAGAATCCCCCTTTTTTATCACATATTTGAGGTCAGCATCCATCATTTAACTTTGTGCACCAAATTTTGGTTTATTTGTTTCAGCCGTTGGTCCACAATTCAATTCAGGGAAAAAATCTTATAATGTTAAAAATTTTTGATACTTTGCGTATAGCCCAAAAATCACCTTGAAGAAGAAGGAAATTCTTATTTTAGAACTTCATTAATCTATTTTTTGAACCTTTTTTTTTTTTGGCCACAAAATATTCTAAAGTAGTATTACCAAATATATGTCCTCCAGTGAATTATCTTCTTTAGTGTTACTTTTTAGTAGTTTTAAGTATTAAAACGATCAATATATTTTTTTATTGTAATTTTGTTTTTCTCCAGCAAGACTGACAAACTGATATTTTGTCTTTTATATCAGTTGAATTACTTATGTATTTATTTTCTTTTATAATTATGGTGTTCTCTTTTTTGCAGTAACTACACAATAAAAGTCCCCAGGACAGTTATCATTGGAGCTGAAACCTTCGCTCTTCTCAACAGTGCTCTCAATCCTATATTTTATGGGTATTTCAACGTACGCGTCCGTAAAGGTTTCATAGAAATAGTGTACAGGAAAAAAGACTTAACAAGGGACAGGATCTGTAATGGCATGTCCGGCGACACTTCCTATAGCAGCACAATTCTTCAGCACATGGAGAACAGGGCACCAACAACTCAACTAGTTTATGAAATGTCTGAATATTCCAACAGAAGTCCGAATGGAAGCCCATGTTACAGAACGAGGCGAAGCGCAAGATCAATGAAACGCAGGGGTCAGAACAATGCAGCAAGGTTATGACGCCAAGGGTGTTATTGTGAAGGCTGTCACAATGATGTTGCTCTTTGAAAAGCCAACTAGAATGAAACGAAAGGTTGCTGTAAGATTAGTGGCCAACGGGTGTTGTGTCAAAGACTACTCTTCCACTGTCGCGTTTCAAGATTTTAATGACGGAAGATCAGGAAATGAATTCTGAGAAGCTACAGCAACACTGTCGCAAGGCTGTTCCGTTGCTAATGTTGTTTTGTAAGCGGTAGGCTACAGTGCTGCCGTTTGAAATTCAGCTTTAGAATGAAAACAATTGTCAGGTAAAGTAAAGGTATTTGTCAGAACAACATTGATGAAAATCTGTGTGGAAACGGTGGCTAATGTGAAAGAAGTGTCAGAATATTTTCTTCACGTTTCAGAAGTAAACTTCGGAATGGAACAAAGTTAGAAATAAAAATGTTCTTTGTGACGTCATATCTCGAACATGGATGGACATAGTAAAAAAGAAAAAGAAATGTTTTTGAAATGTGATGGTTCTAAGGGCGTTATGAGATGGTTGTCACATCCAAGTTTGCCTTTGAGAAAATGTTTCTGAAATAAGACAAGTGAAAGGTCAATAAAGCAATGAGTAAACCTTGATCAAGTTTTATGACGCCCACTTTGCTGTTTTAAACATAGTCATTTTGATGGTTTGTTCCGAAATATCAAATTCAGTAATGTTGTCGATTTTTCAGTGAGATTCAGTAACGAAAACGCGCATCTGATAGCCAAATAACTTTGTACACTTTTCAAGAAGTTGAAGTAGCTGTGTTACATAGAACGCAAAGGAAAGTTTGCGGTTTTCTTGATCATCGTGAACTAAAGCTTACTTTACTGTGTTAATGGTTAAGCCAAAATAAGCTTAAAAACTCATTACATCAGCAAAAAAGTTACTTGTACCGTCAACTGAGGTAACTTTGGACTTTGCGGGTAACATTAGTCCAACAAACGAGAAGAGATTGTCGAAACTGAATCAGACATATGAAAGTGGTTATACCTTATTCAGTTCAAAAGACTAATTAGCACTGGCTTTACTTAACCATTATTGGTAATACTAATTGACTTTTCGTTTGTTGGGTTAATGTTTCCTGCAAAGGATTTAGTTACCCCATTTGACGGTACTCAGTTTTGGTTACCTATGTGCATTCCAGCTACTGAGCTTGTTGGTGAAGCTGGTTTTAAAACTGATCTAACCACAACAGAATCGCACAAAATTGTTTTCTTGAAAAACAACGGGAGCAAATTTCAATATCTGCCAATAAGGTGCCATGAATTTCTGATGTAAATACGGTTTTCAATTTCTTATTTATCTGCTAGGTGCTAGACGCTGTCTCTATTTGTTTATGAAAGTCCTGATCGCTACGGGGATAAATTGAAGTATTTCTGTCCATGTTGTCCTATTAATGCTCTAAAAATTAGGGGGTGGGAATGTAAAAAAAAAATCTGATCTAATAAAATACGATAGCTTCATACACATAGACCAGAAATCACAGTAATATATATAGAAAAAGAAAAGATTGCAGTTTTACAATGAAAAAAGTCAAATCTCAACTCGTATACGAGTTAACTTCTTGAAAGCATCTTGAACCAAACCATTGCGGTGTATACAACATTGTACAAAAGCAAAGAACTGACTAAAGATTCAATAACAACATTGGACAGAAAAATAGGTGTTGTTTATAGAAAAATAGTTCGTTTGATGAATTTTATTTTGAGGTTACTAGTTGAATTCCATATACTTCAAACAAGAAAACCGAAACTGCGAAATTTGAATAGTGTAAAAAAAAAAAGGAACCAAGTGCTCAGATCAAAACATCACGTAATATACGCTCAATTTTGTACATAGTACCTTCCAATGTTTTTATGTGTAAAGTGTTTGATTCAAACTATATATGGAGATATATTCTGAAAATCCAACGAATCTCATGTAGATGTTTAACAGTATGAAAAAGGGTGTAAATTAAATGTAATATATTTATTGCGCACTTAAGAAGTGTGACCTGTTTATAGGTAGAGTTTATAATACATTTTCATGCGTAGGATTTTATTATAATTTTCATCATTACCTAGAGCTTCAACAATAAAACTGTTTATTACGTGTTAATGAAAAGTGTTGTGAAATTCTATTGTTGTCCTCTAATAAGAAAATATGCTACAAAAAGTGAAATAAAGATATTTATTATTTTTTTGTTTCTCAGTGTTTTAATCATTTCATTTAATTCTCATCGGCAGTGCCACTTTCGTAATTCTGTATGTTAGCTTCAACTGCAATCAACAGAAACAAAGAGTAAAGTAAAAGTAAAAACAATAACAGCAACAAAAAAATGTTTCCTGCATCGCAACAAGTTAAAGAAATGCCGGTTTTACACCATTGTGAAAAACATTTTTAGTTATCAGTGTAAAAAAAAAATCGAACTACTTTTTATGAATTTCTACTTCAAATTAGTTACGGCCTCTCCGGATACTTTGAATCCAAATCATGGGTGAAATGCAGTCTCTGGATATTGTAGCTTTCTAGAAATCGCTTTAAATTCTGTCTTATCTTCGGCCATATTTGCTTTAGGAGCTTTCACGGTTGACGAGCAAGGTGAAAAGCTATTACTTCATACATATAAAACTTCTCACCGAAGTTTTCTGAGTTATTCCAGAAATATTACTGGTTTGTTTGGGAAGGTTACTGAATTTTTCATCAAGATTCCAGGTTATTTTTAGGAAGGTTACAAACTTAAAGTTAGAAACTCTCCTAGTTTCTGCCAGATCTTTATAAGCAGGAATTAGGCACATTAGCCGCCAATTTTTTTACAGTAATATTGTTCCTCTTTTTACAGTGAAAATGATGCCCCAGTAAAAAACAACCTCACGAAAAATTCAAATACGGTAGAAAACTCGGTGTTTGATAGCCTGGCCTGATCCAGAAAACTCCGCCACATTATGGCAGAACGGGAAAATTCAGCGCGAAACACCTGTTGCTTCGAAATTCCAGATATCCGGTTATCATTAAACTCTGTCACATTTTGGTGCAAATGACGTCCGTTTTTCCGAACCATGTAGCATTTATTTCATGAATTAGAATTCTATTTATTTAATTTGTTGCCTTATTTGAGTTTTTCCAAATTCTTTGGCAACAGTAGGATTTGTGTCCAACTGCACGAGTCAGGAGTGGAAGGAATTAAATTTCCGAGAGTCGGAGTCGGCCATTTGCAGAAGCGACAACTTTGTGACTCATGGGTTTAGAGTCTGAGTCGGAGTCGTTGAGTTAAACTGATTGTGGGGCAAAAGAGTCGGACTCGCATTTGATTTTCGTTTAACAACCTATAGCAAATATTGCATGTCTGTGGGGAAATTCATTTGAAGGATAAAAGTGGACACATAATAAAAAAATATATACCACTTTTTGAATACAAGGTCTTTTTTTTAATTGAAATTTAAGTCAATCCTACTTTTGGCTGATGTTTTTACAAAACCCTTAAATATCCAAAACTATGGTAGTATAATTCAAACAGCTCGTATTATAATATCGACATTATTACGTATATTTAACTTATGTAACATTAAAAAAAAATACAGTTCATGCTGTCTTGCTTAAGATAAATTCAAAGTCGAAACAGAGCTATTATGAATTTTTTTGAAGAGTTTAATGCTTTTAAATCAAAAGATTTCCCAAACATAGAAACCATTTTCTGAACTAAACCTTCCCCCACCTTTTGAAAAGTCATAATTAATTTCCAGATCCTCATTTCAGTCCGAGGGTTTGAAAAGGAAAGATTATTTGTTGCCTTACAGTATCTTTCGCGCTATGAAAAGATTTGACATCTAAAGACATCAATTAATGTGAAGTTCATGAAGCCAAGAACAAAATAAGAAGTTCAAGTGCGCTGCATTAATTGTTTTGCATTTGTGGCTTGTATTGTAGCAGTGAAGTGTTGTATTTGCAAGATTTTAGTAATTGCACTCTTACAATGTACTTCACATTAATCAGAAACCACAGAAATAATGACTGAAAGGAAAAATACCTTTCTGGAAGAACTTTAATTACTTGTAGCAAGAATATTTAGAACGCGATGCATTTAGATTCCTTAATTATTTTTTTAATTAAAAGTATGCAGTTCCGTTTTGTGAACCTTTGATATATTTTTTTTTTCATAATATTTATGATCTTCATCTTATTTAACAGAACAGATTTATTTGAAATATTTTTTTAGTTGGTATCTAATTGTAGTAACTCTACATTTTAGAGAAAAAAAATGTTTGTGCTGCATATCCTTTGTTGTGGGTGAATTTACTCAATTCATTGTATTTCGCTGGGAAACACTTTCAATCAAATTTTCTTTTAATAAAAACACAAGAAGTATAATGAAAACACTGCTGTTGTTTCGAAACTATTAATATTTTTAGTATCAAATAGCCGGTAGCAAATTTTTTGTCCAGCTGTCAGCGACGGAGATTAAAAAACCCGTAAGTAGTCTACAAGGTAGATTAGCATTACATTAGTTGTAACACTTAACTATCAATTAGCAAAGGAAACTGATTGAAAATAACATGCAAAATTAAAAAGTTACGAGCAAAACAAAATCTAAAACGTTTCAGAATGTGAACTGAGGCAGACATAGCAGCGGGAACAAATGCTTTTAACCTTTTAGAAACTGGGGATTCCTATATAGATTTTTGTGTCAAGTGACGTATATGCAAAAATCAGGCTTAAATAAAAGAAAAAAAAAGCATGATGCAAAATTTCCCTTCCAAACAATGACGACATATATTCAAATACTTTGAAAAAATTAAAATGCAAAAGAAGGATTTGAAAAGCGTAACTATGGAAACACAAAACAAAATAAATGTAAGAAATTTCCCGAGAAAGATGGAATGTAACAATGTATTCAAAAAGCGTAACCGTGGAATCGCTATGATAAAATGGTTAACAAATTGAATGGAGATGAGATTTTTCGAATTTTAAAAAGCTTGTAACTTTTTTTCCTTTAAAGATAGAAGCTTAGTTTTTCAATCATAGGTCGAAATATCTAGAATAAAAAATGTCGCTTTTTCCAATGATGTCAAAAAAAAAAAAAAAACTGGGATAATTCCTTCACTTTTTGTTGATGTATTTAATGAAGAAAGTAAAACCTAAATTTCAGCAAAGCCTAAAAAAATCCGAGCTAAAAACAAATAATTCCCGCCATAATTAAGTTAGAGCACTATAACAAATTGCGTAGAATGCGGAAAATGCTACCCTTTTCAACAATATGTAATATTAATATGTGCAAATAATTTTTCACCCCTATATTCGGGAATTTATGGAAAATTTGGGTCTAAATGGGAATTAAAAAGAACTATTCATCGAATTGTTTTCGAACTGATCTGCAAACCTTTTCAGGACTTAAAGGAACAAATTGGAAATTTCAGAGAAATTTGCCGGGTATTTCGCCAACTTCTCGAAATACATATTAGCTGTTGATCATAAAATTAACTGGCAGTAAGCAAAAAGTTAAATGTCGGGATAACAGCTTCATTGCAACTGATAAATTAGAATTTTGCTCAGTAACCAAATTGTAAAAAAAAGTATAAATTTAGCTTGCATTCTGTTTAAATTAAGCTAATATGTTATTTATATTATTTTACTACGATGAACATATGATTTATATACTCTAAATATCTATGTAGTGATTGATCATGCCTTATGCACTTGTTGCTGATATTTCTGGAGTAACACCAAACATATAAATTTAGTAATGAAAATGTGAAGGAACCGCTAAAGAAATACAACCAAAAAAAGTTACATTAAAAGTTACATATGCATAAAATAACCAGCCGACAAAATTTAACAGCATCATACGTTCGTTCTATTAGATCTAAAATAGTTCACGAAGTAAATATTTCATGGGATTAAAAAAAAAGAATAAAAGTTTCATACAATGCGAAATTAGGGGCAAGCATGGTGGCGACGTAAGCTGCAGTGTTGCGAGATTGGGGGAAATTTCCCCATTTTGGGGAAATCTGGTGCTTTCTGGGGAAATTTTGGGGAAACGGGTTTTGAGGGGAATTCTTTGGGGAATTTTTTTTCCTTGGGAAAAAATTGGGGGAAAAAAAAACCTCGGGAAAAAAGCTTTTTTTTCGTATTTAAATTCGCGTCAAGAAGTAGTGGGAACATTGTATCAAACAGCGTTGGGTTAGCTTTGCTCAACAGGTAAAAATAAGTGTGATGAAGAGCGTTCTTGAATAAATATATACAAAAATCATAGTTTAAATGTACATACAGAAGCAGAGTAGTAAATGCGAGTAGGAAAAAAATATTTGGTTATTTCTTATCTCTCGGTCAGGCGCTTGTATTTATGACTAGTGGCACTCGCACGGCTTTGCCCATAGAAGAAAATTAAAAGGTTTTTTGGTCCTGCTGTATATTTACAAATAATGCATGATCGCCAATTGGCTTGCCCACGTTACGGTTCTGCGTTATAATAACTTGGTAATTTACTCGTCCATCTTATGATAATTTTGCTCGGGAAAATGTTCTTAAAATTGGAATAGAAAAAAAAACAAAATCAAATTTTCAAAAAATCGCTTAAAGGTGCACACCCCCATGCTACAAACTAATTCTTTGCCAAATTTCATGAAAATCAGCAGAACGGTCTTGGCGCTATATGCGCGTTAGAGATCCTGACAGACAGAAAGAGATCCGGAGAGAGAGATATCCAGACAGAGAGACTTTCAGCTTTATTATTAGTAAAGATAAAGAAAGATAAAGATAAAGACAAAAAAAAAGCGAAAATGTGAAGAAGAAAAAAAAAGTTGGGGAATTTCATAAGAAAATTTGGCTATTTGGGGGAAAAAATTTTTAAGAGACAAAAATATTAGAGAAAGTCGATTTATTTTATGAAAATATTAGTGGTAAAATAATTTTTGCATTTGGGAATTTTGGTAGAAAACATCGCTTTTTGGGGAAAAGTTGGAAGGGAATTGTGGAAATCTGGATTTGACCATCTGGCAACACTGGTACGCTGTATGTTGACATAGAGTTAATGCTCCTATAAGAGGAGAGCTGACTTATCCGACATTTTGGTTCCAAAATTGTCGGGTGAAAAAAATAGTATTTGCACAAAAGCCTCGTTTCAGAAAACTGGTGTCCAAGCTTTCGATGTGTTGCCTGATTGATTTTTGATTATTTTATTCTGTAGATGAAGACGATTGAACTAATTCAAAATAAAAACAAGGTGTGAAAATGAGGTTTATTACAGTAAACATTTTCCGAATCATTATTGTTGAAGTTGTGAGCTAAGTTATGTTTTAAGATTCACCTTGAGTGACATTTTACTCAACTTATCATCAATTGTTTTACGACATAGCAACCGGTGAATATTATAACTTATTCATAAATACTAGAAACGAGGTTGGTTACAGTTCTGTCTCGGAACCAAAATGTCGGATAAGTCAGCCTGTCCTTTGCAAGGGGCTCTACTTAGCGTCACTGTACCCATATATTACACTCTTTCCTAGAGATTTACAGCGTTTGATGGCCATTTACATTCTAGGTTATCTGTAGAGTACAATAGTGAAAATACGAGCAAACCCTCATTTCTCGCACCTCGCATAACAGGCAGAGATTACCAAAATGAAATAGACTAGTACAGAGTTATTATAGGATTCCGTCTATTATCACTGAAATTAAACGGCGCGGATTTCCATGCATTCTAAGTTGATGCATCAGATTTGGCTCAATGCTTCCAATTGTAAACCGCAACAATATCATCGCTTGTTATGCTGATATAGAAAATGTGAGAATGGTACATTTCTCACTTTCTTCATTAGATGATGTTTAGTTTTAAAATTAGGATATTTTATAGAATAGTTCATAGGAATTGCATTTTGGAACTGAACAAGTAAAGAGTTTACAAAATCCAAGTAACAGTTTACATTGATTTTTCAAAAAACTTTTTTAGCAATCTCCTATTTGACAATTAATACATCGAGTTAAGTGAAATAAGCAAAGGTATGTTTGTTTTCATGCCACTCCTCTGGAATGACAGGAAGCAAGCAGTCAAATGAGGTATCAAAAACGCAGGCGTTTCGCAATGTGAACTAATATATTCCTTTCTCTTCTTTACAGACCTCATTGTAAAAACGATTCAGAAACGTTCCTGGAAATCAATATGCAATTGATATGCCGAATTTCTGCCAGTAACATATCTTGCAAAAACCAGGACCGTTTTCCGCTAAAAGTCAGAAACGTTCCTGAAATTATTCTTAAATCTTTCTAAAGAATATAAAGTTGTCATCGGTTAATGCTAGTCTAGAACTCCAAGGGAAATTCGGTGGGTTTAATGTAATTGATTTGAACCATGCCGATTTACACAGAGAGCTCCGAGATGTATCAATGCCACCATGGCCTAAGTTAAGACAGAACCGCAAGTAAGAACCAAACATCTACACTGGTGTGCAAAATTAAGGACGAAGTCGAAAACTTAGCATATCAGCTGAACGAAGAGGCAGAGCGGACAGAAAGACCAATCACGAGATTAAGTAAGGTGATGTACGGTAACACATGCGCAGATATGCAGGCAGACGTAATGGGGGAGTGTCTGAGTAGTATAAAGCATGTTGTCGGTTTTAAGATCAGTATTTCTGGCAAAGAGATTGCACGCCGTATAGCAGTTAAAATCACACCGAGTTGCTGCCTCAGTGAGAAATGCTGTTAGACGACATCTGGATGCTTTTACCCGAGGTCGAATCATTGGGAAGTTGGAGGAAGGCCGCAGTGTGACAAGTGTGGCTGCAGAGTTCGGAATTGCTCACAGCATAGTTTTACGACTTTGAAGACAATTTGAAACTACAGGAACAGCTATCCGGGGGTTCAGTAGTGGTCGTCCACGAGGAACCACACCCGCAGATGACAGGTATATTGTCTTACAGGCCAGAAGAAACAGGCGGCAGACAGCGACATAAATCGCTAGACACACGGCACAGGCGACTGGACGACCGATATCGCGTTTTACCGTGGCCGGAAGACTGCACGGTGGTGGTCTGTTTGCACGACGCCCTATACGGTGTGTACCTCTAACGCTTGCCCATCGGAGAAGGCGCTCTCTGTGGTACAGTCATAGAAAAAAAAACGAAACACTTTTAATTATTCGGCCATTATAC
Source organism: Uloborus diversus (assembly GCF_026930045.1). Classification (NCBI taxonomy): domain Eukaryota; kingdom Metazoa; phylum Arthropoda; class Arachnida; order Araneae; family Uloboridae; genus Uloborus; species Uloborus diversus. Next base: position 49,771,567 of record NC_072739.1, on the reverse strand, counting down.
ATTCTAGAAAGGAAAGAAAGGTGTCATCCGTCTTGGTTTAAATTCTTCTTTAAAACTACTTAGGTAAAATTTTGATAAGGGACCACATACAAAGCAAACTTAGCACCAACTCTTGATTTTTAAATAGGAACCCCTATTTTTTGCTACATAATTATGTTTAGACAGCAAAATGCAGCCAATGTACGAAATTTCATTGAACTCTGTGCAGTAGAACAGGAGTTATTAACGAAAAACGTTTTAGGGACCGTCACCACATTGAAAACGCTTCTTTCAAGGTCACGGCTCATCAAGTAACGGAGTGTAAACAAAAAAAAGTTCGAGATTATCCAGCTCAATGCATGATTTTTTTAAGTTCTCTTTTTTTCCGTAATTCGATACTTTTTGGGCGGTAATGTTGCGCCACAGAGCGATTTAGGGTCGATTTTTTTTTTTTTTTGAAAAAAGATTAAAACATTTACTGATTTTTGTCTATCTGGATTAACCTAAGAAGATGGATGGGGTTTGGCTGGTCCATCGTATAGATCGCTGTTTAATAAATCGAGCAAAAACAAATTAAAAGTAATGGAACTTTTTGACCTTTTCTAATATGAACCTATTAGATTGCTTATATAATCATTCAAACCTCATAGAAATGTAAATATACAACCTTATACCTAGAGTCATGATGTGAATATGTTTGATAAATGTATTTCACCTATGTTACAGCTTTATTTTGGAATAAATGGAAAGTCTTTGATGTAAAATGGAGTTGCGCGTTTTTAGTTTCGCAGAACATCGGCAGAAATTTGGGCCATCGCACACAAAAATATAAAAAAATATACCGCACAACGTGGGAAGACGCAGTATTAAATAGATTGGAGACACGAGCGAAGCAAGGTCTATTTATTCCATGAAAATTTTCTCTAAATACATAAAATGAACGAAGTATCAACCTAAAAAATAAAACAGAAACAGGAGAATATAAATACCCGTTAATGAGCAAACCGTTCATACTCGAACTTTATTTGAGAAAAATTTGGTTATTTGAAATTAACACAGTGAACTGTAATTGTTTTAGCGGCTTTTTTGCAATCAAAAAACGAGAATTTGTTTAAAATCTAAATTTGATGCGCAAGATCATAATGCGTGGTATTATTTAAAAAGCATAACACAATTGGCGGTTTTAATTAAACATGTAATTGCTCTTAAAAGCAATTTAGGAAACTAATTTCCCAATGCTGTTTCTCGCAACGAGATTGTCCAACCCGTAATTTAAAAAGACAAATGTTATTTTTTCTTAAACCAAGGTGAACCAAAATTAGACATATTGTCATTTCTCTAATTTCGTAACTTTGCACTTGCAAACAAAGCTTAGCATTATTTAATTTTGTATCGCGCACCTTATACTTGTAAACAAACATTTTCCATAATATCGGGGCTCAGACTGTCGCTCCTTTAGCAAAACTACACAAAGCATACCCGACAGTCGATTTAAGCGATCCAGAGGTTACGATTTCCATCCCGCTGAGGATTTCGCAAATTGGAATCGAATCAATCGGGAGGGATGCAGAAGTCACCCCATTGAAGCTGAGAGTGCGAACAAACTGGTAGATAAAGTAAATTTATCTGCTGTATGTTTATGGCCTCTCACTGGTCAGATAAATTTTCTTCATCCACCAGTTTTTAGGAACTCTCAGCTTCAATGACACGACATCTGCTTCATTGTTCTACACTGCCTATTGCAATATGACTAGCAAGACAATGAGATTTTATTATATGTTTCTATGAAAAAGTTGTGCATGTTAATTTTTTTCTGAGTTATTGTTTTACAAAAGGCAATGGCTAAACGCAGAAAGAAAAAAAAAGACAAAAGTATTTTAAGTGTAGCTTTTAATTTTAAAATTTCTATAAAATATTCTTTTACAGGGCCTGATTAACGCACGGTCCGGCGGGTCCGTGGACCTGGGCACCACAAATTTAGGGGCACCAAAAGAGCCTAGCCTAAATTAACTTACTTACTTCCTTTTTTTTTTTTTTTTTTTTTTTTTTTGCTCCCTTTACTTTTTCTCAACTTTAAGGGAGAGGAAGCTCAAAAAAAATTTTTTAATCAGCTCAAAAACTCGTAAAATTAAAAAAAAATTCGCGTCAGCAACAGTTCCAGTGGAAGTTCCTTTTCATTTTTGAAAAGAATCAAAAATCGTTTGAGAAGTTGCGTTTCTCAGGATAATACCAAAATTAGGTGTCGATGATGCGATCGAGACATTTGCCCCTGTTAAAGCGAGAAAGAAGCCTTTTTAAAACTTAATGTCTGAATTAGTAAGATTTTTTTTTCTTTTGCAGTTTAAAATTGTTTTTAAACTCATTTTCACCTTAAAGTAAGGCAATTTTAACTCTGATTAGTAAGGTGACTAGACTATCAAGTGTTTGGTATTCAAATCCCAGGTTTCCTTTTCAATGTAGTTTCTATTCATATAAGGTTTCTAGTATAACACACTGAATTTAAAATTGTGCGGATTTTCTCATGGAGGGGGAGGGGGGGGCACCAACTTCTACTCCGGACCTGGGCACTAGTTTGGCTTTATCGGGCCCTGTTCTTTTATTGGTCGATGAAGTAGTGTTTCGCATTATTTACACATTGACGTTTGAACGATAGCCACAAAAAACTGAAGGTTGCAATATTGTGTTGTTCTTCTGCAGAGACAGCGAATACATTTATACATTTAAAAAAATTCATAGACGTAACTCTAATGCAGAAAAACCACGTTATAATTGGTTTGCTTATTTTGTTGAACAATTTTTTCTTTTTTTACGAAACAACTTACTTTCATAATTTCTGTTTTAAAAGTATACGATCCCCTAAGGTGAGAAAAAATGAATTTTTAAGCATAGCGCGAAAATTACTGAATATTTTGAGCTCAAATTTTGGATTCCCTCATAAGAGCTCTTTTAGATTGTTTCTCTGTTAAAATTTAATATGGTTTCAGATCATATGTTTTTCAAAAAATAATATAATAATTCATAAAAAAAATTAATTTACATTTTTGTTGTTGAAAAAGATGTTTTTATTATTCTGTCGATTCATATTTTGATATAAAAAAACAATCTTTGCCGTGCCTAATCTAGTTTTTGTGTTATGAGCAAAAATATCAAATTACGTTTTAACATTACGAGAGGAATTTTTCAAAACTCGATTCTGAAGTAACGGCTGGATCAAGTAAGTTCAACAAAATTTTGTATATAAAGTTAAAAAAGGATGCTGATCACAAACATGTGATAAAAAAAAGGGGATTCTCATTTAAAAATTTGAAGTTGATGTTCATTTTAATGTGAAGACGACCCCTTAACAACAATTTTTCAACATAGTTTTGTAGAACTCTTTATTAGTGAAACAACAACACCTTACACGTTTCTCTAGTGTCAATAGTCATTGAATACGATCGAGTGTTTGGTTTTTTTTTTCTATGACTGTACCAGAATTGGAGAGACAATGAATGGGGACGAGTAGTCTTTACAGATGAGAGCAGATTCAGTCTGAGTAGCGATTCTCATCGCATACTCATCTGGAGAGAACGGGGGAGCCACAATCATCCCTCGAACATCATTGAAAGGGACAGGTATGGAGGTCACGGTGTTCTCGTTTGGGGAGGCATCATGCTTGGTAGTCGTACAGACCTTCACATCTTCGACGCAGGTTCAGTCAACGAGACCCGTTATTGTAACGAGATTCTTCTTCCATATGTGCGTCTTTTTAGAGGCGATATGGGTCCGCAGTTCCTTTTCATTTACAACAGTGCACCATGTCATCGCACAGTAGCTGCCGAACAGCTCTTAGAGAGTGAGAATATTGAACGTATGGATTGACCGGCACGATCTCCGGATCTCAATCCCATCGAGCATGTATGGGATTTTCTAGGCAGACGCTTGGCAGTTCGTACCTTACCACCAGTAACGATTCGGGAGCTTCGATTGGCGCTGCAAGACGAATGGGCAGCAATGCCTCAACAACTCATTGACACCCTCATTCTCAGCATGGCAGACGCTGTGAAACCTGCCTAGCAGTCGGGGGAGATCATATCCCATACTAAAGACCGGATGTTTCTTGCTGGGCACCCATCACAGGGATGTTTCGGCCTTCAGTCGCATTTCGCTCCGTGCTACTTTTTCAATAAAGCTTCTTTTTATCCCTCTGATTTCTCTTTTAGTAAGTGTTGCTTACATTACACATGTCCTTACGTATTGGGGATCTTACTGTATTAAATGTGTTGATTTGGAAAGCTTTTGTAAAAAGTTATATTGAAAAAACCGTCTCGTCCTTAATTTTTGCACACCAGTGTACTTTGCCTGAAATTCTGGCCTTAAAAAACAGCAGATACCCAGAGAGTTATTCGCTCTCATTATGTCGCTCAGTATGTCGTCAAATACATCTTTTTTAGATGTTAGCCATAAAGCAGTAGGGTTTAAAAGTTGACATTAAAGTTAAAATAGTTGAAAACAACTATCAGAGTTTAGGAGCGGAGTCAGAAAGTTACATGTATAAACTGAGGTTAGTTTCCAAGGTTTCGCTGTCTATAAGACCGAGTTCTTTATATGCTGCTTGATAGGTTGGCATGATCTTTAACTGTTAATCGACTTTGTAAATATGTAGGACCAAGAAAATGTGCCAAACGATTTCTTATGAGACCGAATTTAGATTAGTTAATAGAATGAACATTTTATTTTTTACTAAGAGATGAGTCTTTCAATCCCGGTGTGCGTTTTAACGTGTTGTACTCGTTTTCTTCGGGAAACTTGCTTTTTTTTATATACTTCCATTTTTTTTTTTGCAAACTTCCGTCTGATATGATATTTGTGAGCTATATTAGTTTATTATATCGTTTTTTAAATGATTTAATACGATAAACATAAAGAATAGTTCTGCAAATATTTTTTACTTATTTTTTCCTCATTGTCAAATTATTTTCTATCCACTGTTTTTTGTTCGTTGTAGTTTTAACTCTTAATTTTGAAAGTACGGCAATTGTGTGCAATTACTCTTTCAGTTAAGAATTTTCTAAACTAAATATACCTACTCAATTGAATGCATGTTAAATTACAACTTTCAGAAACACTGATAATTATCGTCCATATAGACTATATGAGTTCAAAAACTAATTTTTCCGAAGCGAATCGCGAAGCGTAAACATTATGTGACTCTGCGTTTTACAGGGTCCTAGGCTAATAGAATGCTACATACCCTATCTTCTGCATCTTGAAACACATTGAGAATTAAGCAATAAATAGATACCTTTGTGCCGAGGAATAACATGAAATATCCAACGTTGTTTAGCACAAGTAAACAGATTACAGATTAAAGGTGTTTCGGGATTTCAAGGAACCCCTTTCTCAATTCAAAGGTGTGAGCTTCTAGATGAAAGAGACTCAGTAAAAGCAATTAAAATGGGCAGCAGACAGTTTAAATATCAAAATAAGCAATTAGCAAAAGCAAAATAAGGCAAAATGGAACTTAAAGTCTAGATTTATTACATGATTCCCTCCCAAAGAAAACCGTTAAGTAATAAATTTCACACCTTTTAATTGAAAAAGGGGTTCCTTGAAACCCCGAAACACGTGTATTATTTAATCTGTTTATTTGTGCTAAACAACGTTGGATACTTCCTGTTATTACATGGAGACTTTTTTGTCGGTTCTCCTGCTGGCATCGTGATGCTTTTGCCTTTTACATGTGCCCGTCCCTCAACATTCAGTTCGAAGGAGAACCTTTACCCCTTCTGTCATCGCGGATGCAGAGTACTCAGGGTCCGTTTTTACGTATATAAGAACTCAACAATTCGAAACATAAACTAATAGCGAAGAGAACTTATTAGTTTTAATAAAATAGTATAAAGACATATATGCATAATTTATAGCCTATGTCACTCAGTAAGAATGCAGCTTTTACAAAGTGAAGGAATTTTTCAAATAGGTGCAGTGGATCCGTAGATTACCCCGAACATATAAAGACACAAATATATGCCCTCTCTCTTTATAATATTAGTCTAGAGAAAAGTAAGGTTTCCAAGAAATTCTGGAAGGAATTCTGTGGCGGAGCTTTGTCGAGGAGACCCTATCAAAGGGGTCAAAAATTACTTGCACATACTAATATTATATATTGCTATAAAGGGTAGAATTTTCTGCGTTCTACGCAATTTGTTTCAATGCTCTAACTTCAATACGGCGGGAGTTGTTTGTGTTTTTAGCTTGAACTGTTTTAGGCTTAGCTAAAATTTAGGCACTACTTTCTTTATTAAATCTATCAGTAAAAAGCAAAGGAATTGTCCCATAGTTTTCTTTTTGACATCACTGAAAAGAATGGCTTTTTTTACTCCAGATCTCACTCGACCTACGGTCGCAAAACTAAGGTTCTATCTCCAAAGGAAGAAACGTTACAAGTCGTTAAAAATCAAATTCGAGTAATCTGATATCCATTAAAATTATTGATGTTTCATTTGACGTTGCCACAGTTACGTCTTTTTGATTCGCATGTTTATTCGTTCTTATTCACAAGCTTAAGGGTTTAGATTTTAACGGAAAATCCTAGGTTCAACTCAATTCAAGCATCAAGCTAAACAGCAAAATATATAACTAGAGACCACGAAAATGAACGCAACTCCTCAAACGTACAAAATTGCAGTTTTCTAATGCTCAGGAGCTCTTACGGCTTAGCAAGTTGGTACAAATTATACTCAGGAACATTGAAAATAGCACCCCAAGAAAGAACAAAGGTACAATCGCGAAATTGTGCGTATCAGAAAAGTAACATCTGATATGCAAATGATCCAAGTTTGGTGTCAATGCGCATGACCGTTTACCCTACAGTACCGGGGAAATCAGGAAAAAGCTGCGTTTTAAAGCAGTGTATAATACAAGATTAATAAATGTTACGATTGCATCCGGATTGTCGGAGAACCTTAATGAGTGAAGGATGCCAGGTAGATGACTTAGAAAACGTTTCTCACATTTTAGCGAGTTTGAGAGAGGTTCGATCATCGGCCAGAAAGTTGCGAGCTGGTCGACGAGCCGTGTTGCTGCCCAGGTGGATAGTTCGGGGTGTTCCGTTAGAAACTGTTGGAGGCAGTGAACACAAGATAGTACCCACGTAAAAAAAAAAAAAAAAAAAAAAAACGGGTCTGGAGCGACGGGGAAGACCACGAGGAGAGAGGATGGCAGGATCGTGCGGCAAGCGCTCGTGGATCCCACAGTGACTCGTTTCACCATACAAGCAGGGCCGGATTTAGGGGAGGGCAGGCGGGGCCTCCACAATAAAGGGGCCCCCACAATAAAATTTTTACAAACTATCCTAACTTTCACGGGTCGAAAATATCGGATATATACATATTTTTCAAAATATGCGGGTATATATCAAAGTATCGGACATTTTCGAAAATATGTTGATCTCTTCGAACCCTAACTAGGGGCCTCCACTCCTTCGTTGATCCCGGGGCCTCAACGCTTCCAAATCCGGCCCTGCATACAAGCAGACGTATGGGTAGTAGTTGTTACCCGAACCATTTCTAAACGTCTTGAGGAAATAAATATGCAGTCCAAGAACCCTTTTCATGTACTCCCTTTAACACCAAAACATGGCAACTCTGTCTGCAATGGTGCGAAGCCAGAGCGATGCGGGATGTCACTGATAGACAAAAGGTGGTGCTTAATGATGAATCCCGATCCGTTTTGGGGTCAGGGGGTATCCGCGCGCGGATGAGGAGGCACCCTGAAGAAATGTACCACATCACCCATTCTATCGCACGACACACTGCCCGCACAGCGGGCACAGTGGTCTGGGAGGCTATAGCGTATGATAGCTGGCCCACTCCAGTTGTAGTATGTATAACCTTAACGGGCCAGGAGCAATTTTCAGCAAGATAATGCTCGCCCACATACAGCTAGAGTTCCTCAAGACTTCTTACGTCCGTTTGAGACTCTTCCATGGACAGCCCGCTTTCCCGACTTGTTCCCTATAGAGCATGCAGAGAATCAGCTGAAACCCCAGTGGCCGTGCTACGCTGTGCAAGATTTAGAAGTGGCTGTTCAAAATTCGGGGGTCCATCTGCCTCAGAACAGCATCAAGTGTTTAATTAGCTCAGTGTCGAACCGTATTGCGGCCGTGTGTTGCAGCTAAAGGGCTGTATTGAAGTAACACTGTATTTATCTCATTTCTTAGCATGTAGTAAAACCTGTAAAGTTGACCACCTTTGTAAGTTGACCACCTGCCTAAGTTGACCGCTTTTGTCAGGAACGGAATTAGTCCTATCTTATGTAATGAAGGAAAACCTCTGTAACTTGACCACCTCTCTATCTTGACCACCTGTCTATCTTGACCACTAATATACACCAGCTTTGGTTTGGAGTATTGTAAAAAACCCTTTGTAAGTTGACCACTAGGCAAAAGCATTAGATTGTACTAAAAGTTTCATCAGTTATGCCTCAAATAAGTAACCAGACGTTTTAGAAAAACCTATGAATATTAATGTTTCTATAGAAAAACATTCGGCTAATGTTAAGTCACAGAAAATGAGCCAAACTTCAATAAGGAGTTACTTTGTTGAAAAATAGATTACCATGGTTACAAATGTACAAGAAAAAAATCAAATGAAGAATTTGAGTCACTTTTGACTTGTTATGAATTTTTAGGAATTGTTAATATCAAGTAAGTAGTTTTTCATAAGCAATAAGACTTTTTTTTTTGATCAATTCACAGAAATTTTAAATTTGTATGATACTTTATGCGTCGTTCTGGTAAATAATCTCTAAAAATATTTAAACAACATTTTTTCTTACATGAAATACACCGCCAGCTCAGTCATTTCCAGCCGAGGACTGCAGTTTCGTGCTTATTAGCTCAGTCATTTCCAGCCGAGGACTGCAGTTTCGTGCTTATTAGCACTCATCAGCCCGGCATAGGAAAGTGACTGAGCTGGAGATGGAAAACCTCTTATGGAAGCCAAGAGGGCCAAACAAACTGGTAGCTAATGTAGAATTAGCACAGACCAGCCGAGTGACCAAAGCAATGGTTCGGTTCAACTCGAAAATTGATGGCAAGGCATGGTATATTCAATAAATTACCGCCCATTAGCCAGGGCTAAAGCAGAAATACATGAATTTGGTGTATTTCATGTATTTCTGCTTTAGCCCTGGGTAATGGGCGGTAATTGACTGAATATAACATTTTTTCTCATTGTTTTAAAGTAATGTCAAACAATGAAAGTGAGTTTAAAGTATTCCAATTAGTTAAAAAATAAATGCATAAGACAAGAAATGACAAAAAATAAATAAATAAATAAATAAAAATAAATAAAAGTTTTCATTACTACCCTCTATAAGTTGACCACCTGTCTAAGTTGACCAGCAAAGTATGGCACCGCAAGACATGTTTCACTTATTTGTTTAATTGTCTAGATTTTGGAATCAAGTGTATCCCTCATCTGTATTACTCTGTATATGAAATTTCACCTCAATCCAATGTTTTCTTCTTGGTGCGCTATTTTCAATGTTCCTGCGTGTATTTTGAAACCCGGGGAACGGATGCTCTTTGTTCCAAAGGGAGCTCATAATGCGTTTTCAATCTGTTTCTTTTTAATTGAAGATTTAAATTTTGGCGAATCAAATAAAATTGCGAAGCAATCTTCGGGGGTTGGTGAGCGTTACCGAGAAGGGGGTAGAGCCCCCTTGTTAGTTAAAATAAAAAAATTAAATTAAAGCCTTTATAACTCAAAAAACAGAGGATAGAGTTAAAATAATTTTTCCGTCAAAAATAAAATGTGTCAATATGGTTATTTGACTGTTGTTTTTTTTTCCTTCTTTTTTTATTATTGCACTGACGGCTCCATCCCCTAGGTTGTTTCACTAGCCAACACCCGTTCGCAACGTGCGGCGGGCGACATTTAATGATTTTAATGGTAAATTTATCAATTTAAATATCCGGCTCGGATAGGTTTAGAGGAATGATATAGAGCGTAATGGCTTTCTCTAGAAGTTATATCCAACGGAATCAGTATTGACCTGGTAGACTTTGACAATCTTTAGCAGATAGGATAACAGACAGAGGTATACAGATTAAATAGTACAGATCAGGACTTTCCAAACTGTGTGCCACGACACCCTGGGTTGCAACGAGGGTTGCCAGATTTAAGAACAGTAAATACGGGACAGGATTCTAGGAGTGAAAGGGGAGGGGGGGATCTTTTTGAGGTTGAGAGTAATTACTGTATATAGTGTATTTTTAAGGTGTGCTTTCCGACGTAGAACATCTCTTCATGATAAATCTGAAAAATTCAATCGTAATAAATCCTTAAACCTTACAAAATATCGCCGATCAAAGTATAAAAATCGTTTTCACTGCGATTGACGACGCATGCGCAGAAGTATATTACCAACATTAGTGAATGAGCAAGAGGTAGCAATCATTCACTCCTCATAACTCTCCCAAAACAAAAACCAAATTGAAACGAAAATTATTTTTGCGTTTGCTGCCACATGATCTTCTTATTGCTCTTTATTTCAAAATTTTTTGTTTATATTTATTTTTTTCCCTTAAAAAATGTCTTGTTTTGTAAAATATTGTTATTAGCTAGAATACGGGACTTTAGCCGTCCTATATGGAAGTTCCCCAGGACGCGGGACAATTTTTCAAAATCCGGAACGTCTGCCAACCCTGGTCGCAACAGAGAGAGAGAGGAAAATTTCCTCGAAGTAGCCATGGATACAAAAAATAATACAGATGAAAAAGAACTAAACTAGAGTGTCGTGAGCTATTAACGGTGCCACGAATGGGATATGTTTAGAGCCAACTAGTTTGATTATTCGTGTCCTTCAAGGCCCCCAGGTTTAGAAGGACTTTCTTGAATGCAGGAAGAAAATTCTCAAGCCTACTCGTTGGAGAACTTCTCGAAGTTTATATTAGCTACGGATCATAAAAGAAACTGGCAGTGAATAAAAATTTAAATCTAGGGCTAACAGCTAGATTGTTAACAGAATAATTTTTCTTCGTAACCATTTGTAAAAAATGTATACATTTAGCTTGTATTAAGTTTAAAATGAGTTATTATGTTATTTATATTATTTTACTACTATGACAATATGAGGCAGTGAGAAGCAAAGGGATGGATGTGGCAAAATTGAAAATTTGGAGACAACCAGTACAAATAGTAGGAGAACTTTTCCTCTGTCTTGGGACAAAAGATTGTACTAGTACCCCTGGTAGTTACTGCTGTTCAGCATGATTTTGAAAAAAAAAATCAATGAAAGCCTCCCCAGGACGTTATCTTTATACGCGTCTTACTCAAAACATGAAAATGTCCACTTACATCCTTTCGCTTCTCACTGCCTCATATGATTTATATACTCTAAATATCTATGACGTAATTGACAATACCTAATGCAATTATTGCCCATATTACTGCAGGGCGCTAATCCCACCAATAGCAATGACGCACCTCTCCCAAATTCTGCGAAGTGTCAGAAATCAGGGCTCGCCAAAAGATAAAAATATCCTTAAAACTATCCCACTAAAAATGTCAATGGCAGTTTGCACCAAGACCACTTCTATTTGGGCACCCTTGTTACTGAATATGCCACTCGGTCAAATAAATAATAGCATAATTCGAAATAAAAAGCAATAAAAAATGAGTCTTTTGTAATCACTTGGAATTTTTAGAATAACTAAAAATCAAAATAATAATCATTATATATTTAATCAGAAAGGAACATTTGTTGGGAACTTACAAGTTTTAGTTTTATTGGACTGACTGATTTCGTTATTCCACACATTTTAAACGAGCTGATGCGTGCATCACATGACTTCCTTTTACACCAATTTAATGTAATTTCCCCATTATTGCAATTTTAATGTGATTTAATAGTTAACTCTCTATATATCACCAACAGTGGCCAAATTGAAACCAGATTTAAAAAAAAAAAATCGTTAAATTTGTCGCCAAGTTGGCGACAAAACTTGGCGACAAAAGTACTGGCAATATATCGCCAAGCGTCCGCCAAATTATAACACCACTTAAGTTTACATCGAAATTAACAATGATTTCCCCCCAAAAAGGGGCAAAAGGCCCCTTTAGAAACACCCGAATGCAACCAAAAGGGGAGGTACACAATTAGAACCCACTAGGAGTCTACGAACCAAATTTCAACTTTCTAGGACATACTGTTCTTGAGTTATACGACATACATAAGCACATATGCACATACGCACATATGCACATACATACATACGTACGTACAGACGTCACGAGAAAACTCGTTATAATTAACTCGGGAATCGTCAAAATGGATATTTCGCGTGTCTATACGTTTCTAAGCACTTATCCATGCGTAGTTAAGTCGAAAAAAAACTTCATCATTCATTTGGGGGTGATTAAAATGGAAAATAAGGTCAATTTTTGAGTGAAAATTTTTTCGCGAATACAATACTTCCCTTTTTGTAAAAGGAAGTAAAAAGTAGGTTTGTAGTTCGATAGGACCAGGGTTAGCCTTATTAATCGTCCAGCGTCCTTAAAATATAACACCAGAGTATTTGTGAGGATAATATGATCCTGTGTTGTATAAGCTGCAAGTGCACGTATGTGCACAAACTGTGGGCAGGTGAGGAGACCCCCCCTCCCCCCCCTCCGAAAATAACGACTTATTAGTTGTTTACATGACAGAGATGGACTAGGATGCCGTGAGAAAATTCTTACTCTTGAAAGGGTGCCACGAGTTGAAACAGTTTGAGAACTCCTGGTCAAAGCATAGAAAATATTTTTCCCCTCTATTCTTACTTTAAACTTCAAAGCGAACTTTCACGTTTAGGCGATTTTGTGCTCTCAAAATTTAAAATATTATCTTTTTTTTGTGAAAACAAAGCATAAAATTATTTTAGTAGTCATATATTTGTACCTGTAATCCAGATTGACTAAGTCACATAATAGCTACCCTACAGGAGAACGGAAAAACGATTGCTTGGAGCATACAAAATATTAGATTCGCGCTCGTTTACTACTGCAAAATTATTAGAAATAACTTTATTTTTAGACTTACTTCAATATGACTCCATGCGGAATAGGATTCTACAGTCTACGTGCAATGCACAAATAAATGGAAAATCGCAACTTTTGGACTAACGTTAGTCTCTGGCTCTGAGGTATAGAGATTGTGTCATAGTTCAAAGATATTATGGATTTGATCTTGAGAGCCAATCTGAGCAACATAACCGTACGTAATCATTCATAAAAATTATCACGGGTTCCACTCGCCCGCGCGTAAACAAAATCTGACAGAGTCTTGGAAGTGGTCATGACGCACGGAAAAGCACGTCCCTCAAGAGGAAACCATATGAGACTTATGATGCAATTTTTATAAATAAATAAATATTCAAAGATGCAATGCAAAATATTTTCCTAGGTGCATGAATTATTTGCTCTCGTGTCTCTGTTGTTAAGAGTATGAATTCAGAATTTTAAGAAACATCGCCAAAGTTAGCGAGTTCCGACGGGTAACAGAAGTTACCTTTCATACGCTTTGCAGCTGGATGTTTTATGTCACGTGCAGACGGTGTGTGATATCTAATACTTCCAAATTCTCGTCCAACCTTCAAATTTGGCACTTTGCTAAAAATTTCGGCAGACTTTAAGCCTTTATATATCCGTAATGTGGGCACAAGTTAAAATAATTTTTGCGTCAAAATTAAAATTCTCAATACGCTTCCTTGACAGCTTTCCATTTAAACTTTTTTCATTTTTGCACGAGGGAGCTCCGCCCCTTGATCCCTTTGCTCGCCAACCTCCGTTGGCAGCTTGCGGCAATTAATGATTTTAATGGTAAATTCATCAATTCATATATGTTAGGTTAGTAAAGGTTTAGAGGGGTGATACGAAGTGTTATGGCTTTCCGTAGATGCTCTGTATCCAGCGGTATCAGCTTTAACTTGTAGACATTGACAGTCCGGAGGAGGTAGGGTTACAGACAGATGTGTACAGTCATTGAAAAAAAAAAAAAAACGAAACACTCGATCGTATTCAAAGACTATTGACACTAGAGAAACGTGTAAGGTGTTATTGTTTCGGGAATAAAAAGTTCTACATAATTATGTTAAAAAATTGTTGTTAAGGGGTCGTCTTCATATCAAACCGAGCAAGCATCAACTTCATATTTTTCAATGAGAACCCCCCTTTTTTATCACATATTTGTGATCAGCATCCTTTTTAACTTTGTATACAAAATTTTGTTTAATTCGATTCAGCCGTTACTTCAGAATCGAGCCTTTTACTTCCGGGTTTCCCTCCCTATTTTGATAAAATCACAGCAGACCTGACGCATGCGCAAATTGGCGCTAAGTCTCTTCTTAGGAAAACGAACAGTACATCCATTATTATTTACTATTATTGATGTACTCTAAATATTTATGACGTGATTGGTTATTCCTAATGCAGTTATTACCCGTATTACTGCAGACTGCCAATCCCGCTAAGATCAATGGCACACTTCTCCCGAATTCCACGAAAGCCCTACAAAAGAGAAATGTGTCCATCTAAAAATTTCAATGGCAGTCTGACTTGAGACCACTCCTATTTGGACACCCCTCTTACCGGATATGCAACTCGGTCAAATAAGTTGTAGTAGCACACACTGTAAAAACGATTCAGAAACGTTCCTGGAAAATAATAGGCAGCTGATGTGCCCAATTTCAGCCAGTAACATATCTTACAAAAAGCAGGAACGTTTTCTTATAAAAGTCAGTAACCTTTCTGAAAAATTAAGAAATCTCGCCTACTAAAGCCAGTCGTGCACCTTCTAGAAAAATTAAATAGGTTTAATTTATTTGATTAGAACCTTCGTGATTTACCAAGAAAGCTCCAGAAATATTAGAGAAACCACGGCCAAGCTACGCGAAAATTGCAAGCAAGAACCAAGCATATTCCTTGCTTGCAATTCCTGCCCCGCAAAGCTATCCAGTGACTTATTTGCTTCCATTGGAAGCTTAGTCAATCCGGACGGACCATATACAATCAAAAGCCGATGCACTTAATAAACACGCTCCTTCAATATTTAAACTGGTAGCAAAAAATATTTTTCACACCAGTGCAAGGTCTGCATTCGTGCATCTTTTAGGAATTCAGGAAACTTTTTTGCGAAGATACTTGATTTTTTGGGGAAATAGGTGAAAACCTATGAAATCCCGAAACGTTCCATGGAAATAGCCAGCAACGTTTCGGAATTTTTTTACAGTGCATTTCTCACATTAAAACGATCATAATCAGTCTTTCATAATCACGTAGTATTTTTAGAATGACTGAAAAAAAATAATTATAATGGGTTTGTTTCCTGCAGTCAAAAGTATTACTTTCAGTCACTGAAATTTATAGAATAAGCAAAAAAAAAACATGGACCCAGGAAATACTTTTATTTTCCCAACAGTTAAATTTTAATTAATTTTTTAAAATGTCCGATTTTTCAAACAAAATGTGGTCTTTATGACGTCACAAATGATGCACTTTGGCGCATCTTTCTACCGCGTTTCAGCGTTATGATATTCAAGAAGCGAATTAAATATTATGCTCTACGTATGCTATCAATTATTTCAGTGCCAATACAGGTGAGTAAAGATGCAAAATAAATATTTTGTTCTGTGAATGGCAACAGAGAATAAAATTTCATCATTTGTGATGTCATCGGCAGAAGCGTAAACAATGAAAGCGGACCGATTAAAATATTTTTTTTTAATATTAAACTTTGTCTAGTTATTTAAAAAATGGTCAAATCCTATGTTTTTAAGCATGCTGTTTCAGAAAAAAAAACTTTTAAAATTTTGGAAACAACCCCATTATTAAAAAACAACATTTATAGGGAACTTACTTTTTTTTCTTTTTTTTTTTGCTGGACTAATTGATTTTATAATTGTGCATATAAAAATAAAATAAGATGAAAGTCAGTTTCTTTCCCAATAACCTGAATGAATATTATGCATCGTTTTGCCATGACCACTATACTAGTATTCTGATCACGATTCCTTTATCGTTATACCATTTTCTGATCACGTTTCCGTTATCGTCATGCCATATTCTGATCACGATTCCGTTATCAGTATACCATTTTCTGATCACGATTCCGTTATCATCATGCCATATTCTGATCACGATTCCGTTATCGTTATACTATATTTTTATCACGAATCCGTTATCGTTATACCATATTTTTATCACAATTAAGTTACTGTTATACGATTTAACCATACGATAGATCTCGCTCGGTAGTTTCATGAGCACTCCAAGTGAATCCCGCAAAATCCTGTGATTGGCAACTAACGTGTTAAAAACTGATTTTTTGTTTCGTGTGATATCCATACTTCATTAAACTACTCTTCCCATCAATGAATTCCTTTTTTCCAAAATCATAACACAGCTTTTGTATTGAAATAATATCCTGTTTTTAGTACTTTAAGAGATCACAGATGTTAATTCAGCTACTTATAAAACGCATCATATTTAATAACAGACCTGAACGACCAAGGCTCGCACATAGAAGAATGAAGAAATGTCAAACTTTAAAGTGTTCGAGAAAATTACGTTTGAAAGATCAAAGCCTCAGCCTTTCATCACTGTACAGCAAACTTTTTTTAAGATATTACGTCAAGATTCTTCTGTAAAAAAACAGATCTATTAAGTAACTCTACTTTAGGAACACTCAATGTTGTCATACTGAAATTAATTTTAACAAGTGATTTCAATTTTGACGTCGTGAATTAGAGTTTTATTTTTCGCATTCACGGACCCAACTCGATGAGTTCCTAGTTTCTACAAATGAAACGGAATGGAACTGCCCAAGAAAATCGCACCCGTCGTATTATAACTGGTGTTTCTCTAGGAAAAGTAATGCGAGGCATATCCACAACCAAAGAGTGATTAAGATACGGTACACTGTAAAAACAATTCAGAAACGTTCCTGAAAATTAATAGGCAGCTGATGATGCCCAGTTTCTGCCAGTAACGTATCTTGAAAAACCAGGAACGTTTTCCGTTAAAAGTCAGTGACTTTTCTTAAATTGTCCTTGAAACTTTCTTGGGAAAACTCCCCTGTTAAAGGCAGTCATGTCTCGGGAACCATCTAGAAATATTAAGTAGATTTAATGTAACTGATTAAAACCTTCCTGATTTACCAAGAAAGCTCCAGACCATTGAGAAGAAGTAAAATGGAGGGAGTGGAGACTTCATTTATGAAACCATGGTCCCAAGTCACGTGATAGATTTTAAAGCAAAACATTGGAGGAAAACCATTTTCCTTCGCTTGTTTCACGCAAAACGTGAAAACCATTCGTCGCTGTTGAGTCACGTGACTTGGGATCTGTGGGTCGACTTTTGCTAAGCCAATGATTGGATTTGCTCCATCCATTTCAATTCCTGCTCTAAGATTAGATCACCATGGCCAAGACTTTGCGAGAATTGCAAGTAAGAATGAAGCATATCTCTTGCCTGCAGTTCCTGCGATGCAAAGCTGCAACAGTCTAGAGCGCCTTCAAAAAGACAGGCTGACTTATCCGACATTTTGGTTCCAAGACAAAAGTGGACTCAACCTCGTTTTTAGTATTTATAAATACGTTATGATATTCACTGGCTGCTATGTCGTAAAACAATTGGTTTTAAGTTGAGCAAAATACTTAAAGAGAATCAAGAAAGATAACTTAGTTCACAAATTCAACAAAAATGTATCGGGAAATGTTTACTGTAGTAAACCTTATTTGTTTTTAATTTCTATTAATTAAATCGTCTTCATCTACAGAATAAAATAATCAAACATCAATCGGGCAACACATCTAAAGCTTGGACACCAGTTTTCTGCAATTAGGCGTTTGTACGAATACCATTTTTTCCGCCCAACAATATCGGAATCAAAATGGCGGCTAAGTCAGCTCCCCTTACACAGGAGCCTTTCAACGATCCAGCGACGAATTTGTTTTCACTAGAAGTTTTCATCAATCTGGACGGACCAGGTACGGTCGCAACACGTTACTCTTAGTAAACAAGCTCATTCGATCTTTAAACTGGTAGCTAGAAATATATTTCACTACAGTGAAAAATCTGCATTCGTGTTTCTTGTAGAAATTCAGGGAACTTTTTTGCGAAGATATTCGATTTTACGCAGAAATACGTGAAAATCAGTGAAATACCAAAACATTCCACGAAAATAACCAGTACTGCTTCGGAAATTTTACAGTGTAGTAACGATAAAGATTTAATAGCCGATATTCACCAGTACTCTTATCATAAAGATTATTTAAAGCCTAAAAAGTCATGTATTTTTCGTTTTATCAATCTTGAATGATGGGAATCAGAAATCTGAAAATTTTGTAGATCCATGAAAAAAGTTTTGCTGTTTAAATTCATCTACATACTAGGTGTTTTCCTCGGAAATAACGTAATTTACAATACACAAAATATGCGGAAGTACACAAGAAACATCTTTATCCGTGTAAAGTCTGCTTGAGAAAAACCATAAAAAAATTAATGAAATCAAACCGCAAACGATCCGTTACTATGACGACGAAAAATTTGCTCTCTAAATCAATTCTAAAAACAACTGTCGTCATGAAAATCTGAAAAATCAGAGTATTATCAGCTTTGATCAAGTGTAGAGCTCTTTGAAAAGAACAGACCAACTTATCCGATATTTTGGTTCCAAAACAGAACGGATTCCAATCTCGTTTCTAGTAATCATAAATACGTTATAATATTCGCTGTTTGCTTGACGTAAAATAATCGATGATAACTTGAGTAAAATGCCACTTAAGGTTAATCTAGAAAGATAACTCAGTTCACAAATTTGAAAAAAAAATGCATCGGGAAATATTTACTGAAATAAACCTCATTTTCACACCTTATATGTTTTAAATTTAAATTAATTAATCTTCTTCATCTACAGAATAAAATGAACATAAATATGTGAGCACATCCAAAGTTTGGGCATTAGTTTTCTTCAATGAGGCTTTTGTACAAATATTATTTTTTTCGCCGGACAATTTTGGAACCAAAATGCCGGATAAGTCAGCTCCCTTATACAGGATACAGGAGCCTTAGTCAAGAGAGGATACAAATCATTTCGTGGTCGTTCAAAAATGCAAAAAAAAAATCACCTTTCTTCTGCGTACTCTTCATCAGTAAAACTGTTTATTTTACGATAATTTCAACTAAAAGTACATACAAAGGAGGCAAATTGAGGTTGAGATTCATCTAAATGAGTGGAGTCTTTATCTGGTGAATTATTCAACACTGTAGAGTCGTGGGACGCATAAGGATTTGAATTAATTTACTATGTCAAGATCCTGTCTGAGTTTAGATGCATTTGTGGGTTGATATAATAAGACGGGAACTCAGCAGTTAGTTGAAGTTATTCGAGGCATTCAATGTTAGACTGAGAGGTGAATGTGACAACAACTACAGATTGAAATCAGTTCTAATATTAAATTGTTATGTTAAGACAAATCGCAGCAGCGGAGTCGTAGTTGCGATTTTGATTCATACCTTGAAATTGAGTGGAAACTATGAGGGCAATGGAGAATAGAATTTGTAACACCTGTCAATCAAAGGGAGTTGATTGTTATAGCAATCAGCTGCCCGATTCAGTGCCCACATGTGCTGAACTGAGTAGCTAATTGTGAAATGAACGCATAAATTCATCAAAACTGAGAGTTCCTTAAACTCGAAATTTATTATATTGCAGGTACAGTCATAGAAAAAAAAAACGAAACACTTTTAATTATTCGCCCATTATACATGCTAGAAAGGAAAGAAAGGTGTCATCAGACTTGGTTTAAAGCCTTCTTTAAAACTACGTAGGTAAAAGTTTGATAAGGGACCATATACAACGCAAAACGAGCACTAACTCTTGATTTTCAAATGGGAACCCCTATTTTTTGCTACATAATTATGTTTAGACCGCAAAATACAGCCAGGGTACGAAATTTCACTGCAATCCGTGCTGTAGAACAGGAGTTATTAACGAAAAACGTTTTAGGGACCGTCACCAAATTGAAAACACTTCTTTCCAGGTCACGGCTTATCAAGTAACGGAATGTAAACAAAGAAAAGATCGAGATTATCCAGCTCAATTCATGATTTTTTGAAGTTCTCTTTTTTCCGTAATTCGATACTTTTTGGGCCGATAATGTTGCGCCAAAAAGCGATTTACGGTCGAAAACTTTTTTTTTTTTTTTGAAAAAAAAGTTAAAATATTTACAGATTTTTGTCTATCAGGATTAACCTAAGAATGACGGATCGGGTTTGACTGGTCCATCGTATAGATCGTTGTTTAGTAAATCGAATAAGGACAAATTAAAATTAATGGAACTTTTTGCCTTTTCAAATATGAACCTATTGGATTACTTATATAATCATTCAGCAAATTAGCCTCAAAGAAATGTAAATATCAAACCTTATACCTAGAATCATGATGTGAATATGTTTGATAAATGTATTGCACCTATGTTACAGGTTTATTTTGGAATGAATAGAAAGTCTTTTGATGTCAAATGGAATTGCGCGTTTTTAATTTCGCAGAACATCGGCAGAAGTTTGGGTCATCGCACACAAAAATATAAAAAATATGCAGCATAACGTGGGAAGACGCAGCATTAAATAGATTGGAGACACGAGCGAAGCAAGGTTTATTTATTCCGTGAAAATTTGCTCTATATACATAAAATGAATGAAGTATCAATCTGAAAAATAAAACAGAAACACGAGAATATAAATACCCGTTAATGAGAAAACTGTTCATACTCGAACTTTATTTGATAAAAATTTGGTTATATGAATTAACACAGTGGACAAACACGGTAATTGTTCTAGCGGCTTTTTTGTAATAAAAAAAAAGAGAATTTGTTTCAATCCAAATTTGATGCTGAAGAACATAATGTGTGGTAATATTAAAAAAGCATAACACAATTGGCGGTTTTAGTTAAACATGTAATGAATCTTAAAAGCAATTTAGGAAAGTAATTTCCCAATGCTATTTCTAGCAACGAGATTCGAGATGGTCCAACCCGTAATTTAAAAAGACAAAAGTTATTTTAGCTTAAACCGAGGTGAACCGAAATCTGACTTCTTGTCATTTCTCCGATTTTGTAACTTAGCACATGCAAGCAAAGCTTAGTACTATTTGATTTTGTTTCGCGTACTATATACTTGCTAATGAACATTTCCTATAGTGTGAGGCTATAGGCTGGCGCACCTATAGCCATACCACACGAAGCATACCCGACAGATGAGTTTAATCTATCCAGAGACTACAATTTCGTCCTAGCTACGGATTTCACAGACTGGAATCGAAACTAATCGTGCGGGATGCAGAAGTCACCTCATTGAAGCTAAGAGTGCGAATAAACTGGTAGGTAAAGTAAATTTATTTGCTGTATGTCTACGACATCTCACTGGTGAGATAAATTTTCTTCATCCACCAGTTTTTAGGCACTCTCGGCTTTAATGACATGACACCTGCTTCGTTGCTCGGTTAAACCAGATGTTCGGTGCAGAGCTGTTGTGCTCAGTATTAGGACCCACTGCAACCATCGAATGGAATAACCAAACCGCAGTGGAGACGCGGGCCACATTCAGCCCTCGCAGCTGGTCTATGTGGCCCGTTGTTTGCTTAAAGAATAGGACCAGAAAGTTGGATTAGAGTGCCAGCGTTATAAAGGTGGAGCCGAATATTCAGATATTGGATTCTGAAAAACATGCATTTATATAATAAGATAGGCATTTAGTAGTTGATAACAATAATTTTTTACAACTCTTTTTTTTCCTTTTTTTTTGGTCGATATTTTTCCACATTATTAAAAAAAAAAAAAAATGAAATTTTATCTTTGTCTTGCGAGAATAGTTTTAATGTGAAATGCATGGACAATGACCGAGAAAATAAATAGAAAAAAAGAAGTATTTAAATTATAATTAAGAATAGACAAAAACTCAACTTAATCTAACATGCAAATTAATGTTTTGTTAAATTTTTGACGAAGTCAAAAAAAAAAAAAAAGTTCACAATTAGCTACAACTACTACTTTTGTGCAGAATGAGGCTCAAAGCACGCGGCCCTCTACTGCTACTAAAATTTCCTCTCCTACCACATTGAAAATTATTCAAACACTGTACAAAAAATAATAATAATAATTCCTAAAAACCAGTAAACTTATCTAAGAGCAAATATTACCTGTTGACCCATCTGGATATTGTTAAAGGCGAAACTTCACACTGTCGGCTATTTTTCGAGTGCTTTTTCCCGATTCAGACAAGGCAATAATTTTTCCTTTTAGCAAATTATTACCATGAAGAGCCATCAATTCTACACTGTCTATTGCAAAAAAACAAACAAACAAAAAGAAGTATTTTAAGTGTAGCTTTTAATTAAAAAAGTTCTATAAAATATTCTTTTATTAAACAATAAAGTAATGTTTCGCATTATTTACACATTGACGTTTGAATGATATCCACAAAAAACTGACGGTTGCAATATTGTGTTTTTTTTCTGCAGAAACAGCGAATAAATTTATGCATTTAAAAAATTCATAGACGTAACTCTAATGTAGAAAAACCACGTTATAATTGGTTTGCTTATTTTGTTGAACATTTTTTTTCTTTTTTTACGACGAAACCAACTTTCATAATTTCTGTTTTAAAAAAGTATATGGTCCCCTAAAGTGAGAAAAAATAAAGTTTTAAGCATAGTGCAAAAACTACTGAATATTTTGAGCTCAAATTTTGGATTCCCGCATAAAAGCTCTTCTAGATTGTTTTTCTGTTAAAATTTAATATGGTTTCAGATGATATTTTTTTCAAAAAATATTAAAATAATTCATAAAAAAAACTAAAATTACATTTTAGGTGTTGTAAAGGGCGTTTTTATTATTGGGTTGATTCATATTTTAATATAAAAAAACAATCTTTGCCGTGCCTAATCTAGTTTTTGTGTTATGAGTAAAAATATCAAAATACGTTTTAACATTACGAGAGGAATTTTTCAAAACTCGATTCTGAAGTAACGGCTGGATCGAATTAAACAAAACTTTGCATATAAAGTTAAAAAAGGATGTTGATCACAAATATGTGATAAAATATGTGATAAATTACGGTTTAAAAATTGCCAACAATATCCAAAGTAACTTCCTCACCTTTCGGATATTTTTGAAATCTTAAAATTGCAACCATCATTAAAGAATTAAATATATGGGAGAACAAAACACAAAAAGCGATATGTAAGATGTAGCAGACCCCCCCCCCCCAATAAACTTTCGGTTTTAGTTAAAAATTTGTTTGGAAAGACGACTGAAAATCTTAGACTTAAACTTGATAATTCTTAACTACAGTATCAGGATATGATTTTCTTTCTCAAAACAAAAGAGAGATGAATGGTTTAAAAAATTTTTAAAGCTATTTCAAGTGCAAAAATGCCAAACAATGATTTGGCTAAAAAGTAGCCAAACACTAGTTTGGAAAGCGTTTTAAAGTTTTTTCCAAGCCAATTGTGATCGAAATTAGATTGCAAAAAACGTGATTTGAATTTTCAGAAACCAAATTCAATCTTTTGTCCTTATTTTGTTTGTTATACAAAACAATGCCTGGAAAATGTTTTTTTTTCTGAGTGCATATTATGAAATTCGTTTTCATCAGATGTTTTGCCATGGTTCACAAATGTTATGAACTTGATTTGAATTAATATTTGTCAGCCATACTGACCAGAAAACCACCCGATAGTGTAATAATAAAATTTGTTTTAAATTAGTAGCAATTAAAATAGCATAGAAAAACATTTTTCTAAATACATGAATCATTTTCCTTCGTGCCTCCCTTTGTTTTGACTCAATACCGTTATCCTAATATGAGGTTTTTAAACCTACCGAAAATTTCCGAATTCGGTGAGTTTCGGTGAGTAATAGGAAACATCTTTCACGCATTTTTTTGATAAATGTCCTGCCACATGCGTTCTGTGAAATCACGTGTTACTTTCAATTTCTGGCCAAGTCTTTAAATATGGCGTTTCTCTTAAATTTTCGGTAGATTTTACGACCTTATATCTCTACAATGGGGGAAAGAGGGGAAATTATTTTTGCGTCAATATAATGGGTTAATATGCTCTCTCGATTACTACCTATTTCAGTTTTTTTTTCATTACCACACTTTTTGTGTGGTTCCCTGGTGAGAAACACAAAGCTTCGTAGCAAAACCTTATGTGTTTCACAACACGGTATCCTCGCGCACACGTAAACAAGTGTCTAAAACCGTTGCCTACGTGTGAAAAGTAGATTTTCATGTACAGTCATAGAAAAAAAAAACGAAATACTTTAAATTATTCGGCCATTATACATGCTAGAAAGGAAAGAAAGGTGTCATCTGACATGGTTTAAAGTCTTCTTTAAAACTACGTAGGTAAAATTTGATAAGGGACCATATACAAAGTAAAATTAGCACTAAGTCTTGAATTTCAAATAGGAACCCCTATTTTTTGCTACATAATTATGTTTAGACAGAAAAGTGTAGCCCGGGTACGAAATTTCATTGCATTCCGTGCAGTAGAACAGAAGTTATTAACGAAAAACGATTTAGGGACCGTCACCACAATGAAAATGCTACTTTCAAGGTCACGGCTTATCAAGTAGCGGAATGTAAACTAAAAACGAGATTATCCAGCTCAATTCATTATTTTTTCAAGTTTACCTTTTTTTTTTTTTTTGGAATTCGGTACTTTTTGGCCGATAATGTTGCGCCGAGGCGATTTAGGGTCGAAAACTTTTTTTTTTTTGAAAAACAGTAA
Source organism: Uloborus diversus (assembly GCF_026930045.1). NCBI lineage: Eukaryota > Metazoa > Arthropoda > Arachnida > Araneae > Uloboridae > Uloborus > Uloborus diversus. The sequence continues at coordinate 49,746,766 of NC_072739.1, read as the reverse complement.
AATATTTACTGACTTTTGTCTGTCTGGATTAACCTTAGAAAGACAGATGGGGACTGGCGGGTCTCTCGTATAGATCGTTATGTAATAAATAAAAAAACCTGTTACTGAAAGTAATGGAATTTTTTGACATTTCATAATATAAACCTATTGGATTGCTTATTTAATCATTCAGCCATTAGTCTCATAGAAATGTAAATTGAACCTTGTACCTAGATAGACCTGTAAATATGTTTGATAAATGTATTGAAACTATGTTACTGGTTTATTTTGAAATGAATAGAAGGTCTTTTGATGCAAAATGGAATTCGCGTTTTTAATTTCGCAGAACATCGAAAGAAGTTTGGTATATCGCATACAAAAATATAAAAAATATACCGCCTAACGTGGGAAAACGCAGCATTAAATAGATTGGTGACTCGAGCAAAGCAAGGCCCGTTTATTCCGTGAAAATATGCTTTCAATATATAAAATGAACCAAATATCAATCTAAAAAATAAAACAGAAACAGGAGAATATAAACACCCGTTAATACGCAAACATTTCATACTCGAACTTTATTTCGGAACGTTTGGCTATTTGAATTAACACTAGGACAAACACAGTAGTTGTTCCAGCGGCTTCATTTTAATCAAAAAACGGCAATTTGTTTTAAATCCAAATTTGATGTGAAAGATCACAATGATTATTATTATAAAAAAGCATAACACAATCAGCGGTTTTGGTCAAACATGTAATGTCTCTTAAAAGCAATTTAGGTAAGTAATTTCCCAATGGTGTTTGTAGCAACGAAATTTGAGATGGATCCAACCCGTAACTAAACCTTTTCTCGGATTTTGTAACTTTGCACTTGCAAACAAAGCTAAGCATTATTTGATTTTGTTTTGCGCACCATATACTTGCTTGCTAACATATTCCATAATATCAGGCACTAGGCTGTCGCACCTATCCTAAAACTACGCGCATCATACCTACAACCGGGTAAGTCTATCCAGAGACCTCAATTTCGTCTCTGTGGTGGCCTTGAGGGTCTGGGTTCAGAACTGATCGTGCTAGAGGCAGAAGTCATGTCATTCAAGCTGAGAGTGCGAACAAACTGGTAAGTTAGGTAAATTTATCTGTTGTATTATTTAAGGCCTCTAGATGGTGAAATAAATTTTCTTTATCCACTAGTTTGTGTGAACTCTCAGCCTCAATAACATGACATTAGCTTCCTTGTTTGGTTGATCCTAGTTCAGAACTGTCATGCCCATGAATAGGAAGACTCAGCTAGTGTTCGGAGGGGATAACCTAACCTATAGTGCATGGCAATTAATGCATGGGAAACATTCATCTCCGCGATGCTGGTCCGTGTCGCCCGTTCTTCGCTTAAAGTGAAAGATCAGGGAGCCCAATATTCGGAAAATCGTTTCTGAAACGCATGCATATAATAAGATAGGCATCCAGGAGTTGATGACAATTTTTTTTATTATAACTTTCTTTCTTTTTCCATATTTTTCCATTTTATATAAAAAAGCAGAAAATATTTTGAAAAATAATCTTTGGCTTGCGAGAAAGTTTTTTATGTGAAATGCACGGATAATGACAGAGAAAGTAAATAGAAAAACAGTATTTAAATTAAAATTAAAAATAGACAAAAACTCTACTTAATCTTACGCCCAAATTACTGTTTTGTTAAATCTTTGACGAAGTCAAAAAAAAAAGTTCACAATCAGCCACAACATATACACTATGTGCAGAATTTGGGCTCCACCACTGCCACTCTGGCGATTCACATGTCCTCTATTAGATCTTAACACATTGAAGAGAATTCAAACACTTTTCAATAATAATAATGATGATAATAATAATAATAATAATAATAATAATAATAATAATAATAATAATAATGTTAATAATAATAATTAATAATAATAATAATAATAAAAATAATAATAATTCGTAGAAATCAGCAAGCTGATCTAAGAGCAAATATTATTTACTGACCCATATGGATAGTGTTAAAGGAGAAATTTCAAGCTGTCGGCTATTTTTCGAGTGCTTTTCGCCGATTTAGACATTGCAATATTTTTACCTTTTAGCAAATTATCATTGAGATTAGCCATTCTACACTACCTATTGCAACATGACAAGCAAGACAATGAGGTTTTATTGTAGATTTTTGTGAAAAAGTTGTGTATGTTAATTTTTTTATTCAGAATTATTTTTTTACAAAAGGCATTGGTCAACGCAGGAAAAAAAACTAGTATTTTATGTGTAGTTTTTAATTTAAAATGTTCTGTAAAATATTCTTTTATTAGGTAATGAAATAGTGTTTCGCATTATTAACATATTGACGTTTAAACGGTATCCACAAAAAACTGACGATTGCAATATTGTGTTGTTCTTCTGCAGAGACAGAGAATAAATTTATACATTAAAAAATTCATAGACATAATTCTAATGTAGAAAACCCAAGTTGTAATTGGCTTGCTTATTTTGTTGAACAATTTTGTTCTTTTTTTTACGAAGAAACTTACTTTCATAATTTCTGTTTTAAAAAGGTAAACGGTCCCCTAAAATGGGAAAAAATGAATTTTTAAGCATAGCGCGAAAACTACTGAATATTTTGAGCTCAAATTTTGGATTCCCACATAAAAGCTCATCTAGATTGTTTTTCTATTAAAATTTAATATGGCTTCAGATCATATTTTTTTCAAAAAATTATATCATAATTCATAAAAAATCTAAATTTACATTTTAGTTGTTGTAAATGATGTTTTTAGTATTGGGCTGATTCATATTTTAATATAAAAAAACGATCTTTGCCGTTCCTAGTCTAGTTTATGTGTTATGTGTAAAAACATCAAAATACGTTTTAACATTACGAGAGGGATTTTTCAAAACTCAATTCTGAAGTAACGGCTGGATCAATTTTAACAAAAATTCGTATACTATGTTAAAAATGGATTCTGATTACAAATATGTGATAAAAAAGGGGGGATTATTATTGAAAATTTTGAAGTTGATGCTCGTTTTTATATGAAGACGACCCCTTAACAACAATTTATCAACATAATTATGTAGAACACATTATTCCTGAAAAAATAACGCCTTACACGTGTCTCTAGTGTCAATAGTCTGTGAATACGAAAGAGTGTTTCGTTTTTTTTCTATGACTGTACATCCCAAGAAGGACTTACGAGACTTATCAAAATAAGTATAGAAGATAAGCCATAGGATTCAAAAATGCTTCCAATATACGTTTGCATTAGATTAAAAAAATTACTGGTTGTAAAAAAAAAATATTCTGGTTAACATGTCCTGGCTTCAACTTGGAATTTTTCATAGTGACATTATTATTAATATTATTTATTCTTCCGTGAACTCTTTATTAGTAAATATATTTATTTTACGATAGTTTCAACTAAAAGGACATACAAACGAAACATAAAGAAGCCGAGATTTATATAGATGAGTGGAGACGAAATCTAAGGCGTAAACCGACATAGTAGAGTTAAAGAACGCGTATAAGTGAGTATAATAAGAAATTCAAATTAAAAAAAAAAAAGACATCTCACTTTTCTTCCGTGAACTCTTTATTAGTAAATATATTTATTTTACGATAGTTTCAACTAAAAGGACATACAAACGACACATAATGAAGCTAAGATTTATATAGATGAGTGGAGACGAAATTTAAGGCGTAAACCGACATAGTAGAGTTCAAAAACGCGCATAAGTGAGTATAATGAGAAATTCATGATTGTTCAAAAACAAGACATCTCACCTTTCGTCCGTGAACTCTTTATTAGTAAATAGATTTATTTTACGATAGTTTCAGCTAAAAAGACATACAAACGAGACATAATGAAGCTGAGATTTATATAGATGAGTGGAGACGAAAGGCGTAAACAGACATAGTAAAGTTAAGGAACGCGATTTGGATTAATTTACTATGTCAAGATCCTGCCTGAGTTTAGATGAATTCTTGGATTGATATAATAAGACGGGAACTTAGCAGTTAGTTGAAGTTATTCAAAGGATTCAATGTTAGATTGAGAGGTGATTGTGACAACAACTAGAGATTGAAATCAGTTTTGATATTAAATTGTTATGTTAACCCGTAACAGAGGAGGTGAAAAAGTAGGACATAACAGGGGACGTGAGGTTTCAGAGACCGCTTTACTTTCTTTTTTTTTTTTTTAAGAATCGTGTAATTGAGATACATTCCTGTAATTTTTCTTAAGTGCTCTTTGCACTTTTATTAGCACGGGAATTTTTTTTTTTTAATCTGAATTAAAATATACCTTTTCCAAGAACATTTTACTAGAGCCTTAAGATTTCTTAAGGAAATTCATATGCTGCAGTAAATAATTTACTTCTCGCAATAAAAATGAATCTATTACTTATTAAGGATTTTTTTTAATTGTTTAATATATACAGAATATTTTAGTTCCAGAAAGCTGATTATATCACATTACGGGAAAATTTTCACAGCCCTTTAGCTATTAGTGTTTCTCGTCGTAATTCCAAGAATAATTCGGCCCTCATTATCCCTAAAACATCATTGCGTATTTCTTGTGAACATTTCAAACCCCTCCCAACCTCAACAAGAATATTTTGCATTTCTTTTGCATAACGCGGATAAGATAAAGGAACCCCTATCTCCGCGGTTCGCCATGTCTACTACTATACATGGGAAAAATAATTAAAAAAATAGTATTTATGTCTTCAGATCGCGCATTGGCAGCAAAGTTTCAAAAAAAGGTAAAAAATGGTCAATTTTCAAATATTTTTATAAAAATCCAAATGTTCAAATTTTTTGTTCTAATCGCGTTGCAATGCTTCCGTTTAATAGCCTTTTAGTATATCTTTGAAAATATTTACATTCATTTACAGTTTTTAGCCTCAAAGGTACGCGAAATCAACCAAAAATCGACGGTAGTAGCTCATTTTGTATATTGCAGTATTTCTTCTTTTAGATTCCGGTTTTATATTTTTTACTGTAAATGTGTACTATACAGCTTTTTGCTGGAACTGCAATTAAATTATGTTGCATTAACAACCCAGAAAAGACTCCAAGTTGGTGGTTACACTTTGTGTTCCACCTTGCAGTTCCCGCGAAGAATGGTTATTGACAGCATGCATTTGTAAAGTAACTTAAAATCATAATAACTATTTAGTTTTTAACAAGTTTCTTCGTTTCGATCGAGGTTTGAAGTTGGACTAGTGACTTTTTGCATTGAGGATCGCGAGCATAAAGGTTTTCACATTAATCCATATCTTGTCTCATCCCAAAACACCTTACCTACCGACTCACTAACCAGTTTAATAACCCATTCCACAGACGGAGTATAAAAGAGGAACATTTACTGATTTATGGGCAAAGCATCAACTGTTTTTGTGAAATCAAATATTTTTAACTTAGAAAGAACTCGGTTTGAAGAAATCGAAATTTTAGAAACTGACTTAAACAGCGAGCAAAAGTATTTGATGGATATTGTTAATGTAATACATGAATGGAAAATGTGACTTTGATCTCGCTCCCACAAAACAAAGACGTTTTGGTCATTAGCTTTCGTTAACGTGTGCTAATGAAGTGCTGGCGCTGAATATTGAAACTAAACTAGGGGATTGAAGGCACTCTAAATAATATATTTAAAAAGTATGCTTCTATGGTTTGATATAATTAAAACTTTAAAGAGTAGAACAAACTTTGGTGAAACATTGACCTTAACACTTATTTAAAGCTACAAAATCTACAAGTCAGATGTATGTTAATCTTCGAAACATCGTGGATCCGGTTATTCAAAGAAACACTTACGTTGTTATTTTTGAGAAATTGTTACTGGTCCAAGTGATGCACTAAAGGCGAAAAATAATGAAATTGAATTGCAGTTGAGTATCTATGCAACGTAAAAAACTAATCAAGAAACACTTCTATAGCTACAAAATAATTTCTTCTAATAATATTAAGATTTGAAGTTTCGAACTATAGCAGTTAGCTGACAGGTCAATGTGTTAACTTCCTCCGTTTCAGTGATGATGTGAAAAACAAGGATATTTTATCCTTTCTAGAAACTATACATTTGCTTGAGTATGTATTCTTAAAATTCCCATGTCACACACGGGCAGTGGAATGGATTGTGGAACTGTTCAGTAAATCTGCAGAAATTCATTGATGTATTAGACGGAAGAGATGGATTTAGATGAAATCTTTACATTTTTCGAACATCAGTGCCAAAACTCAGTCGTAAGTCCAACTTCACACCTTGATCAAAATGTAAAAACTTGTTTAAAACCATATAGTTATTACGAAAGTTACTTTACAAATGTATAAGTCTTGTCAATAAGTTCAATCGTTTTGGGAATTGCATGCTGGGACACAAAGTGCAAACACCTACTTGGAGTGGGTTCTGAGCTGTTAATGCAACAGAATATGAGTGCAGTTCCAGCAAACAGCTGTACAGCGCACATTTACTGTAAAAAAATACAAAACTGGGATCTAATAGAAGAGATACTGCAATATACAAAATAAGCTAAAAACGTCGATTTTTGGTTGATTTCACGTAACTTTGCACCTTATGCGCGAAATAAAAACTATAAAGAAATGCAAATATTTTGAAAGATATATTAAAAGACTATTATTTACATTCCGTTACTTGATAAGCCGTGACCTAGAAATTATCGTTTTCAATGTGGTGACGGTCCCTAAATCGTTTTTCGTTTATAACTTCTGTTCTAATGCATGGAATGCAATGAAATTTCGTACCCAGGCTGCATTTTGCTGTCTAAACATAATTATGTAGCAAAAAATAGGGGTTCCCATTTGAAAATCAAGATTTCGTGTAATTTTACTTTTTTATATGGTCCCTTCTAGCATGTATAATGGTCAAATAATTAAAAGTGTTTCATTTTTTTTTCTATGGCTGTACCTTCCCCCACCTTAAAGCAAACTATGTGAAATAGAAAACTAAAGACTTCTTAATGTTTGCACTATACTGAAAAATAAAAGTCCTTTAATTATATTATCATTCCCCTATCGAAGGATATAATTAATGATTATCACATGTGTAGTAATAGTTACATTAACACATTATTTAGTCTTTGAATTGTGGCCACATTATCGAAATAATCTTAATGGTTCATCTTTGCAAAAATAAAGAGAGTCAAGCGTAGTTAGGTGTTCCTTAGTTAAATCTTGTTATGCATTTTTAATGGCTGTCATGACCCTGTCTCTGATAGTTAATTTTGTAGTAAAAACTTAATGAGTGATTTATTCTTGTTTGTGCGGAGTTTTTCCACATTCCAGGGATATTGATTTTTATTGTATGTAGTTATTACAATAGGTAAGTTAAATTTAATCTTTGTCATTCCCCTGTCCCATGTAAAGGTAAAAAATGAAACCAATAACTTCTTTTTACAAACCACCACATTGGACCATTTTAAATTCCATAAACATAGCTTTTTTCCCCCAGAGAGATTGCAGTACATTCAGTTAACTGTATTATTTCCTCTAAGTGTCACTCTCGTGTCGCAGTGTGTGCCATTCCCTGTTCAAGTTGCGCAGTATAGGGAAAATGACCCATATTTGCCTCCATGTCTTCTGATGCTACAATATCCAGTTACTACACCCGTGAAATCCCGGATCTTTACCCGGAAATAATCTGTGATGTTTTGGATGTTTTTTTAACAGAGAAGTTAACAATTAAAGAAAAATGCAGTGATCCAAAGTCACTGCGGTCCAGTTGTCCGCAAAGATTTCAATCCAGTACATAGCCATTATACTACATTGTAAAAATGATTCAGAAACGTTCCTGGAAAATAATAGGCAGCTGATGGTGCCCACTTTCAACCAGAAACATATCTTACAAAAACCAGGAACGCTTTCCGATAAAAGTCAGTTCACTTTCTGAAATATTGAGAAATGTCCCCGGTTAAAGCCAGTCGCGAACCTTCTAGAAAAATTAAATAGATTAAATGTATTTAATTAGATATTTACTAATTTAATATGAAAGCTCTAGAAGCATTAGAGCAAACATGGCCAAAGCTACACGAAAATTGCAAGCAGGAACCAAGCATATTCCTTACCAGCATTCCTTGCTTTTCAAAGCTGCAGTTATCCCGTGATATATTTGCACCCATTGAGAGCTTAGTCAATCTATGCGAACCGTAATCTAGCTAAAGGCGATACACTTAATAAACACGCTCAGTCAATCTTTAAACTGGTAGCAAACAATATCTTTCACGCCAGTGAGAAGTCTGCATTCATGCATCTTTTAGCAATTCAGAAAACTGTTTTTGAGATGATACTTGATTTTACGGGAAAATAGGTAAAAACCTCTGGAATCCCGTAACGTTCCACGGAAATAACCCGTTTCAGAATTGTTTTACAGTGAGGGTTTCAAGTTAACCTAAATGTGAGCAAATATTAATCAATACCATTTAATTTACTTAACTTTAACATGTATTCTTCGTATTTGTGACACAAATCCGAATATTCGTCATTTTAAAATGATACATTCGTAAAAATATACTTCGCGTGCTTTAATATAAGCATAAAAACTATCAAACATACATTTGTGACCAAAAAATCACATTAATGATAGCCTCCACGCCATTAACAGGAATTTAAGTTAACGGTAAAAAGTCAATATTCCTTTAAAGAGCTACAGCAGTTTTAAGTTGCAATGAAAAACTATCTGTCCTACCTTTTGAAAGAAGTTTGCACGTAAGAGCAGTTAAAATTCTTGTCTGAAGGAAGAAAGTTTAAAAGTAACCATATGCATGCATATCTCTACACAAAATTTCACTCCCACCACATTTTCTAAAGCATTGCGAGTTTAGAATGACAGCGGAAAGTGTTTGGTAGGGGTGTAATTGAAAATTCTGACGTTAAAAGAAAGAGATAAGTTCAAACTTCCTAGTAAAAGTATTTTCTCGGATGTTAGAATAGTTAGGTTCATTTATTCTAAACGCACAGCGTTATTTAAAACTTGATTTTTGACTAGATTAAGCTAACTAAATTCTCTTTTGAGACATCAACTTTGTCCCATAAAGTCTAATAAATTAATTTCGAATGTGAAAAACGAAAAATAGTGCTGTTTCCCATTTGACGTCATTTGTGTTTTTTTTTTTTTTTTTTAAGCAAGCTCATTCCTAGTATATCATTTAGACACAGGTTTTTATGCAATATTTTTATTTTATCAGTACATACAGAGTGTCCGACAAGTCCTCGACACATAAAAATATATAAAAAAAGAAAGAAATTGTCATATTGGTATGCCGTTTGCACCATGATAATTCATAGATACAAGATTTTTTTATGACATAGTAAAAAAAGAGGGGGGGGGGTAGAAAAAAGAGGAAAAAGTTAAAAAAAAATAATTAACTTACATTGACGGCTTTATCGTCACAAAGAAAAGTAGTAAGTTTGTTTTTCTTATTGTGACGGTAGAGCTGCCAAGGTAAATTACTTATGATATCACTTTTCCTTTTTTTTTTCTATTTCTTTTTTTTTTGCAATATCATAAAAAATCATGAACATCTGAAGCATAAAGTGGCGCAAATCGATAATTCATACTACAATTTGTCGCTTTTAAATGTGTCACGGACTTTTCAGACACCTTGTACTTAATCGTACGCTGTTAATGCCACCATGGGAACATGTCGTTTTGCAGAAGAATAACTACATGGTTTGGGAACGAGGATTACTTCTGGAAGCATTTTTTTTATTTTTTTATTTACAAAACTAACAGAAGTGGTAAATTTATCATATCGCAAATGTCGCAATAGCGAGGGGCCCCACGGCATAAAGACAACGAAGAGGATCTAAAAAGTCACTTGAGAAATGTTTTTCGACATTTTGTTCATTTGTAAAGGGCCCCCAAAAATGCTTTTCGACGGTTAATCCGCCGCTGATGAACGGAATAAAAAAGAAATTCATGTCTGGATAAAGGATTTTTTCTCCTTTTCCTTCGTTTTTTCGGAATCGAAAGCCGAGATTTTTCCGCATATGTAATTTCGAAATCTTAAAAACGAGATTCGATTTATAAAGCGGCTTTCTGATATTTAGGTAGCATTTTTTTTGTTTAGTAATTAACATTAAATTTAAAACGAAATCTAATGTTTCCCCAATTACCATATTTAATCATAGAACGTGTTGACATCACTCACCGTTTTCTAAGAGTGGAAATGACTCAAAGCAAGTTATGGCTTCTAGATATTGACCACCAGATGGAAGCCTAATTAAAAGTTACCTGACACATTCTTCCACCGGTTTAAGCTTCTAATTAAAGCATTACGCAATCTAACGGAATCGGAATTATGCTTTTAAAGTTTGCAGCCTCGTGAAACATTAGACTAGTGTTATCCACAGAAGAAAGCTGAGTGCACTCAAAGCAAAATGTATTAGAATCTGGATATTGTCCACCAATTGAATAGCTAATCAGAAGTTACTTGACACATTCTTCCACCAATTACATTTACAAATTAGGGTCTTACGTCTTACCCAATAGGGTGGTTAAAAAAAAATTGATTTTTTTAATTTCGGAATCGCGTTACCTCTCAAAAGTAGTAGTTTTGTATCCTCAATTAAGGAACAATATTTAAAAAATCGAAGTGACATCTTCAATTTGCGCATAAATATGAAAAATTGAAAAAAATATGCAAAAAATTGAATTTTTCAAAAAATAATAAAATTAGTTCTTTTATATTTTTGTAAGGGAACAGTCACAAATTGTCGGTTTAGAGCGTGATTTAAATCTAAAAATAATATTTTACAACTTTTATATAAGATCTTTTGTTTGCAAATTCCAAGAGATTTTAGCCGAGAGATTCATAATTTCAGTTTTAAGATAATAAACGGTACATTTAGATGATGAAAAAAAAATAAGCATAGCGCATAAACCACTGAATATTTTGAGCTCAAATTTTGGATTACCGTATAAATGATCTTCTAGAATGTTTTGCCGTCAAAGCAAAATAAAGATTCAGATAATATTTTTTTCATAAATCATGAAAAAAATCTAAATTTAAGTTTTTACTCTTGCAATTGGTTATTGGATTGATTTATATTTATACTAATTTTATAAAGATAGAGAGAGAGGATTTTTATATGTTTATATGTTCGAGATAAACTATGGAGCCATTGCAACTTTTTTAAATTTCATTCACTACATGAAAGTTGCATTTTTACTGAGTGACATAGGCTATAAATTATGCATATATGTATTTAGACTAATTTTTAAACCAATAGTTTGTCTTTGCTACCAGTTTTTGTTACGTATCGTTTTATTGTTATAAAATACGTAATTACAATAACTGATTGTCCCGCACTTGCAAAGCAGAGTAATCGGACGTCAGAGCCGTGTCCAAGGGAAGGGTTTTAGGGGTTAAACCCCTCCCATTGAAAAATGAATCATTAAACGATTTTCCAAAACGTATTTTAAATTTTAATTAATTTTAGAGTTAAACTCTGATACAGTATTCGCCCTCTTTAATATTTCCCCAACTTTAACAATATGTAAACATTTTCCCCAATTGTAGGATACCCAAGCATCTTCGCTTCGAAGTGCTTGAAAAAATGGAATGGTTGGAGAGTCCGGCAACGCTGTAAGCATGCAGGGGAAAATTATTTAAAAGAATATTAGACAATGACGTAGCCCCCCCTCCCCCCCCCCCCGAAAAAAACATTAGGGGCAGGAAAAATGGTTACTTTGCTTACTGTTTTTTTATGGTACGCCTTTAGTGTTGGATGAACTTGTCGTTTCACACATTAGAAAAATGTTTCTATGCGAAACAGCAATTTTTTTAAATAAAATTTTTATTTTCATTAAATTCCTGTTCAATGTTATTTGATGGAAAAACAAAAGAAAAAAAAAACGAAACTAGCAACACGCGTAGTTTGTTTTCCTTTAACAACGTAAGTTGCAAAGGGAAAAAGTTTCAACCCCTCCCTTTATGAAATCCTGGACACGGGCCTGTCGAAGGTTCCCTTTGAACTGAAGGCTGTGGATTGGAAACGCATGAAAGAAAAAAGTACGCGATGCCAGCATAAGAACCTCCAAAATATTGTTCAAATGCTTAAAAAGTTGTTCAGATACTGTGATTCGCTTCGGGCAAATTCGTTTTTGAATTCAAGCAGCTCAGACACGAAGTGGAAAAAAAATTAATTGGAGAACTGTTCTTCGTGATGACCCTTTTTAAGCATTTAAAAACGATATAGGTAAACAATATAGCTCACAAATATCCTATCATAAAGAAATCTCGAAAAGAAAATAAGTAGTAGAGTCATGTGAAAAAAGTAAGTTTTCCGAAGAAAACGAATACAAGAGCCAATAGGAACTTTTCACTTAAGAATTAATTTAGAACACTTTTATGGTCCAACATTTTTCCAAAGTCTTTTTGACAGTCAAAGGTCCTGTCAACCTCTCAAGCAGCACGTATAGAACTCGGTCTTATAGAGGACGACACACATTGGAGACTAAATTTATTTGATAAATGTAACTCTCTGACTCCGCACCTAAACTCATAGAATTGTTTATAACTATCTTAACTCTTATGCCAACTGTTAGATTTAAGTTGTTAAGTGTTAGTTTTTTTTTTTTTTTTTTTTTTTTTTTTTGTCGTCACAGAGATTTATAAAAGATCTCTGTGACGACATCTTGCAAAGAGAGCGTAAGCAGATATACTATGATTGTTGTTCAATGTCAAACGATATAAACCAAAGTCTTATTTAAATAAATGGCAAAATTTTTCAATGAAGCGGAAACTCAATAGGGGGCTTTTGTTTGCCACTGCCGCAGAGAATCACCGAAAATAATTCTATTAACACAACATTAACACACAAAAAAACGGACGCAAATCGGTGTTTATCAGCATAACCGATGAAACTGGAAAAACAATAAATTCAACACGAGCCAAAAATCGATCAACTGTTTTTTTTTTTTAATTTTTTATTATTATTATTTTTTTTACATGTTCTACATGAAAAAACGGGAAATCGGGAGAACTTCTTCAATAAGGTTTTTATGTTAGTCTCTCTTGATCAGGAAATGAGGTAAATCAATTTGTTTCAAAAGTTATAAAAACGAAACAAAACATGTCGCTTAATAGTATTAAATTTAAAATTAAAAAGTACCTGCATAACATTTATCAAGATACATAGTTTTTATTTCGAAAAAGTTCGGAACGGGCAGCTAGTGTGTAGTAAAGCAATGAATGATAGATATATAATAAACTTTTCATTATTATTACTTCCCATTACAAAAATGGAAGTATTGTACTCGCGAAAAAAATTTCACTCAAAAATTGACCTTAATTTCCATTTTACTATCCCCCGAATGAATATTGAGTTTTTTTCGACTCGACCACACGTGGTTAAGTGCCTAAGAACGTATAAACGCGAGAAATGTCCGTAATGACGATTCCCGAGTAAATTTCAACGAATTTTCTCGTGACGTCTGTATGTACGTATGTATGTATGTGCGTATGTGCGGATGTGCGTATGTATATCGCATAACTCAAGAACGGAATGTCCTAGAAAGTTGAAATTTGGTGCGTAGACTCCTAGTGGGGTCTAGTTGTGCACCTCCCCTTTTGGTTGCATTCGAGTGTTTCTAAAGGGGTTTTTTGCCCATTTTTTGAGGGAAATCATTGTTAATTTCGATGTAAACTCAAGTGGTGTTATAATTTGGCGGACACTTGGAGATATATCGCCAGTCTTTTGGTCGCCAACTTGGCGACAAATATGGAGATTTTTTTTTTTCATTTTTTTAAAATTTCGCCATTGTTAGTGATATTCAGAGAGTAAACTATTGAATCACATTAAAATTGTCAGTAATGGGGAAATGACATTAAATTGGAGTAAAAGGAAGTCATGTGATGCACACATCAGCTCGTTTTTTGCTATGATTTGAATTACGGTATCTTCTATTTGTGCACCTTCTCGCTCTATAAGCATATTTTTTTTACATACAAACGGTGTTGTAACCTCTTAAATCGCAATTTTATTGATGCAGTTTTAAATAGCTTAGTTACCAGTTTTTAGTATTTTGTTACAGTTATAAGTAAGGAGCACGACTTTGGTAATCATGGTTCACATAAACTCGAGTCGCGTCAAGTATACCAGTTTCCTCGTGGAAACACGAAGCAATTGGTTGGAATTACAACAACACACACTTAATTACTCAGCTCCTTCAATAGGAAGGAGAGAAATATTTCAATCAGCAGTGGCTAACTTCTTTAAAACAATGTAAAGGAAATATTTATAATGGTCCATGTAAAGAAAGTCAAATGAACAAAAACTCTAAAATTTCCAACGGGAACCCATTTTTTTACAACATAAATGACTTTTTAAGACAAAAAACCTCTACGGTACAGTCATAGAAAAATACGACGAAACACTCATTTGTATTCATAGACTGTTGACACTAAAGATATGTGTGTAAGGTGTTATTTTCTCAGAAATAATGCCCTCTGCAAAGAAAACTTACTTAATTGTTTATAAGGGGTCGTCGTCATGTTAAAATGTGCATCAGCTTTAAAAAATTCTATGAGAAACCCCCATTTTTTTACATGTTTGTGATCAATATTATCATTAAACTTTGTAAACCAAATTTTGTTTTAATTGCTCAAGCCTTTGCTACAGAATTAAATTGAGAAAAAAAACATTCTGTGATGTAAAAAGGTTTTTGATACTTATGCGTATAATTTCGAAACCACCATATGGATATGGCAAAGATTTTTTCATATTTTTTATATCAAAGTACGAACCGATCCAGCAGTAAAAAGTCATTTACTATAAAAACAAAATTTGTATCTTTTTATGGATAATGAAGTTAATGCTCGAAAGAAATATATATGATCAGAACTCGGATTTCATTTTGATGGGCAAAAAATATTTAGGAGATTTTAGACGGGTATCCAAGATTAAACTCAAAATATTCAGTATTCTTTATGATATGCTAAAATATCAATTTTTCTTCCCTTTGAGGTCAATAGCAATAGTTATATCAATATATTTTTGCATCCCACTTTAAAAAAGAATATATATCCCCCTTATACAGTGCATTTGATATATCCAAACATAATTTCATTTCTACGCCTCTATATTTGAAAAATAAAATTTGAAAAAAAAAAGAAAGAAAAGAAAAAAACATGAATAAATGGGGACAATTCGTCCCCAAGCATGAAATAAAGTTTGATTGAAAGTAGCACGCTCTGTCAAATCTGTTTTCTTTTCTTCGTTAAATTCTTTCTTGATTCGCTTAGTTCATTGGTTCTCGCTTTCTTTCTTTTTTTTTTTTTTTTTTTCTTGAAACTGGACTTTCATCGTTGTTGAAGTTCAAGTCTCAAAATTTTGCTTTTCTTGGCTCATCAGCCCAACTACTGCATCCAGGTAGAGGAGAAATCTCTTGTATAGAAACTTCAATTTGTATGTCAGGCTGAATATGAACTTTATCAAGTTGAACAGGTTAGTCATGTGTGTGACTCTTCTGCCAACTTCTTCAATTACTTCATTTGCAGTAGCTTTCGAAGGAACGTCCAAACACACAGGCGTTAATCTTGATTCATATGGAGGCTGTCTTCTACTAAAAAAACCCTTTCTGTGAAAACTCTTGGATAAACAGGATGAATCTCAGTGTTTTTGAACCCTGTTGTTGCTTTTGCAATCGTAGCGACTGATGAATAAGCCTTATTGATGATCTATGCTACAATGTAAGGGTTTTGTTTTACTAAGTTTCTGCTCTTCATGAACGAATCACATTCCATTTTGTGAGCATCCTTCTAGGGCGAGTAAAATACTACATCTAAAGGCTGAAGCCCATGTGATGTATGTGGCGGTAGTGACACCATAACACTCCCTTTCTCCCTACAAATGTTCAGCTGAGCGATGAGTAGAATTATTGTTGAGGATAAGAAGCAATTTGTTGTCATTACTAGCCTGAGTAAACTGAGCAAATTGTTTTAACCAAACAACAGTTTTTCGTTCATCCAGCTTGTCTCAGAAAATGAGTAAATTGATCCAGGTGGTTAATTTTTTTCTAAGAGTGGAGCACTACGAGCTCGAGGAAATATGAACATTGGTGGAGCATAACCCCTCCCAAACTTATTGTCTACACAACTGTAATATTTTTCCCTTTCCGAATTTGCTATAGAACCTACACGAGTTTGCCACGGTCTGCCAGTATTACAACAGGGTCCTGCAAAGTAGTGATTCCTGTTTCTGCTACGCTCCAATAGTTTGTATATTTAAACTTGTGTTTATCCATAGCATGTTCTATATTTTGGAAAAAGCCGATTTACTTAATCTTTGTTAAACCATATGGCCCTTCCGATACTTCTAGCTTCAGGTTTGCGCACACTAATGTTGTTTGTTACCATGAACTCATACATCCAATCCTGGCCAGCCATTTTTGTTTCTTTATAATACCTATGGTTTAATTGATTTTACTCTGCATATTCAAACGCGTTTTTTCTCAATTTCAGTGAAGTGATGCTGTAAAAAATCTTTGATAAAGTTTTTACCTGGTCAGCTATGTAAACTCAAAGTACACTTTGGAAAAACGTTTACAATACTTTAACTTAGACTTATTCCAGTTGCAGGAATTGCAGCAAAAATGTGTTCCGAACGTGCTCCGTTAAAAAACATGTGTACTTTGAAATGTGCTCCGTAACAGTGTTTCGAATCTGTTACGAGAGTGTTCCTATATTAGTATTTATTACACTTAAACTTGGGAAAAACATTTTGACACACGTGTTTTTCGCTTCTTTTTTTCTTCGTGCAAATATAATTTTGACATCTTTCTTCATCTATCAGTCAATTGAACATCTCTGTATGATACCCCTAAAGAATTTGCTGCAATGAATCTCTCTCGACTGGTATCACGAAGGCCGGCAAAAAGAATGTTCCTCTCTGGTCAGAGACCTTCCGTTGCCCCAAAAGATAGCTGTAAATTAGCAGCAAACTCTACCTGTCTAATCAGGCAAGCAACCGCTACCGGAGAATTTTATTATGATAGCAGAAGTGTCCCAAACATGTGCTAGAAGGTATTTTAAATGAAGGGGAATGTGTCAATGTTCGAAAAAGGATCTAAAATGCGTTCCTAAATGTCTTAAAAATTGTATTAAACCTCTTGAGAATTCTGAAAAGTGTTCTCAATAGAGTTTTGAAAACCGCTCCAAAAGTATTCTAAAAGAGGGAGGACAATTTTAAACGTTATGATACCGCATAATTGAAGCAGTAAGTTACCACCCTCATGCCAACGTGAAGACAAAATGACGTGAAGAGCAGATGTCACCTCATTGAAGCTGGGAATGCCAACAAACTGGTAGCTAATTTAGCTCATTAGCAAGAGACCGAACTGCAAGTACTTTAGCTACCAGCTTATTGGCCCTCTTCAGTCAGATGACATCTGCCTCCAGCTCAGTTACTCACTATTCCAGACTCATGAGTACATGAAAAGAACGAAACTGCAGTCTTCTGAATGTAACTACCGTGGTTGTCGGTATACTGCGTGTAGTGTTCTAATTGCTTGACAGTTATCACAAACAATCTTCTGAAGGTCTTTCAATCTCACTTTTCTCATTTAATATTTATAAATCACTTGAATAGTTTCTCGAATTATGTCGTAATCGGGTCTTAAACACAAGCACTGTTATTTATACGGATAGTTTATTACTGACAATAAATCAGAAGAATGAAATTCATTATAGAGTTTGACCCGTTTTGATATTTAGCCGCATGTTCCAATATGTGCATTTTAAATGTCATTGTAATTTAAGTTTACATTAACTCTGTCATTTTCGCTTAGATTCAAATCACTCACATTAAGTGGGATAAATGCCCAATGCTAACGAAATGATTAATATCAAAGCAAAGGCTGCAAATGAATTTATTGCGCGAAATAAACATTACTCTTAACAATTCTCATACTTTAACAATAAGTAGTCTAATCGGAAGGAATTTCGCGCAACCAAACAACGGTAAGCTTGTAATTACGTATTACTAATTAATAAATCAAATTTCTTTATTAGGAGAAAAATGCTTTGGTAGTGAAGTGAAAATATAGTCATTTTCTTTGCGTTGAGCATGCTTATGACTTTTGCAAGTTGTATTAGTTTAAGTAAAATTATTTGTCAATGTTACAATGGAATTTATTTTTAAATAAACTAATGGTCGAATAAAAATTTGAACTTCAATTTATTTTCATTTACTGCATGAATATTCTTGTAATATTTAAATTATGCTGAGATTAGTTCACGAAGGGTTTATATATTCATAAGTTCTGTTATCAGGGTTTATTTTGCCCTGGGAAAATAAGCAGCAGTATCTGCAAATTGTTCTTTTATTTTTATTATTCTTTTCTTTTTTTTGGTTTGTGCTGAAAATAATGCACAAAAAGAAACGTCTAATTGTAACACTTTACTATTACTTGTATGGAATAAAAAACGCTTCTCTTCAAAAATTTCAAAAACTCATCTTTGTAGATCCTGCCGTATACTTGCGCACGCGGCAGTATCGAATTAAAAGCGCAACTTTAGCATAGGTGCTCAAAAGTTGCCTCCCCCCCCCTTGTGCCTCTTTTCTGAAAATTTTCGTCTTATTAAGCAACATTAGTCTAGTAAGGTCTAGTTAAGGGAAGATCTGAGAGCTCTAAAATTGATATACCAATACATTCCATTGCATTAACTATTATTTTCGGAAATACTATGATTTGTAGATCCGGAGAATTGGATATTGGTAACTGCAGGAAAAATAGTTATTTATACAAGCGGAATTAAAATAAATTAATATAGTTATATGCAAATGCGAGTTTATTAAAGATACTTCGAAATATGTTGTTTGATTTTCATGACTTTACCGTAAAAGAAATAACAAAGCAGACTTCATACAGGCTATATCAAATGCTAGATATTGTCTTGTCTGGAAAAGGATCCATGAATCAAGCTGTTTAATCTTACTTATTTTAAAATAGTTATATAATGCAACATATATACATGTAAATAGTAATCAACAACGTTTTGAAGCACAAAACTAGCAGATTATTGCATAGACGTGCCCCGAAGTTTCATGGAACCTCTTTTTCAATGCAAATAGTGAGCTTTTGGATTAAATGAAAGCTCAAAATTTGCATTGAAAAAGAGGTTCCTTGAAACCTCAAAGCACGTTTATACAGTAATCTGCTAGTTTTGTGCGTCAAAGCGTTGTTGATTACCATTTACTTTTCCGCAGAAAGGTACTTATTTACAGCCTATTCATGGCTAACTTCACGGGAAATACTTTACATGGTCTTTTACTGGGTTTACTCTTACTTACTCTATTCAGACTGTGCACTCAGCTTGCAACAACAGGGCATTTCTACTCTAATATTCTTCTCCAGTTTCTATAATCTCAGATATTTTTGGCGTGTGTATTTCGACCATCACAATTATACATAAAATTAAAAAATAAGTTGAGCTCCTATGATTTTCATAGATTATTATTACAACCGCAATCGTTTTTATGCACTTTGAAAGTTTACTCCAACGTTATTTCATAGCATACTTTTATTGTTACTCACAGTCTGTGAGTGCAAATGACTCGCTTTTTTTCAAAATGAACTTTTAATTTTAGACACTAGGCTGAACAATTAACACGTAATTCATTTACTTTTAACACCTCACCAGTAACGTTTTCTACCATGTAAAAATTATTTATTTTGCCTTATTATGCTTCTCGTTGAATAAAGCAAATAGGAAACTTCCCTCAGCTCAGGTAACAGATATGACCGGAGAAAATTGAATATATTTACATCGTACGTCAAGAGCTATTGTCCTCCCAGCAGTATTGAATTAGTAGTTTGACATCTGGAATAGCTAATGTTGCAGCAGTTGTATCTTTAGCATTTCCGTTATCGTAATAATGTTTGCACTTTCATTCAGTATGAGTAATTTTCTGAGTTTCAAATATTTGCTTGCTATAGTTTCCCGGCACTAAGTTCAGTTACGATTTTTGAAACAAACATTTTGATTCCTGGAATTTTATATTAAATAAAATATTGCTGTTTTTTGAGTTGAAACTTTTTGGGCAAAAAAAAAAAAAAGCCGGAGAGTTGAAAAGTATTAGATTTTTCGCAAACCTTGTTTGTAATATGAGTCCAAGAACTTTACTTTTAGAACTGGTTAAGATTCAATAAACGTTCTTCCAGAATTAGTTTTAAATGAAGAAATATGTATTATGGTGTTGGTGATTTTTATTCCCCCTTTTTTTTTGTTTACCTACCTATTTTTCAATGTATAAAAATATGAACTTTAAAAAAATTAGAAACAATCACTTTTTCGTCTGATTGGAGTTTCGAAGCTAAAAAATTTGCACTAAAAATTTTCTTGTTGTTCCTATCGATACAAATGTAAGCTGTATTTTGCAATTTACTTCTTAACACTGCTTTCATAACATTTATTTCCGCTCAAAGGTAACAGTTGTCTTTGGACGTATTTGCATGATAGTAGTTTTTGCTAAACCATTCTCCCAGTGATCTTTATCTTATGTTCTCGTCCTTCTTAGTCATTATGGTACAGAAAAATGAAATGAAATCAATGAAAAACAAACCCAACAAAGCTTGGCAAGAATCTGCATTGAAAGCGGAGTAGCATCAATTGCCAGAAATTGATCAAATTCGTTGCTCTACCGTTTTGGTTCATTACTGACACTGATAGAGTTTTAGACAACCGGTAGTTGTCCACCCTTAAATTCCAACATCAATGGTTAAATATTATTTTTTTGCTTCAAATCCAGCAAAACTTGGCATAAATCTGCATTGAAAACCGAGTAAGATGAATTGCCAGCCATTGATCAAGTTCCTTATATGACAGCTTTGGTCAATTGCTGACACTGATAGCATTGTAGACTACCAGTAGTTGACCATTCCTAAATTCCAACGTAAATGATTAATTTTTTTTTTCTCTCAAAACCTATATGATCTGCATATCACAACAAATAAATTTTTGTAAATTAAATTTCCCCTTAAGCAATGCGGTTAAACATTTCATCCCATAACATACCTATTACTAATACTACAAAGATTTTCTTAAATTTTTTAGATAGCATTGCAAGGGATTCCCTTATCCTAACCTCCAATCAATTACATCTAGATATTATGCCCTAGCATTCCGTGGGTTGAAAGGAATTTTTCCTAGCAATCAGATAACAAATGTATGTTCTTGTTAGTTTTTATATTTTTATTCCCCAGTGGTTAACTACAAAATTGTAGTCAATTACTGGCAGATCACCCTATCCGCGTTATTTCTGTATAGTAAGTGATTGCAAATTCCTAAGTCCAGAACAAATGCAAATATTTTCTTCGAATTAGAAAGCAGTGATGTATAAAAAGTGTTAAAACTTTTCTGAGCTAATTATTTCACATTCTTGGATAGTCAAATGGAGAATAGTTATTTTGGGGGATAGTTCACCTTTGTGATAGTAATAGCGTTGTAAATGTGGCGTAATTTTCTATGTAAAAGTATATAAGATGGTCTATTTTTCGAAATCTTTAATGTTCTTAACGTAATATTTTTTGGAATAAAAACAGGACTGTATATCCAAAGAATTTGTACAAATAAATCAAGCTTTTGTCAGATTTATTTATTGAAATTCAAAGCAAGCAAAAGGTGTAGGTAAATTTGTAAACCGGTCGACACATTTTTCAAAACTATTCTTTTAGTAAGAAGGATTTTCTATTTAATGTCTTTTATTACGTTTGCACTAAGTCATTTTATCTAACAAAAATAAGTGTGAAAACCAAATATTCTTACGAAAGCATTTTAATAATACTGAATTCCACAAGTTAAAGGAAAATGCACATAAAACTGAAAATCAAGCCACTGCTTGCACCATTAATGTTTTGTCCTTTTAGAGCAGGAGGTAGAAAAGAGAAAATAAGTGATATAATATGTATTGTGTGCGTTCGAAAACTTATGGATATGCGCATTTCTGTGCTCTCGTTACATTCCAAGGGTACTTCGTGTTAAGAAAGCTACGTTTGCAAATGGTCTTAGAATGCTTGTTGTTGTTTTAATAAATGAGAATCTTTCAGACATTTCAGCGTTATATCTGAAAGTTTTATGAACAGACATTATTTGGAACGATTCTGCAGAAGACTTATGCACTTTCTCAAAAATCAAGACTTGAAATACATTTTATATCTTTGATTTTATCTCTCATTGCTTTGACATCTAATGAAAACAGTTTTTTTTTTCTACTTGAAAACTAGTAAATTATTTAAATAATATAAATTGAATATTTCTCATATAATAATGTTTTTCAAGCATTTTATTATATTTTGTTTGATTGTACATTTCGGTGTTTCTGTTTTCAAAGAGTTATAATTTTTACTTGACAAGTTTACTTTTTTATCATTTAATTGTTCATTCGCTTAGTTCGGATGATATTGCGCAGAATATTTTTAAAAAATGCCTGATGTTTGCTTGTTAGGTACACTTAGTTTTTGGTTAATTTTTTTTTCAATAATATTAATGAAAACACTCATTTTGCAATTCGTCGCTAAAAAGACGAATGGGCGTATCTCAAAAAAATCAAAAAAGGAGCTATGGCCACCACAGAAATGTCCAAAGTCGATTTTATAATACGACTAATGGGCGTATCTCTACAATAAGTAGTAAAAAAAGTTACAGTTCCTCACAAGAGATGCAGTAAACTGGAAATCTTTAAATCGGTTTTTTGCAAAATGCTTAAAAGTTAGATACTACCATTTGTCTTTTTAGCGACAATTGTATCTACTTTACTAATTCTGGGAACTCAAGTCAATCAGCTCCCAGCGTCATATTTATCGCAGAGCTTTATTTACCTCCTTTTTGAAAACAACTTTCTTTCCAATATTTACATATCATGTCTCACTGTAAAAGCAATTCAGAAACTTTCCCTGAAAATAATTGGCAGTGATATGCCCCATTTCTGCCAGTAACATATCTTGCAAAAACCAGGAATGTTTTCTGCTTAACGTCAACAAACTTTCTGAAGAATCGAGAAATATCCCTTAAAAAGACAGTCATGTCTCAAAAACCTTCAAGAAAAATGAGCCAGTTTTTATGTATTTGATTAAAGCCTTCCTGATTTGCCACGAAAGCTCCAGAAGCATTTAAGCAAGCATGGTCACAGCTGAGAGAATCCATTGCAAAGCTGCAATTATTCACTGATCTTTTCGCTCTCATAGAGACCTTAATCAATCAGGACAGTCCGCAGGTTAAGGAAAGCCCTTAATCTTAATAAACACGCGCAGTCAGCCTTTAAACTGGTAGCTAAAACCATTATCCGCTACAGTGAAAAATCTGTATTCGTTCAACTTTAAGCCATTCATGAAACTTTTTTTGTAAAGATTATCTGATTGTACTGGGAAATAGGTGAAAACCTATGAAATCCCGAAACGTTCCACGGAAAAAAACAGTTAAGTTTCGTAATTTTTTTTCACAGTGTAGCAGTATGCGCATTTTTTTTCCAAAATTAGACTGACATAATGCTTCGGAGTTGTCGTAATTGATTGGTATGTTAAATATAATTTTTAAGCTATTTTTTTTTTCGTTACTTTAAGTCAGGCTATGTGTTTTTGGGACACAAAAATGTTTTCAAGCAAATGGAATATTATTTAGTGCTATCAATGCAATCGTTCATACAGCAATCTTAACTTTTTCCCTAATTTTGCACCTTGGAGCAACAAAAACCATTGCCACATTTGGATCAAATTTAATTATTGATAGAAATCTAACCTTGATGAAGTAAACTTTCCGAAGACTACGATACCAAAACAAAGCAATGCATCGCCTTAGTAAAGCTTAGTAAAGCTTAGTTATCAAGCACATCTACCAATGTCCTACGATTTTTATGGTAAGCTCAACGAAAACTTAAATTTTGCTTTGATTCCCTCACAAATAGCTATCCTAACATTCTTAATTTAGTATCGGATAAGAAATAAAGTGTTTTTTTTTTTTTAAATTTTCGCTGAACTCGATTTTGCTATGTTAAAGTTAAGACCACAGTCAAACAAGACAACGTACAGTTTAAAATCAGCAATTTTCATCGGAGCGCGGGTATGATTGGTTGTCTTTTCTGGCGAGTTACCGCGTTTCGTGATTATTCACTGCTAGCAATCGTTAGCTGCACGTTAATTGTTTATTAAAAAAAATACTATTTTTGTCCAATTTGGCATAACACAAAATTTTACTCCTTTAACTCTAAATCCACATCAATGAAAAATCCGATCCAAAATGACCAAACTTAAGCCAACACCACACTAGCGACTTGTCTCTTGTGTTTTGTCGCTTAAGATGATGCATGGGCCTGTCTTATAGTGTGACCGTAGTTAAGTTAGAGCCAGAAAATAACTAATAAACTTCGTGACCCTCTTTGTTAAACTGATGTTTTGATAGATGTTGGTTTTATCGTGAAGAATTAAATACTCTGTGTTTTTATTCAAAAGCGATATCATTTATTATACTGATGAAATCGCTCATACTAGACTTGAAGCGAGATGAATAGGTACATAATTAATTAAAACTAAAGGAATCTCTTTGAAAACTTATCTTTCAATAGCACAAGCGCCGCTTTTCTCATTTCAACATTCGACTCAGTGGTCAAATATGTCATTCTTCTTACTGAAGAGAACTTCTTTTGTTGTTATCATTGAAGGAATTTTATTTTTCCAACTCAATCAATCAGTTTTATCAGCAAAAGAGATAAAATCAAGCAACTCATCATTTGATTTTATCTATTTTGCTATTCAGCTCTCTATCTGTTACATTAGAACATTTTTCGCTCTTATTCTATTACTTCTGCTTTTAATTTATGTACTTGTCAAACTTATGACTTCATACATTTAATTCAAACACCTCATCATTACATTATTAATAAAGATATTTTTCCGGATTTAATAAGATAGAGTGAGACCAGGGAGTGAACATTTAACTGCAACTTTATTTTCCAAAATGCACAACAAAGTTGAAAATAGGTTACCCAACTTTTCTCCGACATTCAAAACTTCCTAAACGTAAAGTTTAAACTGAAGAACAGGAAGAGGGCAGACTTTAAATGTTAGCGAAAAGTAGGAGACACCGATACAAACTATCATTTGGCACACGCTAACAAACACCTTTCAGTTGCACATGGAAACAATTTCGGATATTTTGACAGTTTCGAGTTAGTCAGTTGTCTGGGGGGGGGGGGTTGGAGTTGACATGAAATGAGAAATGGTTTGATTCAGAAACAAGTAATTGAAACCCGCAACGAGTTGAGAAACACAGCTTTTTCTGGTCGTTTTCATTTTTTAAATGCATAGAAGAACGTTGCTATTAACAGATTATCTAACTTTTTTTTAAAAGCGTACAATAAAAATGATTGCTCCTTTAAGGAGGGGGGGGGGGCAGAGTATATTTACTGGTCGTTCCATCTCACCTGGCAAAGCATACATTCGAAGGAGAGTAAAAAGGCTTTCTTTGTAAGACCATAAGGACACATTCTTTGTATAAGGATATACTAGTATACTACTTAATGCCAATTAGGTTATCTATTGGGACTAAAATAAAATGTTGGGGGAGGAGGTATATTTACAACCTCCATTATACATAAAAAGAAAAACGGTTGAACAGAAAAGAGTAACTTTATACTGTAAAAAATTTCGAAACGTTACTGGGTGTTTCCGTGTTACATTTCGGGATTTTAATGGATTTCATCCACTTTCTGGAAAAATCAAGTATCATTGTCAAAAATTTTTCCTGAATAGCTACAAGTCGCACGAATGCAGATTTTTCACTGTTGTGAAAAATATTTTTAGCTCCCAGTTTAAAGATTAACTGAGCGTATTTCTAAAGTGTATTGACTTCAGTTCTGTTACGGTCCGTTCATGCTAAGTAAGCTTACAAAGAGAGCAAATAAGTATGGACTGCGTTGCTTTGCAAGAATTGCAGGGTGAGTAAAATTCTCGTTACTTACCAGAAATTCTGGCTCAGATTGGGTCATGTTTGCAATAATGCTCTTGGATCTTCCTTGATAAATCAGGAAGATGCCGAGCTATTATATTATACCTTCCTCAGTTCACTCGAAATTTCCCGAGACACGACTGGCTTTTAACGGGAATATTTCAGAATTTTTTAAGAGGCTTCCAGGATAATGTCAGGAAGGTTACTGAATTTCAGCGAAAAATGTTCTTTGATTTTGCAAGATGTGTTACTGGCAGAAATTAGGCATATCAGCTGCCCATTATTTCCCAGGAACGTTCCTGAATCGTTTTTACGGTGTATAACCCAAATTTATGGAACAATAAAAACTACTTCTCTGCAAAATCATCTTGACGATTGAGACAGTTGTTGTGTTTAAGATCCAGCTTTGAAACACCTTTGTTATAAAATGTAAACATTAATGATTTAAAGTTAGTTGTGGCGGTTTCTTTGAGGTCCTGGTCATTTGAGAGAACTGCCTCCCAAACCACTTCTGACATCGATAATTCACTTATGGTGAACTTTCGATTCTCCTTAACCACCAACCACTTCGTCAACTCGTTGAACTCTTTTTCGTCAGCACACTTGTAACGAAACTTGTCTCCATGACCCCCTTCATCTTGCACACCATCCTCAAACTTTGTACATTATTCAGGAACAACACTTTCAATTATAAAGCAATGTCCATACACTCGACTCGAATGAATTATTGCTTGACGACTTCAAGAAACGAATAACAATTCGGAATTCTGACTTGACGGGAGAAAAATTGAGACAGTAGTGTTGCAGCTCAACAAGAAATGACATCTTAAACTCAGCAGTAGCACACAGTGTAGAAGGATAGGTATACGTCACTTGCGTAGCACACCAACCACCTACGGCAATCCTGTCCTTTGCTTGGAGTGAGTACATACTCCTTAAAGCAGTGATTATCAACCTGTGGGGCACGCTCTCTAGGGGGCGCGAGCATAATCGAGGAGGGGGGAGCCGAAAATATCCAAGAGAAAAGGAAATATTATTTAAAAGAGTCGATTAACTGACTTAAAGGAAAAGCAGACATACAAATAGAAACGAAAATGCATTTCAACATATTTAATAATTATCAACAACTTCTGAATCAAAATTTATTTAATAAAAATGTACCAAATTAAAAAGAAATTTCGTAATTATTTGTGACTTTCTTGAACCTGTCTTCATGAACAAAATTTTCAAAGGAATGCTTAATATTAGAAATAGCCACTCTCAGTTCTGTTTCTACATTTAACCGAGATCTACTGTGTCTTCAAAGGAGCCACAGCAGAAAATCCAGTTTCACAAAGGTAGGATGTTGAAAATAATAAAAGAATGCGAAATGCCCTACTCCTGACCATGATTCAAATAGTAATTTATTATAAAATTTTCTTTTGATTTCGCCATTTGTCGTGAAGTCTATGAATTTTCCTTCTCCTTAATTGGAGAGTCCGACAGCAATCTTTGGAAATAGATATTCAACCCACTCGTAACTTGCTATCAACTTGCCATCAGCAAGAAAATACTTTTTAAAATTCGTTGCCAGCATGGATAAATGATTTTCAATGGTTACAAAAACAACTTTTACCTATGTTCTTCAGCTTTGTAAATTTAGCACTGTTGGAGGTTGATAATCAACCTCATCTAAGTCCTAGATTGCTTTCAATTTATTTGCATTCAGTTCTTTAATTCCCTATGTTCTGATAAGAATATGCTCAAAGCAAAGTTATGCGTAGTAATATTAAATTTGTTTCGGAATTTAGGAATATTTTAAAATTATAACCTGCTTTAGCTATCCCAACTAGCTACAGTTTCAAACTTTGACTGTGCCCTCGTATTGACGGGGGGAAATGGCGTGAGCTTCCGTCAAGTGTTCAAAGGGGGGTGCAGAGCCTGAAAGGTTGAGAATCCTTTCCTTAAAGACATACACATCTCCAATCAGCCCCCCTGCCTCATGCCTAGTCTTAATAGCAAACGACTGGAAATTAAAAAAAAAACAACGGTTCACTTACGACGAAAAACTGAAAGTCGTTTAAAATAGCCAACTCATAAATTACCTGTAAGTTTAAGTGCAAACAATAAAAATTTTTCATCCAGATGAAAACTTAAAAAATATCATGCGAATCAACCCCTTCAAATTAAACTATCCATATGAAAAAAAAATCAAAAATGTATCGCCATCCGAGATTTTCAACTTTACTTTATGAAAGTACTTTATGCAGGCATAAAAAAAATTGAATGATTCTTCTTAATCAATAAAGAGATAGCCATAAACGAGTTCCCGTTCTATCTTAGATATGGAAGTCTTTTATGTGAATGTAATAGAAAATTTGGAGGCCTGAATAGGAGACTGCTATCAAATATTGCTCAGCCCTCGAAGATGACTGTAGAATAAGCGAAGCGGAATTGATTAATATTCATACGACTCACGTTTTCAAAGAAATTGGAAATATTCCGTTCCTGCCCCGTCGTAAGTTAATGCAGTAACCGAATATCATTCGAACGGCAAAACGATTTCATAAAGTGAAATCCTAAAGTGTTTGATTAATTCTAAGAACGTCATATGCCAATATTCAATACCTGATAATATAACTTAGAGATTTTGGTGGTAAAAAAATTGCATTTATTTTTCTGTTAATATAGATTGTTTCGGATAGTTGTTGCATTTTACAGAAAGTCCTGAAACAGATTATTTTCAATAATTTATAACCAAAAAACGTATAATGATAAAAAAACAAGTTCTGGCAGAAAATTCATGTGATGGGCTCTAAATTGTTTGCCCATGAGTAGCAAATTTTAGCTCAAAAGGTTTCCAACAGATGGCGCTTCAAATAGTGAGCTCGTGACGCAAAAGGTAAGAATTAAAATTCAACGAATTTTTCACCGATTGCTATATGTGATTGTAGCTGACGGTAGGCATTTTAAAAATATTGTTGTGTAATAGTTTTTAATAAAAACAATTTTTGAAAAATTATGATATTTGTTCTTCCTTTCTTTGATTTAAAGGCTTACTATCTGCACCGCCACCAATTGGAACATTTTTGATCTAAAATTTGCAGCTCTGGGGAGAAAATCTTACAACCCACCATATGTATTTTCTGCGGGAATTATTTTTTTTTATCATTAACTGTTTCGTTGTTATAAATTTTTGGAAAGCAGTCAGTCATTTTCAGGACACCCTGTATGTAGAACTTGAAAAAAACATTGCGTTATGTAAAGTTAATATTACTGAGAAGTGAAAACATGTTTGTAACAGTTTTTCAGTTTGAATTGCTGCTATAAGCAACAGTAAAAAATATTCTTAAAATTTTTACTTTCACTGTTTGCCGAAGAGTATCACATGGGAGCTATCGAAAAAGCAAATCTTTGAACTTCTTGGTGGTAGTACCAATTTCATTAGTAGTCCATGTATTCGATTCAGATGCAACTTTTTCAGATTTTTTGCAAAAATATTTCTCGTTGCTAAATGTCGATTAAAAGTAATTTTTAAGTGAAGTTTGTGAAAAAGAACAACCTGGTGACCATAACTCAATTCTGATAAACACTACAGATAAGACTCTTCTGCGAACCACGGTATCTTTAAAATCCTTTCCTAACAAAATTAGAGAATAAAAATTATGAATTTTGGAAAGCACTAAGAACTTTATTTCACGCGTTTGAACAAAAAGAAAATTTACGCTAATAGAAGAGGAAAACTTATTAAGCTGCACTTTTTTTTTACAAAAACATAAATTAAATCTTTTCATAAATCACGCTTTTAAACCGAAATCCAAGTAAAACTTTTATGATCGAAATTCTGAAACATTTTAATATGCGACAAAATATGCACCTTTGAAATGGAAAACTCTCATTGAAAATTTTGTAAAAAATAAAAATGATTACCATTTCTTAAATGATATTTACCAGAGCTACAATTAAGATTATTGTAACATTAGCTGTGAAGTCATTAGCAACTAAAGAAAATAATTTATTTAAATTGCTTTTTCAAAAACATTTATATCTTTAATTAAAGCTGCAACAGATCTTAATTTGTGAGCAAACATAATTAAGTTTCATATTGTTAATAAGAGTAGGGGGATATATTTTGTAAGAAAAACGTGACATATCAAAAATTCAGTTCCATCTTTTATTAATGTGTGTTAAGCAGAACTAAAATCTAAATGCATCATTAAAGGATTGAGAATACACATTCATTTTATATCCCTGTGCAATATAAATTTCTCGCTGATAGTACATTTTGTTTTAAATTGTAATATTATAAAGGGATAAAACAAAATGTTGCAAATATTAGTGTACCTTCATACGTTAAGCAATGAAAAGCTCCATCCTTCTCAATGGTAAAAAACTGAAATGTTTGACATAAGAGAGCAAAATGCAGTTATTTGTTCATCTTCAAAGTTTAAAAAAAATCTGAGTTAAATTGTCTACATTTGTGTTTCAAGGAGTTTAAGCATCGAATTGATTATAACATTGAACTTAAATACAGATTTGGGTTCGTGATTTAACTTGTAAATTATTATCATCATTATTGTTATTATTATTATTATTATTATCCTTACATATTATTTCCGTAGCCTGTTTTTGGTTTCTACGCCAAATTTTCTTTAATTCTTGATTGATTTCTTTGATTTACACCTTATTTTAAAGCTTATAGTGCTGGCTACTGACGAAAAATCGTCGAAAAACGTGTTTTAAAGAACCAGAATGAGGTTTTCGGTTAAACTTATAACTTTAACTTGCACTATGACCGACAGAGCTGAATAGCTTGATCGGCAGAGCGTTCTCCTCGTAACCAGGAGAATGCGTGTTCGGGCCCACGTCCGGACAATCTGCATCAAAAAATTAGAGAAATATCGTGCATTACATTAACACTTAATTAAGTGAATAACAAACATGCGGAAATAGAATAAATGAGACGGAAACGCTCCTTGCTCTTATGAAAACTTGATGTGACTTTGTGCTAAATTACTTCTAAAATGTACGTTTTCATTTTTTTTTTCCAGCTTTGACTCTGGTTAGAAAATTAAAGCATAATGTAAGCGAAAATATAAGTAACAGGTTTAAGATTTTAGACTACAATAGAATCGTTTTTTGTTTGGAAAAAAATAATAAATCGTATATTGAAATATATATTCTACTAATGAGTTTTTCACTCTTTGTACAAATAAAAAAATTACTACCTCAATTTGAAGAGTAAAATATATATTTTTTCTTCTTTTAGCAAAAAAAAAAAAAAACAAATAGCTTATCACATTTTTACTACATTCGAAAAGCTACGCTTAAAAAAGAGCATAATTCAATTTATTTCGTATTTTAACCGTGCTGTTAAATGATGAACACGTGCTGCCATCTAAGTTATACCGATTCAAGCAGCCTGCGGTTACAAATTGTAAAAAATTTCAAAAATAAAAATATTTTTTTTCAATATCTTATCTAATATATTATTCCCCTCACATTTTAAAACTTATCAGGCTGGCTAATGACAAAAAATAGACTTACGGTCGAAAAATCATGTTTGCGAAAACGCCCCTTGCTGTTTCAAAACCTTGATGCAGCCTGTAGTTCTTATGCATTTTTTTAAAGCAAAGTTCTAATGCAGTTTTCCATTTTTTTACGTCGCTTTCGGCAAAAAAAAAAAAAGCCTGTGTGTGTGTTTATATTTTAATAAAGCTTAAAAGCACTGGACTTAGTTGTTCGGTTAAATTGATAAGTTTTTTTCGGTAGAGCGTTCGGCTATAAACTATATGAACTTCGGGCAAGTTTGGGCTGTCCGACATAATATCAAATTTATATTAGTATTACGCATTACATGTACTCATAACATACAAACGTGATAAAATAAATGCAGTGGGAATATTACTTGGTGTTTCGACTACTTTATGCAGGCTACAGTTATCATTCGGATAAGTTGACTGTTAATCGAAGGGTGTTCTTCCTTTTTTTAAAGCTTTGACTCACCCAGTAAACCTTTAATTTTTTATTTGTGCGACTGCGATATAAAACATTAAAATTATTATCAACGTCATTCGTAAGAAATCATTTTCTACTCCTCTGCTTTCTGCTGAAAAAAAAAATACATTTTGTCTACGTTCGAAAAATTACTTTTAAAAAACGGATTCAGGTTAACTGGTTTTGGTTTTGAATTTTAAGTGTTCGATTAAAAGAGAAACATGTGCGGGAATTTAAGCCGTAACGGTTAAAGCAGCCTGCTATGGGAAATAGTTCAATATTCAAAAATAAAAACACTTATTTTCAATCTAATTTATTACTTCTCTAGAATGTTTGTTTTAATTGCTACGTCAGATATTCGTCATTCTTTAATCAAATCCCATGTTATACAAATAATTTTAAATCGTATAATGCTGGCTAATGACAAAAAATAGACGCATAATCTGATTACTTTTTTTCGGCAAAAAGCTTTTTTGCTGTTTTTACTACGCATTCCTTCAATGAATAGCATTCGAAAAGGAATACGCAATTGCTAGGTTTATTGGAGTGTCGTGCTGTTAATCAGAATGGCGCCAATTCGAATCCGTACCAATAAATATCTCTTTAATGTTTCTTTTTTTCCCGTCAGATGCTCACATGGGCAGGACTGTATTTGCCACAACCTGTTTTTTCACATGCACAATTACTGCTTTTTCACAAGTCATTACTCAGCCACACTTTTAATGATATTTATGTTTGCATTGAAATTACGTACAAACAAAAGGTGAGCGATGATCAAATTATCTCAACGTTGTATTTAACGAGGTTTTGTTACTGATATCGTCAAATTACATGCCTTTTCTTGTGCGCTTACTTTTTCCGTGTACTTTTTTTCGGTTCTTCTTCATAATGTTCTTCTTTTGAAATTTTGAAAGATCGAAATGCCTTATGAAACGATTTGAAGCACAGTGCGGAGTTCCGCACGGGTCAACTAGTTATTATTATTATTGTTAATAATATTACTATTATTATTGTTATTACTACTACTTATTATTATTATTATTATTATTATTATTATTTTGTATTTATCATTGTTTTTATAGAGTTTGATTATTTACTTACTTGTTTAGACGTCATTCAGGCACATTATACTGAATTGATTTAGTTTCTGAGGTGCAAATATGTTGGTTAGTAAGTGATTTCAGAAAATGATGTTTTATGTAGTAAAGAAATAAATGAAAAAAAAGGGAGTTCGAACTTTTTTTTCTTCATTTTTTATTTCGAATGTGGTAGGTTTGCACGAACACAATTCTAAAGAAATAAAAAACAACACAAACCACTCATACAAAATTGAAGTACAATTAAATGAAACGACAGCAATAAGGATCTACATTAAATGACATAAAGTTCTCTAACCTCCCAATTGAACAGGAATAGGTTGAGTTTTCCTTCAAGACCGGGCAGAGTGAGGTCCACATTCATCAGATCGTCATTGCTACAGAAAGGACAAGAAATGCTGTTGACTGTTTCAAAACGTTAAAGGTAAGTATAAAGACAATCGAACATGGTGGTGAATTGAAGAGCAACAACTGCATGATATCTGGAATAGTCCTGAAGCTTAAAGATTCCTCTCTTTTCAGTGCATCTCACATTTTCTTTCTCTCAGCTTGGATAAACATAACTTTCTTATAGTCAAGTTAATCTTTGAAGAAGTAGATTAACACGATTCCCAAGACGAAATTTGGTTGACGGCAGACCTTTTCTTCGTTAACAACATATCAGCAGTCACATTTCCAGGGATTCCACAGTGCAAGTGAATCCACTGCAAGACAACTGGTTTTTGTTTTCTTTGAAAACATCCCGTAAGAACGACCTGTATTGGTCGACTGACGTACATATAGGATGATAGGATGACATAGATACAGAATGAAGTAGATATATTATATTAATTAGTAACAACTGGGACTGATACCTGGGAATCAGTCCCAACACGGCCTGGCCTAATATTGGTGTTCGAGCATTAAAATATTGTAGTATGATGCATATTACTGCAATCTCAATGTCAAACGCAGTTTTTGCAGTCCCTTTGAGTAGCTAGTATACAAAGGTAGTTTAAACTTCTTGCAGAAATTAAGGCGATGAGACACATGATTTTCATTAGAATTTCTCTTCATTAAGAATGTTTGTAAAAAAGTCATTCAACTTTTCAAAAATAAAAAAAAACCCTCCTCCCATCTTTTTTACATTGCTTTGTCCAAATAAGGCAATCAAATGAAAAACTTTTCTATGAATAAACACTCCTCAAAATTAACTTAGTTTTAATAAACGGGAACGCAAATGTTAATGAAAATTTATGTTAATGTCAGTGGAACCTAATGAGTCTGAAAACGTGTTTTTTCGTCAAAGAGATTTTATTGTTAAACGCTTTTAATTTCCACCGTGTAAGTGAATTTAGAAATGAATTCTCACTTAAAGATACTCCAAAACTTCAACATTTGCGATTTTTTAAGCCATTTTTAAAATCAAATGTATTTTAACTGTAACTATTTAAATTTATTAGCAAAGCGGAGAAGTCCTAAAAATCCAAAGAAGTAGTTAGGAATAATATACTTAGATTCTGCTGCAATTTGAGAATTTCATTTAAATATTTTAAGGATAAATTGAATTTTTGAAACTAAGTTTTCATTTCCCCTCCATTGAAAAAGCAAACTTTTTTTTCCGATTCATACGTATCCAGACATAACTTAGTTATACACTCTTTTTTAAATGTAAATAAAATTTAAATATTTGCTTTTGATATTCCAAGCCTAACATTATTTGCAGAAACGTAAACTTTTTCAAATGCAGAACTCCAAGCTTCCTTTTGAGCCACTTCAAACAGCAGATAAATATACAAAATAAGTACCAGGGTTGATAAACAAAATAAACATCAATATTTCCAAACTAGTATCAAACATAAATTTTAAGCGTAAGAAAATATTTCTGACGTCTTTAAAATAGTAAAGATATTTATCGTGCTAGCATTAAAAACTATATACTATAGAACATGGAAGTTTTTCTTTTACGCTTTCAAAAAGTAGGCAAATGCAAATGGATTTCAGGTAAACTTCTAAAATCTAAATTTAAATTGTAACTTGTCGTAACAAGTGTAAAGTACTTAACAAAAGTTTCTCACCCCCTCCCCCCCAAATGGAAATTATTGGAAAGATGAACATTTATTCGAACTTTAGCTTTGTATGTATATTCTAATACTAGTTGCGTTCCCCGGCTTTGCACGGTCTACCTCAAAAATAAAAGTTATGTCAAGTGACTCCTGTTCAATAATTGAATAATAATAATAAAAAATACTGTACAATTTCCCGTCAAAATAATGATTCTTAAATTTCGTTAACGACGAACTAAAGATAAATTAAACGCAACCATCCATTAATACAACTAAACTCCTTGATTATCTTCTGCTGGCAGTACCTAAAAAAAAAGAGATAAATAGTCACAGAATTATGAAAAGGAAAAAAGTTTATATGAAAAAGGCAAGCATTTAATTTAGTCACAGTCGAGAAAAAAATGGCAACAGATCTTTCTTCCGAATGTGTTTATTTACGTTAATTTAAATTAAGCTAGTTGGCAAACGATAAATTTCGAATTTGATTTTGTTGTTCCATTGAATTAAAAATACTTACAACTTTTTCCCCGGTGATTTTACAGCCTTGCTTTTTTTTTAATTCCAAGGAAGCAAATCAACATTGAATGGGACTTGAATCAAGAAAATCGGCTAATTATTTCGCGCAGAAAGAGCCATTTTATGCAATTTTTAGGCCCAAGAATGAAAATTCGAACGGTTCGGTTCTTTTTTATCGTTTGAAAACTCCCCTTCGTTCCTTCTCGGGTACCCAAGTACTGTAAACTGTAGATTTATATAGGGAATATACACACACACATGTATATTCTCTGTTTTATTTATATAGTAGATAAGGTTTTTAGCGTGATAAGTTTTGTAGCATTTCTAAAAGAATTTTTTCCGACTAATATAAGTTATTGCTGTCAAAAAAAAAAAAAAAAAAACTACTTGTGTCATTCTATTAATACAAGTAATACATTCTATTAACACAGGTATACTCTAGTAATACTGTATTTTAAATAATGATAATGAATCTACAAGTTAAAATTATTTGCTGATTCAGTAGCCGCCACTAATAAAATCGCTAGTTTCTAAATTCAGTCGCATTTTAAAATCAAATCTGGAAGAACAGAATCATTGCAATACCAAAATATATGAAAACCATCTTTTTTACAAAATCACTATCGCCAATTTATAAAATCAAACTTTTGGACATCATACGTAAAAAAATGTTAAAGAAGCACCAAGAAGTGAAGGCATCGGTCTGAGAAGATGAGGAAATCCAAGAGTCAAATTTGCCTCTTCAATAGATGTCAGAAAAGCGCTGGATGATATATGATGCACTTTACAGCAAAGAGGAAAATAATGTTGAACTTTACAAAACACTTTATAAACTCTCAAACAGTATTGAATCTTTGCTCTCCAATTCTGTTAAGCAAACAACAATACGCCAATATTTTAAGACCCTTGTGCGAATTTTTAAAAAAATATTACCTCATTTTTAATTAAAATGATGACTGTATTTTGAAATATACTTAAAACAAAAATAAATGAAGTAATTCACAGTTCATTTTTAGAGTGTTTGAATTTAAAAACCTTTTATTTCTTTAAATGTAGGGATGTCAGTAAATAAAATCAACCGCTTTATAAAATCAAATGTCCTCAGAACGAAAGATTGTGATTTTAATATGGGCACTGTACTGATATAAAATTTTAGTAGTCTTCAATGTATTCTTCTGCAGGCGAGTTTTACACGTTTCGTATGCTCCCTGAAAGTTAGCAAACGAAACATTCTTTCAGAAAACGCGTGAAAGGCTTTTGATAGCTCGTAGCGTTCCGTGGTTGCGTTCTTTGATGGCAGCTTTATTCCGATAACGGGGAAAAGTCTGGAGGGGCAACGGAGACTGTAATGAGTTTGGCGAATCGTTGTGATTTATTCCTTCGTTCAGGTACTCTGACGTAGAGCCCATTGAAAAGGACAGACTGACTTATCCGACATTTTGGTTCCAAAACAAAGTTGGATCTAACCTCGTTTCTAGTATTTAGAAATACGTTATAATATTCGCTGGTAGCTATGTCGCAAAATAATTGATGATAAGTTGAGTAAAATGTCACTTAAGGTGAATCTAGAAAGATAACTTAGTTCACAAATTCAACAAAAATGTATCAAGAAATGCTTAATGTAATAAACCTCGTTTTCAAATCTTATTTGTTTTTAATTTGTATTAATTAAATCGTCTTCATTTACAGAATAAAATAATCAAACATCAATCAGGTAATACATCTAAAGCTGGGACACCAGTTTTCTGCAATGAGACTTTTGTACAAATACTATTTTTTCCGCCCGACAAATTTGGAACCAAAGTGTCGGATAAGTCAGCTCCTCTTATATAGGAGTCTTGCTCTGTCGAAGAAGGTGTGACGTGGCGCATTGTCACGATAAAGCTCCCCATCAGCAG
Organism: Uloborus diversus; assembly: GCF_026930045.1. NCBI lineage: Eukaryota > Metazoa > Arthropoda > Arachnida > Araneae > Uloboridae > Uloborus > Uloborus diversus. The sequence goes on along the minus strand of NC_072739.1, from coordinate 49,709,287 downwards.
CAATTTCTGGTAGGGCTTGCTTCAGTCATTTTTTTTTTTGCACAGAATTCGATTTTTTAACTCTGTGCAATGCTTTGCCGCAATTTGAGCTGTCACGCATGCTCTGAAAGATGTTACACGACTGGCTTTAATTGGAAAAGATCGTAATCATTTTTGAACTTTTCAAGAAGCTTCCGGGATATTTCAGGAATATTAATGAATTTTTTGCGGAAAACGATCCTGGTTTTCATAGGGTATCTTGCTGGCAAAAATTGGGCACATCAGCTGCCCATTATTTTCCATGAGCGTTTCTGAATGGTTTTTACAGTGTACATTACTTTTAGATGGTATCATTACGCTAAACAAGTCGAGGAACTAAAAACAAAAACTCATAAATCGGGTGATCAAAAAATGAGTATACATTTGAGAAAGTAACGAGACACAGAATAACAGATGTAGAAAAGTTAACACTATCACACATGTTTGATGTGACATGGGGTTTTATTGTAACCACGATAAAAAAAAACATTGTGCAGAATTTTCATGCAGGATGGCTCTCCATCCGATAATCCTAGAGGTGTGAAAATTCTCTTTCGTTTGCCTTTTGGAGATGATCACGTGCTGATCAACCACTTTCATCATTCTCATCCTCTCAGGTCCCCATATCCAGGCTCCAGGTGAATTTTGGCTCTGGGAACACCTGAAGTCAACAGTTTACCACGATTGTCCGATATCAATAGGGATGCTAAATGATAATGTCTATCGCAAATGTCTCAAAATGTATTTTATTTTTCGTTCTTACAAAAAAAAAATATAATTTCAATCATCTAGGCTATTTTTCAAATGTTAACTCATTTCCTGATCACCCGACATATACAAGATGAACAAAATAATCTTGCTGTAAACTTTTGAAAAAAAAAAGGAACTAATAAAGACATTATTTTTTGTTATGGATGAATTAGCATCATTCGTGAGGACCAAAAAGCAAAGCAAGGCCCACTCCTCTTTCTCTCTGTCTCTATGCTTTGTTTTTTCAGATGATAAAATGCAGTAAGTAAAGTCCTGAAATAACAAAAAATACGAGAAATAGTTTTGAAACAAACTAACAAACATTTATTAATCTGTTACTCAGTGGTATTTCTGAGAAATGCGGTTAAAAACTCCACCTTTCTTGCCCACGATGTAATCAAGTATGAATAAGCCTCAAATTTCTGTTAACAAATAAGATACTTCTTCAGTCTAAATTATGATTATTGCTTTTCATAAGAGTAACTACATCAAGACACATGGGGTTTTATGACATAAAAATGAAACAGGGAAAGGCTTTTAAAAAATTGCACGGAATTGAATTGTATTCCATTCAATGCAATCTCTCAAAGAGGAAACGTGTTTAAAAAAATTAAGGTTTGTGAGGAGAAAAGTCTTGGGGAAAGTTTTTCACAATTGCACTATTAAAAAAAGAAAAAAAAAAATTTTTATTACGTTTCTAGTAAAAAACCAAGAGAAAGTTTATCTTTTTAAAAGTGATTTAACTTTTGGAATTTGTTTTTCTTAAGATACATTCTTTCTATCAAACTCCTTCGAATGATAAATAGATACAAATTAACAACGCACACACAAATTTGAATGATAAATTATTAAAGTATTCTTTGTTAAAGATATACTTCTTATTGGCTGTTGGCGGCCGGAGTAGACAGAAAAGAGAACGACATTAAAAAACCAGTGCAAGGAAAAAAAAAAACGGATACGTCACTGATTATTTGTATGCAATGCTTCGGAATTACACAGGTTTTCATAAATTTCCTTTAAAAATCAAGTATATTTTTCAAAAAGTTTCCTGAATTGCTACAAATGTAGATTTCTCAAGGTTTCTAAAATAATTTTAGCTACCAATTTAAACACGAACTGAGCGTATTTTTCAATTCTATCAGCTTTAGTTCGACTACGGTCTGTCCAGATCAACTAAGCTCTCAATAGAGCAAATATGTCTCTGGATTCCATAGGTTTGCAAAAATTACTGGCTAGTAAGATGCCTGTTGCTTGCAATGCAATTCTGTCTTAACTTTAGACAAGGTTGCAACAATGTTCATGGAAATTTCATGGTAAATCAGGTAGGTGCCAATCAATCATTTCACACCTGAAGCTTGACCAAGGAGAGACGGCGTTTAAACTGGAACCGGAAACGTTATTTGTTATAGGTTGTTTGTAATCATTTGTATTTGGTAGGATCAGCGAGAACGCGCCTCTTACTGCTCGGCGCGTTCTCGTTGATCCTACTAATTGCAAAATGAAGTATTCTGTTCCTTCCGCCAGTTCTTTTGCCGTCTCTCCGTGGTCAAGCTATACTTCAGCTTTTATAAAGGTTCCAGATACACGACTGTCTTTAACCGTATTATTTCTGAACTCTTCAGAAAGATTCTAGGATAGTTTGAGGAAGGTTACTGAACTTTAGTGGAAAATGTTCCTGTTTTTTTCAAGATATGTTACTGGCACAAATTGGGTACATTAGCCATCCATTCTTTTCCAAAGATTTTTTTGAATTGTTTTTACAGTAAAAGTGTGTGTTCCGTTTTTTTTCCATGAGGGTACAACCACATATTTATCGATAAAACTTATCACCAATAATATGGTTAGAGGTTGAAGCTAAACATTGCTACCTTTAACCAATTTCTTGGTGAAGCATTAAACTTTATTTTTAACAGTGTTAAGTGCGGTTCCGTCGATTTTAGTTCCACATTGACAATTGATATCTTCCGTTGCAGCTATAGGAAAAGGAAAATAGTGCTGAGTTAAGATTGGCTGTTTTAGTAGTAACTTTGCAAGACCATTCCAGCTGAAATTCGTGGTGATAAAACGTTCCTTTTTTCCCGAACTCCCCAACTAGAGGAAATAATTGTAAAGGTCATATCTCAACCTACACTGTAAAAAAAAATCCGAAATGTTACTGAGTATTTCCGTGTAACGTTTCGGGAAGTCAGTGCATCTATCCACTTCCTGGAAAAATCAAGTATCATTGTCAAAAAGTTTCTTGAATTGCTACACGTTGCATAAATGCAGGTTTCTCACTGTTGTAAAAAAATATCTTTATCTCCCAGTTTAAAGAATAACATAGCGTATTTATAAAGTATATCGGCATCAGTTCAATTACGGCCCGACTATGCTGATTAAGCTTCCGAAGGTAGCGAATAAGTATGAACTACGTTGGTTTGCAAGAATTGCAGGAGAAGACAATTTTCAAATCTTGCTAGTAATTTTGGCCTAGCTTTGGCGATGTTTTTAATACTGCTTATGGTACTTTCTTGATAAATCAGGAAGGTGCTAAGCTATTATATGCTACGTACCTAAGTTTATTCTAAAGTTCCAGAGACACGACTAGCTTTAAAGGGGAAGATTGCTGAATTTTTCGGGAGGCATCCACGATAATTTCAGGAAAAATACTGAATTTTAGCAGAAAACTTTTCCGGTTTTTTTAAAGGTATCTTACTGGCATAAATTAGGCACATCAGCTGCCCATTAATTTCCAGGAACGTTACTGATTCGTTTTTACAGTGTAACAGACTTAGTACATTATCAATCTTTTCTGTTGTTGTATGCCAGGTGCGTGAAACCTGTGTAAGTTGACCACTTGCGGTGCAGTACTTTGGTGGGCAACTTAGACAGGTGGTCAACTTATAAAGGGGGTAACGTTTTTTTTTTTTTTTTTTTTGGAATTCTTGCAATTGACACCTACTCTTTCTGTTTAACTCACTTTCATTGTTTAGCATTACTTTGAAACAATAATTTAAGATGTCATTCAAATATTTTTAGAGATTATTTTCCCAGAATGACGTATAATGTGTCGTGCAAATTTAAAATTTCAGTAAATTGATAAAAGAAGAAAAAAAAAGCCTTATTGTTTATGAAAAATTACTCATTTTATATTAATAGTTCCTAAAAATTTATAGCTAATCAAAAATTACAAATTTTTCGCTTAACAACAGAAGAAAAACAAGTTTGGAGAATAAAAGGGTTCTTAGTAGTTTTTCCGTGTGGTTAAACTCAAAAGGAGGTTTAGTTATGCTGCTGTTTCATTTAGTTGGTAAAATGCTGGTCTGGCATCAGAAATATTCTTGGAAAGCTTAAAAAAATAATAATAATAATAAAAAAAATAATTTGCTAAATAAAATCTTAAAAAATAAACCAAGTGGTCAACTTACAAAGGGTTTTTTACAATACTCCAATCCAAATTTGGTGTTCATTAGTGGTCAGGATAGACAGGTGGTCAAGATAGAGAGGTGCTCAAGTTACAGAGGTTTTCCTTCATTATATAAGATAGGACTAATTCCGTTCCTGACAAAAGCGGTCAATATAGACAGGTGGTCAACTTACAAAGGTGGTCAACTTTACAGGTTTTACTGTATTAATAAAAAACAATCGTAAGTTATTCAATTTTTCGTACCTACTTCGTCATTATTCCCCAAATTTCTTACAAATCTATTAGCGAAACATTTCCAGTTTTACAAAAAAAAAAAAAACTTTTTCTAAGATTTTCCAGCAATTCAGAATTTATAATGCACTTAAATGTTCAATAAGATAGATTTATTTCTGTATCGGTGATATTTGAATTCTGTTTCAACGCATGTCTTAACAGGAAATCAACTTTAATGTTGTTTTGTAAAATATTTAAAAGTTTAAACCATAATTTACTCTACACGTTCTTCAGTAACAATCAATAATGTTTTTTAAACGAGACAGCTACTAAAGATATCATTTTGTTACTAAAAATATCTTCTGCTATACATTTCAACATTTGTCAAACCACTTCGGTAATTTACCTAAATGATTTCACCAATAAACATTGTAACTGGAGTTTTGTCAACTAAACTGCTGTCTTGCTTCATGGTCTGAAGAGGGGATCAGCTCGTTATGTTATTTCGTGTTTAATTATTGACGGCTGTTAGATTTCATAGAGGAATGTACTCAAGCGAAGTTTTATTTATGGCTTCCCTGCGCTAAAGATGTTGGAGTATGTGAATCATGAGTATAAATAAACTTCAGCCTCTATTCCAAAGGCTTCCTAAGATTGAAATCGGTCAACTGACTGTGATAAAATTTGGAAAATAAGCTATTCACAAGATGAGGGTTTTAACATGTAGGGGAAGTAAACAAGTACGGTAACTTTAATAGAATACGAGCTGGTGTGTGCATCACATGACTTCCTTTTACTCCAATTTAAAGAAACACTTTAAATATTTTCACCCCAATGTTTGTTGCGAACCGAAGCAAAAAAAACGTTTTATACAATTAAATTTTCGCAATGTTGGCAGTTTTAATGTAATTCAATGGTTAACTCTCTAAATATGGCCAAATTAAAACCAGAAAAAAAAAAACAAAAAAAACCAAGCCAAATTCTTCGCCAATTTGGTAACAAAACTTGACTATCAAAAGCTTGGCGATATATTACCAAGTGTTTGCCAAATTATAGCACCGCTAGAGTTTACTTTGAAATTAACAATGATTTTACCCCAGAAAGGTGTAAAAGGCCCCCTTTAGAACATCCGAATGCAACCAAAAAAAACGTGCACAACTAGACCCCACCTGGAGTCTATGTACAAATTTCAACTTTTTAGGACATTCCGTTCTTGAGTTATGCGAGATACACACACACATACACACAACGCACATACATACGTACATACGGACGTCACGAGAAAACTCGTTGTAATTAACTCGGGGATCGTCAAAATGGATTCTTTAGGTGTCTATTCGTTATAAGGCATGTATCCACGTGTGGTCGGGTTGGAAAAAAAATCAATATTTATTCGGAGACGAGCAAAATGGAAATTAAGGCCGATTTTTGAGTGAAATTTTTTTCGCGAATACAATACTTCCTTTTTTGTAAAAGGAAGTAAAAAAGAGAAGTTTTTGTTTACATTAGGCACTTTTTTAGGCATTCATAATACGGTGGTGGTCAAAATTATAAGGACAAAAGAAAAATCCCCAAAATCCTGACTGCATTTGGTCGGAAATTTTGTGACGTAAACTAATGTTAAAAGAAACATTTTAAACCACTTTTATTGGAAATACATTAGAATTTTTTAATTCATAGAATGTAGTTTAAATTTAGACATCTCTGTAATACGGACAAAATTATAAGGACAATTAGATTTGTATATTCTAAAAACAAAATTTGCTTAATTTTTGTTCTGCACACAGCACTACATGATTGAAAAAGTTCACGACTTACTGTACGTCAGATGATAACAAATCTGAAAAGGTAGAGATTGGTCATTAAGAGTTTTCTCAAAAATCTCGGCAAATAAGGACCACAAAGACGAACAGGTAGGAAATCTTCTGTTTCTGTGCGCGTGAAACGCATAATTAGACAAGCTTTCTCCAAAAAACAAATATAATGAGATATATAATGGTGATTCAAGTCACGCTGGTGTTCTCGAACTGTTCAACATGTTATAAAAAAGCAGAAAAAGTTTCATGATGTGAAAATAATGTCACGACTGACTCTTAAAAAAATTCATAAGAGACCAAGGTTTGAGCGTTGCCAAAAATGTATTGTCATGGATAAAAAGTGGGACAATGTACACTCCTGTTTGTGAAAATTGCAGCCCCAAGAAAGACTTACGCAAGTGAGCTGAAAATTGCAGGAAATGTAAAGTAGGGGGATGATATGAAAAGATAAGAATTTCAGACCGGTAACGCATGCGTATGTTGAGCAGCGCCCTCTGAACGACCGATTGAACCGAATATAAATAGACGGCTGTAGCGAGGCGTGTATGAATATCAGTGGTTATATGCTAGAGTAAACGTTAACTGAATCTTTGCTATGCCTCTTCGACGAAAGAAACCGAAATTTGAGCAAATTTCGGAGTTTGAACGGGGCAGAATCGTCGACCTTCGTAAATCTGAATTGTCTTTTCGTGCAGTAGCCGCTCGTGTGCAGCATAACAGCAGCACAATCATGCGTGTTTGGAAGCAGTGGACGGACGAGGGACGGACAGCTCGGAATTCCGGGAGTGGACCTCGAAATTTGACGTCAGCTCGCGATGACTGGTCGTTTGGCGCCGACGGATCGCACAGCGTCAAATTAGACAATTGGCAAGCACAGTGATCAACAGCTACATGTGTCTCATTGTGTGCTCCATCAATTCGGAGACGTCTGCTGCAGCGTGAGCTGCGCGCTAGGATTCCTTTATACAGGATTCCTCTCAAGCAAAACCACCGCCGCCTGAGGCAACAATGGGCCAATTTGCATAGGAGCTAGCGTGCTGATTGGCAGCAGGTCGTTTTTTCTGTCGAATCCGGCTTCAATTTGTGGTACAGTCATTGAGAAAAAAAAACGAATCACTTTTAATTATTTGGCCATTATACATGCTACAAAGGAAAGAAAGGTGTCATTCGACTTGGTTTAAAGTCTTCTTTAAAACTACGCAGGTAAAATTTTGATAAGGGACCATATACAAAGCAAAATGAGCACCAACTCTTGATTTTCAAATAGGAACCGCTATTTTTTGCTACATAATTACGTTTAGACCGCAAAATTTAGCCAGGGTACAAAATTTCACTGCATTCCGTGCAGTAGAACAGGAGTTATTAACGAAAAACGTTTTAGGGACCGTCACCACATTGAAAATGCTACTTTCAAGGTCACGGCTTATCAAGTAACGGAATGTAAACAAAGAAAAGATCGAGATTATCCAGCTCAATTCATGATTTTTTGAAGTTCTCTTTTTTCCGTAATTCGATACTTTTTGGCCGATAATGTTGCGCCAAAAAGCGATTTATGGTCGAAAACTTTTTTTTTTTGAAAAAAAAGTTAAAATATTTACTGATTTTTGTCTATCTGGATTAACCTAAGAAAGACGAATGGGGTTTGGCTGGTCCATCGTATAGATCGTTGTTCAGTAAATCGAATAATGACAAATTAAAAGTAATGGAACTTTTTGCCTTTTTTAATATGAACCTATTGGGTTGCTTATATAATCATTCAGCAAATAAGCCTCATAGAAATGCAAATATCCAACCTTATATCTAGAAACATGATGTGAATATGTTTGATAAATGTATTGCCCCTATGTTACAGGTTTATTTTGGAATGAATAGAAAGTCTTTTGATGTAAAATGGAATTGCGCGTTTTTTAATTTCGCAGAACATCGACAGAAGTTTGGGTCATCGTACACAAAAATACAAAAAATATACCGCACTACGTGGGAACACACAGCATTAAATAGATTGGAGATTCGAGCGAAGCAAGGTCAATTTATTCCTTGAAAATTTGCTCTAAATACATAAAATGAACGAAGTATCAATCTAAAAATAAAACAGAAACAGGAGAATATAAATACCCGTTAATAAGCAAACCATTCATACTCGAACTTTATTTGGGAAAAATTTGGTTATTTGAATTAACACAGTGAACAAACACAGTAATTGTTTTAGCGGCTTTTTTGCAATCAAAAAAATAGAATTTGTTTCAAATCTTAATTTATGCGAAAGATCAAAATGCGTGGTATTATTAAAAAGGCATAACACAATCGGCGGTTTTAGTTAAACATGTAAGGGCTCTTAAAAGCAATTTAGGAAAGTAATTTCCCAATGCTGTTTCTAGCAACGAGATTCGAGATGGTCCAATCCGTAATTTAAAAAGACAAATGTTATTTTAGCTTAAACCAAGGTGAACCGAAATCTGACTTCTTGTCATTTCTCTGATTTTGTAAACAAAACTTAGCATTATTTGATTTTGTTTCGCGCACTATACATCTGCAAACTAACATTATCTATAGAGTCAGGCATTGGGCTAGTGCACCTATAGCAATACTCTACGCAGCATACCCGATAAGCGGGTTGATCGATCCAGAGGCTTCAATTTCGTCCTTGCTGTGAACTTCGCAGACTGGAATCGTAACTGAACGTGCAGGATGAAGAAGTCAACTTATTGAAGCTGAGAGTCCAAATAAACTGGTAGGTAAAGTAAATTTATCTTCTGTATGTTTACGGCATCTCACTGGTGAGATAAATTTTCTTCATCCACCAGTTTGTAGGCACTCTCAGCTTCAATGACATGACACATGCTTCAATGTTTGGTTAAATCTAGTTCAGGGCTGTTGAGTTCATTATTAGGACCCACAGCAGCCATCGAATGGGATAACCAAACCGCATTGAAGACGCGGACCACATTCAGCACTTCAAGCTGGTGCATGTGGCTCGTTGTTTGCTTAAAGATTTAGATCAGAAAGTAGAATTAATTGAAGTGTAATAAAGTTGGAGCCGAATATTCAGATATTGGATTTTGAAAAACATGCATTTAATATATATAAGATAGGCATCTAGTAGTTGATAACAATAATTTATTATAACTCTTTGTTCGTCGATATTTTTCCATGTTATTCAAAAAAGAAAATAATTTGAAATTTTATCTTTGTCTTGCGAGGATGATTTTAATGTGAAATGAACCCACAATGACCGAGAAAGTAAATAGAAAAATAAGTATTTATATTATAATTAAGAATAGACAAAATTCAACTTAATCTAACACGCAAATTAATGGTTCGTTAAATCTTTGACGATGTCAAAAAAAAAAGTTTACAATCAGCCATAACTAGTACTTTCGTGTAAAATACAGCTCAAAACACGCGTCCTACTAATGCGACTGACATTTCCTCTCCTACATCTTAACACATTGAAAAACATTCAAACACTATACAAAAAAAAAAAAAAAAAATCATTCCTAAAAACCAGTAAACTTATCTAAGAGTAAATATTACCTATTGACCCATCCAGATACTGCTAAATGAGAAACTTCACACTGTAGGCTATTTTTCGAGTACTTTTTTCCGATTTAGACAAGGCAATAATTTTTCCTTTTAGTAAATTATCACCGGGTAGAGCCATTAATTCTACACTGTCTATTGCAACATGACTAGCAAGACAATGAGGTTTTGTTGTATGTTTCTGTGAAAAAGTTGTGCATGTTAATTTTTTTTTCTGAGTTACAGTTTTACAAAAGGCAATGACTAAACGCAGAAAAAAAAAAAAAAAAAAAAAAAAAACAGAAGTATTTTAAGTGTAGCTTTTAATTTAAGAAGTTCTATAAAATATTCTTTTATTAGACAATTAAGTAGTGTTTCGCTTTATTTACACATTGACGTCTGAACGATATCCACAAAAACTGACCGTTGCAATATTGTGTTGTTCTTCTGCAGAGACAGCGAATAAATTTATGCATTTAAAAAATTCATAGACGTAACTCTAATGTAGAAAAACCACGTTATAATTGGTTTGCTTATTTTGTTGAACAATTTCTTTCTTTTTTTACGAAGAAACCAACTTTCATAATTTCTGTTTTAAAAAGTATACGGTCCCCTAAAGTGGGAAAAAATGAGTTTTTAAGCGTAGCGCAAAAACTACTGAATATTTTGAGCTCAAATTCTGGATTCCTATATAAAAGCTCTTCTAGATTGTTTTTCTGTTAAAATTTAATATGGTTTCAGATCATATTTTTTTCAAAAAATAATAAAATAATTCATAAAAAAACTAAAATTACATTTTAGGTGTTTTAAATTATGTTTTTATTACTGGGTCGATTCATATTTTGATATAAAAAACAATCTTTGCCGTGCCTAATCTAGTTTTTGTGTTATGAGTAAAAATATCAAAACACGTTTTAACATTACGAGAGGAATTTTTCAAAACTTGATTCTGAAGTAACGGCTGGATCGAATTAAACAAAACTTTGTATACAAAGTTTAAAAAAGATGCTGATCACAAATATGTGATAAAAAAGGGGGGTTCTCATTGAAAAATTTGAAGTTGATGCTCGTTTTAATATGAAGACGACCCCTTAAGAACAATTTTTTACCAAAATTATGTAGAACTTTTTATTCCTGAAACAATGACACCTTACACGTGTCTCTAGTGTCAATAGTCTTTGAATACGATCGAGTGTTTCGTTTTTTTTTTCTATGACTGTACCATGATGGCCGAATGCGTGTCAGGCGCTATGCCGGTGAACGGCACATTCCGGAGTGTATTATCGAACGCCACAGTGGAAGAACACCCGGAGTTATGGTCTGGGGTGCCATAGCATATCATGGGTGATCGCAATTGCTATGAATTGTGGGCAAATTGAACAGTACCCGATATATAAACGAAGTTTTACAGCCCCAAGCTATTCCTTTCCTGCAAGGATTGCCAGGGGCTGTATTCCAGCAGGATAATGCCCGTCCATATGTCGTCAGGACTGTCAAATCCTACCTTGATTCGCAGCAGGTACAGCTTGTTCCTTGGCCTGAATATTCCCCGGATATGTCACCGATTAAACATGTGTGGGATTTCATTGGGCGGCGTCTCGCTCGTGATCCTCGTCCTGTTGCTTCGACAGACGAACTTTGGTTGCGCATACAAGCAATATGGAATACTCTTCCGCAGGCAGATATTCAAACTCTGTTTCACTCCATGCCGAGTCGTGTAGAAGTTCTTATTGCGGCGCATGTTGACCACACAAAATACTAATTTCTATCTCTTTTTATTGTTTGTTTGGTTTGAAATCATTTATTTGTACCATTACCACTCAACTGTGTATTAAATTTCGTTCAACTATGATGCTTCCTTCATGGTGTTGCAGTTTTCACAAACAGGAATATAATAGTATAATATAATAGCTACCAGTTTGAATAGCATCAAATATATTTATAAATATTAAGCATCGCTGATGAGCAGTTGTGGGAATGCATCGGCCGATGTTTGTAGTTTCCAGAAAGCTTCCTCCAAATGGAGGCTAATTTTGAACGCATAGCTGTGATGAGGGCGATTGATTTTCAACCACCGCTCGGCGGTAATGACAGTAGTGGTTCGGTATCTTCGGACAAATGAAAGGAAAACGCGTAGGGGAGAATCTTGTTATTGTGCTTGTGTAGTAAGAGAATTTTAAATTGTTACTCTGCTTATTTCTATTTCAAATTTAAATGTTCAAACACGTTACCTTATTTTATGAATTGAAAATGTGGTTTAAAAATGTAATCATTTATTTGTACCATTACCAATCAACTGTGTATTAAATTTCATTCAACTATGATGCTTCCTTCATGGTGTTGCAATTTTCACAAACAGGAATATAATAGTATAATATAATAGCTACCAGTTTGAATAGCATCAAATGTATTAATAAATTTTAAGCATCGCTGATGAGCTTTTGTGGGATGCATCGGTCGATGTTTGTAGTTTCCAGAAAGCTTCCTCAAAATGGAGGCTAATTTTGAACGAATAGCTGTGATGAGGGCGATTGATTTTCAAGCACTGCTCGGCGGTAACGACAGTAGTGGTTCGGTATCTTCGGACAAATGGAAGGAAAACGCGTAGGGGAGAATCTTGTTATTGTGCTTGTGGAGTAAGAGAATTTTAAATTGTTACTCTGCTTATTTCTATTTCAAATTTAAATGTTCAAACACGTTACCTTATTTTATGAATAGAAAATGTGGTTTAAAAATGTAATCATTTATTTGTACCATTACCAATCAACTGTGTATTAAATTTCATTCAACTATGATGCTTCCTTCATGGTGTTGCAATTTTCACAAACAGGAATATAATAGTATAATATAATAGCTACCAGTTTGAATAGCATCAAATATATTTATAAATTTTAAGCATCGCTGATGAGCGTTTGTGGGATGCATCGGTAGATGTTTGTAGTTTCCAGAAAGCTTCCTCAAAATGGAGGCTAATTTTGAACGAATAGCTGTGATGAGGGCGATTGATTTTCAAGCACTGCTCGGCGGTAACGACAGTAGTGGTTCGGTATCTTCGGACAAATGGAAGGAAAACGCGTAGGGGAGAATCTTGTTATTGTGCTTGTGGAGTAAGAGAATTTTAAATTGTTACTCTGCTTATTTCTATTTCAAATTTAAATGTTCAAACACGTTACCTTATTTTATGAATTGAAAATGTGGTTTAAAAATGTAATCATTTATTTGTACCATTACCAATCAACTGTGTATTAAATTTCATTCAACTATGATGCTTCCTTCATGGTGTTGCAATTTTCACAAACAGGAATATAATAGTATAATATAATAGCTACCAGTTTGAATAGCATCAAATATATTTATAAATTTTAAGCATCGCTGATGAGCGTTTGTGGGATGCATCGGTAGATGTTTGTAGTTTCCAGAAAGCTTCCTCAAAATGGAGGCTAATTTTGAACGAATAGCTGTGATGAGGGCGATTGATTTTCAAGCACTGCTCGGCGGTAACGACAGTAGTGGTTCGGTATCTTCGGACAAATGGAAGGAAAACGCGTAGGGGAGAATCTTGTTATTGTGCTTGTGGAGTAAGAGAATTTTAAATTGTTACTCTGCTTATTTCTATTTCAAATTTAAATGTTCAAACACGTTACCTTATTTTATGAATAGAAAATGTGGTTTAAAAATGTAATCATTTATTTGTACCATTACCAATCAACTGTGTATTAAATTTCATTCAACTATGATGCTTCCTTCATGGTGTTGCAATTTTCACAAACAGGAATATAATAGTATAATATAATAGCTACCAGTTTGAATAGCATCAAATATATTTATAAATTTTAAGCATCGCTGATGAGCGTTTGTGGTGATGCATCGGTAGATGTTTGTAGTTTCCAGAAAGCTTCCTCAAAATGGAGGCTAATTTTGAACGAATAGCTGTGATGAGGGCGATTGATTTTCAAGCACTGCTCGGCGGTAACGACAGTAGTGGTTCGGTATCTTCGGATAAATGGAAGGAATACGCGTAGAAGAGAATCTTGTTATTGTGCTTGTGTAGTAAGAGAATTTTAAATTGTTACTCTGCTTATTTCTATTTCAAAGTTAAATGTTCAAACACGTTACCTTATTTTATGAATAGAAAATGTGGTTTAAAAATGTAATCATTTATTTGTACCATTACCAATCAACTGTGTATTAAATTTCATTCAACTATGATGCTTCCTTCATGGTGTTGCAATTTTCACAAACAGGAATATAATAGTATAATATAATAGCTACCAGTTTGAATAGCATCAAATATATTTATAAATTTTAAGCATCGCTGATGAGCGTTTGTGGGATGCATCGGTAGATGTTTGTAGTTTCCAGATAGCTTCCTCAAAATGGAGGCTAATTTTGAACGAATAGCTGTGATGAGGGCGATTGATTTTCAAGCACTGCTCGGCGGTAACGACAGTAGTGGTTCGGTATCTTCGGACAAATGGAAGGAAAACGCGTAGGGGAGAATCTTGTTATTGTGCTTGTGTAGTAAGAGAATTTTAAATTGTTACTCTGCTTATTTCTATTTCAAATTTAAATGTTCAAACACGTTACCTTATTTTATGAATAGAAAATGTGGTTTAAAAATGTAATCATTTATTTGTACCATTACCAATCAACTGTGTATTAAATTTCATTCAACTATGATGCTTCCTTCATGGTGTTGCAATTTTCAAAAACAGGAATATAATAGTATAATATAATAGCTACCAGTTTGAATAGCATCAAATATATTTATAAATTTTAAGCATCGCTGATGAGCGTTTGTGGGATGCATCGGTAGATGTTTGTAGTTTCCAGAAAGCTTCCTCAAAATGGAGGCTAATTTTGAACGAATAGCTGTGATGAGGGCGATTGATTTTCAAGCACTGCTCGGCGTAACGACAGTAGTGGTTCGGTATCTTCGGACAAATGGAAGGAAAACGCGTAGGGGAGAATCTTGTTATTGTGCTTGTGGAGTAAGAGAATTTTAAATTGTTACTCTGCTTATTTCTATTTCAAATTTAAATGTTCAAACACGTTACCTTATTTTATGAATTGAAAATGTGGTTTAAAAATGTAATCATTTATTTGTACCATTACCAATCAACTGTGTATTAAATTTCATTCAACTATGATGCTTCCTTCATGGTGTTGCAATTTTCACAAACAGGAATATAATAGTATAATATAATAGCTACCAGTTTGAATAGCATCAAATATATTTATAAATTTTAAGCATCGCTGATGAGCGTTTGTGGGATGCATCGGTAGATGTTTGTAGTTTCCAGAAAGCTTCCTCAAAATGGAGGCTAATTTTGAACGAATAGCTGTGATGAGGGCGATTGATTTTCAAGCACTGCTCGGCGGTAAC
Source organism: Uloborus diversus (assembly GCF_026930045.1). NCBI lineage: Eukaryota > Metazoa > Arthropoda > Arachnida > Araneae > Uloboridae > Uloborus > Uloborus diversus. The sequence continues at coordinate 49,694,178 of NC_072739.1, read as the reverse complement.
GACAGTAGTGGTTCGGTATCTTCGGACAAATGGAAGGAAAACGCGTAGGGGAGAATCTTGTTATTGTGCTTGTGGAGTAAGAGAATTTTAAATTGTTACTCTGCTTATTTCTATTTCAAATTTAAATGTTCAAACACGTTACCTTATTTTATGAATAGAAAATGTGGTTTAAAAATGTAATCATTTATTTGTACAGTCATAGAAAAAAAAAACGAAACACTTTTAATTATTCGGCCATTATACATGCTAGAAAGGAAAGAAAGTTGTCATCCGACTTGGTTTAAAGTCTTCTTTAAAACTACGTTGGTAAAATTTTGATAAGGGACCATATACAAAGCAAAACGAGCACCAACTCTTGATTTTCAAATGGGAACCCCTTTTTTTTACTACATAAATAAGTTTAGGCCGCAAAATACAGCCAGGGTACGAAATTTCACTGCATTCCTTGCAGTAGAACAGGAGTTATTAACGAAAAACGTTTTAGGGACCGTCACCACATTGAAAACGCTTCTTTCAAGGTCACGGCTTATCAAGTAACGGAATGTAATCAAAGAAAAGATCGAGATTATCCAACTCAATTCATGATCTTTTGAAATTCTCTCTTTTTCCGTAATTCAAAACATTTTGGGCCGATAATGTTGCGCCAAAAAGCGATTTACGGTCGAAAACTTTTTTTTTGAAAAAAAAAGTTAAAATATTTACAGATTTTTGTCTATCAGGATTAACCTAAGAATGACGGACCGGGTTTGACTGGTCTATCGTATAGATCGTTGTTTAGTAAATCGAATAAGGACAAATTAAAATTAATGGAACTTTTTGCATTTTCTAATATGAGCCTATTGGATTGCTTATATAAACATTCAGCAAATTAGCCTCAAAGAAATGTAAATATCAAACCTTATACCTAGAATCATGATGCGAATATGTTTGATAAATGTATTGCACCTATGTTACAGGTTTATTTTGGAATGAATATAAAGTCTTTTGATGTCAAATGGAATTGCGCGTTTTTAATTTCGCAGAACATCGGCAGAAGTTTGGGCCATCGCACACAAAAATATAAAAAATGTACCGCACAACGTGGGATGTTGCTGCATTAAATAGATTGGAGACACGAGAGAAGCAAGGTTTATTTATTCCGTGAAAATTTGCTCTATATACATAAAATGAACGAAGCATCAATCTGAAAAATAAAACAGAAACAGAAGAATATAAATACCCGTTAATGAGCAAACTGTTCATACTCGAACTTTATTTGGTAAAAATTTGATTATATAAATTAACACAGTGGACAAACACGGTAATTGTTTTAGCGGCTTTTTTGTAATAAAAAAGAAGAGAATTTGTTTCAAATCCAAATTTGATGCGGAAGATCATAATGCGTGGTAATATTAAAAAAGCATAACACAATTGGCGGTTTAAGGTAAACATGTAATGACTCTCAAAAACAATTTAGGAAAGTAATTTCCCAATGCTATTTCTAGCAACAAGTTTCGACATGGTCCAACCCGTGATTTAAAAAGACAAAAGTTATTTTAGCTTAAACCAAGGTGAACCGAAATCAGACTTCTTGTCATTTCTCCGATTTTGTAACTTAGCAGATGCAAACAAAGCTTAGTATTATTTGATTTTGTATCGCATACTATATACTTGCAAAGGAACATCTCCTATAGTGTGAGGTTATAGGCTGGCGCAGCTATAGCAATACTACATGAAGTATACCCGGGACAGATCAGTTTAATCTATCCAGAGACTCCAATTTCGTCCTTGCTACAGATTTCGCAGACTGGAATCAAAACTAATCGTGCTGGATGCAGAAGTCACCTCATTGAAGCTAAGAGTGCGAATAAACTGGTAGGTAAAGTATATTTATTTGCTGCATGTTTAGGCATCTCACTGGTGAGATACATTTTTTTCATCCACCAGTTTTTAGGCACTCTCGGCTTCAATGACATGACACCTACTTCATTGTTCGGTTGACCCAGATGTTCGGTGCAAGGCTGTTGTGCTCATTATTAGGACCCTCTGCAGCCATCGAATGGGATAACCAGACCACAGTAGAGACGCGGGCCACATTCAGCCCTCGCAGCTGGTCCATGTGGCCCGTTGTTTGCTTAAAGAATAGGACCAGAAAGTTGAATTAGAGTGCCAGTGTCATAAAGGTGGAGCCGAATATTCAGATATTGGATTCTGAAAAACATGCATTTAATAAGATAGGCTTCTAGTAGTTGATAACAATAATTTTTTACAACTCTTTTTTTTTTTGGTCGATATTTTTCCACGTTATTAAAAAAAAAAAAATAATTTGAATTTTGACATCTTGAATTCAAATTATGTTTTTCGCAATCACGAGTGTGTGTATGTAGGCGTGTGTGTTTGTGTGCGGGGGGTATGTGTGTTTGTCTGTGTGCTGGCATAAGTGTGTGGGTAGTTGTGTGTATGAATGTGTGTGTGGGGGGGCATGTGTATGTGTGCGTAGGCATATGTGTTTGAGTCTGTGTGCAGGCATGAATGTGTGGGTAGTTGTGTGTATGTGTGTGTATGTGTGTTTGTGTGTGTGTAGTTGTGTATGTATGCGCGTGTGTGTAGGACATGGATGCAACCTGGAGACGGCTTTCGCTATAGGAGCAGCATCTGGAGGACCCGGTCGACGGTGACGGTGCGGAGGGTGGCGGTGGGAAAATAAAATGATAGGACATCAAAACAGTCAAATGAAAGCAATAAACAATCGTGATTGCTCAAAAAAAAAAAAAAAAAAATTGAAATTTTATCTTTGTCTTGCGAGAATAGTTTTAATGTGAAATGCACGGACAATGACCGAGAAAATAAATAGAAAAAAAAAGTATTTAAATTATAATTAAGAATAGACAAAAACTCAACTTCATCTAACACGCAAATTAATGTTTTGTTAAAAAAAGTTCACAATTAGCTACAACTACTACTTTCGTGCAGAATGAGGCTCAAAGCACGCGGTCCTCTACTGCTACTAAAATTTCCTCTCCTACCACATTGAAAATTATTCAAATACTTTACAAAAAAAATAAATAATTCCTAAAAACCAGTAAACTTATCTAAGAGCAAATATTACCTATTGACCCATCTGGATACTGTTAAAGGCGAAACTTCACACTGTCGGCTATTTTTCGAGTGCTTTTTCCCGATTTAGACAAGGCAATAATTTTTCCTTTTAGCAAATTATTACCGGGAAGAGCCATTAATTCTACACTGTCTATTCCAAGAAAAAAAAAAAAAAAAACAGAAGTATTTTAAGTGTCTCTTTTAATTAAAAAATTTCTGTAAAATATTCTTTTATTAAACAATGAAGTAGTGTTTCGCATTATTTACACATTGACGTTCGAATGATATCCACAAAAAACTGACGGTTGCAATATTGTGTTGTTTTTCTGCTGGGACAACGAATGAATTTATGCATTTAAAAAATTCATAGACGTAACTTTAATGTAGAAAAACCACGTTATAATTGGTTTGCTTCTTTTGTTGAACATTTTTTTTTCTTTTTTTACGAAGAAACCAACTTTCATAATTTCTGTTTTAAAAAAGTATACGGTCCCCTAAAGTAAGAAAAAATGAAGTTTTAAGCATAGTGCAAAAACTACTGAATATTTTGAGCTCAAATTTTGGATTCCCGCACAAAAGCTCTTCTAGATTGTTTTTCTGTTAAAATTTAATATGGTTTCAGATCATATTTTTTTCAAAAAGTATTAAAATAATTCATAAAAAAATTAAAATCACATTTTAGATGTTGTAAAGGGCGTTTTTATTATTGGGTCGATTCGTATTTTGATATAAAAAAACAATCTTTGCCTTGCCTAATCTAGTTTTTGTGTTATGAGTAAAAATATCAAAATACGTTTTAACATTACGAGAGGAATTTTTCAAAACTCGATTCTGAAGTAACGGCTGGATCGAATTAAACAAAACTTTGCATGCAAAGTTAAAAAAGGATGCTGATCACAAATATGTGATAAAAAAAGGGGGTTCTCATTGAAAAATTTGAAGTTGATGCTCGTTTTAATATGAAGACGACCCCTTAACAACAATTTTTTAACACAATTTTGTAGAACTTTTTATTCCTGAAACAATGACACCTCTCACGTGTCTGTAGTGTCAATAGTCTTTGAATACGATCGAGTGTTTCGTTTTTTTTTTCTATGACTGTACCATTACCAATCAACTGTCTATTAAATTTCATTCAACTATGATGCTTCCTTCATGGTGTTGCAATTTTCACAAACAGGAATATAATAGTATAATATAATAGGTACCAGTTTGAATAGCATCAAATATATTTATAAATTTTAAGCATCGCTGATGAGCGTTTGTGGGATGCATCGGTAGATGTTTGTAGTTTCCAGAAAGCTTCCTCAAAATGGAGGCTAATTTTGAACGAATAGCTGTGATGAGGGCGATTGATTTTCAAGCACTGCTCGGCGGTAACGACAGTAGTGGTTCGGTATCTTCGGACAAATGGAAGGAATACGCGTAGGGGAGAATCTTGTTATTGTGCTTGTGTAGTAAGAGAATTTTAAATTGTTACTCTGCTTATTTCTATTTCAAATTTAAATGTTCAAACACGTTACCTTATTTTATGAATAGAAAATGTGGTTTAAAAATGTAATCATTTATTTGTACCATTACCAATCAACTGTGTATTAAATTTCATTCAACTATGATGCTTCCTTCATGGTGTTGCAATTTTCACAAACAGGAATATAATAGTATAATATAATAGCTACCAGTTTGAATAACATCAAATATATTTATAAATTTTAAGCATCGCTGATGAGCGTTTGTGGGATGCATCGGTAGATGTTTGTAGTTTCCAGAAAGCTTCCTCAAAATGGAGGCTAATTTTGAACGAATAGCTGTGATGAGGGCGATTGATTTTCAAGCACTGCTCGGCGGTAACGACAGTAGTGGTTCGGTATCTTCGGACAAATGGAAGGAAAACGCGTAGGGGAGAATCTTGTTATTGTGCTTGTGTAGTAAGAGAATTTTAAATTGTTACTCTGCTTATTTCTATTTCAAATTTAAATGTTCAAACACGTTACCTTATTTTATGAATAGAAAATGTGGTTTAAAAATGTAATCATTTATTTGTACCATTACCAATCAACTGTGTATTAAATTTCATTCAACTATGATGCTTCCTTCATGGTGTTGCAATTTTCACAAACAGGAATATAATAGTATAATATAATAGCTACCAGTTTGAATAGCATCAAATATATTTATAAATTTTAAGCATCGCTGATGAGCGTTTGTGGGATGCATCGGTAGATGTTTGTAGTTTCCAGAAAGCTTCCTCAAAATGGAGGCTAATTTTGAACGAATAGCTGTGATGAGGGCGATTGATTTTCAAGCACTGCTCGGCGGTAACGACAGTAGTGGTTCGGTATCTTCGGACAAATGGAAGGAAAACGCGTAGGGGAGAATCTTGTTATTGTGCTTGTGGAGTAAGAGAATTTTAAATTGTTACTCTGCTTATTTCTATTTCAAATTTAAATGTTCAAACACGTTACCTTATTTTATGAATAGAAAATGTGGTTTAAAAATGTAATCATTTATTTGTACCATTACCAATCAACTGTGTATTAAATTTCATTCAACTATGATGCTTCCTTCATCGTGTTGCAATTTTCACAAACAGGAATATAATAGTATAATATAATAGCTACCAGTTTGAATAGCATCAAATATATTTATAAATTTTAAGCATCGCTGTTGAGCGTTTGTGGGATGCATCGGTAGATGTTTGTAGTTTCCAGAAAGCTTCCTCAAAATGGAGGCTAATTTTGAACGAATAGCTGTGATGAGGGCGATTGATTTTCAAGCACTGCTCGGCGGTAACGACAGTAGTGGTTCGGTATCTTCGGACAAATGGAAGGAAAACGCGTAGGGGAGAATCTTGTTATTGTGCTTGTGGAGTAAGAGAATTTTAAATTGTTACTCTGCTTATTTCTATTTCAAATTTAAATGTTCAAACACGTTACCTTATTTTTGAATTGAAAATGTGGTTTAAAAATGTAATCATTTATTTGTACCATTACCAATCAACTGTGTATTAAATTTCATTCAACTATGATGCTTCCTTCATGGTGTTGCAATTTTCACAAACAGGAATATAATAGTATAATATAATAGCTACCAGTTTGAATAGCATCAAATATATTTATAAATTTTAAGCATCGCTGATGAGCGTTTGTGGGATGCATCGGTAGATGTTTGTAGTTTCCAGAAAGCTTCCTCAAAATGGAGGCTAATTTTGAACGAATAGCTGTGATGAGGGCGATTGATTTTCAAGCACTGCTCGGCGGTAACGACAGTAGTGGTTCGGTATCTTCGGACAAATGGAAGGAAAACGCGTAGGGGAGAATCTTGTTATTGTGCTTGTGGAGTAAGAGAATTTTAAATTGTTACTCTGCTTATTTCTATTTCAAATTTAAATGTTCAAACACGTTACCTTATTTTATGAATAGAAAATGTGGTTTAAAAATGTAATCATTTATTTGTACCATTACCAATCAACTGTGTATTAAATTTCATTCAACTATGATGCTTCCTTCATGGTGTTGCAATTTTCACAAACAGGAATATAATAGTATAATATAATAGGTACCAGTTTGAATAGCATCAAATATATTTATAAATTTTAAGCATCGCTGATGAGCGTTTGTGGGATGCATCGGTAGATGTTTGTAGTTTCCAGAAAGCTTCCTCAAAATGGAGGCTAATTTTGAACGAATAGCTGTGATGAGGGCGATTGATTTTCAAGCACTGCTCGGCGGTAACGACAGTAGTGGTTCGGTATCTTCGGACAAATGGAAGGAATACGCGTAGGGGAGAATCTTGTTATTGTGCTTGTGTAGTAAGAGAATTTTAAATTGTTACTCTGCTTATTTCTATTTCAAATTTAAATGTTCAAACACGTTACCTTATTTTATGAATAGAAAATGTGGTTTAAAAATGTAATCATTTATTTGTACCATTACCAATCAACTGTGTATTAAATTTCATTCAACTATGATGCTTCCTTCATGGTGTTGCAATTTTCACAAACAGGAATATAATAGTATAATATAATAGCTACCAGTTTGAATAGCATCAAATATATTTATAAATTTTAAGCATCGCTGATGAGCGTTTGTGGGATGCATCGGTAGATGTTTGTAGTTTCCAGAAAGCTTCCTCAAAATGGAGGCTAATTTTGAACGAATAGCTGTGATGAGGGCGATTGATTTTCAAGCACTGCTCGGCGGTAACGACAGTAGTGGTTCGGTATCTTCGGACAAATGGAAGGAAAACGCGTAGGGGAGAATCTTGTTATTGTGCTTGTGTAGTAAGAGAATTTTAAATTGTTACTCTGCTTATTTCTATTTCAAATTTAAATGTTCAAACACGTTACCTTATTTTATGAATAGAAAATGTGGTTTAAAAATGTAATCATTTATTTGTACCATTACCAATCAACTGTGTATTAAATTTCATTCAACTATGATGCTTCCTTCATGGTGTTGCAATTTTCACAAACAGGAATATAATAGTATAATATAATAGCTACCAGTTTGAATAGCATCAAATATATTTATAAATTTTAAGCATCGCTGATGAGCGTTTGTGGGATGCATCGGTAGATGTTTGTAGTTTCCAGAAAGCTTCCTCAAAATGGAGGCTAATTTTGGACGAATAGCTGTGATGAGGGCGATTGATTTTCAAGCACTGCTCGGCGGTAACGACAGTAGTGGTTCGGTATCTTCGGACAAATGGAAGGAAAACGCGTAGGGGAGAATCTTGTTATTGTGCTTGTGGAGTAAGAGAATTTTAAATTGTTACTCTGCTTATTTCTATTTCAAATTTAAATGTTCAAACACGTTACCTTATTTTATGAATTGAAAATGTGGTTTAAAAATGTAATCATTTATTTGTACCATTACCAATCAACTGTGTATTAAATTTCATTCAACTATGATGCTTCCTTCATGGTGTTGCAATTTTCACAAACAGGAATATAATAGTATAATATAATAGCTACCAGTTTGAATAGCATCAAATATATTTATAAATTTTAAGCATCGCTGATGAGCGTTTGTGGGATGCATCGGTAGATGTTTGTAGTTTCCAGAAAGCTTCCTCAAAATGGAGGCTAATTTTGAACGAATAGCTGTGATGAGGGCGATTGATTTTCAAGCACTGCTCGGCGGTAACGACAGTAGTGGTTCGGTATCTTCGGACAAATGGAAGGAAAACGCGTAGGGGAGAATCTTGTTATTGTGCTTGTGGAGTAAGAGAATTTTAAATTGTTACTCTGCTTATTTCTATTTCAAATTTAAATGTTCAAACACGTTACCTTATTTTATGAATAGAAAATGTGGTTTAAAAATGTAATCATTTATTTGTACCATTACCAATCAACTGTGTATTAAATTTCATTCAACTATGATGCTTCCTTCATGGTGTTGCAATTTTCACAAACAGGAATATAATAGTATAATATAATAGCTACCAGTTTGAATAGCATCAAATATATTTATAAATTTTAAGCATCGCTGATGAGCGTTTGTGGGATGCATCGGTAGATGTTTGTAGTTTCCAGAAAGCTTCCTCAAAATGGAGGCTAATTTTGGACGAATAGCTGTGATGAGGGCGATTGATTTTCAAGCACTGCTCGGCGGTAACGACAGTAGTGGTTCGGTATCTTCGGACAAATGGAAGGAAAACGCGTAGGGGAGAATCTTGTTATTGTGCTTGTGGAGTAAGAGAATTTTAAATTGTTACTCTGCTTATTTCTATTTCAAATTTAAATGTTCAAACACGTTACCTTATTTTATGAATTGAAAATGTGGTTTAAAAATGTAATCATTTATTTGTACCATTACCAATCAACTGTGTATTAAATTTCATTCAACTATGATGCTTCCTTCATGGTGTTGCAATTTTCACAAACAGGAATATAATAGTATAATATAATAGCTACCAGTTTGAATAGCATCAAATATATTTATAAATTTTAAGCATCGCTGATGAGCGTTTGTGGGATGCATCGGTAGATGTTTGTAGTTTCCAGAAAGCTTCCTCAAAATGGAGGCTAATTTTGAACGAATAGCTGTGATGAGGGCGATTGATTTTCAAGCACTGCTCGGCGGTAACGACAGTAGTGGTTCGGTATCTTCGGACAAATGGAAGGAAAACGCGTAGGGGAGAATCTTGTTATTGTGCTTGTGGAGTAACAGAATTTTAAATTGTTACTCTGCTTATTTCTATTTCAAATTTAAATGTTCAAACACGTTACCTTATTTTATGAATAGAAAATGTGGTTTAAAAATGTAATCATTTATTTGTACCATTACCAATCAACTGTGTATTAAATTTCATTCAACTATGATGCTTCCTTCATGGTGTTGCAATTTTCACAAACAGGAATATAATAGTATAATATAATAGCTACCAGTTTGAATAGCATCAAATATATTTATAAATTTTAAGCATCGCTGATGAGCGTTTGTGGGATGCATCGGTAGATGTTTGTAGTTTCCAGAAAGCTTCCTCAAAATGGAGGCTAATTTTGAACGAATAGCTGTGATGAGGGCGATTGATTTTCAAGCACTGCTCGGCGGTAACGACAGTAGTGGTTCGGTATCTTCGGACAAATGGAAGGAATACGCGTAGGGGAGAATCTTGTTATTGTGCTTGTGTAGTAAGAGAATTTTAAATTGTTACTCTGCTTATTTCTATTTCAAATTTAAATGTTCAAACACGTTACCTTATTTTATGAATAGAAAATGTGGTTTAAAAATGTAATCATTTATTTGTACCATTACCAATCAACTGTGTATTAAATTTCATTCAACTATGATGCTTCCTTCATGGTGTTGCAATTTTCACAAACAGGAATATAATAGTATAATATAATAGCTACCAGTTTGAATAGCATCAAATATATTTATAAATTTTAAGCATCGCTGATGAGCGTTTGTGGGATGCATCGGTAGATGTTTGTAGTTTCCAGAAAGCTTCCTCAAAATGGAGGCTAATTTTGAACGAATAGCTGTGATGAGGGCGATTGATTTTCAAGCACTGCTCGGCGGTAACGACAGTAGTGGTTCGGTATCTTCGGACAAATGGAAGGAAAACGCGTAGGGGAGAATCTTGTTATTGTGCTTGTGGAGTAAGAGAATTTTAAATTGTTACTCTGCTTATTTCTATTTCAAATTTAAATGTTCAAACACGTTACCTTATTTTATGAATTGAAAATGTGGTTTAAAAATGTAATCATTTATTTGTACCATTACCAATCAACTGTGTATTAAATTTCATTCAACTATGATGCTTCCTTCATGGTGTTGCAATTTTCACAAACAGGAATATAATAGTATAATATAATAGCTACCAGTTTGAATAGCATCAAATATATTTATAAATTTTAAGCATCGCTAATGAGCGTTTGTGGGATGCATCGGTCGATGTTTGTAGTTACCAGAAAGCTTCCTCAAAATGGAGGCTAATTTTGAACGAATAGCTGTGATGAGGGCGATTGATTTTTAAGCACTGCTCGGCGGTAATGACAGTAGTGGTTCAGTATCTTCGGACAAATGGAAGGAAAACGCGTAGGGGAGAATCTTGTTATTGTGCTTGTGGAGTAAGAGAATTTTAAATTGTTACTCTGCTTATTTCTATTTCAAATTTAAATGTTCAAACACGTTACCTTATTTTATGAATTGAAAATGTGGTTTAAAAATTTAATCATTTATTTGTACCATTACCAATCAACTGTGTGTTAAATTTCATTCAACTATGATGCTTCCTTCATGGTGTTGTAATTTTCACAAACAGGAGTGTAATATTTCCTGATGAGAAAAAGTTTAATTAAGTTGGATTAGATGGTTTTTGCTGCTTCTGATACGATCTCTGTGAAGGAAAAAACAAATCTTAAAAGATACATTTGGAAACAGCTCAGTAATGGTCTGAAGAAGTTTCAGAACGGACGAAACCTGTACTAATATTTTTTCTGCTGGGCAGAATGAGGTCTGAGAGTAATGTTGATGTACTTAGAAATATATTTTTTTAAAAACAAAAAAGTGCCGTTAGTTACGAGTTAAACAATTTACTCTAGCAGGAAAATTCCTAATTATATGTTTCTCAAACCTCAAAAGGATTTCTATGTGCATATTTCATGAAATTACTGTACTGTACGAGCCTTTTGTACTGGAAGGACAAAAGGCTCGATATAAGTTTAAAGGAAGCTTTGTGAGGCATTCGGGCACCCGAAGTGTGAAACATTTGTATTCAATATCGAAACAAACAAGAACTCGTTTTCTCCATGGAAAAAGTCAGGATAAAAATGTTCAAGAACGTTCTTCAACTTCCATGACATCAAGACTGGAAAAAAGGGGGGAGGGGAGACATTATTGATTACTGGGGGTTTTACGAGCAAAGCGATAGTTTTCCTTATACTTTTCTCCAGTTTTAAAAAATCATTTTTTTTTATTAATTACAGTAAAGCATTTATGCAGAATATTTATTCAAATATTCTGCATCCCACAACGATTCCTAGCATAAAAAAGCAGTTTGTGTAAGAATTTCACTGAATTGCTTAAGAAATATTTTTTACTTAGCAATTTTCTGTGTGTCCTTATAATTCCGACCACCCCTGTATTTTGTAGTTCTCACTGTTTATATTTAAAAGAGCAAACTCTGAAAAATACTTGTTTTTTAGCAAATTATTCAATACTCTGTTACTCTTCAAATCAGAACAACGTCAATGAAATGATTGAAAACTAAAAAAGAGGGTGCCGCCATTTCCAAAAAATGGCAAGTGATTTAGGAAAATGGGTTCATATTTTGATTCAGAAGGATCTTTTACATAGAAACAGCAGAAATAGTGTCATACCTCTCAATGTAATTAATTTGTTTCTAACGAAAAATTGAACTTAAACTTTAAAAGCACATCTTTTTTTAATTACAATTCGGGATACATCAATATTGCATAAGAGCATGTTTTTAATAATAATTTTTACATACTGTTTAAGGCTTTCACAGCCGGCGTCAATATGGGGAGATTCATATGTCAATTTCAAGCCAATGGATGTCAGTTCAAGCCAAAGCAATGTTCATTTCAAGTCAATGGATTTACTAGAGAAGAAATTGGAAGAGCCCTTCATCCCAGGAGGTCCTAAAATAACGAAGAGAAGTCTACCCCATCTGAACCATTAGGGAAAGTATTCTTACCCTACCTACACAGAGTTACTGACCGAATTGGAAAACTCCTTGAAAAACACAACATCTAGACCATTTTCAAGCCCACCACTCAACTTAGGGATTGTTATCGCCCGGTGAAGAACCCCCGTGACCCTTTCTCCACATCTGGAGTTTATAAAATTCCGTGCTCCTGTGGATCAGTTTACGTCGGAACTACGAAGCGCAGCATCAAGACACGCCTTTCTGAGCATGTTCGTCATTTCCATTTAGGAAACTATGATAAGTCAGCCGTAGCCGAAGACAGCCGACAAGAAGGAGCCCACAACATCAAATTTAAAGACACAGAAATCTTGGCTACAACATCTCATTATTTTGCCCGTCTTCATCGCGAAGCTATGGAAATTTTCAAACACCCCTTTAATTTCAACAGAAAAGAGGAGAATTTCAATTTACTAAAAACAGGGCACCCTACCCTTAGATCCGCTCAGCACAACAGTCTAAAACATACTGTGGTCCCATCCAATCAGAGACCGGTAGCCACCACGGCTTGTGAATCCCATCGAATCAGGTACCAAGATCACCCAGCGGCTTGAATCTCATCCAATCAGGAACCTTATTCAACCAGCGGTTTGAGAATGCCTCCCAATCAGGACCAACAGCCCAGCAGCAGTTTGCTTAAATACCGGATCCACCGAAGCCAGGAATCAGTCTCACCAAACTCAAACCACTGAGGATGGCTGCAGCAAAGCAATCCGAAACGTCTGGAATTTCTTCTCCAATTAGACCACGGCCAATAAGCCCGGAAACGTTATCTCCCCATACAATAATTTTACACTTTACATCACTCAACTTATTATTATTATTTTAAATTGTCGATTAAAAAAATATATATATGTGGAAAAAAGTATTTTTTTTTTAGAAAATTCTCGTGCGGCATACCTAATTATTTTCATTCTTTGTGTTTATTTGGGTCTGTAGGAGCTACTTTTAATCAATTTAACATTTGAATTCCCCCCCCCCCCCCCGAAAAAAAAGATTTTTTTGATACAGTTTGGGGCAGTTGCGTTGCTTCAGGCGCAGAATTGGTGACATGTAATCCATATCTCATGACGCCTGCGATGTTTTTCTTATGTACATACTGACCATTTACAAAATGATCTGAACATATAATTATTTAGCTAACTTGCACAAATAAAGCCCAGACGTATATATACTCGATTTGCCTAATTACATGAATTTATTTCCCCCAACGTTATAGTTGGAAGAAATAAATTCATATTGTAATTCATATTGTTTAAGTCTTCGATACAGCTTTCTTTTTTCCTTATTATTCATACACTGTAAAAACAATTCAGGAAATTTCCTGGTAAATAATGGACAGCTGATGTGTCCAATTTCTGCCAGTAACATACCTTGCAAAATCCAGGAACGTTTTTCGGTGAAATTTAGTAACCTTCCTGACATCATCCTGGAGGCCTCATGAAAAATTCAGAAATATTCCGGTTAAAAGTCAGTCTTATCTCTGGAAAATTCGAGTACTTAAGAGGGTATAATATAATAGCTCGGCATCTTTCTGATTTATCAAAGAAGTTCCAAGAGCATTACTGCAAACATGACCAAAGCTGAGCCAGAATCGCAAATAAGTAACGAGAATTTTACCCACCTGCACTTCTTGCAAAGCAACGTAGTCCATACTTATTCGCTCCCTTTGGGAGCTTAATTAGCATGAACTAGCCGTAACTGAACTGAAGCCGATACACTTTATAAATATGCTCAGTTAATCTTTAAACTAGGAACTAAAAATATTTTTCACAACAGTGAAAAGCCTGCATTCGGGCGACTTGTAGCAATTCAGGAAACTTTTTGACAATGTTACTTGATTTTTCCAGGAAGTGGATAAAAACCATTAAAATCCCAAAACGTAACACAGAAATACCCAGTAACGTTTCGGAATTTTTTTTACAGTGTAAGCAAACAATATAATAACAAAAAAATAATAACTAACTTCAAACTTTGTTTTTTTGCCACTTAATCGAACTCTAGAATTTCATTTCGCCTTCCCTAACTTAACTGCATGTTAGTGGTTTTGTAAAGTTTTCTTTAGTTTTCGAACCATCATTTATTGCATCGCTTAGTTTTCACGGAAAATCTGTCTTGCAAAACACATGTTTAAAATATTTCATTTTACTTGACAATGTTAATTTGTTCATAAAAAATAAAAAATTAAATAAAACTTTGAAAAATAACAATAACAACAACACAAACGGCAAATATTTGCAGATTATCTCAAGCTGTTAAGAATATGAGCCATTCAAAATTAGCACAAAAAAGTCATCAGAGTATACATTTTCTTGAGTACCTCTTTTCTACGGTTAATACTGTTTTCCTTACTTTTAAAATATCTTCCTAAGTAGTGATGCAAATGGTTCTCTCTAAGAGAAACTTTTCCGCATTATTTCTTCAAAATGATACTTTTATGGCTGATGATGCATAACTTTGCTATAATGAAATAATTTCCTTATCTATATTAAAACTTGAACAATTCATTCTCAGCAAATATTTACAATCTTTCAAAAAATAATATTAATAAATACAACTTTTATGAAATAAAAAAGCATGCCAAGATGATTATAAAAGTATGTTTCGCTCATCGTAGTGCTGCAATTTTGTTAAGATAGAAATTGAATATTCTTAAGTAACTAGTACAAATTGTCAAAGTAGGTGCTGTTTATTAGCGTTGTATCAGAATAGTTTTAAAAAGTTCTTCAACCCTTTTAAATTTATTATGGCAATTTTATTTTTTAATTAGGTAAAATGCATTTGTGTTTCCGTTCACTAGAAAATATTTCCCAAACGTTAACAAACGTGTTTTAAACGAATTAATATAACAGCTTTCAAAGAAGAAATTCAAATATTTAAAAAATCTTGATCACTTATATAAGTTTAGTTCAAACTAAAAAAGTCTGAAATAATATATGTATATTATTTCTTGATCACAGTACCTAAAAATTGCACTCAATCTAAATATCTCTATATTTAGGTTAACTTAAGGAACTAATAAAGCTTAAATTTAAATGTTGGAAGAAGAAGAAATATAGGCAGTATAGTAAATTCTATTCGTACAAAGATTTATATCGCTTATTTTTTATCACACATTTTTAACTTAATTTTTATTGACTGTTTCGGAATCAGTTTAAACATACAGATACTAAGGTTAATGAAATTTTTTAGTGCTACCCATCCTTATTAAAATAAAAATAATATAATTTTAAAAACCAATGTATTCAATTTTGCTCTAATATAAATTTATTATGTATCAAGAGAGGATAGCTTCTATTTTCCGCTAATCTACTCAAAATATTCCAAGTTTGTATGCTGGGACTTAAAACCCATTTTGACCCAGTATACAGGGTGTTCGGTTTTAACCTATAAGACCTTTATTTTCGCAACCGTTAGTCCTAGTATACTTGCAGTTGCAAAAACGTTCAAAATCAGATGCAGGGTTGAGATGTTGAAAGTGAAATGTTCAAAGTGAAAATAAAAATGAGTCAAAAAATACAAACTTTAACCTTTTATACGGACCCCAGGTCCCCTAACTTATCTATAGGGAAATAATCTCCATTGAAAAACAATTCAAACACAAAAAGTTTGAAATTAGTACGACCAATATTCACTTAGATTTAAAACGCAGCATTTTGTAATTTACACCACTTTTCACTCGCCGTCAATAACACATTTTAGGGGAAAATATAGCTGTTAACAAGTGTTTAAAATTACATGTGTGTATCGAGAGTTGTTTTTCAAATCGATTGAGGTTTTGTAGCTGGCTTTTGCGGCATAACATTCGTATTTATTTTTGAATAGCAATGAAAAATATAAATACCTTGATTCTCTTACTTTGACGACCTGTCATTCTTCTGAAAGAGCGATAAGTTCCAATCTCATCTTCTGTATGGTCCCTTAAAACTTTAAACTGGAATATCTCCTTGAGTTTTGGTCGCACAAAAGTCAAATTTTTTGTGTGAGTAATAGTTTTCAATGACGATTATTTCTCTAAATATTAATTAGGGAACCTAGGGCCCGTATAAAAAGTTAAGCTTCGTATTTTTTGACGCATTTTTATTTTTTTCTGCAAATTTCCAATATCTTAACTCTGCATCTGATTTTGAACATTTTTGTAGTTGGAAGTATACATCTAAAACTAACGGTTGCGAAAATAAAGGTCTTGCAGGTTAAAATGGAACACCCTGTATAGAAACGATAGTGAAGAACAAAAAAAGCTTTTGCAAACATTTTTAAACTGATGACTTGATTTGAATAAAAAAATGCTTTATAAACCTCTACTATTTGAACAGTTTCAAATGCCCAAAATCTGCACATTTATGCTTAAGTTCAGCATGAAAATTAGTGTGTTCAGTGTAGTCTCGCTGTCAGAAGGTGGCACTAGACCACGTCTTTTTTCAGAAGCGTCCATTTTCATAAAAGGACGATACGTAGAGAAAAATTGGCGAATGGATTTGGCAAGTTTGGTATTGGTTCTAGAGTATAAAAATTTAACGTTTTTTTTTGAGCATTTGCATTGTTTATTGTCCTCATTTGACTGTTTTGGCGTCCTATGATTTTATTCCCCCCCCCCACGCCTCCCTCTGCAACACCACCGTCGGCCCGGCCTTACGAGCTGCTCTTCTAGCAAAAACCGTCTCCAGGTTGCGTCCATATCCTACACACACACGCATACATACACACACCAACACACACACGCATACATACACACACCAACACACACACGCATACATACACACACCAACACACACACGCATACATACACACACCAACACACACACGCATACATACACACACTTACACACACACACGCATACATACACACACCTACACACACACACGCATACATACACACACCTACACACACACACGCATACATACACACACACGTACACACACACACGCATACATACACACACCTACACACACGCATACATACACACACACGTACACACACACACACACACACCACACACACACATGCCCACACACTCATGCCCGCACACAGACACAAACACATGACTACACACACACACACACACACACACACACACACACACACATGCCCACACACTCATGCCCGCACACAGATACAAACACATGCCTACATACACACACACACACTCGTGATTGTGAAAAACATAATTTGAATTTCAAATGCCAAAAATTCAAATTAATTTTTATTTGTATTTTTTTAATTTTATTTATTTATTTATTTTTATTTATTTATTTATTGATTTATTTATTTTTGCCGACATGTTGCCTTAAGAAGGAAAAAAACCAAGTGTTTTCTTCCGAACATGTCATTGCGAAGTTTAGATTATTGCACTCAGCAATACATTGAATGACTTAACATTAACGAAAATTAAATGGATTTCCGGTGAAGATGATTCATCTTTTGGACTTACACTGTAAAATCGATTCAGAAACGTTCCTAGAAAGTAATGGACAACTGATGTGCCCAATTTCTGCCAGTAACATACCCTGAAAAAGCCAGGAATATTTTCCGCTAAAATTCAGTAACCTCCCTGAAAAATTCAGAAATCTTCCCGTTTGAAGCCAGTCGTGTCTGTGGAACTTCAGAGATAACTTCGGTAGGTATAACATAATAGCTTGCCACCTACCTGATTTACCAAGAATGATGCAAGATCAGTATCAGAAACATGGCCAAAGCTAAGAAAAAATTGCAAAAAATTATAAAGAATTTTACTCTCCTGCAATTCTTGCAAAGCTTCCTAGTCTATGGATTTATTCGCACTCTTCGGGAGCTTAAAAAAGTCAGGGCGAACCATAATCGAACTGAAACCGATTTATAAATACGCTCAGTTAATCTTTAAACTGGGAGCTAAAAATATTTTTCACAACAGTGAGAAGTCTGCCATTCGTGCAACATGTAGCAATTCAGGAAACGTTTTGACACATAAACTTGATTTTCCCAAGAAGTGGATAAAAACCATTGAAATCCCGAAACGTTTTACGGAAATAATCAGTAACGTTTTGGAATTTTTTACAGTGTACATTACTTATCCTTTCTCTCTTTCTTCTTTCTTTCTTTTTTTCATCTATATATTTGAGGCAATGAGACGCAAAGGGATGTAAGCGCAAAAATTAAAAAATTTAGAGATTAACAATACAAATGGAAGGAAAACTTCTCCTCTGTTTTAGGGAAAG
The DNA here is from genome assembly GCF_026930045.1 of Uloborus diversus. Classification (NCBI taxonomy): domain Eukaryota; kingdom Metazoa; phylum Arthropoda; class Arachnida; order Araneae; family Uloboridae; genus Uloborus; species Uloborus diversus. The sequence goes on along the minus strand of NC_072739.1, from coordinate 49,675,728 downwards.
AGATGTAGTATCTGGTAGGTGCTGCTGTACAGCATGATTTAGAAAAATAAGTAAATAAACGAAACTCTACCTGTGATCTCTGAACTTCAAACGAGTTTACTCGAAATTAAGTCCACTTACATCCCTTAGCTTCTTCCTTCTCGTTCATGCTACTACTACTTTTCTCAAATTTTCCTCTTTATTTTTTTTCAAATCTTTTGTTTCAAATTGCTACGTTTCATTTTTATTTTAATAATTAAAGTGTTACTTCGAAGAATTTAAAACGTAATGCATCAATTTGTTCCATCGAAAAATGTTTAACAAAAGAAACAATTTCACTTTATGCTTTTAAACGAAGTTACTTTATGACTAGAAAATATTTTACTTTCACAAAATTATTTAAAACGCCATGCATGAATAATTTTATTTAAATAACTTTAACCGCAGAACTCTAATTTTCAACTTAAAGAACGGAATTCCACGTAATCAAACAACGCCGTTTTTACGCTTTCTATTTCCTGATTTCATTTTATTCCAGTGAAAGAATTTAAATAAACATTTCTCTTTTGAAAGAAACATTATCAGTTTTAGAAATCCAGGAATAAAAATATCTTATGTTATTTAGGTACTTTACTTCAACGTTGGATTACACGTGGAAATAAAAATATATGGATGCAGAACTGTGATCAAGGAACTATTTGTTTTTGGTTTTTCAACTCTTTCTTCAGATGTACTGAAGACTTCATTAAAAATATATTTCCTTCGCATTTATTTGTATTTAAAAGCATCAAGTTTCCCCAGGAAGTTTTGTAAGAAATAAGCTAAAAATTCAAAGCTATGAAGTCTTGTTTGAAGTTTGGGATTTTTTATATCGATGAAACAGGCAATTATTTATATCCTTACTTGACACTTCTGTAGTCCTGTTTCCTTGTCTGTATTTTAATGATGGTTGTTTAGTGTAAAAAAAGGAGCAAAAATCTAGTTTAGAAAACATGTCTGAATAAAGTTTTAAAATGCTGTTTGATGCGTGGTCAATTCACAGAGGACGTAAAGTTGAATAGCTCCGAAACACGTGTATGCAGTAATTTGCAGTTTTGTGCAACAAATGTTATTTCTTATTTTATGGGTAATTGTTGCAGCATTTTGTTGGAACATGTTCCGGTGGCTCAAAAACAATTTCGAGCGAAAATTCGCCCAGCGATCAAGGGTTCAAAGTTCAGCCTGATGGCCAAATATATGGATAGCTCTAGACTGCCTGCCGTTTAGTTACAATCAAAGTGCTAAACTGTCCACTGAAACTAAATCGTAGATCAGTTAAAATATATTTAGACCTGCTGAAAAGAGGGTTAACAGGTTGTGTATCGTAGACTTCAGTTTTTCGTCTAAATGAATGCTTCTATTTTTAAATATTATAAATTACTCACGCTCTTTCACTATCTAATTTGTTCAAAAAAAAAAAAAAAAAAAAAACACCGAAAGAAGGTCTGATTTCGAAAGTTGTTTCTAGCAGAAAACATAAAATATTCTTAGTTCGCCGTACTTTTTTTTCAGTGTGTAACGCGCCAAGAGATGGTTTATTTCAATATTTTCGTGTATATAACCTATCAATATTAAAATGGACAACCATATCACATGCTCGCGTAGAGCAACTGATCGACTGCGGTTAGCTAGTGACTAACCAGGCGCGTTGTAATGAGAACTACTGAAAACATCCAATGGAAACTAACAGCAGCAGCATCAAATCAACCGCTGACGGCATCAAATAGACCAACTGGTTGCTCAGTATGAGCTAGAGCACCTTGAAAAGGACAGGTTGACTTATCCGACATTTTGGTTTCAAGCCGTAATTGGATCCAACCTCGTTTCTGGTATTTATAAATAAGTTATAATATTCGCTGGTGGCTATGTCGTAAAACAAATGATGATAAGTTGAGTAAAATGTCACTTAAGGTTAATCTAGAAAGATAACTTAGTTCACAAATTCAACAAAAATGCATCGGGAAATGTTTAGTGTAATAAACCTCATTTTCACACCTTATTTGTTTTTAATTTGTATTAATTAAATCGTCTTCATCTACAGAACAAAACAATCAAACATCAATTAGGCAACACATCTAAATCTTGGACACCAGTTTTCTGCAATGAGGCTTTTGTTCAAATGCTATTTTTTTCAACCGACAATTTTGGAACCAAAATGTCGGATATTTCAGCACCTCTTATATTGGAGCCTTAGTACGAACGTAAGGATAAATTGAGGACTTGGGCTCTGTGGAAGATAGTTAACTACAAAAACTAACAACTATGAGCGATCCTGGGAGCCAACACGCATTGCACAGCAAAATAGTTAAATTTGCTCCTGTGACTGTAAATTAAAACGTAACAACATTTAAGTATACTGAATACTTTTAGCGATTCCTTAAAATTTTTCAATCTCGGGAAAATAAATCTGTAACATTAAAATTCCATGTCTCACTATAATGTCACGTCCCTTACATGTTAAATCTATTCTTACAGTTTAAGAATTTAAGAAAGTCCAATTTTACATGCATTTACATTCTACTTTCAAAGCCGAACAATTTCACACCACATTCGTAATGCTTACAAATGTACTATAAGACATTACTGTACGAAATACAACAGTGTATCATCATAATTGCATTTAATATGAGTGCACTAAACTGTACTGAGACGGTTTTATAACAAAACATTATGCAAATGCACAAAAATTAAACTTATCCTGTAAATGAAATTTCGCATCTTTAATGTCGTTTAATTTCTAAGAGAATATTATAATGCAAATATATTCTAGACGTATACTGAACAATTTTCGAAGCTAAGAAGCAGGGTCTGCATTAATACAGTTATCTTTTAAGCGAAGAGTTTCAATTTGCAAAATAAAATGGTGTTCAAATCGGATTAAGTATGGTTGAAAATTCAAACTTTGGGTAATTTCATTGTAAATAGTCATACTTTTCATCATACATTAGAAAAGTTAGGGATAAATATAAGAGTTGAAGTGTAAACAAGTGCGTATTAAAAGAAACAATTTAACATCTTTTTAAGTTACTAGTTAATAGAATCAACTGAATACTCCTTGCTACTAAAAAAACTTTCATTTTGTTACTATAAAAGCAAAATTATATGCGCAGAAATAAATTTAAGTTCCGTCATTTTATAGTCTTTAAATCGGGGGAAAATCAAGACAACGAAAACATTTATTGTTTATTTATTACGACGCCATCTTTAACAATAGTATTTCTTGGCGGAATTTAATAAAACTCTTTTTAATGACTCTGGAATTCGCTATCATAGCATCTTTGCAAAAAATTTGAAGGTATTTCTTATTTTTGTTCAATTAAATGAAATAAAAGTAGGACCGGAAATGATCAAAAATGTAACGTTTCGGGAAAGTACCTGAATCTATGAACCTGGACTTTTTCCCCCTTTAATTTTCTTGCAAACATTTGTTTAAAATTATCTTTGCGAGATGTAACTATTTTTTCAAGTATTCCTTCCTTATTGCTGATATTGTTTTTCTTATTATAAATGTATATCACTTGCTTGTAGTACGTTTTACCACTTCCGCTCCTTGCAAAGTCATTGACGCCTGGAGATCCTGCACGTTGCAATGGATACCAGCCCACGTAAATATCATCGGTAATGAGAAAGTCGATGCAATTCCTAGTCATAACCTCACATGCACTCATCGGCACCAATGCAGTTGTCAGCCGAATTTATAGTAATTTCAACATACAATAATTTTTAATATTCCAGCACTAAATATGATAATCGCTCAAAAACATCGGTTATAACCAGACTAAGAACGCTTTAAAAACAATTCAGAAACGCTCCTGGAAAATAATAGGCAGCTGATATACTCAATTTCTGACAGCAACATATCTTCCAAAAACCATGGACGTTTTCTGCTAAATTCAGTAACCTTTCATTATCGTTGAAGCTTTCTGAAGAATCGAAAATCTCCCCTGTTAAAGTCAGTCATGGCTGGAAAACCACCAAGAAAAATTAGGTAGTTTTAATGTGATTAATTTTAGCCTTCCTACTTTACTAAAAGACCTCCAGAAGCATTAAAGAAACTAAAGCTCAAGCATGGAGATATTTGCAAGTAAGAACAAAGCACAACTTTTGCTAATAATTCATGCCTAGCAAAGCTGCAGCTACCCAATGACTTAATCCCTCCCAACGGTAGCTTAGGCAGTCTGGATGAGATGTAATTGAACTAAAGCCGATAAATTTAATAAATACGCTCAGTCAATCCTTAAACTGGCAGCTAGAAATAGTTTCCGCAACACAGACCAGTCTGGATTTGGGCAACTTGTAGCAATTCAGGAAACTTTTTTGCAAATATACTGGATATTACGGTTAAATAGATGAAAAACAGAGAAATCCCGAAACGTTCCACGGATATAAGTAGTATCGTTTTGGATTTTTGGCAGCTTCGGAGCAATCTAAAGCTCTTCATTTGCACATTACGGACACGTCATCGTTATCATCGTCATCATCACTACAGTTTCTGCAATTTTCATGGTGATGAACACTTTCTTGGTGTTGCGATTTCACTTTTGAAGATTGTACAGTTTAAAACTCAATCGATAATGGGGTGGTTTCCTTCAGTCAAATGTACTAATTTTTGTCATTGAAATGGATAGAATGAGCAAAACAAATAACATGGACCTAGAAAATACTTTCATTTTCCCAACAGTTTTTTTTAAATTAATTTTTTAAAATGTCCGATTTTTCAAACAAGGCGTGGTCTTGATGACGCCACGAATGATGCACTTTGTCGCATCTTTCTTATATTACGTATCCACGTTATGAAAATCAAGCAGCGAATTAAATATTGCACTCTACGCTTGCTATCAACCATATCGTTACCAATACACGTGAGTAAAGATGCGAATTAAATATTTTGCGCTGTGAATGGCAACACTGAATGACATTTCATCATTTGTGATGCCATACGACAGAAGTGTAAACAATGAAAGCACACCGACTTAAGTAGTTTTTTAAAAATATTAAACGTAAACAAATTTATCAAAAATGGTCAGATCCTATATTTTTAAGCATGCTCTCTCAGAAAAAAAATACTTTTAAACTTTTGGAAACTACCCCATTCAGGAAAATAGAATCAAATAAATGTACTATATTGTAGTCAAAAAACATCGCAATGATTTTATTTGTTGAAATTTTATTTAGTTTGTATTTTCCAAAAATATGACTCGCTTATTTAAAAATAATAACTGCGCAATTACGGCAATGAAAGGAATGGACAGTTTCTTTTCTATCTTATAATAAATGATCATTAGTGTTAAAACGTTACCGAAATTACTGCAGACTTTTTTAAAACAAGTAATAATTTGTCCATAAGACAAAAACTTGAAGAGCTCTATTACTAATTTTCAAAGTTATTTACGATGTCATAACTCTCAAAAATTGCAGAAAGTAAAATGCTTTTTCGAAAAATCGGATATCTAACTTTAAAAAAATGCAACAAATAATTATAATAATTGTATTCGAATAGAAAATAAAAAATCCTAATTGATTGATTGAGAATGAAAAGAAAGAACTGTTTTTGCATAGCTTCATACTTTTTTAGATATGCTTAAATAGTTAAAAGAGTACAGTAATAAAAAATCATCATACATTTATTTCCTTTTTAAGATACTGTTTTTATGCAATAAGATAATGTGTTAAAGTAAGTAATCATATATTTTTGACGTAAATAAGTCATAATAAATATCTGTTCTTTTTACTTTAAGTTGTCTAGATGACATAAAACCAATATTTTATCGTAGTAAGTCCTATTGAAATAATCAGATGGTTTCAAATCTGAAAATTTGTTCTTTTTTCTTGTTTTCTAATGAGAAAATAATAGATTTATCAAAGAATAACAATGTTTTTTACTGCCATCGTGACAGCTATTCCAATTGTGTTGAATTAAGAACAATGTTTTAGCAATTTATCTTTCTATTTTTTGTATGTCTCAATTGAAAACGATATTTATTGCACATGGAAGTGATAAATCAGCGGTATAAATTGTAGAGTCAAAACACGTAATTACTACACGGTTAGAAAACGATTTTTAATTAGATGCCGTTGCTATGCCGATAAATTGCACTTTAAATGCTTTATCGGAAAATTTATTTTCTCAGAGCAATTAAGGCAAATTGAACTTCGAAAGTGAGCGTTTGCAAAATTGCTTAAAATGCCTCTTAAAATGATACATGTTATGAATCATTAGTTTTGAAAGTACTTTTCGAAATTGAAGATGTAAAATATGCCTTATTTTTTGCATCATTAAATACGCTTTGGTGATAAGCAAGAAAAATTCATATCGACCAATATTAAAAATTCATTTTTTTTCAGAGCATGAGTTGTGTATCCTTTGCGATCAAATGAAAATAAAGTAAACAACCGTGGTCGGAGGTGGCGGTATATCCCACACATAGAATGAAAGTAGCCGATATCAAATATGTGATTATCTCACACTGAAAGTCATCAGGGGCTTTTTCAACACGTTTAGAACATGGACACTTGTCTTCATTTTAGAACACATTGAAGTAAGTGTTTTGGAACAGTTTCCAAAACCTTTCGAAGAACACTTTTCAAAACACTTTATTTGGTTCAATACACTGTTATAACAGTCTTCGAAACGCACTTGAGAACATTTTCTACCACTGACACGTGTCTCTTCATTTAGGAGACATTGTGTGTAAATTTTTTGGGGACACATTTAAGAGCACTTATGGAACACACCTTTTTTTTTTTTTTTGTAAAAGTAGTTTTTTTTTTTTTTTTTTTTGGTCAACCGTCTCCGTCAGTGGCGTAGCGAGGATTCCCTTTAAGAAGGGTCAAGAATAGGCGCAACAAAATAGGGGATGTAGTTGTCTTCTACCTCCTTCCCCTAGTACGGACCTCGAAAATTACTTGAAGTTATAGTTCTCCTCTCCCCCAAAAAGAAAGATTTTATACTATTTTTTGTCAGATTAGATCTGAAAAAGTGGTTATGTGGCTCAACTCTGGAATTTTTCAAAATTGAAATCTAAAAATTGCAATGATTAATTATCTTTGATGACATTCGGAAAGGACTAGGGAGTCAGAGGTTCTCGACTAGAGAAGGGCAGTTGCCCCTCCCTGCCACTATGGCAACACCCATGGTCTCCGGGAAATTCAACCTTTTCTTCTTCTTTTGGTGCTTAATTGCACAGGTTTATTTTGATGAGGACTACAATCTGAGTGCTTGCCTCCCTTACGCATGATATATTTTTTATTGGACACATAAACAACACATGAAAGAATTTGCATCACAAAGAGGGGAAGGTACAACCAGAGCGGGGGTGGGAGTCGAACCCACCGCCTCAAGTGTGCCAATGTCAAGCAGTCACTTAGACCGCTCGGCCACTGAGGCCCCAAATTCAACCTTTTCTGATGCATTTTCAACGCCTGCCGGCAGCAATTCGTTGCCACAAAATTTCTAGCTGGTAGCTAAAACTGTTCTTTATAACCGTGATATGCATGGTTGCCAAGTTTGGCTAATATTATCCAATTTCAATCTTTTAGATTACAATTGGCTATAAAAAAACTCAGAAGCTTTCGCCAAACCGATCAGCATTTCCCCTAATATTAATCATGCATATTATGACGCCACAGTCCCAAAAAACTAACATATCTCGCAAAAAGCAGAAATGTTTTACACTAAAATTTAGTACCCTTCATGAATTTATCTAGCAATAGAAGTCTGCGTTCGTGCAACTTGTAGCAATTCTGGAAACTTTTTTGATAAAGATTCTTGATTTTCTCAGAAAGTGGGTAAAAATCTATAAAATCCCGAAACGTTACGCGGAAATAATCAATAACGTTTCGGAAATTTTTTACAGTGTAGATCCTTCCCTTTCTTTTATATAGAAATTTTTGCGCAATGGATCAGACTGTCTCTTTGACTGACTGGGTATGAAACAGTTGATATATGTTTGTGTGTGCCATATTCCCTTTTACTCCAGACACTCTGAGGAATTTCACTATGAAATTAATGCATGTAGATAATCTCTAGAAATATTTGATTTTTTACTGGAAAAATAATGCAAATGAAACAGTGAAAAGCAAAGAAATGTAAGTGGACCTTTTAAAGCTATGAGTATAAAACGCGGTTAATGATTCGGTCCTAGCTACGCTTTCATTTAAATGTTTTTCTTAATCAAGCTGTATAGCAGCTGCTACCAAGTCTCTTGCTATAAAACAGAGGAGAGGTTTACATACCATTTGTACCGGTTATCTCCAAATTTTTAATTTTGGCACTTACATCCCTTTGAGTCTCACTGCCTCAAATTTAAAGTGGTTTCAAACCAATAATATTTTTTGGTGAGTCCCTCAAAATCCCAAGGTGAGTACCCCCTCCCCTCCTCCAATACTTTTCGTGCTCATATTCCTTCGTATAGAAATTACTGCATAAGATTTTTGATTTGCAAATTTTAAAAACCTCAGATACTGCTTTGAAATCATTTTTTTTCTTAAATTAAAAAAAAAGTCACTTTTAAAATTCAAGTCATGATTTTACTATTTCTGCGCCCAATTCGAAAATAAATACGTTATGCATTCGTGTGTATATTTAGCATTTACTACGGGTAAATAATTAGTAGAACTAGGAGTATAGTCTATATCGTTACAGGATATTTATTTACCAGTAGCTTTTGATGAATTATCAAGGGTTTAGACAAGGCTCTGGCAGTCACATCTGATTAGGAGATCAATATGCAGGAGGTTTAAAATGATATGACTTTGGATGTATCAGATGTTCTCTCTGTATTCCCCTGAGATTAATTACAAACTACTGTTTAGCCTTGGGGAGTGTTTAGAAGGAAAACTTTAGGTATTATTGAATGAACATCTGCAACTGTCATAAGCAAAGTAGAATTGACAATGTAAATTTTCAATATGTATAAATATATATACGTAAGTGTATATTCGTGTGTGTGTGTGTGTAAAGTATTTTTCGGATTAGTAATGATTACTTCTACAGTTCTGTTTTATAGAATCAATTTTTACAGATAGATTACTAACACTTTAAGGTGAGGAGTAATATTTTTACTACAAAATATTGTTTATGCAGTTTGTTTACATTATTAGCTTTAGTAGAAAACAGACTAATTTAAAATCATAGAAATGAGATTATAATTGCTATACTCTTCTAGTGGCTTCAAGAAAAGTTATCTAAATAAGAGATTTAAAAAAAAAATACTAAGCACTTTTCATAATGCACTCAAAAGGACAAAATAACTTTTCTGCATCAGAAAGGACAATTTATTCCTGTAGTTTTCAATTATACCAAGAAAAAGACTTCACAAGCAAAGAAAACTTCGGCTCAAGTCGAGCAGATAATGTTTTATCATTATCTAGTTTTCGAATATAAATTTGAGGGTTGAAATATGCATATGGCATTGAGTCCATCGAGCATATGCATGCTCAATGGGAAAGTTTGGTTTAAAATGACTTGTGTGCACTTTTTTTCAAGTGTCTTTTCTTGGATGTCTTTTTCTTGGAATAAATGAAAACTACATGAATACTTAGATTGTCTTTTCTGACCCAGAACAGTTATTTTGTCCTTTTGAGTGCATTATGAAAAGTGCTTAGCATTTTTTTAAAAATATTAGCTATTTTAAAGTTTTTTGTTTTCAAACAAAACTTTATCTCAGAATTTAAATTTTTAGCATTAAGTTGTACCTTAAGATTAAACAAATCATTTAGTGAAATTCCGAAGTCTCTAAGTAGTCTAGTAGCTGAGATATAAGCAAAAGAATGATTCACAACATACAAGTTACTTGTGATAAAGATCCTAATATGTTAGTTTACTTAGCGCCGTTATCGATTATTGGCATAGATGAGGATAAAAACCCTAAGAAAGCAACGACAATTAATAAATTTCATTCTTGCTCCAGAGAAGCCGTGATTCAAAATTTTCATTATGATTACTATTAACATTACTGTTGCAAGGCATCAAAATTTGTAACAATGGGTTTCATGTTTAAAAATTTAATGGGGAAATTACATGAAATTTGCTGATTTCCATCCTAACCGATGTAATAATTTTATTTTAGAATTTTAATTTTTCAGCGTTAAGTTGTACCTTACGATTATGCAAATCATTTAGTGAAATCCCGAAATCTCTAAAACGTCTAGTTTGCTGAGATATAAACAAAAGCAGACCTCAGATTTTTTCCATGACAATCAGGACAGGTATAATAAAAGTGCTTAAAAAACACAGCAATATCAGCGTCTTGATCTTAAATTTGATATTCTATGTTAACTAGTTTTTGAAAAATTGATTCTCTAGAAATTGATTAATCTAGAACTTGTCATTTCACTACCTTTAAAAAATAAAAAAATAGAGTGTTAGAGCTATTCAGCTATTTATATGAGATGCCTTGGAATTAATTAAACTTTTTCACGCTATCAAAAATAACGGATGTCAGTTACTTTAATATGTGGTACCGACTAATAAATGATATTTTCAATGACTTATATTCAAACACAGAGAAAGAGCTACTTTTCTTGCTGTTTTCTTCCTTTTTAAGATAAAGAGCCCTTCCATAGAGCTTTGTTGAAATGACTAATGCATTTGGACATTCTCATGCTATCATAAAATTATCTGTAGCACTAAGTTTGTGATAGAGAACCCCATAGTCCAGTTGCATACTTAAGGAGAAAGACCCTCCGTGGGAAATTTCGTGAGGAAATTGTGAGACCAATTTTAATGCATTCCTTATATCCTATGTAACTATGCCTCACCGGGTGTTTTGCTTGAATTTGTGTCAGACCGCCTGTGTGACGTCATTAATCCAAGATGGCGGCTGCACTAGATGGTGATGAAAATTTTCGGTTTTAACTCATTTTTGAGGCATATTATGAAATTTTTTCAACTTATATTATATATTTAACACTTTAATACTATTAGATTCCAAATTTAAAAACAAATTGTTTATATAAAATAAGTTATTTATTTTGCTATTTTTGATTTTCGATACAAAATATTTGAACTTTTTTAGTAACCAACAACAGTTAAAAAATATTTTGGAAAGCTTGTACGATTAAATCAAATTTATTATTCCAAAAAAATCTGTAAAATTATTTACATACACGTGTTTTGGGGTTATAAGAAGCATTTTTTTATGTAGAAAAAATTTACAACTTCCGTTACTTTAATATCGGAAGCAATGACAATTTTATTTTTTACATTTTATGCACTCTAAGTAATGAATAATTTATTTAAACTCTGATTTTAATTCAAAAATATAGATTTAGAAGTAAACAAACAGTCCTCTCTTAAAGTTCTTTATCTGAAGTGTCATCAATATCGCTTTGTTGGCTGGGTGCTTTTCACATAAGTCCCATCACCTCCACACACACAAATGTTTTGAGATTTGCATTTGCATGAAACAATGCATTTGCCTTTTACACAGCTGCATCGAACTAGTTTCAAGATGAATTCAGGCGCACAAGGAAGTTTACATATAACTGAAGCATAGAAGTTGTCTTTCTTTTCACATCCGAAGTCTAATGGCGATGGTGATTTCGGGTGCTGCTGGTCAGCAAGCCGCCACTCTAATACCTGATAATGTGCTCTTAAAATGTATGGGGACAAATATGCTCTTGTAGGAGGCAAATTTTCATTTTGAGCCTCTTGCTTGGAAAACATGAATCAACGAAGTTCTTCAATATCTGAAATCTTGGTCAGCGCCACATACACGAAGCAAATAAATCCTTCACTAGCAACTTTATCATTTGCACTAAATTCTTCGGTTGACCCCAGGTGACTCAAAGCATCAAGGGTATTTTTGTCTGCCGTCTTATAAGTTTCCCAAAAAGATGGTTTCCCTTCTTAGCAAGTGAACCTGTTGTATCACATCCTGATAGAGCATGGAGTCCTAATGTTCCTTTCGTTTTTTTCTGGTCCTCTAATGCGGTCATAATTCCTTTAATATCTCACTTTCAGTTTTCTTATTTTTTAATACTTCCCCAAATGCTGAACATTTGGGTTTACTTGTCTTTGCAATTTTATAGGACGTTATTTCAGTCAAGGACTGAGGTAATGTCAAAAGGGAACGGGCTGTTGAAGATGCGGTAAGAGAAAGTGGAATTTTTCTATCCGAGTCTTTTTTCTTTTGATAAAGTACCATTACAATGCCATGCGAAGTACCCTTCCCATAAGATGTGTCTCCAAGGAAATCAATGTTACCTGCAGCATAAAATAAAAATTTTGACTTTATCAGATCAGGAGGAAAATAGATTCCGCCACTCTCATCCATGCGCCTTTATTACCTCATTCGCTATCTGTGTTTCCAAGTGTAGAACTTAAGCATAATCAATCGAAACACCTATTTTATGTAAAAAAAAAAAAAAAAAACAATTATATATTTGCTTCGGGTGGCAGAGTGCATATTAAGGCCAACACCAACTTGCAAAGGCATATCCTGGGCGTGTCGATGAACAGTTTCTTTCGAAGCTTGGTACGGAGACAGTATTTTATACATGAATATGTGTGACAGTCTTTTAGCTTTATTCAGCACGATATTGTTCTGCACCTCATAAGTAGAATTAATTTCGAATTTTACGTTGCAGCACGATTTAAAAAACTGATCAACTTCGATTGGAACGGCATCAACTATTTGATTCTGTTCAAGAGATCCTGTAAATGTCCATTTCTAATCTGATAAAACTGCTTTGTGTAAAATGTTTGCAGCTTCAAAGATAGTTCTCATGTTTTTTCCAATGTCTACAAAATCATCTTCTGCATTAGATAGGGTAATATCTACAGTTGTCTTTAAAGATACGCGTTGCGACTCAATGACACTTTTTGGATTACTAAATATAGCGTCATCAATTTCCTCTTGAATGAGATTTTTAATTTATTTTCACGTTTTATTTTTTCCACTATTTTTATTTGCAATTGACTGATAATTCATTTCAAGTCTGTTATTGTAGTAACATTTTCCTGAACATGAAAATTATTTAATGCACACAGAAATTCTACGTCTGTTGCTTCATTAGAAACGTCTTGTGACTTTGTTACTACATCAAGATCGCAATTTTTTCGTAAAACATTAAATACATGTTTTTCCCAGCAAGATTTATGGTATAAAATGTTCTTTGCATGAGGGTCTCCTACATCTGTACAGTCACTGAGTTTAATTTTGAAATTGGAAATTTCAATGGCTTTTTTTAATTGCTGACCTGCAGAATCTTTTTTTATCGCCACCAAAGGTTTTCTTACGCCGCCTTTTCCGAGGCAAAAAAAACACTTATTTTTTGTCACCAACGACAATTTTGGATCTCGTTGTGTGTAGCCTACAACATTTTCTTCATGAATGGAAGTGGAACAAGATGGTTTATTCTTTTACATTTCGTACTTCTGTCCATACTTGCTTTATGAGTGCACTTCTTGTAGCATTCCGCATGCCATAATGCGTATTCATTCATTTTTCAATTCTTCTACGGTCACATTCGTTAATAATCTATCAGTAAGTAATGTATATACTCTTTGTCATTTCATTCTGCTCTCTCCTTGATACATTCCAACACTTTATCATAACCAAGGGGTTTAACTAACGGGCACTTCTTAATCTGACAAAAAATACAGTTTATAATTAATTTGTAGCCTTGTTTTTTTTGAAGATGGAGGCAAAGAAACTTGTAAATGAGTTTTTGGGAGAGAAGACATCCTGAATAAAATAGCGTTACGGAATATATATATATATATAAGTTAACGGAAAAATAACCGTACTTGTAGATTTGCAGACTATTCACCAACGAACCGGCAAATAATACTTTCTCTACTCCGAAGCTTTATCTTCTACTCTCCTTACAAATTCCTTAAGAGCACCCCTGATGTACGATATTCACATCCGGTCAAAGAGTTTAGGGGGTCAGGGGGTATGCAGGTTGTTAGAATTCTGTTAAACGATTAAACAGTCGAACCTCGTTAAAACGAACTCAAAGGGACCTTCAAAGTGAATTTGTCTCAACAGCAGCTCGTTTTATCCGAAAAACAATAGTGTTAGGTGTGTTAAGTGATTTTAAAGAGAAGGACGGGAATCGCAAATGTAGTTCGCTTTAGCAGTAGTTCGTTGTGATCGTGTTCGAATTAACGAAGTTCGACTGTACTAATGTTTAGTGATCTTAGCCTGAAAATTAAAAGTACTTTTAACTGCGAAAACTCACTCGAGGTACTTTTAAAGCAGCTAATTCTGAGAGTCAAAGTAAAAAAAGATTTATCAGATTTTTTTTTTAAATAAGTTAATAAACAAATAAATTAAATATTTTGCTTTTAATTAAAAGTAAGAAGATGAACTGAATATTAATCAAATAAATTCACCAGAAAATTATCACAAAATACCCAAAAATTAACTCATAATTGCAAAAACTCATCATAGCCGCCATCTTGGATTGATGACGTCATACAGGCCGTCTGACACAAATTCAAGCAAAACACCCGGTGAGGCATAGTTACACAGGCCATAAAGAATATAAAAAAATTGGTCTCACAATTTCCTCACGAAATTTCCCACGGAATGTAGTATGCCCCCCTACTACCAGTTATTTCGCTTAGCAGCGATAATGGTGGCAAAAATGGTTTAACATGATTTTTTCTTTTCTTTTTTTTTTTGCTTAACAACAAATTTTAAAGTCGAACTCGAACATAAGGCAATTACAAGGCAAGAAAGACATTAAATAAATTATATAGGGCACCTTATTGTAACTAAATCAAATCCATTAAGAAAATGCACATATATTTTGCTTTAACGAGTTTATTGGTAAAATCGAAATTATTTTGTTTAGCAACCATTGCAGGAAAGTCCATTTTTTGAAAAATTTTCCCATTTCCGGGTTAGAAAAAAGCAATGCATAAGCAGTCAAAAAGGAATTTATGAGGACCGGAAATCCAACGGAAATTATCTCTCGGAGAAGTTATTAGTCATATTTTTTTGTTGAAGAGTAGGTCTCATGCTGCGTTTCCTTTATGCTGCGTTTCCTTTATCTGTACCAATACATTGAAGCCTTCTTTAGATTATTTGAAATAACTTTTATAATGGAGAGTGTTTCCAGTTACTTCAACTCAAGCAATTCTGATTCGTATACATACATATAAAATACAATTATACTGATCAAGCGTTGCTGCTGCCAAAAGGGGAAAAAATATTTAGGGAAAATAAAGAAAAAATGAGAGCAAGTAAAAAATATTTAGGGGAAATAAAGAAAAGACGAGAGCAGGTCCGTCATTTAGGGGGTCATAGGATTCAGGCTCAGAGGAATCAATGGCCGCCCTTCAACCCTGTTTGGATAAATTAATGTATTTACATTGAAGCGGATGTGTTCTTTGCTGTTTCTTCGTATAATTTACACTGTAAAAACGATTCAGAAACGTTCCTGGAAAAGAATAGGCAGCTGATGTGCCCAATTTCAGCCAGTAACGTATCTTGAAAAAACCAGCAACAATTCAGTAACCTTCCTGAAAAATCCAGAAATCTTCCAATTTAAAGCCAGTCGTGTCTTCGGAACTTCATTTCTTAGACAGGAATAATATAACAGCTTCGCACCTTCCTAATTAATCAAGACAGTTGCAAAAGCAGTATTGCAAAAATGGCCAAAGCTAAGCCAGAATTGCAAGTATTAATCATCTCGCTTGATAGCAATTGTAGCATAACAACGTAGTCCATACTTATTTGCTCCATTTGAGAGTTTAATCAGCATGGACAAGCCATAATCGATCGGAAGCCAATAAACCTTATAAATACTCTCAGTTAATCTTTTAACTGGGAGCTAAACACATTTTTTACAACAGAGAGAAGTCTGTATTCGGATAACTTGTAACAATTCAGAAAACCTTTAGACAATGATACTTGATATTTCCAAGAAAAGGATAAAAACCATTGAAATTCCGAAATGTTACACGGAAATACTCAGGAACGTTTCGGAATTTTTTTACAGTGTACATTTAGTATTCAATGTAAAAACAATTCAGAAATTTTCGTGGAAAATAATGAGCAGGTAATGTTTCTAACAGGTATTGTTTTTTGGTTGTTTTTCGTTCTAATTTTCATTGAAGTGGCATTTTTTGAACCCCCCCCCCCCTCTCCTTGGAAAACGTTAAAATGCCGGACCTGGTAAGAAATCCGTATTTATGCAACTTGTTGCAAATCAGGAACAATTTATGCTAAGATCTTTGATATTCCCAGGAAGCTGGTCGAAACCCGTAAAACCCCGGAACCTCGCTCGGAAATATACTGTGACGTAAATATACTGTGACGTTTCAGAACTTTCTTACAGTGTGTATTATACCCATTGCCATCCCACTTCCCGGTTTTTTTTTTTGTTTTGTTTTTTTTTTAGAAAAATCTCTCTTTCTAACGCCTTTCTCTCTCTCTCTCTCTCTCCATCTCTCTGCGTGTTTGCAACTTTACTACTAATACAGCTCAAAGTCTCTCTGTCTGGATCTCTGTGACGCGCACAGCGACTAAACCGTTCGGCCGATTTTCATGAAATTTGGTAAAGTTAGTTTGTGGCGTGGGGGTGTGCAACTCGAAGTGATTTTTCAAAAATTCGATTTTGTTATTTTTATATTCAAATTTTAAGAACATTTTCCCGTGCAAAATTATCATGAGATGGACGATTAAATTATCAAGTTATCACAACGTGGAACCGTAACATGGGCAAGCCAATTGGCGAGAAATTCATTATACATTATTTGTAAATGTGCAGGCGAACCAAATGGCCTTTTTATTTTCTACTAAGGGCAGAGCTGTGCGGATACCACTAGTATACAATAAAATTCCACGTATCCAAACTGTGACTATTCGAATCGTTTTTTGATTTTCAGAATAAGAAAAAAAGCTCGAATCGAACTTTGATTTGCAAAAACAATAATTTTGTCAACGTGAAAATATATTGTCCTTCATTCCAAAGCGAACGGAAGCTCAGCGCGGACATTTTTGAGATGATGAGTTATTATCTCAAAGAGCAGTTCTATTTGGTGGCTTATTAAGTGCAGCACTTGGGAGTACATTTGCAACGTAAAAGTGCCGCCTTTCATTTAATTAATTAAAAGCTATTTTTCTTTAAAAAGATGTTTTTTCTCCAATATTAAACACGCATACGGTAATTAAATAAAATCCGGCAGTTTTTTAGGAGAAAAAGGGGGGCTGGTCACAATTGACTCGGATAATTGCAGTTCTACTTATCCTGTCTTGTTTGTAGTGTTTAAACATTCCAAAACACTGAGAAACTAAGGAAAATATTTTACCCAAATCACTCAAAAACAGTTGAGGGGTGAGTGGAATGTAGAATGGAGTTTCATGAAGATTGTAAATTAAACTTTAATGCAAAATTTTTGCAGTTTTGTGTGATTGTTTTGCCTCTCGTGGAAAATTTTACTTAAAACATCAAAATTTTGAAAAAGTCGGGAAGAGGGAATGCAAATCTTTGAAAACGCAGTACTAATAAGAACTTACTTATACAAGTTTATCAAACATAAATATGTAATCTACAATTAGGTTTGTAAATGTTAATTGGTTTGCCGTGCTAAACGAAAAAGTTGTATCTGCAGTTGAGTACAAAATGAGAAATTCGAGTTAAAAGTTTAGCGCATCCATGTATTGATTCAAATGTAACTTTTTCAGTTTGTCCTTCAACATATTTCTCATTGACATATGACCATAAAACTTTGTATTAAAGTTAAATAATTGACAAAGAACCTGCTGGTGAGGTGGTCATAATTCAATTTTGATAAAAAGTGTAAATACGACTTTTGTACTTAGCATAGCAGTAATTTGAAATTGAGATTGGTAAAACTCATGTTAAATGCATTTTACACGATATCCTGTTTTAATGAGAGCCAGTCTTGTGGACATTTAGTTACACCGAATGCCTCCCCCCCCTCACACCAAGTGAAAGTTAAAATAAATACATTGAAATGGTTTAGCGGGATTTTCAGCTGTATCGTTATTCTAAATTTGTTAAAATGTTCTAAAATACATTCCTGCGGAAAATGAGGTAGGAAAAGACGAAATTCCATCTAATTTATTTTAAATAAATGTATGCAACGAATGTATATTTCGTTTAACTAGCTGTCGGTGTTTCAAATGAATTGTGGTTATGATTTTGAAAACCGACAACTTGAAAATTTTTAAATAAGATGAGATTTCAAATGTTTCACATAAGACTAAACTCTGCTTCGAATATTGCGATTTCCTTTGAAGATTTATCATCCAGTTCATTAGGAGTAAATATTTACTGAACAAGCAAACGTATTTCTGCAACTGTTTGCGTAGTGGGAGCAATAATTATGAATCGAGCATTGAACGAATTTGAATATTTATTTGCTTTGCACAGTTTTGAAGATTCAAGATGTTTACGTATGTGTCTTTACTAGTTTACTTTTAGGTAACTTACGTTAAGCATTTATAAAGTTTAAGGAACTTACGGAATGAGGAAAAAAAGAACTCAGAATATGGCAGCACATGCAGCTACACGTGATTCCTACGTGAAATTTCATTGCTCAGTTTGTTTTGAATAAATTTTGTTTTCTGCTTTTGCTAAAGGATTTCTAAAATTGGTTAGTTTGGGGAAATTACAGTAAATTTGACTGCAAATATTTTTTTACAAACAAATTACTAAATTGACCAACTGAAGCTTGAAGATCCACATGCACATGTTTCGTTGCTGAACGATACCCACTTCCACTTCTGCTAAAATTTAATTGTGCAATGCGACATCCAAATTGTTCATTTCAAAGCATCAAAATACAGACCAAAATACAGACCAAAAATGAAACCAAGGATGCAAAATACTTCTTGTTGTTACCGCAAATGCTATTTTTTTTTTGCATATAAAATAGAAATTCATCTCGACTCTATGACACAACTCTGCTATTTTCCTTATATGCATGTGCATTTCCTAATGTGCTCTGCTGTATTCCGTGTGTTCAATACGGTTCAAATACTTATGAAGGGCATAGTGGATTGGTGTCCGACTCAAGAAAATTTCTCTCAATCGCTTTATTTCTCTATTGTAGATATGGTACTTTATTGCACAAATCGTCAAAGGTTAGTTAAATATTTACATTTCGTGTTAGGGGTAATGAAGGTAGCTCTCTAGGTGCTCCTTAATGAACGCTTATCATTCTCGTGGCATTGAAAACAAAGAATGTGAACTAGTCGAAGTACCTCAACAGTAGAAAATAACTAACAAACGATGTTACACAGTGGAACACTGACTACACAGCACGAGGAAAAATAAGCAAAGAATATGCAGATTTCTAGACAGGTTTAGCCCAAATATTGATGTAAATTGTTAGAGAATGTTGAGACCGAAATCCACGGAATGTAATATAGTTCTGATGGGTCTACAATATGGCTCCAATAAGTTGATTTCCGACCCGTTGCTGCTTAAACAGTTCCATTTGTTAAAATCGCGGGGACGAAAATGTGTTTGCGTTACCGATAACGATTATTGACAGTATTCCCCGTTAAAGAATATATCTTCTTTCAACCAAAACTCTTAAATGAGCTCTTCCAAGGTCATGATTTTTTTTCTGTCTTAGAAGGAACGTGGTTGTTCTGAGAATACCTAGATGGTGGTGATTCTGAGAATCATATATACGCTTATTCGGCAAATTTTAGCAGTTATATTACTGCACCCTTCTTTAGCGCATCAGTTTTCGAAGAGATGAGTAGCATCGAATGATGGTGGCATAACACATAGTAACGTCGTGACGATCTTTGACTTTTTTTTGTCTCAGAACTTTGCACGAAATCTAGAAAACATGGTCTAGACAGCTTCATCGATGACACATCAAAAGTAGCTCATCATTTCCTAGGGAAAAGGAAAAATATGAAAATTATTTAACAATTGATAATTATCAGAGACGATTAAAATAAACTACTGTAATCAAATCTGCCATGTATGATTCGAATTCAGTTCATTACGTTTTTAAGCACGCACATTTAACTAAAAAATACTTCGCTCATAACCAATTTCCCTACAAAGCAAGTGCCAACCGACAGACACTTTTAGAAGAGGCTATTGTGGCCTTACTCGTAAGGCTTCGAACTTGTGACCGGAGGTTCCTGGGTCCGATCGTTGCCGGTCTAAGATCCACCGTCTTCATTAATTGTGACTGCGGGACGTTAAATGTGCTCGTGGTCACGAAGTCCTTCGATTGAAACGATAGCCCTAGGGGGTGCTGGACCAAGGATTGATCGGCTTCTGGTCTGAATGATAAAATCTTAGCTGTTTTTTGAGTCCCACCCTACTGGTTAAACCATAAATAGCGGTAGGTACGGGGGACGCTGAAGCGAAAGTGAAAACACTTATTGAACACAGACGCTACTCAGTAGACAATGTTCAGAATGCTTATTTAGTTTAGCACGCTTTTTAAACACTGTAAGGACACACATCTAACACACTTTTGAGGATCTTTTCTAAACACCGACACATATCCCTTCTTTTTTTTTTATTGAACAGTTTTTAGTAGACTTTTTGAGACGCTTTTTGCTGCACTTACGGAACATTTAAAAAAAAAACTCCAGCATTAGTTTTTGATGTTAATTTTACAGCAACTTCGCGGGGCAGCTGTCAACCGCTCCCGCGAAATACATGGTATTCTACCAAACAAGAACATAAAGTTTGTGACAAAAAAAAGGGTTTTCGGCCTAAAATTTATTTTTTGTTTTAATCTTATTACCGCTCGTCACGCGAATAATTTAACGATTTTTGCTTCATCTTAGACATTCTTTACATTTTGCCCATATTTTTACAATAAGATTTTGTATTGAACAAAAACAATATCAAATGCAACCGAATTAAACTGACGCACTCGATAAATATGCAATTACTATACTGATGATAGACTTATATTAACGTGCCACAGAGTATATCGAAAACAAAACCTTAAATAAATGAACGCGTAATTACTAATTTCATTGCGCAATTGATGCAGAATATTGAGATGTTTATTCAATTTACTATCAGTCATTTTCAGTCGTGAAATTTGCAAAGGGATTTGATTAAAGGAACTCGTCTCGTTAAAGATGAATATGCTAATTTTGAGAACATCGAAATCTGCCAGAAAATTTGTGCTAGCAAATGGAGGAATAAAATAACTTACAGTTTGAAGTTGAACCATGACTCGTAAATTTATGAACGAACAATATGTATTACAGCTAAGCGTGCACCATAAATATAAACAATCTGAAAGCAAAAAAAAAAAAAAACCTACTTTATCATCCGTAATTTGGGAAAATAGAGAAAAAAAACAGAATTTATGTCTTTAGATCGCACATGATCTTCTAAATTTAAAAAAAGGGGGGGGGGGGGGTGAAAAGAATGGGTAAATTTCAAATATTTTTTTCTCTACACTGTAAAAACGATTCAGAAACGTTCCTGGAAAGTAATAGGCAGCTGATGTGCCCAGTTTCTACCAGTAACATATCTTGAAAAATCCAGGAACGTTTTCCGCTACAATTCAGTAACCTTCCTGACATTATCGACGAAGCCTCCTGAAAAATTCAGAAATCTTTCTGGTAAAAGCCAATCGTGTCTCTGGAAAATTAGTGTTACCTTAGAAAGGTAAAATATACTAGCTTGGCATCTTCCTGATTTATCAAAGAAGATTCAAGAGTATTATTGCAAACATGACCAAAGCTAAGCCAGAATTGCAATTAACGACAATTTTACTCACCTGCAATTCTTGCAAAGCAACATAGTCCATACTCATTTGCTCCCTTTGGGAGCTTAATTAGCATGGACGAGCCGTAAGAGAACTAAAGCCGATGCACTTTATAAATGGGTTCAGTTAATCTTTTAACTGGTAGCTAAAAATATTTTTCACAACAGTGATAAGTCTGTATTCGTGCATCTTGTAGCAATTCAGGAAACTTTTTGACGATGATACTTGATTTTTCCAGGAAGTGGATGAAAACCACTAAAATCCCGAGACGTAACACGGAAATACCCAGTAACGTTTCGGAATTTTTTTACAGTGTAATACCATTTAAATGTTTCCATCAACAATCATTTCAGCGATCCTTGGAAACATTCACGTATCTTTCACAAGTTTTCTGGTGTCACTCAAAGTGGAATTTTTGCGAAATTTTCAAAAAACAGACTTTTTTACATTTTTTTTCCTCTCAAGCTGCAGCATTTCTATCTCCTAATTTCACATATTTTGCAAGTATGCACTGTATAAATGGTCCCTACGCAGCTCTTCTGTTGCAATGCCAATTAATATTAATTTCATCAGCAAACCAGAACCCACTACGAGGAGGAGGCTGCATTTGAAGTTCCACACGAATCTTTACATCCACACATTCAAGAAGAGCAGTTGTCACAATTTTCTCATACACTGTAAAAACGATTCAGGAACGTTCCTGGGAAATAATGGGCAGCTTATGTGCCGAATTTCTGCCAGTAACATATCTTGAAAAAACAAGAACGTTTTTCATTGAAATTCTGTAACCTTCCTGACAGTATCCTGGAAGCCACCTGAAAAATTCAAAAAATAATCCCGTTAAAAGCCAGTCGTGTCTCTGGAATCTTCGAGTGAACTTAGGAAGTTATAATATAATAGCTGGGCAGCTTCCTGATTTATCAAGAAAGTTAAACGAGCATTATTGCAAACATGGCTAAAGCTAAGCCAGAATTGCTGGTAATTCACGATAATTTTATTCGCCTGCAATTCTTGCAAAGTAACGTGTCTAAATTTAGTCGCTCCCTTTGTGAGCTTAATTAGCATGATCAGGCCGTAGCTGAATTGAAGCCGATACACTTTATAAATAGTTCAGTTAATCTTTAAACTGGGAGCTAAAAAAATTTTCCACAACAGTGAAAAGTCTGCATTCGTGCGACTTGTAGCAATTCAGGAAACTTTTTGACTATGATATTTGATTTTTCCAGGAAGTGGATAAAAACTATTAAAATCCTGAAACGTAATACGGAAATACCCAGTAACATTTCGGATTTTTTTACAGTGTAGTTAAAATGTAATTACAATTAATAGTTGAATTTAAACATGTCTTTGCTTTCGGATTAAATTTTGAAGTTTTTGTTACAATTTGCTTTTGGCAGTGATGATCAAGATAGTAATATAGAGCTATAAATACTTTTTAATCATCCTTGGGTTTTCCAAATAATTTACTACACTAGCAATCACTCAAAACATTTCGGTCTTGGCACACAAATAAGTTTATTAAACTAGCAACTACAAAACATTTAGAGAGGGAGAGAGACGAACATTTAATCACAGCTAATTTGTTATTTGAAGTCTCAACGTTTTATTACAAAGGACAAGTGTTCCAATGATTTATTAACGTGCACTGAACAGTCAATCGTGCGACTTAAAACAACATGCTTACATAGTATTTAAAAACTCCAACTAAAACATTTTTTAAAAGATAAATATTTTTGTCAAATAAAAAATATGAAAAAAGCCCCTGAAAAAACGAAAAAACAAAACATTTTTGTTTTTGTTAAATAAGAAAGAAAATCAAGGAATCCACTGTTAAAAACTTAGAATCATATATTAATGTAAATTAAACCAAATGCTTAAGTAAAATTTGTAAACTATGCTTAGTATTAATAGTTAAGGGAAAATGCACAATGCTTTCAAAAACTCATACTAAAAGTATGCTGTTGCTAAAACATTTTCTTAATAAAATTGATATTGTTTAATTCAGTTGCCAGAAATCTTATTCTTTGAGAACTCACACACACACACACACAAAAGGGTTTACAGTTGCTGCTTTTGAAGATTCGTAGTTTTTGCCAATTGGATATTAAAATAAGTCAAAGTTTCCTAAGATAATTTATGTGACCTACATGAGCTTCAACTTTCCAATGTATGCTTAAAAAATTTGAAAACAAAAATGCATATTACAAAGAGATAAAGAGTTTATTAATAAAACTCATTCGACTTAAATAAGTAGCTAATTTTATGCAAAATGTAGGTTTAGAGAAGGTAAAATAAAAACAGATGCGACAATTGGGGCGTTTAAGGTTAATTTTAGTCAATATGCATGCTACAAAAAGCTACATAGTTTATTATTAAAACTAATACCATCTACTTCAGCAACTAATATTATGCAAAATGTATGCTTGAAGAAATTACAAACGAAAATATTTACACTTTTACTTGTACTTTTACTCCTTGTTATTGATTTGTATGCTACAAAAAGTTTATCAAAATAACTTACACGAATTATTTCACTAAATAGTTTTATGCCAAATGTAAGCTTAGAAAATTTAAAAAGAATAGCAGTTTCGACACAAGGTGATGTTGAACTTAGATTTAGTCAATATGCACGCTATAAAAAGCTAAACAGTTTATTCAATAACTGATGTAGGCAAAATGTAAGCTTGAAAGCACCAAAACAAAAATATTTCCGGCACTAAGTAGTTTGATACTTTGATTTTGTTATTTATGCTACAAAAAGTTAAAGAAAATATGAAAATTACTTCCACGATTTACTTCAGTAAATAGTTTTATGCAAACTGTAAACTTAGATGACTTTAAAAGAAGAAAAGAATTCCGATACCAGGTGATTTTTAAATTAGTTTTAATATATATGCTAAAAAATGTAAACAGTTTTATTAAAATAAGTTACAAATATGAGCTACTTCAGAGTAGCTGATTCGATGCAAAATGCACGCTAATTGAATCTAAACACAAAAACAGTTAAAAAACAGTGCCTTTGGAGCTATTTGTCTTCAATACACGTGCAACGAAAAGTGAACAGTTTATTATACGTACTATTTCAATCAGTAATTTACATAATTTTGCATAAAATGCTAAACGAACAATAAAACAAAAGCATTTGCTATACTAGATATTTCTGAAGTTATTTTATATGAATATACATACTTGAAAAACGCATAAATAATCTGATATATTTCAGTTACTGACTATAAACAAAATGTATGCATCAAGAAACTTTGCAGAAGAAAACCCCGATGCATTTAAAGTAACATAAGTCTCAAAACAACAACAGCTGAAGAACGAGATTGCAAGCTAAATTCTTATTACTGAATTTTTCCTCTTTATTTTACAACGATAAATATTTCCTCTATCCTAATGCGATATACTCTATTGGAAACGCCTAGTAACCGGGTGCTGTTTATTAATGTTTCCAACGCTTTCTTCCATAAATTATTATCTCAAAACCGTCTCAAACTCAACACCTTTTCAGTAAACAGAGTGACAGGAAATAAAACTACGCTGGAAGAAATATTCTTGAAGGAGCAGCGCTTGTATAAGTTGCGCCTGAAGCACTTATGGCTGTCATCATATTTCAAGGGAGTCGGGAAGGGAAGGGTACAAGAAACTTGTCAACTCGCCTGATGCCGGCAAGAAACTCGCGGAGATGTATTTAATCTAAGATAAACACGAAGAAAAACAGCGAAATTGTCAAACTTGACGACACTTAATAAATTAGCATTCAAATAAGTTATTTTGGAGAAATAACTTTTTATCGAACGAGATAAAATTCAAGTTTCTTAAAAAGCTAAAAAGTCAATGTCGATATAAAAATAAATGAAAAGTTTAGGAATAAAAATGTGACGTATAAAACCAAAATTAGGCACTTTTAAAACAAGAATCTTTAATAACATCAATAAACTCTGAAAACATCATAAATAACGTTAAAAGTGCATAAATATGTAAAAGCATTGCAGTCTCTTGTTTTAGATTTGTAAGAACTTCGTTTGCAAATGCAAAGAAGTGATGGGATTACTGTAACACGTAAACTACCACTCTAGTTAAGTAGTTACTTCAGACATGGCGACATTGAAACCTGAAATCGACGTGAAATAGACGATTTAGTCGCAAAGATGTATAAACTGGTGAAAGAGAACGCTTCAAAATAGGAGCCTAGAATGAATAAAATTTTAAAGAGTAACACTACATCAAAAATTCATGCGCAATGATAATAACCAGTTTTGATCCGTTCACTTTAGAGTCGAACCTTGTTAACGCGAAATTTACGAAATCATGATAATTATTTTGAGTTAACCGTTTTTCATCTAATCAGGTAAATTACACCCAAACCTGTTTTATGAGGTAGATGGGGACTGCATAAAAAAAGTTGCAAAAAAAAAAAAAAAATGTTCGAAACTTCATTAATACACTGCGAAAAAATTCCGAAACGTTACTGGTTATTTCTGTGAAACGTTTCGGGATTTCAGAGGTTTTCATCTATTTCCCCGCAGAATCAAGTATCTTCGCAAAAAAGTTTCCCGAATTGCTAAAAGATGCACGTGTGCAGACTTTGCATTGGTGTGAAAAATATTTTATGCTACCAGTTCAGAGATTGACTAAGCGTGTTTATTAATTTTTTCGGCTTTAGTTAGATTACGGCACGTCCGGATTGACAGCAAAAAAAAAAGTCACTGGATAGCTGCAGCCCTGTGAGGCAGGCAAGGAATATACCTTCTTCCTTGCTTGCAACTTTCGCATAGGGCAGGCAAGGAATGTAGCTTCTTCTTTGCTTGCAACTTTCGCATAGCTTTGGCCATGGTTGCTCTTATGTTTCTGGAGCTTCTTGGTAAATCAGGAAGGTTTTAAACAAATACATTAAACATGCTTAATTTTTCTAGAAAGTTCACGACTGGCTTTAACAGGGGAGGTTACTGATTTTTATCGGAAAACGCTCCTGTTTTTGTAAGATATGTTACTGGTTGAAGTTGCGCACATCAGCTGCCTATTATCTTCCAGAAACATTTCTGAATCGTTTTCACAGTGTAGTTATAGAAAGTTGTTTTCGCAACACAGTTAAAAATATTTTTTTTTGCGGTGGAAAGGGAGCGCATAAGAAAACTCTCACGTAGAAAATAACCCAAAAACATACAAAATACCAAACATTGCTTATCTTTAAAACTAATCAAAGTAAACCAAGTGATGATTATTTTGCAGAGTATTCCGACAAAATTTCGCAAATAAGGAATTTTTGGTTACGTCATAGTGACTTCCCATTGGGGTACCTATGTCGTCACTTAAAGATACTACCTCGCACTCGTTTTAAAAATAATTTCGTCAATAAAGTCTCAATCTGATTGAAATTTTCATATACCACAAAAAAAGTGTATTATATGATTATGCGTGTATTGTGAGTGTATTATATGATTATGTGTGTATCATGTGAGTGTATTATATGGAATATCTGTGTATTATGTGAGTGTATTATATGATTGCTTACTCACAAGGCCGAACAAGTAGGGAATGTAAGCCCAAAAAGGATACCCCGCCTTAAAGCGGCTGGACCTTTCTATTTGCGCCTCTTTTACACTAGTAAGAATCTTGTAAAAGTCTTCAAGTATCGACTAGTTACGGAAAGCAACCACAGATCCCTAGCGTACCCGTTTTTATGGCACGACGCTACCGAAGCTTTTTGCTGTTTTCATTAAAATGTTTCGATTTTGATAACTCTAAAATGGTTCATAACATTTCCTTGTTGGTTTGAAGCATTAACTGTGTTGAATTTATTAATATTATTTAAACTGTTTTTGTCATAAACGCAGAAAACCGGTTCGCAGCCTCTCACTTAACTAGATAGAACGTGTTGTGGTAGAAAAGAGATATTTTTAAAAAAATTTCTTCCTTGTACGTTTGCTTATGTGTAAAAAATTATTTCTAAATTTAATTTCATTTCACCAATCAGGAAACAATTATCTACTGCAAATATTAGTCTTAATTTCGACAATAAACTTTTAGCAAAATTACTGGAAAATGTGATAAACTTGCATTATTGCACATGCGTATAGCTAAACGAGCTAATGAAAAACACATATGTTACCTATCTTTCATTGTCAAATAATAGAACAGTAATTGGCAAAAAACTTCGTGATTAGTTAAATGAAAACATTATTTAGGATGGGAAGTAATTAAATAGTTATTCATTAGTTTTCTTCTCCACTTTTAAAAAATGGAAGAAAAATGATTAAACAATCAGTTTTCTAACAAACAATCCAATTTTGCATTTGTACAGGACATTGAAAAATATTATCTTGATTTTTGGCATTAAAAATAAAAAGAGCGTTAGTAAAAGAATTAAACACTCGAATAATATACATCATGCTATGTTTATCAAAAAGGTGTCGAAAAGCACAACACTTAAATGGCGACCGTAAAAGTCGATTTTCAAAGCCTTTTTCGTCAAGTTTTCATGATTTCTAAGCCAACGCATTCGCCGGATTTGGCCTTATTGCTATTTTATTCTGTGTAGTTATCTGAAATGTAAAGTTCACATAAAACAGGTCAGAAAATCTGAGGGCACTCCATTTGAAAAAAAAATATAACAAAAAGTGTGCGGCAAAGTATCCGAAAAAAGTTGACGATGTGAATGTTATAAGACGTTTCTCATATTTGTTCTCAAAAGTTCAAAAAGTTCACTGAACCAAAAAGTCTTTACTCCTAGCTTTTGAAAACTGATACACAAAATATACATCAAAGCGTTCGAAAAAAAGGAGTCATGTGACAGTACCGAAAAAATGATTTAAGATTGCCAGTTTTGCATCGAAAAAGCTGTAGAGGGGACATAAATGGAACGAATTTGTAGACCCTAATATGCAAGACTTATTGTAATTTGTTATCCGCCATCTGATTGATAGCTTTCTTGAACTTTAAATGCATAATGAAGGAATGAAGTGAATTTAACAAATTGACTGATTTTTCATTTATTTTATTTGTAGTTTTGGTTCAACTGGTAAGAAAGTTGATTCCTTAACTAAAATTAACTAGCATTTTTTGAATCGTACTGTACGAGAAGCAATCCCCAGGTGGGTACTTTAACGTCAATAGTAAAGAAAAATAGTTTATGTATACTTTATACCTTTTTTTTTTTTTTTTTTTTGCATTCATAATTTTCCACAATAATCATTGCTTATATTTAAAAGAACAAACTCAGTCAAAAGTTGACTTTTAACTGACTTCAAAAAGGAGTCAGTCGTCAGCTCATACAGTTGGGGAAGTAAGCACCAACCGGGTAAACCTTTTGCATTTGCACCTCTTAACCACCAGTAAAAATCGGAAGGACTTGCAAGAATATTCACGCATCTGCTAATTACAGTCAGTGACCACAGATCCCGAGCATGCTGGAGGTAAGCCCAAAGCTGGTGTGCTAACTTTTAGAATAAAATATAAGTACTTCTTTAGTATTCATCACTTTCTGTAGTTGTCACTATTAATATTCAAACAAACAAATTCAGGCAAATACTTATTTTGAACACAAAAATCACCAAAAAATACAACCGTTCCAGAAACCAGTTTTGCCTGAGGGTAGGTCCAAAGCCTACCCTCTAGGGAAGGGGATCTGGACAAAGTGGATTATGAAGATAGTTAAATTAATTAGTCAAATTAAACTAAGTTGGATTGTAACGAAGCTCACAGATATGGTACATACACTGGTGTACAAAAATTAAGGACGAGACGGTTTTTTCAATATAACTTTGTAAGCTTTCCAAATCAACACATTTAATACCGTAAGATCCCCAATACGTAAGGACATGTGTAATGTAAAGAAACACTAACTAAAAGAGAAATCAGAAGGATAAAAAGAAGCTTTATTGAAAAAGTAGCATGGAGTGCAATGCGGCCGAAGGCCGAAACATCCCTGTGATGGGTGTCCAGCATGAAACATCCGGTCTTTAGTAGGGGATATGATCTCCTCCGACTGCTAGGCAGGTTTCACAGCGTCTGCCCATGCTGAGAATGAGGGTGTCAATGAGTTGTTGAGGCATTGCTGACCATTCGTCTTGCAGCGCCAATCGAAGCTCCCGAATCGTTACTGGTGGTAAGGTACGAGCTGCCAAGCGTCTGCCTAGAAAATCCCATAAATGCTCGATGGGATTGAGATCCGGAGATCGTGCCGGCCAATCCATACGTTCAATATCCTCACTCTTTAAGAGCTGTTCGGCAGCTACTGTGCGATGACATGGTGCATTGTCGTCCTTGAAAAGGAACTGCAGACCCATAGCGCCTCTAAGAAGACGCACATATGGAAGAAGAATCTCGTTACAATAACGGGTCCCGTTGACTGAACCTGCGTCGAAGATGTGAAGGTCTGTACGACTACCAAGCATGATGCCTCTCCAAACGAAAACATCGCGACCTCCATACCTGTCCTTTTCAATGATGTTCGATGGATGATTGCGGCTTCCCCGCTCTCTCCAGATAAGTATGCGATGAGAATCGCTACTCAGACTGAATCTGTTCTCATCTGTAAGGAGTACTCGTCCCCATTCATTGTCTCTCCAATTCCGGTGTTCCCGGCACCACAGAGAACGCCTTCTCCGATGGGCAGGCGTTAGAGGTACACACCGTATAGGGAGTCTTGCAAACAGACCACCTCCGTGCAGTCTTCTGGCCACGGTAAAACACGATATCGGTCGTCCAGTCGCCTGTGTCGTGTGTCTAGCGATTTCTCCCGCTGTCTGCCGCCTGTTTCTTCTGGCCTGTAAGACAATATACCGGTCATCTGCGGGTGTGGTTCCTCGTGGACGACCACTACTGAACCCCCGGATAGCTGTTCCTGTAGTTTGAAATTGTCTCCAAAGTCGTGAAACGATGCTGTGAGCAATTCCGAATTCTGCAGCCACACTTGTCACACTGCGACCTTCCTCCAACTTCCCAATGATTCGACCTCTGGTAAAAGCATCCAGATGTCGTCTAACAGATTGATTATTGGCCATTTCTCGCTGAGGCAGCAACCCGGTGTGATTTTAACTGCTATACGGCGTGCAATCTGTTTGCCAGAAATACAAATTTTACACCGACA
Source organism: Uloborus diversus (assembly GCF_026930045.1). Taxonomy (NCBI): domain Eukaryota; kingdom Metazoa; phylum Arthropoda; class Arachnida; order Araneae; family Uloboridae; genus Uloborus; species Uloborus diversus. The sequence goes on along the minus strand of NC_072739.1, from coordinate 49,644,922 downwards.
ACATGCTTTATACTACTCAGACACTCCAACATTACGTCTGCCTGCATATCTGCGCATGTGCTACCGTACATCACCTTACTTAATCTCCTGATTGGTCCTTCTGTTCGCTCTGCCTCTTCGTTCAGCTGATATGCTAATTTTTCGACTTCGTCCTTAATTTTTGCACACCAGTGTATTGCTAGCCAATTAAATAAACCCGTGCTCAATTTTAGGCAGCTCAGTTTTCCTGCAGTTGCTTCAGGCTCATTTTCCACCAGCCTAAATTAGGTACGCCTTTGCATTTGTGTCAGTTAGACTTGGCGAAATGAAATACAATCGGAATATATATTGGCACAGGCGTTTACTTTTGTACCTAAGGACATGTTACAAAATATTCTGAACTGATAAATATTTAACTATTTCACAGAAATGAAGACATACCCGCTTTGCTTCGTATCCGTTTTCCCCACGGACATGAAATTCATTTTTTTTTTCAACTAAACCTCAAACCTATGCCGTGAAATACGAAGTCACTTTTAAAATAAAACTCTTAAATAGCAAGAAATATTACTGAAAAACCACGAACACATGTTTTGAATTATTTAAGAACAGACGGAATTTTAAAAAGTCGAAAATGTTTAATGAAAACAACGAAAAAGACTTTTGTTTGCGTCTTACTTTAGAAACGGGAGCGTTAGAAATTGTGGTTAGTGCCCGTAATTAGTCGATATATGAAGATTCGTAAGAATAGACCCTCAGATTCGTAACAGTGCTAAAGGAGCGCAAATGCAAAGGTCTATTCACTTGCCCTAATTCAAAGTGTTCTAAAAACGGGGTGGGGGGGGGGTAGTTCCAAAATAATGCTTTAAGATTGCCAGTGGGATGCCGCATACGAAGTGGAGGGATCCGAAAAGAACACAATCAGGGGTACCAATCTGCAGAAATTTTTATAATTCGTTTATCTGCCAGTTAATAGGTAGCTCTCCTGAATGCCGAGTCCGCAGGCGACGCTCTTAATACATGGTGTGAATCGACAGATTTTTTAATTTATTGTATTCATAGTTTTGGAGTAACTGGTAATAACGTTTACTCCTCTACTAAAATTTAACCCCATTTTGTGAATTAAATTTATTAGAAAAAAGCCCAAAGTAGGTAAGTAGTACGTACGTTAACTTTGATAGTTAAGAAAAATCCTTATATATTATTTCTGTAGCCTGTTTTTGGTTTCTACGCCAGACTTTCCTCAATTCTTGATCGATTTCTTTGATTTACACCTTATTTTAAAGCTTATGGTGCTGGCTACTGACGAAAAATAGACCCACGGTCTAAAAATTGTTTTTTCTTTCAGCCGAAAAACATGTTTTAAAGAACCAGAATGAGGTTTACGGTTAAACTTATAACTTTAACTTGCACTATGACCGACAGAGCTGAATAGCTTGATCGGCAGAGCGTTTTCCTCATAACCAGGAGAATGCGTGTTCGGGCCCACGTCCGGACAATTTGCATCAAAAAATTAGAGAAATATCGTGCATTACATTAACACTTAATTAAGTGAATAACAAATATGAGGAAATAGAATAAATGAGAAGGAAACGCTCCTTGCTCTTATGAAAACTTGATGTGACTTTGTGCTAAATTACTTCTGAAATGTGCTTTTTCTTTTTTTTGTTTTTGTTTTTTTAAGCTTTGGCTCTGGTTAGAAAATTCAAGCATAATATTAGCGAAAATATAAGTAACAGGTTTAAGATTTTAGACTACAATAGAATTGTTTTTTGTTTCGAAAAAAATAATAAATCGTATATTGAAATATATATTCTTCTAATGAGTTTTTGACTCTTTGTACAAATAAAAAAATTACTACCTCAATTTGAAGAGTAAAATACATATTTTTTCTTCTTTTAGCAAAAAAAAAAAAAAAAACAAATAGCTTATCACATTTTTACCACATTCGAAAAGCTACGCTTAAAAAAGAACATAATTCAATTTATTTTGTATTTTAACCGTGCTGTTAAATGATGAACACGTGCTGCCATCTAAGTTATAACGGTTCAAGCAGCCTGTGGTTACAAATTGTAAAAATTTTCAAAAATAAAAATATTTTTCTTCAATATCTTATCCAATATATTATTCCTCTCACATTTTAAAACTTATCAGGCTGGCTAATGACGAAAATTAGACTTACGGTCGAAAAATCAAGTTTGAGAAAACGCCCCTTGTTGTTTCAAAACCTTGATGCAGCCTGTAGTTCTTATGCATTTTTTTTAAATCAAAGTTCTAATGCAGTTTTCCATTTTTTTACGTCGCTTTTTGCAAAAAAAAAAAAAAAAAAAAAATAGCCTGTGTGTGTGTTTATATTTTAATAAAGCTTAAAAGCACTGGACTTAGTTGTTCGGTTAAATTGATAAGTTTTTTTCGGTAGAGCGTTCAGCTATAAACTATATGAACTTCGGGCAAGTTTGGGCTGTCCGACATAATACCAAATTTATATTAGTATTACGCATTACATGTACTCATAACATACAAATGTAATAAAATAAATGCAGTGGGAATGTTACTTGGTGTTTCGACTATTTTATACAGGCTACAGTTATCATTCGGATAAGTTGACTGTTATTCCCCAGCTAAAAAAAATCTGCAGAAATTCTTTTAAAAAAATCTGCAGAAAATTTAAGCATATTTGGAACATGCTTTCTATAGAAAATCTGCAGATTTTATCTGTAGATTTTTTGCAGAAAGCGTGTTCCAAATATGCTCAAATTTTCTGCAGATTTTTTTCTGCAGATTTTGTGAAGAAAGCATGTTTCAAATATACTTAAATATTCTGCAGAAAATCTGTAGATAAACTGCAAAAAATGTACCCAGCAAATTAAAAATAGTAGATAACAATTAATAACAAATGAAATTAATGCAATAAAAATCCGAAAAAAATTTTAATTTTAAGTTTCGACATTTCTTTAATAAAAATGAGTAAATTCACTGCAGAGTGATGTTTCATGTTCGTTTAACAAAACATATAATTAAAACTTGAACTACGCATCCAAAATGAAATTTTAAAATTTATTGAATTGAAGCTTATGCAAATTGAAATAATTAAACCAAATTTGTCACAAAAATACATCGCTATGATTGTAATATTAGTATAAAGTTTCAAGACGAAATAATAAATAGAACAATTTGTAAAAATTAAAAATTTCGAAAAATTCCTCCAAATCGACCACGTGGTGGAAAGTAATTAAGTTAATTAGGCTGGTTATTATTGAGACATCGTAACACATTTTTTTTTATTAATAGATATTGACAACGTAAATGTTCGCTCAAAATTTTAAGTCAATCGGTGAAAAAGAAAAAAATTCAAAAATTAAAAACCTCCGATTAGGCATAACATTTCAAACTAACCCTAATATACTATGCACTTATTAAATAAAAGTTAATTTAATCAAATAATAATTGGTGAATTTTAAAGTGTCTTACCTTTTTGTGAACCGAGGCATGAATCCAATATGTTTTCATGGGTTTCCAATGATGGAACTTAAAATTTCCCTAATTATTTGATTCCGTGACGGAGCAAAAAAACAATACGCGTCACCTGGTCGAGGGGTCATCTACTCTCGTAGCCTTGTGCTGTGGCACCCGAATTGCGGGACGGACCGAGGCCTCCGTGGACGGTAAGAGCCTTGGCGTTCGGTGCGTTTGTACTCGAACGGCGCGCCGTTCGAGAACATTATTTCAAGTCATATTTGCTCTTATTTAATTTCAATTTCCTGATTTTTCTCCAAGTGAGACAAATTTGACTCTGTTCTAATCCGTATCCTTCTTGAAAATGACATTTTTGAAAGCCCTTTCAAACCATGTAATAACTTGCGTTATTCAATATCGTTTTGTTTTCAAAAAAAAAAAAAAAAAGATGTATTGTAATTTCACTTTTATTTGATTTGAATCATGCACTTATATTAAAATTGATTTTCATGTCATATTATTTGTATAATACAATAAACAGACATTTTTTATTGGTAAATGTTTCAAACGTGTTGAAATGCTTTTAAATTTCAATTTAAGTTATCAAAATATAAATCAAAGTTCTTGGGGGAAAAGTTTAAGTAATTTAGTACTGATTTTAATAAGAGAAACAAAGAAATGTGTTTAATTTTCTAAAAACTGAAAAAAAATATAAAAAAATTTAAAGTGTGAAAAACTTTTATGCTGTAATAAAACTTTAAGAAATAATTTGAATTGAAATACAGATTTCTTTTTGGTGACCATAAAATATCTACAAACGTGCGAACTATTTAGAGAAAACTGTAAGAGAATTTTTTGTATAGATTTTCTGTAGATCTAATTGAAGAAAATTTGCAGATTTTTTTTACCTTTAAAGAATCTGCAGAATATTAAAAGAAGACTAAAAAGAAAAACTTTTTTGTGTGGATTTTCTGCAGATTATTTTGAAGACAAAAAGCAGATTTTGCTTGTCGTCTAAAAATCTGCAGAAATCTTGAAAAATACTTCAAAAAAAATTTTTTTCTGCAGATTTTCTGAAGATTATTTTTAGCTGGGTCGAAGGGTGTTCTTCCTTTTTTTAAAGCTTTGACTCACCCAGTAAACCTTTAAATTTTTATTTGTGCGACTGCGATATAAAACATTAAAATTATTATCAACGTCATTCGTAAGAAATCATTTTCTACTCCTCTGCTTTCTGCTGAAAAATAAAATACATTTTGTCTACGTTCGAAAAATTACTTTTAAAAAACGGATTCAGGTTAACTGGTTTTGGTTTTGAATTTTAAGTGTTCGATTAAAAGAGAAACATGAGCGGGAATTTAAGCCGTAACGGTTAAAGCAGCCTGCTATAGGAAATAGTTCATATTCAAAAATAAAAACACTTATTTTCAATCTAATTTATTACTTCTCTAGAATGTTTGTTTCAATTGCTACGTCAGATATTCGTCATTCTTTAATCAAATCCCATGTTAGACAAATAATTTTAAATCGTATCATGCTGGCTAATGACAAAAAATAGACGCATAATCTGATTACTTTTTTTCGGCAAAAAGCTTTTTTGCTGCTTTTTACTACGCATTCCTTCAATGAATAGCATTCGAAAAGGAATACGCAATTGCTAGGTTTGTTGGAGTGGCGTGCTGTTAATCAGAATGGCGCCAATTCGAATCCGTGCCAATAAATATCTCTTTAATGTTTCTTTTTTTCCCGTCAGATGCTCACATGGGCAGGACTGTATTTGCCACAACCTGTTTTTTCACATGCACAATTACTGCTTTTTCACAAGTCACTACTCAGCCACACTTTTAATGATATTTATGTTTGCATTGAAATTACGTACAACCAAAAGGTGAGCGATGATCAAATTATCTCAACGTTGTATTTAACGAGGTTTTGTTACTGATGTCTTCAAATTACATGCCTTTTCTTGTGCGCTTACTTTTTCCGTGTACTTTTTTTCGGTTCTTCTTAATAATGTTCTTCCTTTGAAATTTTTAAAGAACGAAATGCCTTATGAAACGATTTGAAGCACAGTGCGGAGTTCCGCACGGGTCAACTAGTAGTAAATGTTTGCGTTTCAGAATTTTTTTACACATTTACAATTTTTTGTAATAATCATTGTTTGTATTTAAAGAAACGAACTCAGGCAAATATTTTCTTTCCGACTTCGAAAAGGAGGCGACTATCAGGTCATACCGTATGTATGTTTTTTTATTATTTTTTTTTTTTTTGTTATCTCACAATGAACTTAATGAACCAAAATTGCAGTTATATAGTTCAATAATTCTAATTTCAGCTTTTACCATTCAATTTATTTAATTCAACATTTTCCTAAATAATGGAAAAGCTTTTTCAACTTTAGTTCAGGAAAAAACTGCCGAAATTTCCTGAACCTGAACTAAAATGTGCTCTGATAACAAGGAAACGTATGGAAAGTTTTCCTACCAGTTCTAAAATTGTTATTTTGGGTAATAGATTTAAATATAGCACACGTTTAACGTATTTCCATTTAGTAAGCATAAATATATGCCACAAAGGATAAATTAAAAAAAACTTTAATTTCTAACTAAGTTACAATGAAACAGAATGTTAATAAACAAGAGGTAAGAGCCTATGGAAGTTTGAATTAGAAAAGTATATCATAATGAAACCCTCGTTCAACAGTCATAAGCTCATGTATTTTTTCATATACATCATATCAATTTTTTTTCATATAATTTAGAAATATGTGTTCCAAATTGAGACCAACATAAATTTCCGACTTATCCGACATTTTTGTTCCAAGAAAATTTTGGAGCCAACTTTGTTTCTAGTATTTATTAATACGCTATAATATTAGTTAATTGATGTGTCGAAAACTATTGATGATAAGTTGAGTAAAATGACATATGGTAAATCCAGAAAAATGACATAGTTCACAAATTCTACAAAAATGTATCTAGGAATGTATCTCTACATCGAAAAAGCTGTGGAGGGGACCTAAATGGAACGAATTTGTAGACCCTAATATACAAGACTTACTGTAATTTGTTTATCCGCCATCTGATTGATAGCTTTCTTGAACTTTAAATGTATCTTCCGAGAATGCAGTGACTTTAACAAATTGAATGATTTTTCATTTATTTTATTTGTAGTTTTGGTTCAACTGGTAAGAAAGTTGATTCCTCAACTTAAATTAACTAGCATTTTTTGAATCGTACTGTACGATAAACAATCCCCAGGTGGGTACTTTAACGTCAATAGTAAAGAAAAATAGTTTATGTATACTTTAGACTTTTTTTTTTGCATTCATAATTTTCCACAATAATCATTGCTTATATTTAAAAGAACAAACTCAGTCAAAAGTTGACTTTTAACTGACTTCAAAAAGGAGTCAGTCGTCAGCTCATACAGTTGGGGAAGTAAGCATCATCCGGGTATTGCATTTACACCTCTTAAACACCAGTAAAAATCGGAAGGACTTGCAAGAATATTCACGCATCTACTAATTACAGTCAGTGACCACAGATCCCGAGCCAGCTGGAGCTAAGTCCAAAGCTGGTGTGCTAACTTTTAGAATAAAATATAGGTACTTCTTTAGCATTCATCACTTTCTGTAGTTGTCATTGTTAATATTCAAACAAACAAATTCAGGCAAATACTTATTTTGAACACAAAAATCACCAAAAAATACAACCGTGAAAAAAACCAGCTTTGCCTGAGGGTAGGTCCAAAGCCTACCCTCTAGGGAAGGGGATCTGAACAAAGTGGATTATCAAGTTAATTAAATTAATTAGTCAAATTAAACTAAGTTTTATTGTAACGTAGCTCACAGATATGGTACATATTGCTAGCCAATTCAATGAACCCGTGCTTAATTTTAGGCAGCTCAGTTTTCCTGCAGTTGCTTCAGGCTCATTTTCCAAAAGCCTAAATTAGGTACGCCTTTGCATTTGTGTCAGTTAGAATTGGCGAAATGAAATGCAATCGGAATATCACGATACCACAGGCTTTTACTTTTGTTCTTACTGACATGTTACAAAATATTCTGAACGGATAAATATTTAACTGTTTCACAGAAATAAAGACCTACCCGCTTTGCTTCGTATCCACATTCCCAACGGAAATAAATTCATTTTTTCCAACTAAACCCCAAACCTATGCCGTGAAATACGAAGTCACTTTAAAAACAAAACTCTTAAATGGCAAGAAATATTACTTAAAAACCACGAATACATGTTATGAATTATTTAAGAGCAGTCGGAACTTTAAAAAGTCGAAAATGTTTAATGAAAACAACGAAAAAGACTTTTATTTGCGTCTTACATTGGAAACGGGTATGTTAGAAATTGTGGTTGGTGCCTGTAATTAGTCGATGTTTGAAGATTCGTACAAAAAACTCTCAGATTCGTAACAGTGCTAAAGGAGCGCAAATGCAAAGGTCTATCCACTTGCCCTAATTCAAAGTGTTCTAAAACAATGCTTTAAGATTGACAGTTGGATGCCGCCTACAAAGTGGAGGGGTCCGAAAAGAACACATTCGGGTTTACCAATCTGTAGAAATTTTTATAATTCGTTTATCCGTCACCTAATAGGTGGCTTTCCTGAATGCAGAGTCCGCAGGCGACGATCTTAATGCATGGTGTGAATTGACTGATTTTTAATTTATTTTATTCATAGTTTTAGAGTAACTGGTAATAACGTTTACTCCTCTACTAAAATTTAACACCATTTTGTGAATTAAATTGATTGGGAATAAGCCCAAAGTCAGTAAGTAGTACGTACGTTTACTTTGATAGTTAAGAAAAATAGTAAATGTTTGCGTTTCGAATTTTTTTTACACATTTATAATTTTTTGTAATAATCATTGCTTGTTGTCGTGAAGCTCGACATATATTTTACGGATCTCCTTTCTTTCTCCACTATCCTTGATCTCTATGTACGCAACGCTGACCTCCATTGCTCTCGGACAGAAGAAGAAGCACTTCGGTCGAAATGTTTTAAAAATGTGTATGGCAACACAGAGTTGAGCTCGGCTGTGGCGCACGTGGGAAAAAGTCAGTTGAGCCACATCCGTTGCCTGTATCGTCGTGTATCTTTTTTTTCTCTTCTTCAACAATTATCATCACCCGTGTCTTTTTATAAAAATGGAACATCTATAAAATAAGTTCTACATCAGATGACCTGCGGACATGTAAGAATCGCCTGAACGCTCCACTACGGTCCTCAATAGTGATAAAAATGATCCGCGAGCGTGGAATTTCGTGTGGACTCTTCAACTGCGCTTCGTGAATGATAGAGATGTCCTCTACGAATGGATTGGGCAGGGCTGCCCGCTGCTCACCGGGATCCGAATTGAGCCATGCGAACTGAACCATGCCCAAAGAGATGTATATGAAGCGTTCCATTGTGTGATCGTCCTTTTTTTTCGGGAGTCAGGATATATGTGGAGTTAGTGGAAGGAGATCGCCGGCATCCGCACCAGCCAGTCAAGTCCCCAAGGTAACAGTAAATGAATCGTCTTTTTATCTACAATTTGTGTCCTCATTTCTCCAGGTACCTTTTTTATATCTCCAATCCCAGATGATAAGTCACCATGGATACATTACCTTTTCTATGCACGTGCACAAACTGGGGAGGATCGTGATACGAATGGGTTATACATACGTATTTCACACAACGCAAAAATGTAAGTTCTTTAACAATTACATTTAAAATTCTACTACAACTTCCCCATATAAATTTGGTGCCGTTGACCTTCCTCACCTGTTTGTTTGCGTGCACGGGAAAAGAAAATGAATTTTTATAGAAATAATGAACAATAGTAAAATGAAAGAACTCTATGATAATATTTTTTTTTAAATGAAAATGATCTTATCAGTATTATATGTCATCGAGAATTTTTAAATGTGATATATGATGTTTTTTACATGTGATATGTTTTAATTATTATTTTAAATAAGGAGTGTGTTTTGAGTACGATGTATTTCATCTAAATTATTTTAAAAAAAAGGGGAAAATTTTATAAGACTTGTAAGTCTTAAGTAAGAATATGCCTAATACTAGAAATCAGACACGGGATAATATGCCAACGGATGTGACTCACGCTTCGGGGACACCCAGTTCCTCCGACCGGCCAGGTGTACACCCACACTTAAATATATCAATTCAAAATTTTGACGGAAGTGAGGATATGATTAAATTTTTTTTCTCCCAACTTAATGATGTCCAAACATATAATAATTATACCCAAGGCATGATGATCAGTTTGATGAAATCAAAATTAACTGGTAATGCTTTAAAATATTTCCTTGAGTGCCCCGAATTCCAAGAAATTCAGACCATTAAAGAAGCTAAGATCATATTTGAGAAATTCTTCTCCTCAAATAACAAAATAGTATCAGTTACAGAGTTTAATAGCATAAAATTGTTACCAGCGGAATCAATTAAGTCTTTAGCTCATAGGATTGATGCAATGGCAGTAAAAGTTTATTACAACTGTGATAAAAAGGCACTATCACAAATAAAGTTTGTGCAGTTTTCTAATGCGTTGCCCTCTGATATAAAATATAAGCTGTTTGAAAAGGATGTAACTCAGTATGAGGAGGCAGTAACATTCGCACAGAAATGCCATTATGCACAATTGTCTGCGTGTATGTCAGTAAACCCACATACATCCACTCAAAATGAATATGAAACTCAAATTAAGGCAATGCAAGAGCAGATTAACAATTTACAGGCGCAAAATCGAATTGAATGTCAATTATGCGAAAAGAAAGGTCATTCAGCTAAACAATGTCGCGGCTCACAAAGACAATTTTCGAATGGGGAAAAATTTCATGGGAACAGAAACAGATCTGAACCATATAATGTTAGGAATAGGTATAACAACCATCAACAAAATTTTGGTTCTGAAAATAGGGGAAACAGGCAGAATATTGGTCACAGGGGACAATTTCGAAATAATATTTTCTGTCAATTTTGTAGTCGTCAAGGGCACACTTTGTTTTCTTGTAGAGAGTATTTATGTTTGAACCAAAGTTCTTCAAATTATCAGAATAATTCAAACTATCAAGGTTCGTCAGGTCGACAAAATTTTAGGGGAAGGGGCAATTTTAGGCAAAATAGGGGAAACACTAGAAATTGGGCTAGTAATTCTCAAAATATTTCAAATGGGGAAAATTTAAATTAGAAAAGAGACCTGCACTGGCTGATGAGTCAGGCTCTAAAAATTTTTTGTCATCAGCATGTCAAATTTCCCAAAGTAAAAAAAGGTGCATTTCAACTAATGCCATCGAGAAAAGTGATGCAAATTCGCAGACTGAAGTCTCCACAAAATATGAGTTTATTTATAATGTGGCTGGTCATGATAGTGTTAACTTGCCCTTAATCGAAGGCTCTTTTAATAATCACAAAGCTTTGTTTTTGATTGATTCAGGATCGACAATTTCAATTTTGGCTAAAAACACATTTGAAAGCATACAATCTGAGGTAAAATATAGATTTCTTTCTCGTAAAGTGTCGATTGCTACTGTAAACTCTTCGGTGGATTTCTCAGCATGTGCTGAAGTATCATTTAAATTGAACAAAATTTATTTCAGACACACTTTTTATATTGTTGAACTTCCAAAAGAATCTAAATATCGAGCAATTTTAGGTTTTGACTTTATGTCCCGCCATAATGTGTATATGCACATAGACAAATATTTGATTTCCATCAACAATAAGGATATTCCACTTGTCGGTGCATACCATCCAAAAGAAATTCATGCTCGTCTTGTTAAGAAACTCATAATTCCCCCAAATGAATCATGCTATGCTTTGGTTTCAATGTCTGAAAGGGTGACTACTGAAAACTTTTTATTTGAACCATCATTAAAATCGGTTGATCTTGAATGTGATCTTACCATTTACTCTTCAAATGATAATAATGTTAATGAATATCTAAATTTGTTACAATTTGATCAAAACACTTTTCCAATATCAAATTCTTCAAACAAATTGAACTCTGATAAAATTAATAAATCATCAAACCAAATCTATGTGTATATCAAAAATTTGTCCAAAACAAAAAAAATTCACCTAAATAAGGGGCAGGTTATTGGAAACATAATTTCAGACATTGAATTTGGAGCAGAGAATGATAAGGACATTCAAAGGGAGTATTTGAATTTAATTACTGCTAATGAGGAGGTTTTACTGAAACGCAAAGAGGAGTTAAAAGAAACCGATTTCGACTTAACCCATTTAGACAATGCACAACAAGAACACCTAAAGGACATTTTAATGTCATTCTGCTGCATTTTCTAAAAATTTGTATACACTGGGATGTACTGATAAGGTAGTACCAAAATTAGACTTTATTCACAGGAACCCAATTAAGACATTACCTTTCCCAATTCCGCAGGCTCTACAAAAGGAAGCTTTAGAGCAAATTGAACAATTACAGGCCGCTGATTTGATTGCTCGAACAAATACCGAGTGGTCAGCACCTATGCTCCTGGTTCGTAAGAAGTGTTTAAACAAAAATGACCCACCAAAATATAGACTAGCTATGGATTTGAGGCTAATTAATAGCATTTTAAAATCTTCGTCTTACCCTCTTCCAAAAATAGCTACCATTCTTAGCAATATTGCTCAGTACAAGTTTTTCACTGTGTGTGACTTAAAGAATGCCTATTGGCAAATTAAACTTCCTGAAGAGTACCAAGATATTTTAGCATTTACTACGCCTTTTGGTACATTTAAAAATAAGAGATTAGTTTTCGGACTCAAAAATTCGAGTTCAATTTTTCAATCTCTGATGGACTCTATTTTAGAGGAATTAAATCTCCCAGCTTTGTTTGCTTATCAAGATGATGTATTGATTTGTGCCCAGAGTTTCCAAGAGTCTGTAGACAAAATTACAGCAGTTTTGAACATTTTCCAAAAGTATAACATAACCCTATCTCCTGAAAAATGTATTTTTCATAAAACGAATATAGATTATCTAGGATTTAGCATAACACAGGGTATGGTGTCACCGGTTAAGTCCAACATAGTAAAAGTAACTTCATTTCCTATTCCCAAAACTTCAAAGCAAGTCAAGAGATTTGTAGGATTATGTGGTTACTACAGACATTTGATTCCCTCATATGCGGAACTTACTAAACCACTTACTGAACTAACATCTCATAAAAATAAGTTTAAGTGGACTTCTGAACACACTAGAGCATTTAATTTGTTGCAAAGAAACTTTTTCACTGCTCCATTTGTTAAACTTCCTGACTGGAGTAAGGAATTTGTACTCAATACTGATGCTAGTGGCATAGCAATTGCTGCTGTACTAATGCAGGAACATGACGGGAAATTACACCCGGTTGCATATTTTAGCAAAGCACTCTCCAAACATGAGAAAAGGTATCCTGCAATTAAACTTGAGTTAATGGCAATTGTAAAAGGGGTACAAGCATTTAAATACCATCTTTGTTCACGTCATTTTTGTATATTGACTGATAGTCTACCACTGCAGCATTATAAAAAGATTTCATCGCCTGCTGATTTGACTACTAGATGGCTATTACAATTAAGTGAATATACATTTACCATGAAATTTATAAAAGGGGAATTAAATGTGCTTTCGGATTTTATCTCTAGAATTTCTGAACAGTTACCAAATGAAAGTCTAAAAGAAAATCAAGATCTTTTAAATTCTAGTGCAATTTTACCCATAATAAATATAGAGGATGAGGACGAAACCGAGGGTAGTCTAGATAATTGGCAGGAAAATTTTAGAAGTATGACTAGTAGCTCTAGGGAAACTCAAAATTGTAGTAATAACAATCAGGAAAATAATGACACCTATGAGTTTGTAAATCAGCTAAATGTTTCTAATCGGAACCCACATGACCCTAAGTTAGAAATTTCTGATGAGTCATTTAGACAAGAACAGCAAAAAGATTCTGAATTAGCTGTAATTTTACAAAAAATGTCGTCAAAACGTAGAACTAAAAAAGTGGACCAATATTTTATCCACCCTTCAAGTAAGGTACTGATGTATGCTTTCAACGACAAGAAAAATAATGAAGTAGTACATAAAATTGTTGTTCCTAAGTCACTGAGACCTAAGGTTATGGCAATTGCTCACTTGGCTCATCAAGGGTTAGCAAAAACTTATGAGTTCATTAAACAAAAATATTTTTGGGTAGGAATGTATGCTGAAACATTGAATTGGGTTTATTCTTGTGATAAATGCATTAAATTGAAGCCTTATGCTATTCAAAAAGCTCCTTTAGGCAAAAATTTTATTCCTCATGAACCAGGCCATCAAATTTCTTGCGACATTTTGGGCCCCCTAGGGAATGGACAATATGTACTTACTGTGCTTGACAATTTCAGTAGACATATGCAATTATACCAAATGTCGAACATTTCAGCGGAATCTGTTGCAAAGCATTTGTTTACATATATAAGTATTTTTGGGAGACCCGCTGTAAATTTAACAGATTTAGGCTCACAATTTACAGCTGAAATGTGTGAGACCTTGTCAAAAACATTGGGTATTAAACTAAGACACACTTCTTCAGGTAGACCACAAGCCAACGGAAAAAGTGAAAGGATAAATACCGGAATAAAGGCCACTATTTTAGCAATGCAAGAAGAAGGGTATAATTTTTCACATGCGCTAAAAATTCACCAGAATTTGTATAATGGTTCTGTACACAGCTCAACGGGTTTTACTCCTAATTCTCTTCACTTTGGTAGGGAATTGGCTTTGATTTTTGACACATATAACCCTGATATAAAATGTGTTCAATTGGACAAAACTCAGTATATGGCACATGTCCTTGAAACCTTACAGAAACAGTATATCACAGCCTTTTCAAATTTAGAGAGAAAACAATATGAGCAAAATGTGAAGCAACATGAAAATGCTAAGCTCAGGGATATTAAGGAAGGGCAAATAGTGTACTTAAGATCTAAGGACAAATTTAAACCAAAATTAACTGGGCCATATCAGGTTATTAAAAGATGTAACGCAGTGAATTATTTAATTAGGTTTGCCAACAACTCTTTTGCAAATACATTTAAAGTACATGTTGATAGATTAAGACCTGCAATCCACAGGAAACAACATTATCAGGGAAATAGCTCTAATGTCGAGGAACAAACTCAAGTGTATAAAACAAGGTATTACTTAAGAAGTTGTCAATAATTTTTTTCACTTTTCTTGAGTCAGGGTGCACACTGATCAGGTTAAGGTTTTCTCTTCAATTCAAACTTTATTTGTTTACGTTTGTTATTTTGATGCTGGCATCATATTTGTTTTGTTTACAGATCTTGTTTGTTTTGAATTTTGGTTGTTTTTTTTTTTTTGTTTAAAAAAAAATTCCCTCTGGTGATGGCAGCTTAAATTTTCATTATGAAGGTAATTTCTTGGTTTTTATTTGGTTTAATATTTGTTTCATACACTTTAGTTTACCTCTTTTGCGAAATTTTTAAGGGGAGGATATTGTGATGTTTTCCAAAGGATTGAAGTGATTTGTGTTCACACATAATCAGTTTGAACTTACAAATACACATGGCTGTGTTGGAGTGATCTGAAAACTGGTGTCTTCGAATATTTTGTACATAGTTCTTTTCAATATTTTAATTTGCATTGTTTGTGTATAATTTTTAATGTGTCTTTACAAAATTTGATTGAAGTACAGTGTGTATAAAAAAATTGGTAATTTACAATCAGATGACAGTTTAATTATGAGCAATTGTGACAATCATCTTTCAACATCAAAGCCAAATGAACTTTTCAAAAAAAATTTGTTTTCTTCAAAAAAAATTTTTAGTGCCTGAAACTCAGAACTTTTTTTGGTGAACTGTAAAGATAGTGTTTGCCACTAATGCAAATTTTGCAATTAAAATGAATACAAAGGAGGAGTATACATTCATAACAATTGTGAAGCATAGTCGAATATACTTTGATTAAATGTTAGTTAAACTTATACACTATTTTACGTACTATTTTCACCATTTGAAAATGTTTGGTTGTGCAGATTTCAAAAAAAAAAATTTCTCATGTTTTTTTAAAATTGAAACTAATATGTTTTTTCTGTTGAAGTATCAAAAAAAAAAAAAAAATCAGGATTAAGATTTAAGTACAACGAGTTGAATATTCCTGAGTGAAGTACTCGAGTTATCACTTGAGGGTATATGCTTGTGGAAAAATAATAATAATAATAATTTGTCATCAACAAATTATTTTCTGACATACTGTTCTGATGCATATAAGTATGTATCAATTTCTAGATACTTCCTTTTTGTATATTATGTATATTTTTATGATTGTTTAATCAAGCTTTTTCAAAGGTACCGTCTGAGGTACTGGTTTATGTAAGCACCCATGTAAGTGACTGGTTAATGCGAGATGTTGGTTAGTGATTGGGTTTCATATACAAAAAAAAAAATTTGGGGTTTTCGTTTTTTGTTTGTTTGGCTTTAAAATTTTCTTAACTGTGTCAGGGGGGAGAATATGTCGTGAAGCTCGACATATATTTTACGGATCTTCTTTCTTTCTCCACTATCCTTGATCTCTATGTACGCAACGCTGACCTCCATTGCTCTCGGACAGAAGAAGAAGCACTTCGGTCGAAATGTTTTAAAAATGTGTATGGCAACACAGAGTTGAGCTCGGCTGTGGCGCACGTGGGAAAAAGTCAGTTGAGCCACATCCGTTGCCTGTATCGTCGTGTATCTTTTTTTTCTCTTCTTCAACAATTATCATCACCCGTGTCTTTTTATAAAAATGGAACATCTATAAAATAAGTTCTACATCAGATGACCTGCGGACATGTAAGAATCGCCTGAACGCTCCACTACGGTCCTGAATAGTGATAAAAATGATCCGCGAGCGTGGAATTTCGTGTGGACTCTTCAACTGCGCTTCGTGAATGATAGAGATGTCCTCTAGGAATGAATCGGGCAGGGCTGCCCGCTGCTCACCGGGATCCGAATTGAGCCATGCGAACTGAACCATGCCCAAAGAGATGTATATGAAGCGTTCCATTGTGTGATCGTCCTTTTTTTTCGGGAGTCAGGATATATGTGGAGTTAGTGGAAGGAGATCGCCGGCATCCGCACGAGCCAGTCAAGTCCCCAAAGTAACAGTAAATGAATCGTCTTTTTATCTACAATTTGTGTCCTCATTTCTCCAGGTACCTTTTTTTATATATCCAATCCCAGATGATAAGTCACCATGGATACATTACCTTTTCTATGCACGTGCACAAACTGGGGAGGATCGTGATACGAATGGGTTATACATACATATTTCACACAACGCAAAAATATAAGTTCTTTAACAATTACATTTAAAATTCTACTACAACTTCCCCATACTTGTATTTAAAGAAACGAACTCAGCCAAATATTTTCTTTCCGACTTCGAAAAGGAGGCGGCTATCAGGTCATACCGTATGTATGTTTTTTTTTTCTCACAGTGAACTTAATGAACCAATTGCAGTTATATACAGGGTGATCATAATTAAAGTTCCAGTTTCAAAACGCTGTAAAAATAAAAACACTGTCCAGAATGACGTCACATTTCAACAGCATATGATCGAAGAAGAGGGAAAACGTATGGCAAATGAAAAATAAATAGTTGAAATTTTGAGCAATAGATGGCTCTGTAAGCTTCATAATTTAATGCGCATGACAGCTGTCTTGATTTACATATTCTGACACTTGCAGCGACATCTATTCTAAAAATACTAACCAGTATTTATTTTTCTTCTGCCATACGCTTTCCCCTTTCGCAATACTGCATATCGAACCTATGTTCAGAAAATTGCACTGATGAAATATTTTTAAAAGAATTACAAGCAATCTAAAGTATGCTTTAGATTGCTTGTAATGATTTTTGAAAGAATTCAAGCAGTAAAGAAACTTTTCATACTTTTTCAAGGCTTTCAGGCACTTGGAAAATAAACTTTTTTTTTCAGGAACTTTTCAAGGTTTTTCATGGTTGTAAAATTTACGAACATATGAGCCTGTAAAAAAATGGCGCATGCGCCACGAGATTAGTTCCGAATTTATTTGCAAAAGAGGTGTGGTTCATAGCAGCGTTACTATCACAATCAACACACGACACAACAGTCTCAAGAGCTTGGGATCCAATGAAAACTTTGAGATGAATATTCGTGTTATCGAGATCCGAGATCGGAAAGTTCATTCGTTATTGCAAACCTGAGGTTGAAATTCCGAGAAATATCGGTAGCACCCTGCTCCGCGATTCGCCGTCATAACTCTTTCCCCAAACCTCTTTTTTATGGATTTCCATGCTGCAGCGGTTGAAGGAGGATTAATGACGTCGATCTGAAGCGAAATAATACGGGAAAGTCAGTTTAAGGCGCCGCGGCCGCGTGTTTGGGTGTACAGTATCTTTTAACACAATGGAAAACTATTAAAATCTGATTAAGTAAAAACAATATAAAAGCGGACTAATCGGACCAAAATGTTAAAAAGCGGTATAAAGCGGACTTTGGCGGGAAAAGCGGACCATTTGGGAGCCCTGCAAGAATTATTACTTAAAATTCACAAAGACATGTTACGAATTATTTAAAAAGAGTAGGAATTTTAAAAAGTCGAAAATGTTTATCGAAAACATCGAAACAGACTTTTATTTTCATCTTACTTTAAAAACGGGTACATTAGAAATTGTGGTAAGTGAGTGTAATTAGTCGATGCATGAAGATTTGTACAAGACCCTCAGATTCGTAACAGTGCTAAAGGAGCGCAAATGCAGAGGCTTATCCGCTTCCCCTAATTCAAAGTGTTCTAAAGGTGAGGGGGAGGGGGGCATGCGGTAGTTCCGAAACAGTGCTTTAAGATAGCCAGTTTGATGTCACATACGAAGTGGAGGGGTCCGAAAAGAACACATTCGGGGGAACAATCTAAAGAGATTTTTGTAATGTTATTTATCCGCCGGGCTTTCCTGAATGGCTGTAGGCGAGACCGTCCATACATAGGTGTAATTTGACGGATTTGTAATTTATTTTCTTCTTAGTTTTGGAGTAACTGGTAGTTAAGTATACTACTCTACTAAAATTTAACATCATTTTGTGAATTAAATTTAGGGGAAATACGTCCAAAGTAGGTAGGTAGTATGTGCGTTAACTTTGACATTAAAGAAAAATAGTCTATGTTTTCGTTTCAGAAATTTTTTACACATTCATAATTTTTTTGTAATAATCATTGTTTATATTTAAAGAAACGAACTCAAGCAAATATTTTCTTTCCGACTTGAGAAAGGAAGCGGTTATCAGGTCATACAGTATGTATGTTTTTATTTTGTTTTTTATCTCACAGTGAACTTAGTGAACCAATTGCAATTGTATACAGTTCAATAATTCTAAGTGCAGCTTTTACCACTCAATTTGTTTAGTATAACATTTTTTCTAAACATTGGAAGCACTTTTAAAACTTTAGTTCAGAAAAATCTACTAAAATTGCCTGAATCTGAACTAAAACGTGCTCCGTTAACGAGAAAACGTATGGAAGGTTTTCCTATATGTTCCAAAAGTGTGTTGAACGTGTACCGCTCATGATATTTGTTTAATGGAAACTCGGGAAAACATTTTAAAACAATTTGGGACTACATTTGAAAACAGAATAAAGAAACATCTGAGAACAGATAAAGAAACATTTGAGAACACATTGGGACAAATATTGAGAACATATTGGAGAATAAATTGGGAATAGATTTCGGCGCAAGTGTGAATTCATCGTTTTCTTTTTTTCGACAATAGGAGATATCAAAAGGTAGATTTATTGTACTGAATGATAAATAAAGCAAATATTATGTTTGTTTCTAACACCACAGACTTCCATTCAATTTCATTCCGCAATACGTATGGTTCTCAAAGAGTTGACAACCAGTGCTTAGAGTTCCTTCATTATAGCAATGTGGAACTTGTTATATTATCCGTTCGTGCAGCATAAACCTCTACACAAGACAGATTTAGACCCACCCGGCCGAGGCTCTAACAGTTCATTTCACTATAATTAGTGCTAGAAAAGGGCGAGTATACACTAATTGAAATCTAATCGGACCCAATAATAAAATTTAATCACTGCCAGATTAAGTTTGCCTCAACTGTAGTTGAACTGAATCAGGTAAAAATCCGACGTAAATAATGGAATAGTATGAAGAACATATACACATTGCATATTGGTTTTGAATAAGGCTCATACAACGTTAAATTAAATTTATATTGCAATGATGAACCAGATATCGTTTTATTAAATGTTAAGTATCCTAATGCTGAAACAGTCGAAGATTGTATGTCCTTATAATGACTGCGTTATTCATTACCTTACTCATTTTGGTACTTTCTCTATGTTTTAATGCTAATACTTTGTTCATTTTCTGTATAAAAGCTAATTTTCGTAGGGCTTGCTTCGCTCGAGTCCCAATTCAGTTTAATGTCGCGTGTTCTCACGTTCTGCGGTATTGCGACATATTTCTCATGGTTCAGCGAATTCCAGTTTACATCAAAAGACCTTCTATTCATTCCAAACTAAACCAGTAACTTAAAGTGCAATACATTTATGAAACATATTTACATAATTTTTCTAGGTATAAGGTACAATGCTTTTATTTCTATTAGGCTAATGGCTGAATGATTAAATAAGCAATCCAATAAGTTCATATAATGAAAACTGAAAAAATTCCGTTACTTTCGAGATGAACTATGCTAGAGACAACCCAGACCTCCATCCGTCTTTCCAGAGTTAAATCGAACTAATTACACTTGACACTGAAGTAAAAAAATGAACTGGATGGACAAACATTTAATATTTGAGCTGTTTTTCAAAAACAGTGTTTGACCCTAAATCGCTTTGGGGCGTAACGTTATTGACAAAAAAATAACGAATTGTGAGAAGAAAGAAAATAACTTTTGAAAATTCATGAATTGAGCGGGATAATCTTGATATTTTGTTTGATTATATTCCATTACTTGATAAGCTGGGACTTGGCAAGTAGCATTTTAAATGTGGCAGCGATCCCTAAATCGTTTTTCGTTAATAACTTTTGTTCAACTGAACGGAATGTATTGAAATTTTGTTCCCAGGCTGCATCCTGCTGCCTAAACGTAATTATGCAGCAAAAGTTTGGAGTTCCAATTCGAAAATTGAGACTTCATGCTAATTTGACTTTGCATATGGTCCCTTATCAAAATTTTACTAACGTAGTTTTAAAGAAGATTTTAAACCATATCGGATGATGCCAATCTTTCTTTCTAAGACTTATAATGGCCGAATAGTTCAAAGTGCTTCGTTTTTCTTTTCTTTCTTATATGCTTCAAAGTGTTCTAAAAAAAGAACCATGCGGAATCCGAAAAAGTGTTTTAAGATTGCGAGTTTAAAGTCGCAAACGAAGTGGAAGGGACCAAAAAGGCCGAATTTATATACACCAATAACCAGGATTTTTCTTCTTATTATTATTGGTTTATCTGCCACCTGATAGGGGACTCTCTTACATTCTCGCATTGCTTATACGATAGTAAGATTAAAGAATATATATAATAGGAGAAGAAGCTCCACTCCGCGACCAGTTTTTAAGCTCCGCCGAGAAAAAAATTTTTTTTTACGAAAACGTTATTTGACACAAAAGCCGACATTTAGGAACAAATGACATGCATTCGGCGCCAATCTTGAACTGGCTTGGCGGAGGGTTGCCATTTCCTCCCATTTCCTCTGACTACTAATTCGAAGAACAAAAAGAGGGTCAGGGAATGAGAAAGGACCCCTCTGGAGATTCTAAAGCCTTTTGTATCTGAAGATTTATGAGTTTCAGATGTTCAATTTTTCTCTTCTCTTTTACTAATGTACTGTACTCCCTTGCTGCTGTTGAAAAACGGCAACTGATCGGGCCCTCCGCAATATTCCTCTCTGAGTGAACCTGGAACAAGTGTCAACGCTGCCATTCGACCCCTGAGCTAAGCAATGGGGAAAATTGACAGCTTTAAGTTTTGTGTTAGTTACGGAGGCCCCGAACTGATGCATCTACTAATCAGAATACATTCGCGTATTTTCCCCTTTTACTGATCATATCCTTTTCAATTTAATGATAGAAATATATATTGAGGGAGGAAACATTATTATTTATTTTCACTTTTGCTGATTTATATCATTGAGGTTGTAAAAACAAAATAACTTTTTTGGTTTGCTGCGGGAGTAGTTCTATGGGAGTATTCTTTTTTTTTTAATTTAAAGAAATGGTTTAAACGAAGAAATAAATTTAAAAATAGTTAATGTTTTGTTTGTTTAATTTTACCCCTTCGAGAGTAACACCAGGTTTCCGAGTATCTACTTTAGAGCACTTGCAAAAATGAATAACACAGAGGAACAAAAAATAAAAGTTGTATGTTTGGTGCTCAGAGTTTGAGAACGGATTTTAGATATGTTTGGGTCTCTAAATCAAAATATGAAATTAGTTTTTCTCTAGCAACTCTACGTTTCAGATAAGTTTAGCTGTTTTACCCATTTAGCATGTAGTTTTAACTCCATTTTATGCACTTCTAAATTAAGTATAGGCTTCTGAAACAAGGATTGCTTCCAGCACATTTGCTTTATCTATAGTCAGTCTGCATTCCAGTTACGATCAGAAAAATGCGCTTAATGGAGTAAATATCTTGCAAGTTTAGTAACAACGTTCCAACGAATGGACTAATTAATGGAAAACTGGTAGTTGGCCCAGCTTAAACGAATACCGTCGGTTCCAGGAAACGCCATTCGATTAACCGGGGTATTTGGTTAAGCGGGGAAATTTTATTTACCTTTCCTGGTTGACAACTTTTGTCTAAAAACGTTATAATAAATCAATATCTAAGTTATAGAAGAAAAATGTTTTTGATTGAAAAAGCGTTTTAAATAAGCGAAGTAATCTACAGAACAGTATAATAATTTAGTATATATAATACAAGTACGTATGAAAATTATAAGTAACTTACAACTTGGGGTAGTGAACCTTTGTTTCGACACTTTTTTTCAGTTCATATTTTTGGAGACAGTCCATAATAGTGAATTCCTTGCTCAAGGTATTTTGAGAACACTTTTCTAACTTTAATTAAAGTGTTTTGCGCAATTAATATTTATCAATTTCTTATCTTCTGCAATGTTTATATTTCGTTGTGTTTTTTAATTTAATTATCAACTGTCTGTTGGTAATGGCAACGATAAAAGAAACAAGATAGAATAGTGGATATGCTTTGACGGATTATGAATGATTTTTCCCCGTCGGTTGTTTGCCGAAAAATACTATTTTTAATTTTTACGTCACTAAATGCTCTTAATTAATTTATTTTTAATGTATTCAAAAAAATTTTGAGCAAAAATATAGGCGAAAGCTGATCAATGTTATTCGATGAACCGGGGAAATTATTCGATTAAGCAGGATCTCTAACATTGCAACTACGGGGATATATTCGGTTCCGGGAGATTTTATTCGTATAGACGGGGATCTTTATCCGTTACCCGATTAAGCGGGGCTGACAGTATTATGTTTTCATTACAAACCAAGTGTGCAGAACAAAAAATGACTTATTTTGTAAACAAAAAAAAGTCTGGTAAATAAAAAAAAAAACAAACCCTAAATGAACTGAAATATTAAAAAAAAAAGACAATTTGAAGTGAATTCGTGTGTATTTTGGAAGAAACCGTTTTGTAATTTGAGTAACTAATTAATATTCTTTAATTAAATTTGCTCTGCTGCCATATTGCTGGGCATTATCAGCAATGCACATTTCTAACGCTTTTTTTTTTGTTCTCAAGCAGCATTATAAAATTGAATGCAAAATAATACAACGTTAAAAAGCGCAATTGTGCTGGAACACTGCAGAAACGTGTTTCTACATTACGAAGAACGCCTTTATCAATGCAAGAAATTGAGCTTATGGATGAATAGATATCCGATAAATCGGAGCAAAACCCTTTGGAACGGCCGGAGTCGAATCTTTTGCCGGATCGTGTGTATCTCAATCATGAGATTCATATTCAAACATGAGCTCAATTTTTTGCATTGATAAAGGCGAACTTTGTACGCCGAATTTCTTGTCTGCACTATTCCTGCACATTTGTGCTTTTTAACGCTGTATTACTTTGCCTTTATTTTTAATCACAAAGGTATTATTTCCTTCATATTATAAAATTGGGTAAATAGCATTATAACCCAAGGGTGCCCGCCTAGGAAAGCCCGCCTAGGGCGGGTCATGGCTCAGATGGCGCCATTAAAATGTTTGGGGGGTTGTTTTGAGAGTATTTTTCTCTTTCTTTAGGAGTTTTTGTTTGGGGGGCAGGGGTCTTGGCGATATTTTGTGGGTGGGGGGTGCGCTCTTAATCTCAAGGGGAAGATGCTGTATAAGGGGAGCTCAGATTATAAGCAGATGCGAATGCACCTGAATCCGTCTCAATTTTTCAGGCTGGCCAAATTGATTTGAGAAGGTAATTCAATAAATAATAAATTTATTTTTCGAAGATCCCTAACAATTGCTTTACATCAACAGATGGGGTATATAGCACGCTTGGGTACAAATACGAGACGTGTATAGAGTTTATCAAAATTCTAGAACATAGTGACTGCAAAAATCCACTGCAGAGTTAGATAATATGTGCGAAACAATGAAAAAGTATGCATTGATTTTTCCAGTAACTAAAAAAAATATTTAGATTCCGGATGTTTAGTTCTCATGCAAATTAGTATGCTAATTAATTAATACTAGTCGACCCGTGCGGAACTCCGCACTGTGCTTCAATTCGTTTCATGAAGCATTTCGCTCTCTAAAAATTTCAAAGAAGGAACATTATGAAGAGGAACCGAAAAAAGTAAACGAAAAAAAGTAAGCGCAAAATAGAAGGCATGTATTTTGAAGACATCAGTAACAAAACCTCGTTATATACAGCGTTGTGATAACTTGATCACCGCTGACGATTTGGTTGTACATATTTTCAATGCAAACATAAAATATCATTGAAAGTGTGGCTGAGTGACTCGTGAAAAAGCAGTAGATGCGCATGTGAAGAATTGGGTTGTGGCAAATACAGTCCAGCCCATGTGAGCCTCTGACGGGAAAAAGAGAAACAGTAAAGAGATATTTATTGGCACGGATTTGAACTGGCGCCATCCTGATTAACAGCACGACACTCCAACAAACCAAGCAATTGCGCTTTCCTTTTCGAATAATATTCATTGAAGGAATGCGTAATAAAAACAGCAAAAAAAAACCTTTTTTATAATAGTTAGATCATGCGTCTCTATGTTTTGCAATGAACCAGCATGATACGATTTGAAATTATTCGTAAAACATGGAATTTTATTAAAGAATGAGGAAGATCTCGCGTAGCCTTTGAAACAAAAATTTTTGAGAAAAATTAAATTAGATTCAAAATAAGTTTATTTTTGAAAATTGAGCAATTTTCCATAGCAAGCTGCTTTAACTGTTACGGCTTAAATGCACGCACATGTTTTTGTTTTAATCGAACACTTAAAATTCAAAACCAAAACCAGCTGAACTGTGTCCCTTTTTTTAAGCGTAAGTTTTCGAACGTAAAAAAATGTATTTTTTTTCCAGTTGAAAACAGTAGAGTAGAAAATGGTTTCTCACTAATAAAGTTGATAATAATTTTAATGTTACATATCGTATTCGCGAATAAATAATTATAGGTTTACTGGACGAAACTCGAAATTTCAATTTGGTGTAGTATTATTTTTTCATTTGTACAAAATGTCGAACACTGCTATTAGAAAAACCTACATTTCAGCATACAATGAAAAAGATTCCTGCACAAAAAGGATTCCCTTGAAGTAAATGTAATACTGTTTTTATACTTACATTATGCTTAGTAGTCTGGACGTAATCAAAGCTTTAAAAAAAAAAAAAAGAAGAAGAAGAAAGAAGAAAAGGAAGAACACTCTTCGATTAACAGTCAACTTATCTGAATCATAACTGTAGCCTGCATAAAGGAGTCGAGAGAAACACCAAGTAGCATTAACATTGCATTTATTTTATTGTCTTGCGTGTGTTATCTGTTGTATATTACCAGTCCATGTAATGCGTGATATTAATCTAAATTTGCTATTATGTTGGACAGCCCGGGTTTGCCCGGAGTTCAGATAGTTTATAGCCAAACGCTCTACCGAAAAAAAAATATCAATTTAACCGAACAACTAAGTCCAGTGCTTTTAAGCTTTATTCTAAAAAAAAAAAAGGTATTTCTATTTATTTATTTATTTTTAATTATTTTTTTTGCCGAAAGCGAAGCAAAAAAATTGGAAAATTATATTAAAACTCTGCTTTAAAAAAAATGCATAAGAACTAAAGGCTGCATCAAGGTTTTGCAACAGCAAGGGGCGGTTCCATAAACTTGATTCTTAGACCGCAAGCCTATTTTTCATCATTAGCCGGTCTGATAAGTTTTAAAATGAGGGGGGAATTTCTGCAGGAGATAAGTAAGATCTCACATACTGACAGAAAAATAATCCACATAAATGATATATAAGATAAGATTAGTGTTTTTACTTTTTAAAATTTTTACAATTTGTTCTCGCAGGCTGCTTAACTGCACAGTTAAAATACAAAATAATTTGAACTAACTTCTTTTTTAGGCGTAGCTTTTCGAATGTAGTAAAAATGTGCTAGGCTATTTTTTTTTTGCCGAAAGAAGAAAAAAAAGTATATTTTACCCATCAAGTTGTTAGTAATTTTAATGTTTTACTTCGTATTCTAAAAAATACTCTTAGTTTTAAATGAAAAAGGTTATTTCAATTTGAGGAAAAAAAAATTATCTGTAAAAAGGGTCAAAAACTCATTAGAAGAATCTATATTTCAATATACGATTTATTTATTTTTTTTCTGAACAAAAAACATTTCCATTGTAGTCTGAAATCTTAAACCTGATACTTATATTTTGGCTTACATTATGTTTTGATTTTCTTACTGGAGTCAAAGCTTTTAAAAAAAAAAAAAAAAAAAAAAAAAAACGTACTATTCCGAAGTAATTTAGCACCATGTTGCATCAAGTTTTCATAACAGCAAGGAGCGTTTCCTTCTCATTTATTCTATTCCCTCATATTTGTTATTCGTTTTATGAAGTGTTTATGTAATACGCGATATTTCTCTAATTTTTTGATGCATATTGTCCGGACGTGGGCCCGAACACTCATTCTCATGGTTACCAGTCAAACGCCCTGCCGATAAAGCTATTCAGCCCTGTCGATGATTGTGCAAGTAAAAGTTATAAATTTAACCGAAAACCTCAGTCTGGTTCTTTAAAACAGTTTTTTTTGGCGGAAAAAAACTATATTTAGACCGTGGGTCTATTTTTCGTCATTAGCCTGTACTATAAGCTTTAAAATAAGGTGTAAATCAAAGGAATCGATCAAGAATTTAGGAAGATCTCGCGTAGAAATCAAAAACAGGCTACAGAAATAAGATATAAGGATGTTGAGGTTTGCTCATCATTTATTTAGTACTTTTGATACATAGTTATCTTACCAACCCACTAGAACTCTCAATTTAGAATTAAGAGAGGGGGAGCGGGATATTTAAAAGGTCAAAATGTGGTCCCAAAATTAATATGTGAAGTGGGAAGGGATTTCTATAATATCTTCAAGAGGGGTTTCTTTATAATATCTGATACCAGGGTTCACCGACTGATGACAGGCCCTGGTGTTAAGCAAAATGTCATTTTTAAAAAATGGACAAAATAAAAAAAATCTCGAAGTGAAAAACAGCTCATGCTTTCTTTTTTACTGCAAAATTAATTTATTTTAAGGATTCAAAATTTTTACTCGTTTCATACTTTTGCGCCATTCTAAATTTACCCCATTTCTTTTAAATCCCGTGTCGCTAACATAAAATAACTTACACTTGACGATTCTACAATGACTTTTTTACGACCCTTTAGCAATGAATCATCGACAAATGAGACTTAATTACCTATCTTTCAGCGCTTTCGCAGAGGGGAGAGAATAGAGAAAAACATCTTCACCTCCTACTGAGAGCCGGATTCGCATTGCAAATGCAGTGCCATCAGCATTGGCAATTTAGTGCCTTTCCGATTATTCAAGCACACTTTTTCCCAAACTTGTTTTGTCAATCGGTTCCTAAATGTTGGCTTTTTTTGTCAAATCACTCTTCCGTTTCGAGTCGAAGGGCAGGTAACATAAGTTTCTACCGATGTGGGACATCTTAGGCTGTGAAATATCGTTGGTAGGCTCCTGGGATAGCGTGGGAAACGCTGGGGAATTTGTGGGCACTAATATATATATATAATTTTGTATTGGTTATCCGCCACCTAGATCTCTTAAATTTACACTGCATAATGACTGGATGCACCACATGGTTCGAGTTGACTGATTTTTTATTTATTATATTCGTAGTTTTGAAATAGCTGGAAACTAAGCTACTCATCTACTGAAATTATGTAATATTTTGAGAACAGTGATATACTTGTACGGTACATGAGGTAGTAATAAATGAAATAAAATTAAAAGATGGCTTTGGAAATCGCTAAAACTTGAGGGCCTCGGGTTAATTCTACCCATACCACAGTAAGGTCCTGGGATAGCGTGGGTAATTTTCGGTTCTGATATACATGATTCTTTTTCTTTATTTTGACAACCTTCGCCACCATATACATGATTCTGTTTCTTTATTTTGACAACCTTCGCCACCTGATAGGTGGCTTTCTTGGACATTGCATGCTTTTTCAGGCCTTGCACCGAACGGTTTGCATTGACTGATTCTTTATTTATTTCATCCATAGTTTCAATTTAACTGGTAAGTAAGTTTATTCCTCTACTAAAATACAATAATATTTTGTGAATCGTACTATAAAGGAAGCAAGCCCAGGGAGGGTACTTCAACTTTTATATTAATGAAAATAGTTTATGTTTACTTTGGACATTTTTTTAGCATTCATAATTTTCCGCAATAATCATTGTTTTTATTTAAAAGAATCAACTCTGTCAAAAAGTGACTTTCAATTGACTTGCAAAAATTATGAAAATGTACTGCAAACAAATATAAAATGAAGAATCAACTGTTATAATTAAAATTAAATATTATTATGAAACGCATTGCATCGGTTGAATTGTCGCTAAATTTTGAACTCATTTTTGTGTTTAAATTGAAAACTAATTATTATTTTTAGCTATTAATACCAAAATTACCGGTATTTATCTCAGAAAATACCGATTGCAATAACTAAATGCGTCGCTACAAGTGTTAAAAAAGTTTGCTGATTAAATTAGTGTTCTGAAAAGTGCTTTCGGAAGTATTCTGAAAACAGAGTCTGAAAGTGTTCAAGAATCAGGGGACAAGTGTGGATGTTTGTCCTAAGTGAATGTTCTTAAGAATTGCAGTGTATCGCTTGACGAGATACAGCAAACTTTGAAAGCATAATTCAACACAAACAGTTTTTTATTTAGCATTTTTTATTGCAGGTTTAATCGAAAACGAAAAATATAAAAGTCACTTTAGAAGCAGATTTTTGTAAAATTATTTTTTGCTATTTACTATCGTCTGCAATGCATAAAACTCTTCTTAATGTCTTTTTATTTATTGTCTACGCTTTCAATCATTTCTTTTGCTGCTACCATTATATAAAAAACGCAGAATAGATAATATATAGAAAACGCAGACGATAAATAAAAAGGTATTAAGAAGAATGTTATACATTGTAGACGATGATAAATTGCAAAATTAAATTCATAGCACATCAGACGATATATTAACAAAATGTTTTCAACAACAGTTTAATCAGCAGTTTTCATTATTTTTTCAACCTAAAATCAATCTTGTATATACTAAAATGTGTTTAAATTAGAGTTACTAGCATGTAACACTAGTAGGTAGCAAATTTAGTATTTGTTACAGTTGTATTAGGTACATTTGTTGCCTCTTTTGAAAAGATTAATGGTATCCGTTGGGAGACACAATAAAAGGATAAAAGTATCAAAAGACAAACTACATACAACCAGGGTGTCAAAACTTATTTCTCTTAGTTCCCAGCACTTAATGAATCACAACTTTATGATAAAGAAAAATCTGTAAGCTGTCTGGTAACATTAATTAGAGTGAAAGAAAAGGGCAGTGTGCCTAAGCGTAAAACGATTTCTGCGCAATTCATTACACGCTTCTGTTTCCTGCAATGTGACAGACATAGACTTGATTTTCATACGTTACTGTGCTGTGCATAGGACTAAAAGGCCTTTGTACTTTTAAAACATAACTAATTCTGTCAGCAAAAGGTGCCTTTTTAAGATGATTCTACAAAATTGTGAGCAAAGCAAAATTCGAAAATTAATTTAACCTCTTCAGACCTGGCTTCTGGTATAACGAACAGGAACTTTGTACACCTGCTAATCGTTAAATCATTTAATAATGGGTTAAATAACTTGATTTATTTTGAATTTGATTCTTTTCATTTTGTATATTATTATCTGGGATCGAATATTTTCTTTCGGGATTAACAACACTAATAAATAAGGATTGAGAGATTAAGACTGGTTTTTTTTTCCAACCATGGATTCTTGTCAAAACGACGACATCCTTTTCCTAACTTATTAAGCAATGTATCCTTTATTGACCATTTCAAATACTTATATTATGTTTTATTATTATTCCAATATCAATTCACAATGCTTGATGTTTTTTTTTTTTTTTTTTTTGAAATAGTATTTATTTCAAAACTATATGTCCGAAATCTTGGACGTACCATAACTCTTTAAGTTTTTCTCCTACAAACTTGAAATTTGTCTATTACCTCAGTGCACTGCCTACCAAATAAAAACATTTTTGGTTTAGTATTTCATAATTCCGACTGAAGGGGTTAAAATTTTAACTGTTTTAATTCAGAGCTCCGAAACATGAAGCATCCCTAATAGCACAACGTGTCACGGCTAAGTTACAGTGACTCTGAGAGTTACAAAACTAATAGTCGCAAAATGACTGAAATGTGACGACAAACCGAACTCACATTGTGACACATTTGCGGAATTTTTCATGTGACTTCATTACAATGTTACTGTAACAACTGAAATGTGACCGGTCACTATGTAACGTTGTGGAAAAGTTGCATTGTGACCTTAATGTGCCTTGAGTTTTTTTACTGACTGAAGACGATGAATTGATATATCTCTCATTAATACAATCAATCAAAACCAAAAATTTAAGTGCTTAATAATTTTCCAGCAGAACAGTGACAAAATGGGTCCCATATGTGACTGTTGCGCGACGCTATCTTCAGGTCACTGTCCTCTCGCGGTGACGTCACAATTTAACCCCTAATAACAGTGACCAAAATGTGATGCGTATGTGACCACATCGATAAACGATCTAGAATAAAAAATACACTTGACTTCTCAAATCTGTAATCAGAACCTCACTAACGTAAGTCACATAATCGCTACTTTACAAGAGAGATGGAAAACATTTGCCCGCTGCTTGCAAAAGGGATGGAACTTGCGCTCTTTTAACACTGGTTAGTCATAACAAACGATTAATTTTTAGAATTACTTTCATATGGCTAGAAGCGGAATAGGAATCTAAACACAATGCACTAATAAACTGAATATCGCAGTTTTTGTTTCGTTATAATATTGCAGAAAAATGCAGAGAAAATATAAACTCATGTCTCAAGAAGGAGAAAACTGCTTAAATAAAGAGAATCCTATGGAAAAAATCGATAAAAAAGTTAGACAAATTTTGTGTGAAAACATCTTTACAAATTCGTTAAACAGCCTACTAATATATTTTCCTAACGAGAAGGTCGCTTTTAATCATTTTTAATAATAATTCATTTTATTAACGCATCATGGAAATATTTTTAATTAAAAAAGCCGTAATAAGTTTTTAAACTGAAGAAAAATGATGCCTGGATCCTACAAAACGTAAACAAATTCTTTTCATTATGGTCACCGTTTACTTTGTTTTTCTGTTTAAAAAAAGGTACTTAAGGATGTGTTTTAGGGTGTTTTTTTTCGATTATTTTTTATAATAGATTTAAATATAGAGCACGTTTAACGTATTTCTATTTTGCAAGCATAGAAATGTCACAAAGGATAAAATAAAAATAATTTTATTGACTATTTTTATCTGCAAAATTACAGAAAATTATTCATATTAAAAAAGAGTCTCTTAAGATTTTAATATGAAATGCCCACATATATAATTTGACCCACGTTCAACAGTCAAGCCTCATGGTTCCATATAATTTGGAAATTTGTGTTCCAATCAGAGACCGAATCAGATAAATATGGCAGAAGTTTTTGCAGTGGTTATTTAAAGAACGTTTTAAATGTATTTTGGGTTGAACATGAACCACTAAAAAGGAAAGTGGTCCTTATAAAAGTGCGCGATATCACACTTCTTCTTAACCCTTCACTGTAAAAACGATTCGGAAACGTTCCTGGAAAAAAATGCGCAGCTGTGATGAGCCAGATTTCTTCCAGTAACATATCTTACAAAAACCAGGAACGTTTTCCGCTAAATGTCATTAACCTTTGAAGAATTTGGAACTATCCCCGGTGAAAGCCAGTCATGACTCGAGATTCTTCAAGAAAAACTAGGTAGGTTGAATGTACGAGTATTTGATCAGATTCTTCCAAAATTACCAAGGCAGTACTAGAAGCATTAATGACTGAACTACGAATTAGAGCCCCTTCAAAAGGACAGGCTGACTTGTACGACATTTTGGTTACAAGACAAAATTGGATCCAACCTCGTTTCTAGTATTTATAAATACGTTATAATATTCGTTGGTTGCTGAGTCATAAAACAGTTGATGATAAGTTGAGTAAAATGTCACTTAAGGGGAATCTAGAAAGATAATTTAGTTCACTAATTCAACAAAAATGTATCTAGAAATGTTTACTGTAATAAACATCATTTCCACAACTTATTTGTTTTTAATTTCTATTAATTAAATCGTCTTCATCTACAGAATAAAATAATCAAGCATCAATCGGGCAACACATCTAAAGCTTGGACACCAGTTTTCTGCAATGAGGTTTTTGTACAAAAGCTATTTTTTTCGCTCGACAACTTTGGAACCAAAATGTCGGATAAGTCAGCTCCCCTTATATAGGAGCCTTTCTACGAATAACAGCCAAGCAGCTCTCTCGCCTGCAATTCTAGCCTAACCAATTTGTAGTTACCCAATGTCTCATTTGCTCTCCTTGGCAACTTAGTCAAACTGGACGAGCTAAGGAATCTCTATAAGGAGAGCTGATCTATCCGATACGTTGGTTCCAAAAATGTCAGTGGACAAAATTAGTATTTGTACAAAAGCCTCGTTGCAGAAAGCTGGTGCCAAGGCTTTAGACGTGTTGCATAATTGATGTTTGATTATTTTATTCTGTTTATAAAGAAAATTTAATTAATACATATTAAAAACAACTAAGGTGTGAAAATGAGGTTCATTACAGAAAACATTTCCCGACAGATTTGTGTGCTATTTCTGAACTAAGATATCTATCAAGATTTACCCTAAGTGACGTTTTACTCAAATATCAATCGTTTTAAGACATAGCAATCATACTTATTCGACATTTTGTTCCAAAATTTTTGCGCGATAAAAATAATATTTCTACAAAAGCCATATTGCAGAAAACTGGTGTTCAAGCTTTAGACATCTTGCCTGATTGATGTTTGATTATTTTATTCTGTAGATGAACGCGATTTAATTAATACAAATTAAAAGCAAATAAGGTGTGAAAATATGGTTTATTACAGTAAACATTTCCCGATATATTTTTTGTTCAACTTGTGTGAACTAAGTTATCTTCCTAGTTTCAACTTAAGGGAAATTTTACTCAACTAACTATCAATTGTTTTACGACATAGCAACCAGCGAATATTATAACGTATTTATAAACACTAGAAACAATGTTGAACCCAGAACTCTCTTCAGACCAAAATGTCGAATAAGACGGCCTTTCCTTTAGAACGGGTTTTAATACGGGCCGTAGTCGAAGTCTTAGTTTTTAGTAATTACTTGATAAACACGCTTAGTCACTCATTGAACTAGAAGATAAAGATATTCTTCACAACAGTGAAAAGTCTGCCCGCCTCCTTTGAACTTCTAGCAATAGAAAAACTTTTCAGCAACTATTCTTGATTTTACGGGGAAATGGACATGTGAAATCCCAAAATGTTCCACGGAAACAATCAGTAAAGTTTCGCAATTTTTTTTGCAGTGTTGTTAATGTCACAATTTCGCAAACTCCTCTCTCTCCGTCAGTACATGAGACATCATTGGTTAAAACTGAACCACGAAAAGAAGGTGGATGACCTTGAAGCGAAACATCATTTTTTTTCATTTGTAATAGGTTGAATCTGCCAGAAAGCACAGAATAGTAAGAGGCACGGTCTCGCTAATCCTGTCTATTCCAAAATAATACCAAAAAACCTATTACAAATGATGTTTTTGCATTAAAGTGATCCGCCTCCTTTTCAAGGTCAAGCTATAGCAGCCTCTTACGGCAATGGAAACATCTCCGAGATGAGTATGTTTCATTAGCAGGATTGTTTTTGAAAGGATACTAACTGTAGTTAAAACCACTTGAAAAGAACAGGCCGACTAATTTGGTAATTTGGTTCTACGTCAGCTTCAGTTACAATCTTGTTTCTAGTATTTATAAATACGTTATAATATTCGCTGGTTGGTAGATCGTAAAACAATTGGTGATAACCTGCGTAAAATGTCTTTTAAGGTGAATCTTGAAAGTTAACTTAATTTGCAAATTCAACAAAAGTGTGTAGGGAAATGTCTACTGTAATGAACCTCATTTTTACACCTGATTTTCTTTTAATTTGTTTTAATTAAATCATCTATATTTACAGTTTAAAGTAGTTAAACATCAAATAGAAAACACATCTAAAGCTTGTTAACCCGTTTTCTCCCACGAGGCTTTTGTACAAATACTAGTTTTGCCCCCCCCCCCCCCCGAAATTTCTGGAATCAAATTGGCGAATAAATCAGCTGCCTTCATATAGAGGGCTTATAAATCATTTGGCTGTATTGAAAGATAGGGCTACAGCATAAATAATAAAAAAGTAATCATTTATGCTGTTTTCAGAGCTTAATTTGCACGAGGGCTCAAATGAGATCTTCTCCACTTTTAAATTTTACGTGAATTTTATCATTTCATACAGAGTTCAGCCTATTTACGTGCAAAAATAAAACTTGAGGATTCTAAGGCCTCAGTACTACCTTTGCCAGAAGCCTTAGCTGTATAATACGAGATTGAACACATTTCTAGCAGTCTTGCAAAACAATTTAAAGTGTGCGAATTTTATTATTAATTGCGGTGCGCTCGGTTGTACGTAGAGTGATTAGTAATAAGAGGAAAAGATAGAATAAACATTAAATTATTCAAACCTAAAAAACAACCCAATTCTTATAACTCTTCCGCTCGATTACTTCTTTTTTATGTAGAAGTATGCAACACTGTCGCGTGACAGATTTGATGTGCGACGTCATCAAGATCACGTGACCAAATTCAGCCTCAGATTTCGATGTCATCCTCCCAGCAGCCAATCAGAGGCTAGAAGAAGCATGTGCAGACAATTTTAAATGATGATCTAAGTCATGCATGGCAGTTTGCTGCACGTCGAATTTTGAGAGTACATCAATTCTGTGAATAATAATAATATCCGTACTTTTACCATTCCTGTGCTTATCTTTTCTTCTTCCGACTACTTAAAATTTATCAATTGGTAGCGTGAAGACGTGCTTATAGAAGTACCTTCATAACCATGACACAATCTGAGGACGAGCTGCATGAATTTGTGAAAACCGGAGGTGTTCCACATTTTGTTCAAAACATGTGAAAATGTTTCCTTGTCATACTCAATCCGTGAAGCACTGCGTAAAGTTGGTGACGGATGCATCTCTAGCCGTAAGACGAATAGAAGAGAGGAAAAGTTTTATTCGTGCACGTTTTGAGGTTCGAAAG
This sequence comes from Uloborus diversus, assembly GCF_026930045.1. Classification (NCBI taxonomy): domain Eukaryota; kingdom Metazoa; phylum Arthropoda; class Arachnida; order Araneae; family Uloboridae; genus Uloborus; species Uloborus diversus. The sequence goes on along the minus strand of NC_072739.1, from coordinate 49,609,476 downwards.
AAACTGCCTTTCTTTGAAAGTAAAAAAGACAATTATTGTAAAAACTCTAGCTATGACATAAACTCTATAAATAATTCTGTTTGACATAAAATTTCTGCCTTAGCCATGGCTTAGGGCAATATCACAAAGGCAAAATGCTGTTTGATTTTATTTGTCTCACATGTTTGCTACATTTTGTAAAAATTCATCGCTTTTTATTTAGTTAATATTGTCTCAAATGTCACTATTTTTTACGTTTTTGCCTCTTTTTAAGATGCTGGAACTATAAACACGTAATATGAAATACTTTTCGTGAGTTATTTCATATGCTTTTAATGCATGAATATATATCTCATGAGTAAAAATAGGCAATGAAATTAGTTTACAGCATAAGTTTTCATATTTTAACAATGAAATCCGGGAAAAAAAACTATACTAATACTTCACAATCGCAGCGCCCCCTGAAGATATTAACCATTCTTCCTCAAATTTTGCACAGAAGCTAATTACCACTAAAGACAACTTTTCACAACAATTAGAAGTTGATCTGAAATTCTTTTTATTTTTCGCCCCCCCCCCCTAATGTGCACATAGATACGGTTGGATTTTAATAGTATAGCTTGTTATTATATTTTTTCTTATCAAAAGGTACCCTTAAAAAGTAATGAAATTTTTTAAAGGTCATCTTTTGACATAGTCTATCGCATAAACTCTTCCCGACAAAATTTAATTACGGCAAATCAGCTTAATTAATTACCCAATGACGATTAATATTCGATTCGAATATCACTGTAGAAATTAAACACTAGTATTCCTGGTCTTTTTTTTTGCTAAAATTATGTTTATTTATTTTAATTTATTTACTTTAATTTCTACTTTTTCACCTATTTCATTTTTAAATTCTTCAAAATTGAATAAAAAGTATGCAAATAAATGAATAAAAAAGACGCGTCCTAGCTTCATCTTTATCTCTTTGTTTTCCAATGTTTCTTAAATTATTTATTTTATTTTCTGAATTTTTGTCTTCACTGTTTTTACGATACATAAAGTATTTATTCATGCTTTTTTTCTCCACTTTTTTTGAAAAATCAGGGAAGTAGGAAACGAGAAATGAGCTTATGACTTCAAAATCACTTTTACGTTTGTCATAATGTATTTTATGACATTGCAAGTAAAAAATGAAAACGTTTCTTCTTTAAAGATTTCAACTTCATAAGTTGCTATTTTTTCCGCATCTTTTCTCAACAAATTGATTTATGTCTTCTTTGCCTTGAGCAATATTTTTATAGCATAAGCATTAAAATTTTTGTAAAAAAAAATGTATTTTCGCTTTTGATGTCATTCTAAAAATAGAAGACATGAAATAAATGATAAATAAAAATCTATTAATCTCTCATAAGACGCCTCAAAACATTTTTTCTACGAACATTTTTAGAAAAAAGATAAGAGTTTCTTTTTTTTTTACTTAAAAGGAAGTATCATACGTAGTGTGCAAATTATTTTACTACGTTTCAGGAAAACATTTATTTTTATTCGTGTTTCAGTAATTTATAATCTTCTTAAAGACACGATAAAATAGTCATTCAGTTTAACTTTCAAGCATGTTGGTATTTTTTAGGTCACTTCAAATATTTGAGTAAATTTAACTGAATATGTTTATTACTACTTTTAGTACACTTAACTGATGTAAGGGAAAAAATAGAAAATGCAAGGCTCCCCGGCAAGGTTATGAAATAAGTTTTCTCTTGTTTAGAAGAAAAAAAAGTTGTAAATATTGTACACAGCTAAATACATCATTAAATACTTTGATCTTACATGCAATATGGCTGTCTGGATGAAATGACAGCTCGGTTATTTCATCCAGAAACTGCAGTTTCGTCTTAGTTATGGAATCATCAGTCTGGAATGGGGACAAACCGAGCTGGAGGCAGATTGAAGACTGATCTCATGGAAGCAGAGAGTGCCAATAAACATAAAGTGACTGTCGAGATAAAACTGGTGAGATAAGTGTCCGCAGACATGGTGCTGTTCGACTCGTGAATTGAAGCCAAAACTTAAGTATTAAGCAGTAAGTTACCACCCCTAAGCCAGGGCTTAGGCAGAACTTCACTGTAAAAAAATTCCGAATCGTTACTGGGTATTTCCGTGTTACGCTTAAGGATTGTAATGGTTTTTATTCACTTCCTGGAAATATCAAGTATCATTGTCAAAAAGTTTCCTGAATTGCTACAAGTCGCACGAACGCAGGCTTCTCACTGTTGTGAAAAATATTTTTAAGCTCCCAGTTTAAAGATTAACTGAGCGTACTTATAAAGTGTATCGTCTTCATTTCAGTTACGGCCCGTTCATGCTAATTGAGCTCCCAAAGGGAGCAAATAAGTGTGGACTACGTTGCTTTGTAAGAATTGCAGATGAGTAAAATTCTCATTACTTGCCAGCAATTCTGGCTTAGCTTCGGCCATGTTTGCAATGATGCTCTTGGTACTTCCTTGAAAAATCAGGAAGGTGCCGAGCTATTATATTATACCTTCTTAAGTTTACTCAAATTTTCCAGAGACACGACTGGCTTTTAACGGGAATATTTCTGAATTTTTCAGAAGGCTTCCAGGATAATGTCGGGAAAGTTACTGAATTTCAGCAAAAAACGTTCCTGGATTTTTCAAGATATGTTACTGGCAGAAATTGGGCACATTAGCTGCCTATTATTTCCCAGGAACGTTCCTGAATCGTTTTTAGTGTGAATGCAATATAACAGCAGCGGAGTCATCACTTAGTTTACGTAAACCCTCACCATTAACAAGTTTTAATTGGTCCCAGAGTCTTTATTTTTAGCGAAAATTACCTCGATTCGCAAAATCGTTTCAAACCTTTTGCCAATCCGCTGGTCAAAAAAGATTAGGAACCTTGTTTTTAACTCGAACACTACCGTGGGCATAAATAAGTTTTTTATGGAAGTTTCTGATTTAATGCAGAAAACATAACTGACTTTTATGGGAATGGTTACTGAAATTTTCGTCAACAGTTCACGTTAATTTTAGGAAGGATACTGAATTTTAGAAGTGAACCTTTCTGTTTTTAGCCAGATATGTTACTAGCTGAAATGAGTTTCATTAGCTGTTCGTTATTTTCCAGGATCGTTTTGAATTTGCTATTACGTTGTGATTGACACCGCTTAACCGCGCATCGGCTTTTTGGCTAAAAGTGCAGGAACCAGACGTTTCGAGTTGTATTTTGAAACTAGTGACACCCGCACGGCTTTGCCCGTAATGGAAAAATTAAAAGGTCTTTTGGTTCGCCTGTATATTTACAAAAACTGTATGGGGAATTTTCTCGCTAATTGGCTTGTACCCATGTTACGGTTCCACGTTATGATAATTTCGTATCGAAAGTTGGCTTGTGTCTATGTTACGGTCCCACGTTATGATAATTTCGTAATTTACTCGTCCATCTTATGATAACTTTGTTCTTAAAATTGGAACAGAAAAAGAACCACATCGAATTTTCGAAACATCGCTTCGAGGTGCACACTCCCTGCCACAAACTAACTTGGTGACAGATTTTATGAAAATCGGCCGAACGGTCTAGGCGCTATGCGCGTCACAGAAATCCTACAGGCATCCAGACTTTCTCCGGACATCCAGACAGAAACTTTCAGCTTTATTATTAGTAAAGATAAAGATGAATTTCCTTTGAAAATTCTATAAAAAATTAGGAGCGTGATTTTCATGAGATAAATGACATTTCAACGAATTATTTTGCAAGGTTTTACAGAAATTATTGATATCTGCGGTTCCTTGAATTGACAATAACCAGCTACTGCTGAACCAAAGATTGAGAATCTCTCAGTCGCGTTTTGGCCATTTTGCAAATTTGAAAGTTCAGTAACCAGCATTTATGTAGTTTTGTTTTGACACTATCTTTCTTTAAAGTTTTCTATAAAAGCGGGATTTTTAAAAATAAATTACGTTTTTCGCAATAACTACAAAATAAAAATGTGCATGAAGTAATTTTAAAACAAGTTTCAAATTTTTTCTACATCAGCCGCTGATGTGTCGTTAATGCCGATATTAGATTTTTGTTCACTTGAAAAGAAAAAAAATGAGGGTACGTGAACACTCAATATGTAAATGACCTCCGATTTATGAATCTAAATATTTTTGTCTTTAGAGCGACAAAAAAAAAGCGAATAGTTTTTGTTTATTCAGTGAAAATATTGCATAAAATTGATTTTATTTTCCGAAAAATATTGACTGCAACAAAAGAAACTTTATCTGGAAAAGAAGAAAGGACGAATGTAAATACTTATGCATTTGCTCACGACCTTTTCTAGAAACAAAAAATAATACTTTAGCAGAATTGGACGGCAAATGCAAAGAAAGACGCAAAATCGACATTATGCATATTTTACGTGAGTATTTGTAGAAGCAATACTTTTACAATACTGCTTTTTTTATTTCGAAAGGCTTAGGAATAGGCTTATTTGAATCAGAATCTGTTTTAGAACATTGCTATCTTAGAAGCAGAAGTGTTTCAATTTTTTATTCTCGACAAAGTAATGCCTGAGGACTGAATAGGATAAAAGGATATGTTATTAAAAGGCTTGGGGATTCAAAAAATATTTCCCTTTTATTGATCTGTTAAATTTTCATATGAATAGAAAGTTCAAAAACAAGAACAAGATATTATATATCTAATTATCTAAATAAAAGTGAAAAATATTATAAGGTTTAGACGAGGGGTACCAAACCTTTACAGATCAACGTGCCGTTTCTTTCTGAAGGAACACTAAAAATATTCCCAAATGTTACTGATTATTTCCGTGAACCTTTGCCGGATTTTACTGGTTTTCAAGTATGTAACCGTGAAAATCAATTTTCTTTGCAAAAACGTTTCCTGAATTGCTTCAAGTTGCACTAAGGTTCCTACATAAGGGGAGCTGACTTATTCGACATTTTGGTTCCAAAAATTGTTGGGCGAAAAAAATAGTACTTGTACAAAAGCCTCATTACAGAAAACTGGTGACCAAGCTTAAGATGTGTTGCCTGATTGATGCCTTATTATTTTGTTCTGTAGATGAAGACGATTTAATTAATACAAGTAAAGTGTGAAAATAAGGTTTATTACAGTAAACATTTCCGATACATTTTTGTTGAATTTGTGAACTGAGTTACCTTTTTAGATTCACCTTAAGTGACATTTTACTCAACTCATCATCAATTATTTTACGACATAGCAACCAACGAATATTATAACGTATTTATAAATACCATAAATGAGGTTGGATCCAATGTTGTCTTAGAACCAAAATGTCGGAAAAATCAGTCTGTCCTTTTCAAGTTGCTCTAAGTTGCACGAATGCAGACTCCTCACTGGTGTGAAAAATACTTTTATACACGAGTTTAAAGATTAACTGACTGTATTTATTGAGTGCATCGTCTTCAATTCGTTTATGGTCCGTCCAGGTTGATTAAGCTCCCAATGAGAGCGAATAAGTCTTCGGAGTGCTGCAGGCAAGGGCGATGGTAGGTTCTTAGTTGCAGTTCTGGCCTAGCGCATGGTCAATCGTGGTTGCATTGCTGCTGCTGGATCTGTCTTAATAACTCTGGAAGACTCTAATGAATTTTACTAAACCTACCCAATTTCCCCTCAAAGCTATAGACTGGCTTAAAACCCCTTGAAAGGGACACGCCGACTTATCCAACATTTTGGTTCCACAACGACTTTGAATCCAACCTTGTTCCTAGTATTTATAATTACGTTATGATATTCGCTGGTTGCTCTATCGTAAAAAAAAGGATGATTAAGTTGAGTAAAATGTCTAGAAAGGTAACTTAGTACAAAAATTCAGCAAAAATGTATGGGGAAATGTTTACTGTAATGAGCCTCCTTTTCACTCCTAATTTGTTTCTAAATAATGTTATTATAAATCTTATTCATTTACAGAGTAAAAAAAATTCAAACATCCTCCAGGCAACACATCTATAACTTGGGCACCAGTTTTCTGCAACGACGCTTTTGTACAAATATTAATTTTTCCACCTGACAATTTTGGAACCAAAAATGCCAGATAGGTCAGCTCCCGTTAGATATTAGCCTTAGACTGGCTTAAACCGGTGAGAGCTCCATATTCTTCCGAAACATTCAAGGCAAATTTCAGGAAGGTTACTGATTTTTAGCGTTCCTGGTTTTCGCAGATTTTCAGATATTGGGCGTAACAGCTGCCCATTAATTTCTAGGAATGTTTCTGAATCGTTTTTACAGTGAATGTATAATAAGTTATTCACATGCTGTCAAAAAAGTTTGACTTGTGATTATTGAGATAATAATAAAACGAAAGACCATCAACCCAGAACACTTTATTCACGAAGAATATCTACATTTTCACTATATGGTGGTTAATGTGTCAGTTATACGTGTTATTTGAATTAAAGTAACGGTCGTATGACTTTCTTTGTACTAGATTAGATGACAAAAAAGTTATTTTAGGATTATATGAGGTGGTACTTTTAGCAAAATAAACGGAAGTCATCGATGAAACGGTTTTTAAAGGAGTTTTTTGTTCAAACGATTGTATTTTTGTTCGGCACGGAAAATTAGATACGAACTTAAAAATATTCTATTGACTTTTAACATATGTATCAAAAAACTAAAATACAATAGTAAAGCATAGACTTAAACCATATCTGTGTTTTATTAAGAAACTACGTTATGCAGAGAGTGGATCGGACTAGAGTCCCTTGGAAAGGACAGTATGACTTATCCAGCATTTTGGTTCCAAGACAAAATTGAATCCAACCTCGTTTCTAGCGTTCATAAATACGTCATAATATTTTCTGGTAGCTATGTCGTAAAACAGTTGATGATAAGTTGAGTAAAATGTCACTTAAGGTGAATCTAGAAAGATAACTTAGTTCACAGGAGTCTACGTACCAAAATTTAGCTTTCTAGGACATACTTTTCTTGTTGTTATGCGACATACATACGCATATCCGCACATACATACATGTCAAAATGGATATTTCGAGTGTTTATACGTTCTTAGGCCCCTATCCGCGTGTGGTAGAGTTGAAAAAAAACCTCAATATTAATTCGGGGGTGAGCAAAATGAAAATTAAAGCCGAATTTTGAGTGCATTTTTTTTCGCGAATACAATACTTCCTTTTTTGTAAAAGGAAGTAAAAATGACAATTACAAATTTTTAATTAGATAAGAAAGAGCGATTTCATTTTTGAGCTCTATATGAGATATAGATTAAGTAACTATTTTGGACAAGTATATAAGTGAAGAAAATGATTTAAACAGCTTTGACACAGAACTATAACAAATTAAAGTGCTCTTTTTGACGTTGTACAAGCCCTACAAAACACACACATTAATATATAAACATATGGTTTATTTATTTTTCAGTATATTTTTTTGAAGTGTTCGGTTCTATGAGAAGAAAATAGGAAAAGAAATAAAAATGGCCTTTATATAGTTTTCGGTGTTAAGGGCAATTCACCCGTCTGAGAACCCTCCCCCCCCCCTAGAAAATTGAACTAGCGTTTCTGGCATTTGTTTCTCCCTCATGCAAAACTCATTATGCATTGAATCAGAAACCTAAATTTTGAAGCGTGAACACTTTGGTAACACTGTTTCATTATTGGTGTTTTTCTTATTGATTTACTTATTTATTTATTTTTCCATAATTGAACTGTAGTGTAGTCGGATACTCATAACCAATAAACATATTTCTTCTATCATTGTTCGCTCCTAGGTCACATATGATAACCACCAAAATTCATAGTGAAAAGTATGTAATCAGCGTATTTCTAATTAAGAATGCTGCTCTCCATTACATTACATATTCAAAAGTAGTGTACCAAATTATTAGTCTAAAGAGGGATTTTTTTTGTTTTTTGTACATTATTTGTACTAAAGTACTATTTATTTTTTACTGTTAAAGTACAGTACATACTATACACTGATTATTACGTTATAATTTAATGTTTGCAGGTGGCAGCACTGTCTGCTTTGTTTATGTCCCTTGTTTATCTACCTACCAGGAACATAACCTCAATCTGCTTAAACAGTTCACTAGTTCTTTTTATTAGTGTGTTCTGTTATAGTTAAAGTTAGTTTTAGGTAATTAGTGAGTATGTGTATGAGAATATATATAATAGTGAGTATAAACAATTTTTTACCTCCTTTTTTAAAAACTTAAGAAGTGGTGTAAACATGGTGAAAATCATGCCAAAAAGACTTAAAATGCTCATCAAGAAAAAGGGAATGTATACTAAATATTAGATAATTATTTCACTGTTCGTTAATGTGTTTGTAGTCCTGTAATCATTAAAGAATTTGCTTTTAAAACAGTCTTAGTCTAATAATTTGGTCAGCACTGTAGTTATGAAACATTTGAGGCTTGATGAAAATTTTAATCTTTTTGGTACGAGATGGCAGATGTGTTCAGCGTTAGTTGTTTTCTATGGTTGGTTTATAAAAGGAATTCTTTACTTTTTATGCTTTTAAAAGCCCTTAAATAAAGTGTCTCTTTATTATAAACAACGTAATAGCAAATGAAACCTACGTTTTTGTTTAATTGCCCATTCAGTGATTACGCTCTCATCCTATCCATTATTATTGTAGTCCTCCTCACGATTGTTGGCACAAACCAGTCACTACCAAAAAAAAAAAGGAGGATTCTTGAATAAACTTGTTTCGACAAAGCTTGAATTAAAAAACCTCTAGTTTCTCCTATTTTAAATCAGTTTGAATTAAATTTAATCGAAGTGAAATGCCAACAATCGTGAGGCGGAGATGCATTCACGTACAGCGCATTCAGTTTTATTCCAGTGTTGAACATTTTAAAAAGTCTACATCATTGTATTGCCATTTTTAACGTTTGGCAAGCTAAATCAAATTTTTATTTTCAACTGTTTTTAAACTAAGTGTAAAAAATGTAAAGTTTCAATTTTTAAATTTAAATCCAAATTTTACAGGTAAACGTTATGTAAAGCTCATTATGTAAAAGTGCTTTTAACAAACAAACAAGCTAATTAAATATGTAGGGCAGAAATTCGTAAATGTTTCGGGCATAAGTTACTTCCTATTAGTTTCTTTTTTTTTTTACAAATCTTCTATTTTACTATTATAAAGAGAGAGAGCGGATTTTTGCATGTTTATACGTTCGAGGTAATCTCCGGACTCATTGCAACTATTTAAAAAAATTCTTTCACTATATGAAAGATGCATTCTTACTGAGTGACATAGGCAATAATTTATCCATATATGTATTTACACTAATTTTTAAAAACCAATTGTCTTCACTACCAGTTTATGTTTCGTACTGTTTCATTCTTATGTACGTAAAAATAGTTTGCATGTATATAGCATTCCATTAACCTTGGACATTGTAAACCATTTAGTTACAGAATGCTTATGCTTCAAAAAGTAAGTTTAAACGAATTATAACTGAAATTTGCTTCGGGAATATTAGTTTTCGAATTTAAGTAGTGCAGATAAACGAAATTAATGCGTGTTTCTAAAAGTTGTAATTTCGCATGTACTTCGCGCTATCCTATCATGTTTTTTAATTGATACTAAAAAAAAATAAAAACTTTTGCCAATGAGTTCACACAAGTACCTTTAGGTTAAAAAAATATCAACTCAAAGGGTAATTGTGCATAACATTTTCGTGCTTTAGGTAATGTAATCATCAGAGCATTTTCGTGGTCCAACATATTTCCAAAGTCTGTTGACAGTTAAAGGTCCTGCCAGCCTATCAAGCAGCATGTGTGTAACTCGGTCTTATAAAAGACGAACCGTTGGAAACTAACCCTATTTGATGCACGTAACTTTCTGACTGCGCTCCTAAACTCAGAGAACTGTTGTTAACTATTTGAACTTTTATAATAACTCTTACATCATATTGCTTTAAGGCAAACATTTGAAAAATAAATCTGTGGAAACATGTTGAAAAAAGAGCGTCAGCTGAAATACAATGATTATAGTATAATGCCAAACGATATCCAAAGTCCAATTTAAATAAAAGGCAAAATTTGTCAATCAAGCGGAGAATCCATAGGGGACTTTTGTTTGCCATAGTTGCAGAAAATCACCGAAAACAATTCTATAAAAACAAGACTGTTACATGAAAATCAGGAACGCAAATTAATGTTTATTGACATACCCGGTGGAACTGTAAAACATAATTAATTCAACCCTAGCCTAAAAATGATCAACTGGCTTTTGCGATTGTGTTTTATGGAACTGCTGGGTGGTGGAAAACTGATCATTCCACATTCAAACTACTTTGAATATCTCTTCCAGAAAGACTCCGTATGTTCAACAAGAAAAAACGGACAAGGGAGTTAACCTCTTCAAGTGGCTGTCTCATAATGTAGGTCGAAAGCTCGATCAATAAGCTTCTAAGATGGTTTTTCACGGCACTGCCAGGACTTTACTTTGAGAGAAAAACTGACCATACCATATTAAATTACTTTGAAATTCTCCTTTAATTGGATCTGTATGTTCCACAAGAAAAAACGGTCAATTGGAGAATTTCCTCAAAAGGGTGCCTCATAATGTAGGATGAATGTTCGATGAGCCACTGTTCGGCTATAGAAGACGTAGATAATAGATATAAGCCTAAACGGTCAGAAAGGTTCAGACAAAATTATGAGAGGTGTCACCTTTGTATTTGGAGGTGACTTTAATCGAATTATTTCTGCGGTGCCCTACAGGAAAGTGTCAAGCTTGATTTAAGGCATCTCTTTTTAGGAAGCCTTTACAATCTCTGTATCTAAAGAACAACTATAAGAGCCTGTCCAGGCTCTCTGTCCAGGATGGTGGTAAGCATTACTAGAGTCTTCAAGTAAGTAACGGAAAAATACATGTAAAAAGAAATCTTATCAAAGTAGATGACTTAGAAAATTCTCTATAAATGATTTGATCCTGAATGTTTATCCTGAAACCAAGACTATTTATTAATGAAATTACACTTGGATGTGCGAGAGGGCAATAGTTTTTCTCAACAACATCATCCACATGAATTTTTTAATTCCCTTAACTCTTCGGGACTTCTCTTCACGCCTTTAAAATTAAATGCGATAGTCCAATAATTTTATTCTACAACAATAATTTGTCTAATCTATAAAATGAACCTGGACCCCAACTAAAATCACCATGGAATAATATGATTTAGAGTTCTTCTCTTACAGCACCAACCTATTCCTTACATCCCTACAGTCCCTGCTTGTTTTTAATTTCCAAATTGAGTGATTACTTTTTCCAATAAAAATTTCTAATCCCATCACCGTAATCAATCTGAAGTTTAAATGTAGAACTAATCGAATCGTACTTTAATGTGACATACCGAAGATAGTATTGTTCAGTGGGAATTATAAGTTGGTCTCTCTTGATCAGGAAATAAGGAAAATTAATGTGTTTCAAAAGTCATAAAAACGAAAAGAAAAAAATGTTACTTAGTATTAAACTTTAAATCAATATATATATACCTTACAGATTATTTATTTCAGATAGAAATTTTTTTTGTCCGAAAAAGGTCCGGACGGGCCGCTAAAAACTTATAAAATTATAGTTTTTGCAATATGATTTTCGCTTTTTAAAGCAAAATTATAAGCCATGATTAATCAAAAGAGTTCAAACGACATATGACCTGCAAATTTTAATAAGTAATTACTCCAAAAGTTAATCTTGTTCGATAAAACAAATTATATTTTCAAATGTAACGAGAGATAGTGAAATGATGATTTACCCTATTTTTCGCCGACATTTAAAATTTCCTTCCCCTTTAATTACACTAAAAGGTAAGGTTGAAACTGAAAAACAGGGAGGGGGAGGAAATTTCATGTCAGCGAAAGGTTGGGTACAGAGAACTGATACATACCGTTTAGGGTACATATTTGAGCTGAATCCACATAATAAGTTTCCTTGTAAGCAAAAATCAATAAACAAATATTCTTGTTCATAACCTGAGTAAGTCTAAGAACACACGAAGCGAAAAATTTCATTAAAGATAATACATATATGACTAATCTAATACAAACCAATCAATTTATTAGAAACATCTTATGCAAGCAACGGCTAATGCAATAAAGTATGAAGGTTTCTATTAGTTTATGACTTGCATGCAAACTGATGCTGGTCAATCAGCGTTCTGCTAGTGTGTGTGATCACATAAATTATGGCATAAAGATTAGTTTTGGTTTCCTCGTATATGCACATAATATTGATTGATTGATGGAATAGTTTAACTGCATGGCATTGTTCATAGTCACATTTTATGTTACTCTGTGAGATCAAAAATGGTGCTATGCAATTTAAAGAAATGTTGTATACCTAATGGTTTTAAAATTGTGCTCCGAAAAAAGAGCGGTTTGAACATTCTGAAAAAAAAAAAAAAAAAAAAAAAAATCAACGGAATGACGATAAAAGCCTGTGTAAAGATATCCCATGCATAAAATACTGAAGTTATAAAAGAATTTCAAATACTTAGGGGCTATCTATAAATGATGTCACGCTTTTTCCACAACGGTAATCTCCTTACCTCTTTGTCACTTAGTGCCACACTTCACCTTACCCCCTCTCCTCCAATTCCCTTCTCGCATGTCAGGGTGAGTTACATGAACTTATTGGTTTTAAAAATGTTTTTATCCTAACTGCTATATGAGAAGTCAAATTTTTGATCACTCACTACTTTTTCTCCCCCCCCCCCCAAACTTCCCCCATTTAACTCACCCCTTCCTCCGAACACAGCGTGATATCATTTATGGACGACCCCTTACTGAGAAAATCAAAATTGTGTCAATTGTGTCTGTGAAAGTAATCTATTGAGGTAAAGCGTTTGTGTTTGATATAATTTAACTCTGTCGTACTAACTTCATAAAGTGAAATATATTAAACACTTTCAATGAAACGGGGAGGAACACAGAGAATAGAGATACCTAGCTGAAAGCTTAAATGAAGATCTTTATTTTTAAATGATATTTTGAACTGCTTTTCAGTACATAAATACTTACTGTTATATTCTATCCCTACTCAGACTTAGAACGAAGTTTTATCAAGTTACTACGTTAGAAAATCCAGACTTTTCTTCTTCAAGAAATCTGGCAAAAAGAAAGTTAAAAAAATTAGTTTTATCCTATAAAAACTGCATGACAAACTTTTTTTAAGGAACACATCCGAACAAAGGACATTCTTTCTATTCCCAGTCCATTTAAATAGTGACCTCCATGTATTGGCCTTTAACTAAAAGGCACCCTGTTAAAGCGACAGAAAAAACAATTATAAAACATAGTTCACAGTTGCATGAGAAATAGTGAATTTACAGAAAAGTTTTACTTTTTCTCTAATAATTAGTTGGTGAAAATTTGACATTAAACGTATGTGAAAGGTACATATGTATTGTAAAAGTCTTGTTGAAATTTACATGCATGATTTTCCCTCTCAGAAATTCTTTCAAGTAGGCTCAGGGCCAGAATGCACAAGTAATTATGAATTTTATTTAGTATTTATGAAACATTTTAGCTATCAAGTCTTGGGTGTTATTAGTTTACGTTCTTCCTAAAACTAAACTGAGTTAACACACTGCTTACATCAATTAAAATACCCCCGAAAACGTGACATATACAGTTAAGTGACAAAATAAATATCCACTCCCCTTATTGCTCCATATTGAGCATTTCTACCGTATTATGTTTCCATTCCTGCATAGTTAATCATCAATTATATACTAAAAAGTTAGTCGTTTACTAAAAACTCTAAAAACAAGAAAATAAGAGTAAATATTTTTTTTTCCTTTGCTTCTAACCGAAACTTTTAGCACTGCAAAGTCAACTTGTGAAGGAGTCTGTATAAACACTAAAGGCAAAAAGTTCTTGAAGTCTTAGATAAAAAGTCTAATGCTCCTTTATGCTTACGCTGAGCATCGTTAAGATAATGAAATTGTGGAGGCAAAAACAGCAACTTCCGAAAAAGAATTGCTTCTAAAGACCTAATTTGTATTCGGTTCATTAAAGAATTTTTTTATCGAAAGATTTTGTTCTTTTCTAAATGTGGCTAATTTGACCTCCATGGATTTTCTGGATTTAAACACCCTATTACGATGTTGAATAGTTCCCTTTGGCTGAAAGAGATTTTGAAAATGGCTATTGAAGAAAAATGTAAATTTCAGTCGCATATTATGCGTTATGACTGGGTGGTAAATTTTAAATTTACACCAAAAAAGTTGAGAAATATCTTTTAAACATCTTAGCATTGTGCTTTCATCATAAGCTTTTACTGCTGAAAAAGTTGACTTACATTTGACATTGATCTACACCGATATAACACTGCCCTGTGAATGCAAATTGATCTTTAAGATATAAAATATTAATCATTTTATGTTTCAAATATCACTTTTTAAAGAACAAATGTAAACATTCTGAGCTACAATTGCACGGAAAAATTTGAGTTCTGTCATTCTTTCACAAATTGATGATATAATTTGTTACGAGTACTTTTAGTGCAGGCTTCGAAAACGACCAGAAGGCAATTTTTCCCCATCTCGGAAGGATATTTCGAAACATATTAATTTCAAAATTTGTAAAATAAAATAAAAAATAGAAAACTTAAAAAGTAGAAACACACGATAGGTATAAAATGATTTTTTCTTTTAGATTTTTTATAATTTGTATTATACAATACACTGCATTGACAAAAGAATAAACCGAAAGATTAGGGATGGAGGGTTAAAGTCCTTTTAAATTAAAATAATCAATTAACCAACGTTTTGAAGAACAAAAACTGTAAATTACTGCAGCCACGTGTTTAGGTGGTACAAGGAACACCTTTTTCAATGCAACACTGTAAAAACGATTCAGAACCGCTCCTGGAAAACAATGGGCAGCTGATGCGCCCAATTTCTTACAGTAACATATCTTACAAAATCCATTAACGTTTTCCGCAAAAATTTAGTAAACTTCCTGAAATTATCCTGGAAACCATCCTGGAAACCATCCTGGAAACCGCCTGAAATATTTATAAATCTTCCCATTTAAAGCCAGTCGTGTCTCTGGAATTTCAGAGTGAACTTAGGTAATTGTAAGAAAATAGCTTGGCACCATCCTGACTTATCAAGGAAGTTCCATTACCAAAATTGCACAAATAAGTACCAGGAATTTTACTCGCCTGCAATTCTTGAAAAGCTACGTAGTCCATTGACTGCTTTGCTCCCTTTGGATGCCTTATCAGTCTGGCCTGGCTGCAGTCGAACTTGATCCGATACACTTTATAAATTCGCTCAGTCAATCTTTAAACTAGGAGCTAAAGATATTTTTCACAACAGTGAGAAGTCTGCATTCTTGCGATTTGTAGCAATTTAGGAAACTGTTTGACGCTGATACTTCGTTTTTCCAGGAAAAGCACAAAAACAATTAAAATCCCGAAACGTTACACGGAAATACTCAGTAGCGTTTCGGAATTTTTTTGCAGGGAAAGAAATGTGAGCTTCTGGATGAAAAGTAATTTACTGTTTTAGTGCTTGAAATGTTGGTTAATTGATTTTTTCAGTACAAAGGTATTTATTCGTTATTCGTCACCCTTTTAAAGTGTTCTAATAATTACCATAAAATTATACCTGGAGCAAACCTAACCTGGCAGTAAAAACTGTTTAAGGCTTTCACGACTTGCGTCAATATGAAGAGAGGACATTACCGGTCTTATTGACCGTGGTCTAAATGAAAACGAAGAAACACCAAACGTTTCGTCGAGCTCTGCGTCGGATGGATTCGAAGTGACTAATGTGACTTAGTCATTTCGAATCAATCCACCGATGATGTCAGCCGCAGAGTTCGACGAAACGTTTCGTGTTTCTTCGTTTTCATTTAGACTACGGCCAAAAAGCCCGGAAATGTCCTCTCCTCATACTAACCTGGCAGTTTTGTGAAGACTATGCTGATTCTAATCACAGCATTACGACATTGCCAAGTTGGCTATTTCAGTGCATTTTAAAGTTGAGTTATTTGTTTAACTAGCCTGCACAATAAGCTTTAAAATAAGGTGCAAATAAAAGAAATCGATCAAGAATTGAGGAAGATCTCGTGTAGAAACCAAAAACAGGCTACAGAAATAATATATAAGGATATATGTTTATAGCATTGAACCTATAGGAAACGAGATATTTGCAAAAAACTGATTTTTGTGACCTTTGACCTTGAATATCTAAAGACGCGGACACGAGATGTTATGAGACATTTGAGACAACATTTAGAACGCCAAAACAAAGGTATGTAAGAATTTACAGCTTCTTACCTCGAATTCCGAGGTGAAACCCCTAATATGACTGGACTAGAATATCAAGAAATAAAAGTAGCGGAAAGATTGCAAAATGATATTGTCATTACTAGATGGTGAGATGAATTGCATTTTCGTGCACTTTTGTGTACCATGTTTTAATTTTTTCCATTTCTAAATCACTCCCTTTCCTTTTTGTGAAAGTTAATTTTGAGTGTAATTTTGTATGCATTTGTCCTATGAACAGTTTGTTCCAACCATGAATTGCAGTAATACTTTTTATTTTTTAATTATTTGTTTCAACTGTATTAAATTTTGACAAAAACGTTTTCTTGTTAGCATAAGAAATTGCAATTTGCTGTCACCAGTATTTGTCTGTTGTCCTGTCTCGCTATTGGCTTTATACTTGGCAAAATAATATTTAGAAACTATATATAGAGACTTTAATATTTGCATAGAAGTAAAGCATAATGAATTGAAACATATTTTTTAGATATTTACATAATTGAACTGTAAAAAATTTTGAAAAAAAAAAAAGCGAAAACGTATAAGAGAAACCAGCCAGATCAAATTTAGTCATGTTTATCATAAATTGCAAACCAAAGGGCTAATGAAAAGCAAATACAAACGTCTACTGCTGAAAATGATGTTAATATCGGAAAAGTATCGTCTCTCGGAAAGGAAATACAACTACCTACAAACAAAATTATAACAAAAAAAGTATTAAAAATACACACAATACAAAAGAAACACACACACAAAAGCATTTACCAAAAAAATAACACGCAAAAGACCAAATTATTTGAAGGTGAAGGACTTCTAGACACTTAGAAGAGGTTTATCGCTCATTGTTAGCAGTACCACCGACCTGCGTGAATACAGAAAGAACATTTTCAACTGTAAGAAAATTAAGCACTAAAATGAGTTCCAGGTTTAGAAACAATTATGTTTTTTACTGTTATTGATTTTTTATTATGACATTTTATCCTTTATTTTATGTTTCTTCAGAATACGTTTTTAAATGATACAATTTTCGTACAAAATTATAAAATGTGGCAACAAAACTATATATTTTCAAGCATTTTTTGAGAAATTTCAAATACCGGTATTAATACCGGTATACCGGTATCACGTTTTAAAAATACCCAATACTGGTATTGAATTTTCGGTTCGGTATTGCGATCCCTGGATGGTGGGGATGTAACAACAATGTTTTCTATCAACTTGTAGTGCACGCATGGTCACGAGAAGATGACCCCAGTTAAAACCTTTATTTTTTAAATTCACTGCAGTAAAAAGCTGCCAAGCGGAAATAGTAGCATTAATGCTTAGCTCTAACTGCCATATCATTTCATTTTTCTTTCAATTTGTATAATGCCCGCAAACCAGTGCGAAAAAAATATTCATTCAATATTTATCTGTATTATTTAAAATATTAGCGTACGCAGATGGTTGTTGTGTAAAAAAGATTTTTGTGGTATTTTATATTAACTAGAATGTCAATGGGCGATAGTGCGGACGATAATAAATAACGATAATAAATTCAAGGCAATTCCGAACTGTGAGGCGAATTTGCTTCAAACAAACTTTGTAGGAAAAAGTTTTTGATAAAAAACTTGTATATAAAATATCTTTTTGATTTGAACAATTTTCCGTTCAATTTTGAACAGTTCAAATCCTTTAACATTAGCGCCTACGTGGAAACTGAAAGTCAATGTAGATTCCGTACTTGAAGGCGGATTTACTTGAAACAAATTTTGTTGGAAATAGCTCTTGACGCCAAACTCCAGACATCGACTCCGAGAATTTAGGGGCACTTGACTCCGACTCCGACTCCTGTGCCCGACAATTAATCGGACTCCGACTCCCCGACTTCGACTCTGACTTCGTAGCTTTGGCAAAAATTTATACACGGAGGACAAATGACTGACTCCGATTCTTAGATATTGACTCCGACTCCTTTACCCCAAAATGAGATTGACTCCGACTGGGGTTTTTTTCGGTCGACTATGGTTTTGACTGTGAAATAATTATTGTTGATCTGATTTGTTTTTATTTTCACGTTAAAGTTTTAATTTAGGTATTCAGTTTTCGGCGAATAAACTCGAAGTCATTTATGTTTCTACATCAAGATATGCGTAGACGATTTTTTTTTTTTTTTTTTTTTGACAATGAAAAGTATTTATTTAAGTTGACATTTTATTGTTTTTATTTATTTAGGTAAGTGCATTAATTCATTTAAAAAATTGTTTTTGGCAACAGGGGAAAAAGAAACGATTTTTTTTTTTTTGATATGATGTATTTATTTTAATAAGCTTATTAGTTTTAATATTTTTTTTTTCGTTTTGAAAGCTGTTAAAGATTTTTTAATGGAAAAAGTGTATTAGCTGCTTTGTTTAAAAGCTGCTGCTATTTTTTTTAGATGAGTGAGGAATATTTTATTTCTAGAAATCAGCTTAAAGTATTTTAAAAATATGTTTGAAAACATTTGCGATTTTAGCTATTTTTGAAAATATTGATCAGGAACTAGAAAGTAGTATGGGTATACGGGAAAGTAGGCTCGTGTAGTTCTAAACCGAACTTCTTGTTAAATGTTATAAAGTTAATATGACTCATACGTTAAATGACTTTGGCTAATCTTTGCACCATCAATATATTTAGTATTGGACAAACCGCATTGTCTCTACAAAGTTTAATTTATGATTTCTGAAACATCTCAAAGAGAGAGACTTGTACAGTCATAGAAAAAAAAAAAAAAACGAAACACTTTTAATTATTCGGCCATTATACACGCTAGAAAGGAAAGAAAGGTGTCATCTGACATAGTTTAAAGTCTTCTTTAAAACTACGTAGGTAAAATTTTGATAAGGGACCTTATACAAAGTAAAATTAGCACTAAGTCTTGATTTTCGAACAGGAACCCCTATTTTTTGCTACATAATTATGTTTAGATAGCAAAGTGTAGCCCGGGTACGAAATTTCATTGCATTCCGTGCAGTAGAACAGAAGTTATTAACGAAAAACGATTTAGGGACCGTCACCACAATGAAAATGCTACTTTGAAGGTCACGGCTTATCAAGTAGCGGAATGTAAACTAAGAGCAAGATTATCCAGCTCAATTCATTATTTTTTCAAGTTTACCTTTTTTTTTTTCGTAATTCGGTACTTTTTGGCCGATAATGTTGCGCCGAGACGATTTAGGGTCGAAAACTTTTTTTTAAAAAAACAGTAAAATAATTACTGATTTTTGTCTGTCTGGATTAACCTTGGAAAGACGGATGGGGACTGGCGGGTCCCTCGTATAGATCGTTATGTAATAAAAAAAAATAATGACTTACTGAAAGTAATGGAATTTTTTGACTTTTCATAATATGAACCTATTGGATTGCTTACTTAATCATTCAGCCATTAGCCTCATAGAAATGTAAATTGAACCTTATACCTAGATAGACCTGTAAATATGTTTGATAAATGTATTGAACCTATGTTACTGGTTTATTTCGAAATAAATAGAAGGTATTTTGATGTAAAATAGAATTCGCGTTTTTAATTTCGCAGAACATTGAAAGAAGTTTGGTATATCGCATACAAAAATATAAAAAATATTCCGCCTAACGTGGGAAAACGCAGCATTAAATAGAATGGTGACTCGAGCAAAGCAAGTCCCGTTTATTCCGTGAAAATTTGCTTTCAATACATAAAATGAACCAAATATCAATCTAAAAAATAAAACAGAAACAGGAGAATATAAATACCCGTTAATGCGCAAACATTTCATACTCGAACTTTATTTGGGAACGTTTGGCTATTTGAATTAACACAGTGGACAAACACAGTAGTTGTTCTAGCGGCTTCATTTTAATCAAAATCGGCATTTTGTTTTAAAACCAAATTTGATGTGAAAAATCACAATGATTGGTATTATTAAAAAAGCATAACGCAATCAGCGGTTTTGGTCAAACATGTAATGTCTCTTAAAAGCAATTTAGGTAAGTAATTTCCCAATGCTGTTTGTAGCAACGAGATTCGAGATGGATCTAACCCGTAACTAAAATTCGAAAGTTACTTTAGCTTAAATCAAGGTGAACCGAAATCAGACTCCTCGTTTTTTTCTCGGATTTTGTAACTTTGCACTTGCAAACAAAGCTAAGCAATTTTTGATTTTGTTTTGCGCACCATATACTTGCTTGCGAACATTTTCCATAGTATCAAGCAGTAGGTTGCCGCACCTATCCTAAAGCTACGCGCAGCATACCTACTACCGGTTTAATCTATCCAAAGGCCTCATTTTCGTCTCTGTTGTGGAATTGAGTGTCTGGGTTCAGAACTGATCGTGCGTGAGGCAGAAGTCATGTCATTCAAGCTGAGAGTGCGAACAAACTGGTAGGTAAAGTAAATTTATCTGTTGTATTATTTACGGCCTCTAGATGCTGAAATAAATTTTCTTTATCCACCAGTTTGTGTGAACTCTTAGCCTCAATGACATCACATCAGCTTCATTTGTTGGTTGATCCTAGTTCAGGACTGTCATGCCCATGAATAGGAAGACTCAGATAGTGCATGGCAATTAATGCATGAGAAACATTCATCTCCGCGACGCTGGTCCGTGTCGCCCGTTTTTTGCTTGAAGTGAAAGATCAGAAAGCCCAATATTCAGAAATTCGTTTCTGAAACACATGCATATAATAAGATAGGCATCCAGAAGTTGATAACAATTTTTTTATTATAACTTTTTTTCTTTTTCCATATTTTTCCATGTTATGTAAAAAAGCAGAAAATATTTTGAAAATTAATCTTTGGCTTGCAAGAAAGATTTTAATGTGAAATGCACGGATAATGACAGAGAAAGGAAATAGAAAAATAGTATTTAAATTACAATTAAAAATAGACAAAAACTCTACTTAATCTTACGCCCAAATTACTGTTTTATTAAATCTTTGACGAAGTCAAAAAAAAGAAAAAAAGTTAACAATCAGCCAACAACTACACTATGTGCAGAATTTGGGCTCCACCACTGCCACTCTGGCGACTGACATGTCCTCTATTAGATCTTAACACATTGAAAAGAATTCAAACACTTTCCAATAATAATAATAAGAATAATAACAATAATAATAATAATAATAATAAGAATAACAATAATAATAATAATAATAATAATAATAATAATAATAATAATAATTCGTAGAAATCAGCAAACTGATCTAAGAGCAAATATTATTTACTGACCCATATGGATAGTGTTAAAGGAGAATATTCACGCTGTCGGCAATTTTTCGAGTGCTTTTTGCCGATTTAGACATTGCAATAATTTTACCTTTTAGCAAATTATCATTGCGATTAGCCATTTTATACTACTTATTGCAACATGACAAGCAAGACAATGAGGTTTTATTGTAGATTTTTGTGAAAGAGTTGTGTATGTTAATTTTTTTTTCAGAATTATTTTTTTACAAAAGGAATTGGTCAACGCAGAAAAAAAAAGTAGTATTTTACGTGTAGCTTTTAATTTAAAATGTTCTGTAAAATATTCTTTTATTAGGCAATGAAATAGTGTTTCGCATTATTTACATATTGAAGTTTAAAAGGTATCCACAAAAAACTGACGATTGCAATATTGTGTTGTTCTTCTGCAGAGACAGATAATAAATTTATACATTAAAAAAATTCATAGATGTAATTCTAATGTAGAAAATCCCCGTTATAATTGGCTTGCTTATTTTGTTGAACAATTTTGTTCTTTTTTTACGAAGAAACTTACTTTCATAATTTCTGTTTTAAAAAGGTATACGGTCCCCTAAAATGGGAAAAAATGAAATTTTAAGCATAGTGCAAAAACTACTGAATATTTTGAGCTCAAATTTTGGATTCCATTATAAAAGCTCATCTAGATTGTTTTTCTATTAAAATTTAATATGGTTTCAGATCATATTTTTTTCAAAAATTTATATCATAATTCATAAAAAATCTAAATTTACATTTTAGTTGTTGCAAATGATGTTTTTAGTATTGGGTCGATTCATATTTTAATATAAAAAACAATCTTTGCCGTTCCTAGTCTAGTTTATGTGTTATGTGTGAAAATATGAAAATACGTTTTAACATTACGAGAGGGATTTTTCAAAACTCAATTCTGAAGCAACGGCTGGATCAATTTTAACAAAAATTTGTATACTATGTTAAAAATGAATGCTGATTACAAATATGTGATAAAAAAGGGGGGTTCCTATTGAAAATTTTGAAGTTGATGCTCGTTTTAATATGAAGACGACCCCTTAACAACAATTTATCATCATAATTACGTAGAACACATTATTCCTGAAAAAATAACACCTTACACGTGTCTCTAGTGTCAATAGTCTGCGAATACGAACGAGTGTTTCGTTTTTTTTTCTATGACTGTACCTGCCAAAGTATGAAAGAGTTAGTATGCATCAAATTTTTCTTTTAACATTCATTTTTAACAGAGAGTGGGACGAAAAATATCTTAACATTACTTAAACAAGCCTGTGTAAAGCACAGCTTTTACATCACGCTTTATTGATAGTACTATTTATGTTACGGGGATGAATAATTGATTTGTACTAGATGTAGGAATGAGTGAAATGCGTGTTGAGAGGTTACCGGATAAACAACTGACAGTAGCATAATGTCACGTAAAAGATCTATTAACTCACAATGCTTGATTCTTTTGTTACACGGAAAAACTGATAATGGTTATATAAATAAATGATGCGAATTTCCATAGGCAAATGTTGGTTTTTGTACTGGTTTTCAATTTCGACGCCCCCTGATGTAATCGTAACATTTTGTGGGAGAAATTTTGGGGAGAGGAAGGGAAGAATACCTTCAACATTGCTAAAGAACCGCACGAATAAGGTAATAACGAAAACATTTTGAATTGGTAGCATTTTAATTTAATTTTACAAATAAACAATTGGAACGATTCCAATTCAGTAAACAGTAAGCTCTAACTATAAACATTATGCACTATTTATAAATAAACATACAAGTTTCATTTTTAACTGTTTTCGTTCATTTTTCTGGCAACTTATTTAAGTTGCCACAGAATTAAAGTATCCGCATCGGATGTCAATAACAAAATGCTTTATTCGTCAAAACGAAATGGATCATTTGAGCTTATAGGTCATGATTATGCTTAGGGCTTTGGATTAAAATCCAAGAAAATAATTGCTTGCTTTTAAAAGTTGCATATTGGTAGAGCAATAGAGCAAACTTAGTCGTTTTCCATGTGGTCTTGCTTTTAGGATAAATGTCTTTCACCAAGACGATTCGATCTCGTTCCCGGCATGGGGGATGAGAATGATTCACCACCTCTCTCTTAAACTAGATGGCAACCTAATTTTGTCATTTTAAACTACAGGCAAATTTTGACGAAAATATATGAAGGTTCTCATACTGCTTTGAGTAATTTGGTAGGAGCATTTTTATATTTAAGACATAATTTAATGTTTCAAACTTGGCGAGATCAGTTTGAAACATTTGCTTTGCATTTGCGTCGATCTGTACAAATCCAGAAACGGCTAACCGAATCTAAGAAACCAATTGATCACGGCAGCGAAGACCCCCAATGGCTGATATCTATTTTAAATAACATCTATAGTTGTACAAGAACGTATCCCCCCCCCCCAATACAGCATAAATGTTTTCCAGCTTCCATATATCATGAATAGTCGCAACCAAATCGAAAGAGAATGGTCTCAAAACTGCCCAGGCAGCCCCTCTGCCGTCTACGCTGGTCTACATCTTTTTTTATATAGAAATATCTGTACAGCTAAATGGTGAGGCTGAGATCCTAAGAGCTACCTTTATCTAGAATCCCTGTAATATGAAACGGATCCCTGCAGCTAAAAAATCTACTGAATCAAAACACTTCACTGATATAAAGGAAGCTCTGTCCTTACTCATGCCAATAATATTTAAAAAACAAGAATATAAATATCTAACACAAATCATAAAATATAAATAAGTAGCAGTAAGCGTTTATACTACATTGAACCCTTTTTCGAAACTATCACTGGTAATAGTAGAGAGATTTATAGTCTTGGCTCCAAATGGGATCCGAAATTGGAAGTCTAGCAGACAGATAAATTGCTAAAGGAGAAGAGTAACATCTAGATCCAAAGAAACGATTCAGAAGTTTTGTTTTAACCTTAACGGTTATAGACATTAAATCATATGTATACAAATACATTTTTTCGTTGTATGTTAAAGCAATAATACAGTAATAAATGTTATTTTTAACAACTTTGTCATTTTTCCATGTTATAAACTGAATGGTAATGGATATCATTCAAAGTATTTCGTAAAGTTTTATTAATACTTAAAACTAACAAAGTTTAGTGGGGAAAAGTGAAGTAGTTAAGATAACTTACTTTTTTTTAAAATGAACAAATCAGGAATGTTTTCTAAAAATTATGGTAAACAAAGAACAATGTATTTCACAATAAATCTTGCATTGAAACTTTATTTTTCATTTTTGATAATAAAATTTTTACCTCAAAAAAGGTGGAAAATTTTAACTTTTTTATTTTTTTAAGGGACAAATTGAAAAATTACACGTTTTTCTAATGAAATATTTTAGATTCGGTCATCAAAGATGTTTTTGACCAAATAATTGAGTAAATTTAGGAATTAAGGAAGAAATAAAATAATGAACGAACACATAAATAAATGAAGGATGTTATTTGTGATTAAAAAAAATGAGTAAATCAAATAATGAATGAATTAATAAATAAGGGAATTATTAAATGAAGGAATGTAAATAAGATCTAATTAAGCAATGAAAACGTAAGTGATTTGATAAAAATTGAATAAGTAAGAGAAATGAACTATTTCATTTTGCTCCATCCACTTTGTCCCGCATGCACTGGACTAACTTTACAAAGCATTTAAAATACTAATAAGCTTAATATTAAACAAAAAAATAGTGCACCGAATATTAGTAGGTTTCAAATAGTATTTAAAAGGCTACAAACTAACTTTATTATTTAGTACTATCAAAAATTAGTTTTAACTTACCACAAATATTGCAAAATGAGTATCAATTTTTGAAAGTTTTTTGTATTAACATATTCTTTGATTTTCAGAGATATTTTTTTTTCTTGACAGGATTGGACTACATATGTTACTAAATAGTAAAATATGACTACACCCTTGCGCGAATTAATGAAATCAAGTTGGGAATTTTTAATTTTCAAATCAGGTTGTTCAACTTTTGTTTGTAAAATACTGTTTAGCCTACCAGTTGATTAGGCGCTTTAACCTCACGTTTTTTACTTCCTTTTACGAAAAAGGAAGTATTGTATTTGCGAAAACAATTTCACTCAAAATTCGGCCATAATTTCCATTTTGCTCACCTCCGAATTAATGTTGAGTTTTTTTTTTTTTTTTTTTTCAACACCGATAACACAAAGATAAGTGCCTAAGAACGTATAAACACCCGAAATATCCATTTTGACATTCCCCTAGATAATTACAACGACTTTTCTCGTGACGTCCGTATGTACGTATGTATGTATGTGCGTATGTGCGGATGTATGTCGCATAACTCAAGAACGGTATGTCCTAGAAGGTTGAAATTTGGTACGTAGTTTCCTGGTGGGGTCTAGTTTTGCACCTCCGCTTCTGGTTGCATTCGGGCGTTTCTAAAAAGGTCTTTTGCCCTTTTTGGGAGGGGGGATCATTGTTAATTTCGATGTAAACTCAAGTGGTGTTATAATTTAACGGACACTTGTCGATATGTCACCAGTCTTTTGGTCGCCAAGTTGTCAAAAAATTTGGCGATTTTTTTAAAAAAAAATCTGGCTTCAATTTGGCCACTGATGGTGATATTTAGAGAGTAAAATATTGAATCACATTAAAATTCCCAATAATGGGGAAATAACATTAGATTGGTTTAAAAGGAAGTCATGTGATGCATACATTAGCTCGTTTTTTTTTTTTTTTTTTTTTTTTTTTTTTTTTTTTTTTTTTTGTCATAAATATTGTGTTTTGTTTACGTTATTGTGTTTTGTTAAGTTTCTGAATTTGTGTTTTGTTAAGTGTTAACAATAGATCATCCATCACAGAAGAGGCATACCATTGTGACTTTGAGTGAAAATCTGATTGCACAACAAAAGAACAAAACGATTTGTGCTTTGCTAGAAACATGGTTTAGAGATCAAGAGATCAAAGAAAAGTGCAAAACTCAGGTTGACTCTATGCTCAGTAGAGTGAAAATGGTGCTGAACAAAAGGTGGGAGGGGGGCATACTAATTGGTGATTTTGATTTTATAATTAAAAGATGTAAATAAAGGTGATTTTGAAAAAAAAAATGGATTGATTCCATTAATTCACACAAGTGTGTAGATAGGTGACACTAAAAGCGCAGTAAATATTTCACCATTTCACTTTGTCACGCTATTTCACTTTGCCCCACATTACCCTATACTTGAAAAGATCTCTACCCCATTTGAATTTTTTCTTCTACTGTAAAGCAGATGTTTAAAAAAATACAACCTCTTCATGTAACCAGATCAAATATGTATATTACATATGTAAGTATATAAATCATCCCTTTTTGAACAAAATTTCTAAACATGTATTTTACGTATATTTTTTTCACGTGTATAAACCTAATGTTTTGTTAGTATTCCCTGTTTTATCATTATTAGTAGTTAATTATAGTAATGGCAGTAATAGAAGTATCATGTTTTTTTAATTAATATCTTTTATATATTTCTGAAATATGATTACTTTTATAAAGAATAAACATTTTAAATAACTTAACTTACAATACGGGTAACTTACAGCACAAAGTTTTAAATTGAGCTTTGCTAATATTAAAAAAAAGGCTTGCAATAAATATTTTTCAATATCTTAGTCGCACTTTTATTATACTTCTTAAATTTTTACTATTTTCTATATTGTACGTTTTCATTCGAATTCATACCCATAGCGAAACCGAAACAAACCATTTTTATCTCAGTGAACAATAATAGATTATTGCAGCGAGATGTAATCGGTAAAACAAACTTATCATCATATCAAACAATGAAATTATCGTTCGATCAAGCGAAAGAAGAACGTTGGGATCGCATTATTTTTAACCATTCGGTTAGAAGAAAAGGTTTCCAAGAGTTGGAGCAATATCTCTACAGAATAGCTTGTATTCGGCAGAAGAGATACAGAAGATTCCCTCTTACTGAGGGTGAATTCCGGTTGATTGCACAGCACTTCACGCCGCGGTTGTTACAATAAACCAATTACAGATTACTAAAGGCGTTAAAGTAGGAATACGTGCTTTGCAGCAAGAACAGTTGTTCTCAGATGGATTCTTCACATTGGTCAAAGTTTCCGTCTTATTTATGATCCATATTTGGGACTGTCTATAAATGATGCCGAACTTATTTCCTAGGTATTTA
This sequence comes from Uloborus diversus, assembly GCF_026930045.1. NCBI lineage: Eukaryota > Metazoa > Arthropoda > Arachnida > Araneae > Uloboridae > Uloborus > Uloborus diversus. Next base: position 49,581,795 of record NC_072739.1, on the reverse strand, counting down.
ACCCCCCGCCTCTCTGAAGCTCTAAACTATTAATTCTGAATGGTATTCACTAGTTACTAAAGTGACTAAAAAATAGCAACCACTTTTTGTGACTTTTGGTAGCCATTTAAACAAAAAAAAAAGAAAGAAAGAAAAGAAAGGATGTGTGTCAGCGCAAAACATAAATACCCTATCGGCTGTTGTAACGTTAACAACAGATTGAAACTATCTGCTATTTGTATCGTTAACAACAGATTAAAAGAGTAGGATATTTTGACCCCTTCCCTGTCCCCCCTCAGACCTGTCATTTAATGGGGGGGGGCAGAGACCAATTGCCAACCTGACTTTAAAAAGTCATTCATATTGCATTTCAGTGAGCTTGGATTTCGCTGTTGTCCGATAATATAGTGCTAGAGGCCCGTCCCGAACTTGTTCGGGTTAAAAAATTACCTGTCTTAAATAAATACTCGTATTATGCAGATTTATTTTGTTTTAAAATATCATGGTATATGAAATTTTTTGTTCCGTTTTTATGAGGTTTTAAAAGAAATTGATTCACTTCATTCCCTAATCAAGAGAGACTAACTTTTACTTCCCCGGGAACAATATAATCTTCCTAAATGTGACGTCGTACTGTGCATTATTGTGCATTTGACCTTCAGTTTTGATGATGGTGATGGCATAAGAAATTTTCATTGAAAATTGAAATTACTTATATAGGAAATAGAAATGTGCAAGGACCATGGAGAAATTCGAGGAATATTAGCTGACTGACCTGCTGCCTGTAAGAACAATACTTTAAATCATATTAGTCCATATTGATTTTACTTGGGAGTTCATTTCTATTGTATACATAGAAAAAAATAAGTTTCGCAACGAAGTTATTGTAATACCGACTTTAATTTTAATAGAACAATATGGGCTTTTTAAAGCGCTCTTAATATACAAAAATCGTACAGAATTCTTAAAAGAAGTTGACTTTAAAGAGGCATGAATTATATCTGCAAGAGTTCATCTAGGGAACTACTAGAGTAGTTTGATTAAAGTCACCGCCAAATGCGACGATGACACCTCTCATAATGTTGTCTTAACCTTTTAGTTCTTTTATAGTTCTATCCACGGCTTCTATATTCAAACAGTGGCTCATTGAACAGTCGTCCTGCATTATGGGGTGACCTCTTGAAGACGCTGAATGATTTTTTTTTTTTGTTATGAAACGTGCGGAGTCATTCTGAAAGGAGACATTCAGAGTAGTTTAAATGTAGAGTAGTCAGTAAGTACGTAAAATTGCTGAAATTTAGTTTAAAAAAAACACACCTTGCACACACATCCTTAGTGTGCTTGTTGATCTTGGCCAATGGTAAATTTATTAAACTTTTTCCGGTTCCACCGGGTATGCCGATAAACATTATTTTGGGTTCTGGTATCATTGGCGAATCGCTGATCGGTTACCAATTGGTTGAAGTATTAAAAACGTACTTAAATGTTTCCAATAAAACTAAAAGATCAAAAAGTTGTTTTTATAATAAAATTGTTACAGAAAAGCCTCTTAAGAATTTTCTAAACTAAATACAACTTATGTGTATTCGTTAGCAGATGTTTTTTATTTTGACTTTAGTTTGCATATAATGCATAAAGTAACGTATGCAAAATTGCAACTTTTAGCAGCACTTCCTCACATTTTGATGGTTCTTAAGGTAACCACGTTATTGCTTTTCTCTCCCTTAGCATAACGCTCTAAGAGGACTTTTTCCCAGACATATATATTCAACCAGAGTTTGTCTTTTCGTATATAAGAACGAAACAGTATGAACATACCGGTATCAAAGGTAACTTATTAGTTTTAAAAATTCGTATAAAGACATATACGAATAATTTATACCCAAGGTCTTTCACTAAAAATGCGCCTTTCAAGTATTAAAGGAATTTTTCAAATAATGTTCAGTGGTTTTGGAGATTACCCGAGACATGTAAATATACAAAATCCGTTCTCTCTCTGTCCTTATAATATTAGTATAGATGTCACTTTGCAAGAATGTGCCTTTCATACAAATAAGGAACTTTTTGAATAGGTGCAGTGATTCCGGAGATTATTAGATATTGATTCCGGAACAAATAAACATACAAAATAAACCCTCTCTCTTTATAATATTAGTAACGATGAAAAACCTTCAAAGTATAGACAGAAATGCATGCAAAATAACAACTTTTAGAAACACAGATTAACATCTCTATCTGCACTACTTGAATTCAAATACTAATTTACTAGAAGCGAATCAGTTATAACTCGTTTTAAAATAAATTTTCATGCATAAACATTATGCGACTACCAACGGTTTCCAATTGTCAATGCTTATAGAATGTTATAAACTTTATCCTATGCAGCCTCATATACGTGTGCAGTTATTGACGGCTGTCATACCAATATCGTAATTTGATTTTCCTCCACGTGTTTCCAACCCCCAGCATTCATTTCAAAGAGAACCTTCAACCATTCTGTCAGTGCAGGTGCGGGACAATCGGTGATAGATTTTACTCTTATAACAATAAAACAGTACGAAACACAAACTAGTGACGAAGACAAACTGTTAGTTTTAAAAAATAATATAAATACATATATGCATTACTTATAGCCTATGTAACTCGGCAAGAATGCACGTGTCATGTAGTGAAAGAATTTTTCAAATAGTTGCAATGCTTCCGGAGATTACCTCGAACATATAAACACACAAAAATCCGTTCTCTTTCTTTATAATATTAGTTAGATTAGATTAGATTACCCTTTGCCTCTTCTGTAAATTTTCGAAGTGACGGGGCTGCCTCCCTTTCCCACAAAGTGTCACACTTCTCCTTGCCCTTCTCTTTCTTTTGTAACATGTCCCGCTCTGTTACATTAACGTATAAAAATACAAAATATTTCCTGCAAAGATAATATCTAACGGAATAGTTGGACTCAGTAACATATTATTTGCTGGCTTTGTATTATTTAATGAACTTAAAACTGCGGTATTTTATCTTCTACATTTTAATGCCGCATAAAAGGAAATTGAAGAAGTTTGCTTCCTGGAAAAAAAAGTGATTCTTAAATACATACGTTGAAAAGAGTTTTGCATTTACGTCACTGTCCTATTGCTAACTTCAAAACTCAAAAATTTTTAAATGGTTCTAAAACTGTTATCGAGTACTTTCTTTTAATCGCTGTTCTGTTATAAAAAAAAAGTTATGAACACTTCGGTTTTTGTTTGAAAATTCGGTCAATAGTATTTTACTCTTAATTATGTAAGAACGAATTATTATGTTTCAAATTGTTTATTAGGGTTATGTTTTTCATCATATTTCAACATGAAAAAACATTTAAATCGCTTTTGTTTTTATATCCTTTTTTTTTTGTTCCTTGTTTTTAGCTGCAATAAAAGCTATTTATAATAATCTTATTGTTTTGGCATATTCAATTATACTATTTATTTAATTTATTTGTCCACCCCTCTCCTTTCTCTTTTTCGAAGTTAAAAACATTTAATTCGGAAAACTTGGATTTAAGAAACAAGTGTGAATAAATAAAAAAAAATGAAAGCAATTCTCCAAAAATCCTACACATCGATTTAATGAGATCATAGTTAGATTTTTTCTAAACTCCTAAAAGAGTTATGAATACTTTATTAAAATAGAAAGTAAGACTTCATAGTCTTTATTGTTTATTAACTTATTTTCTCTTTTTTTTTACATTTACCTTTGTGTAACGTTATTTTCTTTAAAATTGCTTGTTATGCAAAATATTGTTGAAGATGTTTCTCTAATGCCTCATCTTATGCAATGCGTGGGTTTAAAGTACATTTTCTTAAAAATAATCCTATATGCTACAAAACAAAGCATACTTACGCCTACAGAAACTTAAAACAAGATACCTTATTGTGTATAGTTAATAGGGATTTTAAATAGTCCAGCATTAGTTCCCTATTTTGTATTCTCATGTATGTTCGCCTACGTTGACCAGTTAGTTGGAGAAATGTATTAATAGCAGTTAAAAAACTAAAGATTTATTTTTCTGCTGTTGCGAAAACAGTAATTGCAAATAAGCTGCTTTGGAAACGAAAAACGAAACAATCAATAGCATTAGCATTAAAAATAACTTCAGCTGCCTACTAAAATATAAATACACTAACATTTTTGCTGAGGCTCTTAGCGAAGTACTATCAAAAATATTATTTAATAATGTAATATATATTATGTTGCATATCCCAATTCACTAAAAAATACATTAGAGTAAAGTCCATTTTAAATATTTAGCTGATTAATACAGGACGATCAAATGATGGAAAAAATCCAAATTCCAAATCCCGTTTCCAAAAAATCACATTTTCGCAGCTAATGGCAGTGTTACAACCAGAGAATACAAGAGTAAAGAACAAGATTTCGTTTTGCAGTAAAGTTCAATCACACAAATGTGCAATGTGTGGACACAGTATTCAATAAAATATTCCATTTCCTACAGTTACCTCCCTATAGCCAGGGCTGAGGCAGAAATACACCGCCAAATCAGTCATTCCATCCCAGGACTGCGATTTTTTGCTTATTAGCACTCATCAGCCCGGAATAGGAAGTGACTGAGCTAGAGGGGGAAATCTCTTAAGGGAGCCAAAATAGTCAAACAAACTGGTATCTAACATGTATATGTAATTATGCTATTGTTTAATTATGCTTGTTAAAGCGCCACCTATGTTTAGTTAAAAACCTCTGGCTGCAACCAATTCAGGGAGTTTAAGGTCAGAGCGGCTGAAAGAATGCTGCTCTCAAGTGTATGAAATTTATCATAATAAAAGTTATACAGTCCACTTTTGTTGTAGTTCAATGGTTGTGTTGCGTTGCAGAGTAGAGCCAACCGCAAGAAACCAGCTAATAGAAAAAAGATAATCTTACCTAGAAGTAAGAACATGGTCCGTCGAGCCGGATATTAAAAAGAACGGCTCGTGAAGAAATGTAACGCAAGTTGAAGACGCATGGAGTGAAATAACTTACGCATTACGATTCGAATCCTGTACTTGAAAGGAGGTGAGTAGCAATTTCAAGTTTGAAATTAGTGACTGCTAAATAACCAGAAAATGTCTAAAGACGCGAAGGAAAATGAAATTGAGTTGACACGCGTTAAAGCAAAACGTTCTATCGTAAGAAGAGCAGTGACAAATTACGTAAAGAAAATTGAAGGCAATCTAAAAGAACAAGACGTTAACTTTGAGGAAATATCTGAAAATTTAGAACTGTTAAAGCAAAAAGAGGCTGAATTGAAAGATATCGACTATAAGGTTGAACCGCTAATTGAAAATCTTGAAGAATTAGATAGCGAGTTAGAAAGTGTTTTTGCGTATAACGAAAAAGTAATACTAATTAAATTTCGTGCTGAGAAAAAACTGAACGAGCAGAAGAAACCAGAGTTAAACGTCTCCAGTTTAAGTAGCGCAGATAAAACAAATTACGGAAGTGAAACAATAAAGCTGCCGAAACTGTCCTTGCCCAATTTCAGTGGCAATATTATCGACTGGCTAACGTTTAAAGATCTTTTTAATGCAACAGTAACAAAAAATGAATCTCTATCTGATGCTCAAAAGCTTCAATATTTAAAAACCTCGTTAAAAGGTGATGCTGCGAAAATTGTAAATTCTATTCCAATATCTGATAGTAATTTTAAAATTGCGTATAATTTGTTAGATGAACGATACTCAAATACAAGAGAGCAAACTTTTGCTCACATTAAACGCTTTTTGGATCTTCAAAGCATTCAAAATGAATCCGCTTCTGCTTTGTTGACTTTAGTAGATAATGTCAATGAAATAATTCGTTCATTAGAAACGCTGGGTCAATCGGTTGATAAATTTGGGGATGCCTTAATGTTGTATTTAATATTACAAAAATTAGATACTTCCACTAAATTATGGTGGGAACGCCAGTCAAAGAATTCTGAAATTCCGAAACTTAGGGATTTAATAGAGTTTCTAAAAAGTTACGCTAGAACAATTCAAAACAGTAAGGGTTCAGTCGGTAAAGTTCAAAAGCCCACAAGTTCTAAAGTTAACGCTTTGGTTGCGGTTTCTGTATGTTCATATTGTAAAGATAATCATTACTTATCAAAGTGTATAAAATTTCACAGTCTATCCGTACCGCAAAGATTTGATTTCGTAAAACAAAATAAACTGTGTTTTAATTGCCTCTCTAATGTGCATCTAATTAGAAAATGTAAAAGTGGTAATACTTGTTTCAAATGTGGGAAGAGGCACCACAGTATGTTACATCAAGAAAATGAAATAGGTCGATACCTAGGTTTCCTTCTGTAAGTGCTAAAGAATTTATTCCTTGTTCAGTAGAAACGAGTTTAGATTTAAATCGCAAAAATGAAATTACGCCTATAGTATGTGCAAATAATTTATATGGTAATCAATTAGGAACTGGTATGAATAATAGCAATTCATCTGTTCTTTTATGCACTGCTGTAATTAAGATTAGAAATTCTAAAAATGAGTGGATAAGTTGTAAATGTTTGCTGGATACGGGCTCAGAAAAAAATTTCATTAGGAAAGAATGTGCCAAGCAATTGGGATTGAAAATTAACCCTGCTCAAATTTCAGTTTCCTGTTTAGGAAGTTATAATACGCTAAGCAATGGAGCAGTCGAGTTAGTATTTTCCTCTCATTTTGACACTGAATTTAAGATAGTAACCTCCGCTTACGTCATTGATAAAATTTGTGGGGAATTGCCCAATTCAACTACGCCTGTGAAATGTTTTAATATTGTATAAGGATTTATTGTTAGCAGATCCCTCTTATTTTAAGAAAGAAAGCATAGACATTCTATTTGGGGTAAATGTATTTTTTTCGCTTGTAAACGGAGAGGTAATAAAACGGGGTGAAAATCTTCCATTCGCAGTATGTTCTAGATTAGGGTGGATAATCGCAGGAGCCACAACGCTCAGCTGTTGTGACTTAGAATCTAGTTCTGTTAATAGTTTAAGTGTTAGTACAGATGAGCTAGTTAAGTCGTTTTGGGAATTAGAACAAATTCCGTCAACACAATCGCTTACAAGGGAAGAAAGGCTTTGTGAAACGCATTTCTTAGAAAATTATACGCGCAATAAAGAAGGAAGGTATTCTGTTAGACTTCCGTTTAAACCTAATAGAAAACTGTTAGGTAACTCCAAGGCCACCGCATTTAAAATGTTTCATAATCTAGAAAAAAGACTTCTAAAAATGCCTGACATTTATTTGCAATACAAAAAGTTCATGACAGAGTATCTCGATCTTGGCCATATGGAAATCGACAATACGGTATGCAAAGAAAATGCTCATTATTGTATTCCGCACCATCATGTAATTAATGAGTTTAGTTCCACCACAAAATTAAGAGTTGTTTTTAATGCTAGTGCAAAAACTACATCTGGTGTATCATTAAATGATACGCTTATGAATGGTCCAAAGGTGCAGGACGATCTTTTCGCTATTTTATTGAGGTTTAGATGTCATAACATTGCAATTACAAGTGATTTACAAAAAATGTATCGCCAGATAGAGATTCATGATGCAGATAGAGATTTTCAAAAAATTCTGTGGAGGGATGACCCCACTAAACCAATTTCGACTTATAGGTTGTGTACTGTCACGTATGGTACCGCATCTGCTAGCTATTTAGCTACGCGAGTACTTAAACAGCTGGCAATTGATGAGGCAGCGAGATTTCCGAAGGCAGTTGATCTAATCATGCATAATTTTTACGTTGATGACTGCCTGGTTGGCGCTAAAACGCAAGAGGAGGCGATTGATCTTATCCATGAACTGAATGATCTCCTTAGAAGAGGACAATTTAAATTGCACAAGTGGTGTACTAACAATTCGTTGGTGTTGGAAAAACTACGCAAATCAGAGGGCTTGTCTGCATGTTCTTCTAGTACCGCTGATTCTAAATTTATTAAAGTATTGGGATTGAGATGGAACCCAACGCTCGACGACTTTACGTATAACATTCATTTTTCGGATAAGCACAGAGCCTTCCCTACAAAAAGATCTATTTTGTCTAGTGTGTCAAGCATTTTCGACCCCCTTGGGTGGTTGTCGCCATTTATTATAACTGCAAAAATTTTGATTCAAGATTTGTGGAAATGTCAGTTATCGTGGGATGATCCTGTGCCTCCGGAGCTTAAGGAGCGATGGATTAACTATAGCAACGATATTTCTCAACTAGAACCTGTAACTGTGCCTCGAAGAGTTCTTTTGCACGAAGCGTCTAATATTGAACTGTATTGTTTTTGTGATGCCTCTGAGAAGGCATACGCTGCAGTAATTTACTTAAAATCTTCTGATACGTCCAGTCATCAAGTTAGCTTGTTGACATCGAAGACTAGTGTTTCACCATTGAAAACAATATCGATTCCGCGCCTTGAACTTTGCTCAGCTGTGTTGTTAGTGCATTTACTACAAATCGTTCTTTCGTCATTACATATTCAAATTGATGCAATACACGCCTTCACAGATTCCACAATCGTTTTAGCATGGTTAAGATCTGAGCCGTCACGTTGGCAAATATTTGTTGCTAACCGGGTTTCTGAAATACAAGGGATCCTTCCTATTCAACACTGGCGCTGGATTCCTTCAGACCAAAATCCAGCAGACTGTGCAAGTAGAGGACTTTTACCCTCTGAACTGCTTAAGTTTGACTTATGGTGGTCTGGTCCTCCTTGGCTTAGACACGAGGAAATTCCACATGTAGAAGTACCATTGTCAACGGACGCTCTAAAAGAAGAGCGAAAAAAGGCTTCGTGTTTATATGGAACATCGTCTGTTGATTTTCCAATAATTGTTAAAGTTTCATCATATGTTAAATTACGCCGCATGATAGCATGGTGCCTACGTTTCATTAAAAATGCTCGATATCCCAAAAATCGAAACATTGGCTATCTGACTAGTGATGAAATGAAAGCCGCTAGAAATATTTTGGTGAAGATAGTTCAAAAGCAAGAGTTTTCCACTGAGTATATTCTTTTGGAGAATAAAAAACCACTTCCTGCCAATAGTAAATTACTTTCCTTAAAGCCATTTATAAATGAAGATGGTGTAATACGTGTTGGTGGTAGACTGGAAAATGCTCCTTTTTCAAATGAAAGAAAACATCCCGTTCTCCTGCCAAAGAATCACCACTTAACTACCATTATCATTCGCTCCTATCATGAAACATATTTACATGCGGGTACTATTCTTTTGTTATCTGTTATACGTAAGGAGTTTTGGATAATTAACGCTAAGTCGGCCATTAAAAAGGAAATTTGGAAATGCATTAAGTGTTTCAAACTCAAGGGAAAAACAGCAACCCAGGTGATGGCTGATTTGCCGCGTGCTAGAGTAATGCCATCACGAGTGTTTTCAAAAACCGGTCTAGACTTTGCAGGACCCTTTCTAGTAAAACCGCGATCTGGCCGCGGGGTTAGAACCTTAAAAGTTTACATTTGTATTTTTGTGTGTTTAGCCGTAAAGGCTGTGCACATTGAAATTGTTGGCAACTTATCTGCAGACTGTTTTATAGCTGCACTAAAGCGATTTGTGGCGAGACGAGGAAAACCAAGTGAGGTATTTTCGGATTGTGGGTCAAACTTTGTAGCTGCAAATAAAGAATTGAATAGAGTTATTGCACTTCTCCAGAAGGAAGAACCCGTTCATAATTATTTCGCCAACGAGGGAATTAAATGGAACTTTAATCCACCTTCCGCCCCTCATTTTGGAGGAATTTGGGAGGCAGCTGTCAAATCCGCTAAATCTCTCCTAAAACGTACAATAGGAGACCAAAAATTGACTTTGGAAGAATTTTCAACGCTAACGACACAAATTGAATCTTGTTTAAATTCCCGACCGTTGAGCCCTTTGTCAGAGGATCCCTCCGAAATGTCTGCTCTTACTCCTGGGCATTTCTTGGTTAGTACATCGCTTTCTTCAATACCAGAAGAAAATCTTCTGAACGAAAAAATTCCCCCTTCTTATCGCTGGAAATTAACTCAACAGATTTTTCAGAGTTTCTGGAAACGATGGTTACATGAATATGTTTCCGCGTTGCAACAGCGATCCAAATGGGTACGAGAACAATCAAATATTAAAGTAAATGATTTAGTTTTAATTAAAGAGGACAACGTTCCTCCTCTAAGGTGGAGGTTAGGTAGAGTAATGGAAGTTTTCCTTGGTTCGGATCAGAATGTGCGAGTTGTTAACATAAAGACCGATACTGGATTTTTTCGCCGACCAATTCATAAATTAGCAGTTTTGCCTAATATGGACTGATGAACTTTAGGTGACTGTTACTAATGGATTGGTAAATAATTGTTTTGTAAAAAGGCTTCTTTACATCTGTTTTATTATTTTACAAACTTTAATAATGTGTATTTCATATTTGTTGCCAGTAATGTATACTTGATAGTAGTTAGTTCTCAATTGTTTTTTTCTATAGTTTATCATATAATTTTTGAAACCATATATGTTTCAACGTGGCCCGGTATGTTAAAGCGCCACCTATGTTTAGTTAAAAACCTCTGGCTGCAACCAATTCAGGGAGTTTAAGGTCAGAGCGGCTGAAAGAATGCTGCTCTCAAGTGTATGAAATTTATCATAATAAAAGTTATACAGTCCACTTTTGTTGTAGTTCAATGGTTGTGTTGTGTTGCGTTGCGTTGCAGAGTAGAGCCAACCGCAAGAAACCAGCTAATAGAAAAAGATAATCTTACCTAGAGGTAAGAACAATGCTTTTGTTGCAATTATGTACGGTGTATTTTATGTAAACTATTCATTTTTAATCACTCAATGTTGTAGAATGAGGCCTCGTACACACGAGATGGTTAGCAGAATCAACTTTTAGTAGCCTCTCGACTAGTTGACTGGCGTTTTACTTTTGTCCTCATGCGAGGCAGCTTAGTTGAATTTATTTTTCTTCTAATAAGCCGAATTTATTTGAGCCACTGCTTTACAACGGTGTTAAAACTGAACCAAATTGATCCTCAACTATTCTATTAATGCGTAGAATGAACGCTTGGCAACGTCCCGATGAGTGTAATGAACTAAAATATTGACAACGCTCATCAGAATGAGAATGGCTGCGGCACATTCACTGCAAAAAAATTCCGAAACGTTACTGGATATTTCCATCTCACGTTTCGGGATTTTAATGGTTTTTATCCACTTCCTGGAAAAATTAAGTATTCTTGTCAAAAAGTTTCTTGAACTGCTACGAGTCGCAAGAATGCAGACTTTTCACTGTTGTGAAAAATATTTTTTGCTCCCATTTTAAAGATTAACTGAACGTATTTATAAAGTGTATCGGCTTTATTCTAAGTACGGCTCATCAATGCTGATTAAGCTCCCAAAGGGAGCGGAAAAGTGTTAACTGCGTTGCTTTGCAAGATTTGCAGGCAATTAAAATTCTCGCTACTTACTTGCAATTTTGGCATAGCTTTGGCAATGTTTTCAATAATGCTCTTTCAACTTCCTTGATAAATCAGAATGATGTCAAGATATTATTTCCACACACACGACTGGTTTTAAACGGGAAGATTTCTGAATTTTTCATTAGGCTTCCAGGATAATATCAGGAAGGTTACTGAATTTTAGCGGAAAAAGTTCCTGGAATTTGCAAGATATATTACTGGCAGATATTGGGCACATCAGCTGCCCATTATTTTCCAGGAACGTTTCTGAATCGTATTTACAGTGTTGCCTGGTAACAGGCGGTTCTATCACTTTTCTATCTGGTTGTACATCCTAATAACCTCCCATTCGAAAGTTGATTAGTAAAAACTACACTAAGCTACTTGCTGATGGACAAAAGCAATACAATTAAGATATTACATTAGTATGATAAGGTGAACTCTTGACGGTTCGTGTTTCATATTTTTGGACGTATCCCAACAACAAAAGACTTTACTTTACTTGCGAAAGAATCTTTAATGTCTTCCGGCATCACAATTGCTACGTATGACCTTCGTTCACGCAGTGTAAATGAACTGAGTTTATGGACAATTAATTGCGAAAACCTGTTGTTATGAACTGTAAGAAAATTTCGAAGGGCAGCTGAAGAAGTAGAAACTACACTAAGTTACTTGCTGATGAACAAGAACAATACAGTGAATATATTACATTTGCATGATAAATTGCTTCCTCGAGGATTCGTATTTAATGTTTTTGGACATATCCCCTTAACGAAAGTATTAAATTTACTTGCATTAGAAACTTTTTCTTATCGCATCACAATTGCCATGTGGGACTTTAGTTCAAGCAGTGTAAATAAAACTGAGTTTAAGGGCAATTAAGTGCGAAAAACCTGTTGTTGCACACTGTATAAAAATTTTTCGAAAGGCAATTGAAGAAGAAGAAGCTATAGCAAGCTTCTTGATGTTGGACAAGATTGTATGATTTGTTACACCCTCAACGGTTCGTGTTTCGTATTTTTGGACACATACCAATAACGAGAGGGTTTACTTTACTTGCACAAGGAACTTAAATTTATTACGGCATCACAATTGCTACGCATGATCTTCATTCATGCAGAGTAGATGAAGCTGAGTTTAGGGCCAATTAAGTGCGAAAAACAAGGCGGAGTTAGACTTATGTCTCTCGGGGGAGCTGGGCCACAGGGCTCTCATTTGGGGAATTAGGGGGAGCTTACCCCCCCCCCCCCCACTGGATTTCATTAATATATTAAACATACATTTGTTTATGTGATTTGACGCATTCTTCCTACGATATATATTGAGTATGTACCATCCCCCCCACCCAATGGAAACCTTTGAAATGACAAGCCTGCTAATACCCCAGCCAAAAAATAGCGCTAAAGATAAAAGTTGAAACGAATGTTTGTGTGGCCAGCTTAGTAGGACGATTAAAATCAGTAAACATTGAAACTGCCGCCGCACCGTTGCCCATCTTCCTTCAAGTTTTATATCAAGGTTTTTTACAGAAAAAAATCAGATAAACTTATAAAAAGTAAGATATATACGAAAATGTTATGTGCAAAGTATTGCTTTAAAGGAAGGATATTCTTATTAACGTCAAAGGAAGGATGGAGGGCGTGTTACGATACTCTTTGATACTCTTTACTCCATTGATACTCTTTGGAATTTTTTCAAAGTTGAAGTCTTAAAAATGCAGTTGTAATAATTGTGTTTTAATGTATGTAATAGGTCTAAAAACTTAATTTTAGGCTTTGGGCTGTCATTGGGGAGACTTTATTCTAGTCATAAATAAATAAACTGGTTATGTATGCAAGAGATCTAAAAATTTATTTTTAGGCTGTGGGCTATTATTGGGGAGCCGCTATGCTAGTTATAAATAAATAAACTGGTTATGTATGTAATACGTCTAAAAACTTAACTTTAGGCTCTGAACTAACAGTGGGGAAACTTTATTCTCGTCATAAATAAATAAACTGGTTATGTATGCAAGAGGTCTAAAAATTTATTTTTAGGCTGTGGGATATCATTGGGGAGACGCTATGCTAGTTATAAATAAATAAACTGGTTATGTATGTAATACGTCTAAAAACTTAACTTTAGGCTCCGAACTTATAGTGGGGAAACGTTATGCTAGTTAACGAATAAATAAAACTGCGAAACAAATAAGAAGAAAAATAAATGCGATTTTTTATTCCAGAAAAACTAATAATCGTTTTATTCATGTGGATTTTGAACATTAATTTAAAAATAAAAAAAATATATATATTTTTTAATAAGGCTGCGCGTATACGCTACAAAATATTCGTCGATGTGACATCCAGTCTCTCATGTGCCACCATTAAGGCGCGGATATCAATGGCAGATAATTTGGACACCAAGTTTTCACCGCATGAAGGCATCTGGGCTTCCTTCTATGTGAAACTGTACTAGGAATTCAATTTTGCCGAGGGTACTTAAAGCGAAACAAATACATAAAGGAACATTTCCATATCTTTTGATCATACGACATGCGCACTGACTATTTTCTGAATTTCGAAAATCCACCCACTGACCACCGTGAGTAAGAACAGGGACCAAGGCGTAGAAGACCAGCGCTACCCATCGATTCGAATCAAAATTGCTTTTCTGACACATATACAAAACATATGTTTAAAGTCATAACAACGTTACTTCGAACATGATATAGTGATAAAAATTCAACTTAAAACTTTTAACATTTCTTATACTCAACTGGTCAAAGGTCTAATCAGTTGGAATTAATAGGTCTGAAATTGTAAAATACTTTGCGCGTTGCCTTGAATCGTCGTTTTTTAATTCAATTAAAAAAATAAATCACGGTAAAAATTGTATTTCGCAATTTCAATTATTTAATGAACAATTAACAGATTATTCAACTACATATCGCATAAAACAAGACAACATGACTATATTTTCTCACTTAAATTTAATTTATCTTATAAATAAAAATACGTATTTTCATTAACTCACCGTAGAAATATTTAAAGATAGAATATTGAATTTTAATTAAAATTTAACGCATAGCTTTAGAATGCAATAAAATGATTGCATAACAACATTAAATCCGTTCCATAGATGCATCTGTCTGGCAAGTAATTTTCAGTTCTTTAATTAATTGATACGCTAAGAAGTAAATAAGAACTTCCTTACGTATGTGGTATCATTAAATCTGTAAATTATCAATATAACGATGCAGGAAGATTGCATTTCCCATTTAAATGTCGATAAAAATATATTTAAAGACAGTTTTAATTAAATCGAATAATTTCGTATATAATAATGGATTTGAATTCCTAGTTCTGTTAAATTTGATTTTTACGCAAATTACGTTGTTTTAACTCTCTTTCATATTAGTTAAATGCTGTTAATTAAATAACTTTAAGCATATCCTCATAAACGAAATGGAATTGATGCACACTTCTCAAAAATCTAGTTTTATGTCGCAAAATGATAAAATTTTTAATTAATTACTAAATGTCCGTCATTTCACTTCAAGATTATTTACGTCATGTTGACCCTATTCTGGAGCAAAACATTTTATTCCATTTTCAGTGAAATTGTGCTTAAAATATGAAGTGATTAAATGTAATCATTATAATGGCAAAATATTCTGTTTAAAAAGGATCATTTGTTATTGTAAAACCATATATTTCTGTATACATACACTTTGAAACTCTAATAATGTAAACGGTTTAAAGTAATTAAAATGTTTTATTAGTACCATAATGAGCAAAGGTGGTGCAAGTTCATTAACTAGGATTTTGAGAAATTTGAATGTTTCATTATCTATTTTTGCAAAGAGCAGTAATTACTGTTCTGCTTTACGATTACTGTGCATCGGCAAATAATTGAATCTACCCACAGTAATCATTTGAATGGAAACAGTACTGGTTTTCTGTTTTACGATTGGGGGAGAGTGTTGTACCTTCAGAAACTGCTAATTTCTAGGATTCTATTTTTAACAGCCATGTTTTTGTAATCTCTTATAGCAACCTTCATTACAAAATGGTGCCAGAGTAACAATCAGCATCAAATGAGTTAAATTGATGATTTTGTGAGAGAATGAAAATGTCATGACTCCAAAATAAGTATATTTTTCATTTTTATTTCATTTTCTGTCTTTGCATTTGTCAAACTAATCAACTGAATTTTATTTTGTTACAAAAGAGAAGTACTTTAAATATTTTGGTCAAGAGAAATAATGGTAGAGCATCTATATTGACCACCATTTTGATTTTTCTTAAACCACGTTATGGTTGTGCCTCGAGACAGCCAAACATGTTGTACCTAAGGACACGTCCCAAGTTGCAACATATGCATGCAATAATTATGATATGTTTAGAAACATAGAAAAAGGTTCGAATCTGATGCAGTCATTTAAATACATTTAATATCAGATAATAATTAATTTATTCATTATTTATTATTCCTAATTAATTTTTCATTATTCATAATTTAATTCCTTACCATGGAAAAAAGGGGGGGGGGGTGCAAAATTGGTTGAAGTCTTTGGTTGTTTCCTGAATCATGAAAAGTTTCCTAAAGTACAACAGAATGTGTCCCAAGGTACAATAGGATGTTGCAAATTGGGACAGTTTGCTCTTACTTCAAATGGCTGGCAGTATTTTATTTTCAAACTGCCTCAATTAAAAAAATATATATATTTCAGAGAGTTATGTTTTAGTATTATAATGTGACTTTTAGATTTCTAATTTAATTTAAATAATTGTCATTAAAAATTAAAGTATGAAAAGTGTCCCAAAGTTATAACACTCTCCTCTACTGTGTATCGGCAAATAGTTGAACCGATACATAGTTATCGTTTCAGGTAAGAAGACCGTCTTTGATGTTTAAACATCATGTGTATTTGGAAACTAGTCTTTTTATGTCAGAAGCATCATTCATAAGTGGAGACTGGGAATACATGATCCCACAGCCAAAAATGTACCAAAATCGTTAAGTAGAGATTTGAAACCTGACAAAATTATACTTGTTCATTAAAACTGGCAACAGTTTGTTTTATTTCAGCCATTTTGTTTCAGCTCAAGAAATGATGGTCTGAATGTGTCAAGGGAAACTTTTTTTCAGGAAAGCAATCTGAAATTTACATTATCCGTTATATACAACTTAAAAAAATACCGAAGTGTAATTTTAAAGTATAGACACTCTTTAATAATTGAGACATATTTTTAGTAAATTGCCACTGTTTGTTAATAATAGGAAAAGTATGTTTGTAAAAATCGCATATTAGGGATACTTGATTCCTTCGTTTAAAGGGATACATGATCCAAGGGATCAAGCATCCATATGACAATATAAGCACAATGAAAACAATGTAACTGTTGTTTACTTAGTTGTTATTAACTTTAAACATTCAAAACCATGTTAAAATAATAAAATTTATCATAGTATGAGTGATAGATTTAAACAATCACTGCAGTAAATATGCTAAACATTAAAAATATCAGTTCGCACTTGTAATCCACATTACACCTCAAACATCTAAGCATAAACTCAACTCTATTGATGAATTATGTTCTGATCAGCCAAATGAGCTTGAACAAGTTGAAATAGATGTTCAACCCTTGTTTGAATGAAAAAAAATATCTTGCTAGATTTACAACAAAAAAATGAGTTTCCCATTATGTAGACTCATTAGCGCAAATGTAATGCAAATTTGGATTTCTAGAGTTTGAAATAAGTTTTCTAAAGCGAAAAAGTAATATAGTTAATAAAACTATTTTTCCTCAAAAATCGTCAAAATGTATTAAGCTGCACACGTTCAGTTAGGTTGAGCGGAACTTTAAAAACTACAACAAACGAATAGTTTGCATTTGATTTTAGAGGATTTAAAAACATATGCAAGGCTTTTTTTTTTCCTTTTTTATAAGTACACTGATACTTACATTTTTCTTCTTCCTTTTTTAAAATTAAATCAAATGATAAAACTTTTAAGTTAATAATAGCAATACAAGAAGCAAATAAGTTGATTTTGTGCTTGTCATTTTTTTTTATTTGTTGTAGTTTTAGCTTCTTTTCGCTACTTTAAAAAATCGTTCGTTTATTTACAAAATGTAAGTATGGTAAGTAAATAAAGTTAAGGAAATGGAATTAGCTGTTACGCTAATTTCTGTTTATGAAATTAGAAATAGTGTTCAATATTATTAAAACCATTTAAGTGAATATACCACGAAGTTCCTGTGATATTTTCACATAACTTGTTGCATTTTCAATGTCGAGCAGTGTATATTGTTCACATTCACAACTATATTGGAGAATGAGAAACTGATCAAAAGCATCATTAGTTCATTAAATTTGTGTGGATTAGTATTATTTTTTTACAAATGTCCTGGTGGAATTTAAAACAATGTTATTTTGTTTTCACATTATTAAATAATAATAAAGAAAATTAAAAATAGTGCTATTTTTTAGAAATATTATGTAGAAAACTAAAATACATAAACAAATTGCTGATCTACTGAAAAGTATGTATTTTCTCAGTGGGATTAAGAAGGGAATATGTATCCTTTGATATGAGGATACATGATCCCTTTATAAAATTATTGAAAGGAAATATTTTACTAAAACTCTCTGTTTAATTTTAACTAAAAAAATACTGTCATACTGAGGAAAAAATTACCTTTCTTTAGGTACTTAAAAATAATAATAATAAAGTAATGATAATTTGCAGCAGAGAAAAAACTCGAAAACTACACTGTAAAAACGATTCAGGATCGTTCCTGGAAAATAATGGGCATCTAATGAGCCCAATTTCTGCTAGTAACATATCGTGATAAAAGCAGGAACGTTTTCCGCTAAAATTCAGCAACCTTCCTGAAATTATCCTGGAAGCTTTCTGTCACATTCAGAAATCTTCCCGTTTAAAGCCAGTTGTGTCTCTGGAACCGTAGGGAAAACTTAAGTCGGCATAATATAGAAGCTTGACCCCTTCTTGACTTATCAAAAATACTCCAAAAGCAGTATTGGAAACATGACCAAAACTTAAACGGAATTGCAAGAGCTTTCTTCGCCTGCAATTCTTGCAAAGCTACACAGACCATAGACTTATTTGCTTCCATTGGGAGCTTAATTAATCTGGGACGGGCCGTAATCGGATAGAAGCCGATACAATTTTTAAATACGCTAAGTAAATCTTTAAATTGGGAGCTAAAAATATTTTTCACAAGAGTGAGATGTCTGCAGTCGTGCGACTTGTAGCGATTCAGGAAACTTTTTGACAATGATACTTGATTTTTCAAAGAAGTGGATAAAAACCATTAAAATCTCGAAACGTTACACGGAAATACTCAGTAACGTTTCGGATTTTTTTTAGTGTAGAGTGGAAATCAAGTATCCTCAGTCTCCCCTATCTAAAACTGCTCCTTGAACTGATCGTTTAAATTAAGCTACACAAACAGAAAACAATCTAGATTTCGTTCTTTTCTTATTTATTTCGTTATCTATACTTTTTTGCTCATTTATATGCGTCATAAGTATTTTGTAACGTATATTACAAGATACTATATGTTATCAAAAAGACATTTCTGACATTGAACAAGACAGGGGTGACATTGGTGATCAATCTCACCAATTCATTCAAGTCTTTTAGTGACCGAATTCAACTAATATCGATCTTCCGATCTTTATTTAAACGAATGGACGTGACTATCATTTCATCGTAACGAATATATTTATAACTTAAGCCATCTGACAACAAAACCAACCGAACAAGTCTTAAAGAAACGGAATGTCATACTAATCTTTGGGTCAAATAAAAAATAACTATAATTTTTGAAACAACCTTTTTTTCTTTAAAAAAAAAAAAAACTACTTTTAGAAAATAGGGAACAGACAAAAACACTTGCTCAACTAAAGTTGACCTTCTCAGAGGGTTACTAAAGTCTTTACGTGTGTCTTTACTAAAAACGATTTAGAAACGTTCCTGGAAAATAATGGACAGCTGATGTGCCCAATTTCTGCCAGTATTATATCACGCAAAATCGAACTTTTTCTGCTAAAATTCAGTAACCTTCCGGATATTATCATGGATTCCTCCTGAAAAATTCAGAAATCTTCCCGTTAAAAGCCAGTCGTTTCTGCCAAAAGCCAGTCGTGTCTGCCAAAAGCCAGTCGTGTCTGCCAAAAGCCAGTCGTGTCTGCCAAAAGCCAGTCGTGTCTGCCAAAAGCCAGTCGTGTCTGCCAAAAGCCAGTCGTGTCTTTGGAAAATTAGAGTAACCTTAGAAAAGTGTAACATCATAGCTTGGCATCTTCCTGATTTATCAAGGAAGATCCAAGAGCATTATTGCAAACATGGCCAAAGATAAGCTAGATTTGCAAGTAAGTAACGAGAATTTCACTCACTTGCAATTTTGCAAAGTAGCGTAGTCCATATACTTATTCGCTCAATTTAGGCGCTTAATTAGCATGGACTGGCAGTAATTGAGCTGAAGTCGATGCACTTTATAAATACGCACAGTTAATCTTTAAACTAGGATCTAAAAATATTATTTACAACAGTGGAAAAGTCTGCATTCGTGCAATTCGTAGCAATTCAGGAATGTTTTTGGCAATGACACTTGATTTTTCCAGGAAGTGGATAAAAACAATTAAAATCCCAAAACGTAACATAGACGTACCCAGTAACATTTCGGAATTTTTTTACAGTGAATATGGCAATGTTGGAATTAGAAATTATTTTCAGCAGAAGCCAAGTAAGCAAGCTTGTACACTAAAGCTAATGTACAAAAGATGTCAAAAATGCAAAAAAATAAATAAATAAATAAATAAATAAAAAATAAATAAATAAATAAAATAAAATAAAATACAAAAAAATAAATAAATAAAAATTAATTTGAATTTTGACATCTGGAATTGTGTCTGTGTGCTGGCATGAGTGTGTATATGTGTGTATGTGTATTTGTGTGTGTGAGTGTGTAGGTGTTTGTATGTATGCGTGTGTGTAGGTGTCTGTGTGTATGTATGCGTGTGTGTGTGTGAGTGTGTGTGTGTAGGTGTGTATGTATGCGTGTGTGTGTGTGTGAGTGTGTGTGTATGTATGCGTGTGTGTGTGTGTGTGAGTGTGTGTGTAGGTGTGTATGTATGCGTGTGTGTAGGATATGGACGCAAACTGGAGATGGTTTTCGCAAGAGGAGCAGCATCGTGAGGCCGGTCGACGTGGTGCTGCAGAGGGAGGCGGGGGAAAAATAAAATCATAGAAAATCTAAAGAGTCAAATGAGAACAATAAGCAATGTGATTGCTCAAAAAGTAAAAATATGCAGTTACTGCTCTTTACCTGCCTAAGGTAGAAGATGTATTAAAACAAACGGTTCTGAAGGAGGAGATGGCCTACAATACTCCCTCAGTGCACCCCTAAAGCAAAGTCATGTTTAAAGCGCTCATTCTTTGCTATCTTTTCAACAAGGAATGGTTTCGTATTGAATCAAATACATCTCTGCAACTTTTGTAACATTTTCCTTTCCCTTACTTCGTATGGTTTTTAAGATCAGTAATTTAATTCTTTACTTTGTTGCTAGTTGACTCTAAAAGTTTTCACAGAATAGCGCCTCTTCACTTTACTATGAAAACCACCTTTTATGACTATATGAACAAACAGGGTCGGCAAAACGTTCTCGTGTCCTAAAGTATTATTAAAAAGTAAAAGAAGCTGAGTTGTGTCTTCGCAATCAGTATTTTGGAAGATCAAAACCATGCTTCCTTTTAACTGATTAGCCAACATCATGATTCAAGAGGGGGGAAAAAGAAAAATAAAGGAAAAGGAAATGCTGGTCCTAATTTAAAATTACTCTAGTATACTTCTTATTGCGATAAAATCATGTACTTTCCTGTTTCGGCTAGTTTTATTCGTTCAATAGATAATATCAATGGCTCTTTTTTTTCACAATACTATAACTCTTCCAAAATTTGGTGAATAAAGTAGTAGTGTTTTATACGATACTACAAAATAACATTTCGTTTCGATTTATAGGCGGGTCAACGTTTTGATGCATGAAAAAGGTAAGTGAAGGAAGAAATTTTATTCTAAAATTAATTATTTCTAAATGATGAATCTCAGAGTCAGACTGACGTAAGTCACATAATCACTACTTTACAAGAGAATAGAAACGTTTGCCTAGTGCACACAAAGATGGGACGCGCTCTCTTTTAAAACTGGTAAATGATTACAAATTTTTAAAAAGAATTACTTACACATGGCTCGATGCGGAATAGTATTCTACGTACAATGCAGTAATAAACAGAAAATTGAAATTTTTGGACTTACGTCAGTCTGACTCTGAAGTATAGAATTAAAATGTGTAGGAAAATAGAAAAGAACATTTTTGATAATAATTTTACTTAGAAGTGCAATTGGTTTTCTCAAGTCTGTAATCTTTTTTATTATTATTATTATTATTGGAGAATTTTTAGATAAAAAATATCTAAAAAAGAAAACCCGTTTAAATCAATTCATGTTACAGTTTATTTCATTTGAAATTGTAAAAACGTATTTCGAATCTCGGAGAGGTTACTTTATAGCAAAAGGCAAGAACGAACACTGCTCTACATTTCAGAGTCCCCGGCATTATACCACTACAAAAGTTTTAACTAACTGGAGTGATCCAAGGCAGCTCGTTTTTTTTTTCAATTCCTTGAAACCCCAGATGTAGCGATTTGGAGTGGAATTGTAATGATATTTTGCCCACGAAAAATTTAACGAGCACCACTCACCATTAGCATATACGGTGGCCATAACTACAGTCAGACGAAGCTGCAATCACGTCAAGCGCAGTGCGACATACATTTTTCCAGTTATCTTGGAAAGTAAATTTTTTTCCGCTCAAAAAAAAACGACGCTTTTTTGAGCATTTAAAAACATAAAACCTTTTAACATAGTGATCCGTCTAACATATAAAAAAAAGGTTAAGTATTTTATAATTCTCTCTGGAAGGGGTTAAGACGAAAGTATCGAAGTTAAACGAAAACACAAGGGAGGGGGGGGGAGAAGCATCATCATGCGAATCGACATTGACGGTTATCTAAATCTTGAAATAGACCGTCTGGGCCTGGGATTGAACCTGTGATCTTGGGCTCAAGCGGAAAACTGCTATCGAAACTTTCAAATGTTCACATCACTAAAAGTAAAAGAAAACTTATTTTTTAATGTATTCTTTGAATCTCGTTATTCTGCGCAAACATGATTGTTTTTAAAACTTTATAAATACTTTTATTCAACAAATTAGATGAAACAGACATTATTGCGAAATTGTCCCTCGAAAAATGGTAGACAGCGAAAGAATATTTCTCGTTTGATGTGGACGTATTATTAACGCATAACTTTAGACTCATATTGACCTTATTACATAAGTGATACATTGTATTTGTCATTTTTCACAATGTTTATAAAAATCATTAAGATATTTTAAATTTAAATTGCAGGGATGGGACAAATTTATTGTTATTTATTTATTTTTTTAATTAATCGTGTAACCATTGCATATAGTTATGTATATAATCAACATGTTGAAATGTCAAAACTTTTTGTTCTAAAATTTTCAATGGTTTTGCAGTGAAAAAATAAAATGTGTGAACTATTTTTGTTAAAACTGCCACATTCATTCATACACCCCACTACAAGCAAAAGCATTAGTTTCTTTAAGAAAAATATCTTTTCTTCTTCTTTTTACGAATACTTTTTTCTTCACTATTCCAAAGAGGTTATTATCTGAAATATTTATGTCACACATCTGAAACGTATAAAATTGGCAAGTAACCTAAGAGCAATTCCTCGGATGCAATTTTTTGGAAGAAGGAATTTCGCCACTAAACAACGGAAATAACTTCTAGGGGAAACTAGCTGAATACAAATCGGACAAAATTCTTCATTGTCATTTACTTTTGCTCAAACTGAACTACAATGTTTCATAGACTAAAAATAAAGCACTTCACTTCAAGCGCGATTTAGGGGTAAATGGTCGAAACAGATTTTCTTCACATTCTTCTTTCACATTCTCACAGCTATTTTTTGACGCCAATATATTTCTCTGTTTTGTAATATTTTTCAGTATTGGCTTATATTTTTTCTTTGATTTCCTGTGTGTGATGTGTAGTGATATGATTTGATTTTTCGTACCTTCTTATACCATTAGTAGGAAAAAAATATATATATATAACGGTTTTTTTTTAATCAGCGATTAAATAAAATGTTTAATAGTTGGACAACGTTGTTGTTTTTTTTTTTTTTTTTTTTTTTGAGCAATCACGAATGCTTTTTGCTTTCATTTGACTGTTTTGAGGTCCTATCATTTTATTTTCCCCCGCCACCCTCTGCAGCACCACCGTCAGCCGGCCACCTCACGATGCGGCTCCTCTAGCGAAAATCGTCTCCAGGTTTCGTCAATATCCTACACTTACACGCATACATACAGGCACCTACACAGACACAGACACACACGCACACACACACACACACATATATATACATATATACACCTACACACACACAGAAAAACATACACACACATGCATACAGCTACACACATACACAAACACACACACACCTACACACTCACAACATACACACAACTACATACACACACTCATGCCTGCACACAGACACAAACACATATGCCTACACACATACACATACCCCCACACACACCTACACACATACACAAACACACACACACCTACACGCTCACATACACACAACTACCCACACACTCATGCCTGCACACAGGCACAAACACACATGCCTACACACACACATACCCCCTACACATAAACACACATACCCCCCACACACGCCTACATACACACACACACATGAATGCGAAAAACATAATTTGAATTCAAGATGACAAAATTCAAATTAATATTTCTTTTTTTTTCATTAATTTCCAGACACAAGTATATTACGTGGACTCAATTGCGATATTATATCTTTTATTAGTGCAAATATGATTTGAGCAGGTTTTTTTCAACTACCAGTCGAAAGAATCCGCCGCCGGCTGGTGAGGCGAATGTCGTATTACTACCGGCGTGGCCTTTCTTGATTGAACACAGTCCATATTCGAGCCACAACTGTGGTTCTAAAATTAACTATAAAGAATAATGGTGTAATCAAAGTATTCTTTTATAAATGAAGTAAACGTGTGCTACAAAATGTTAAAGATGGGGACATGTGTTAGTGTTTAAAAAATGTGCTGAGCCTAATTAGAGATCAGAAAAGGGTTTTCAGAGGTGCTTTGGAACTAGAATACCGCTTATTGCAGAGCCACAACTGTAGCTTTGCAATGGACTCTTTCACTTTACCCCATCCACTTTGCTCTGATTGCACTTGACTAATTGTAAAAAGTATATAAAATACAAATAAGCTTATTATTAAACAAGCAAATGCTGCACTGGATATAAGTAGGTCTCAATTAATAGTTAAAATGTTGATAACAAGAATTTTATCATTTAGTAAAAACAAAATAATTATCTACTTACAACAAATTTTACAATATGCATATCAGTTTTTGAAAATTGCTTGTATTATCATTTTTTTTATTTTCAGAGGTAACTTTTTCATGACTGAAATAGACTGCTGCGTTACTGCATAGTTAAAATATCACCATATAGAAATCAGAGGACTGAAATCAGAGTAAATATTTCACCATTTCACTTTGCCTCACATTGTCCTACCTTTTATGAAGGGAAAGAATATTTCGAACTGGGTTTGGAAACCACCTGGTACCTTAGAGCAGGAATTAAAAAATGGGGGAGCAAATTCAACCATTGGCTTAGCAAAAGCTAAGACAAAGACCCCCCCCCCCCAAGTCACGTGACTCAATGATGATGGTGGAACTAGCGAAGGAAACCTGATTCCTTCCAACCCAGCCAAAAATCGACTGTAGTTAAACTGCAAAAAAACTGGTGGTATTTGGAACCGAGCAACTGCAGTTCAACAAAGCATTGATCTACAGTTCAACTGCAATACGGAGGTTCAAAAAGACTGAACTTTTTAAACTGCAGTTTTTCGGTTCCAAATACCACCAGAATTTTAAAATAAAAAAACAGCAGTTTTTTTGCAGTCTAACCGAAATTTTCTGAACTGCAGTTTTTCAGTTCCAAATAACACCAGAATTTAAAAATATATATCTGCAGATTAACTGCAGTTCAATTGCAGTTCATTTTCTGCTGTTCTCTGGTTCCAAATACCACCAGAATTTTATAAAAAGAAAACTGCAGTTTTTCTTGAGTTTTAAAAAAAGACTGAAAAATCGTTACCCACCAAATTAAAAATATTAGTGAACAATTAATAACAAATAGAATTAATGCGATAGAAATCCAAAACCACTTCAAAATTAAAGCTTAGACAATTCTTTAATAGAAATGCGTAAATTGACTACAGATAGATGTGCCTAGTGCGTTTTATAAAACATCTAATTAAAACTTGAACTCTTCCTCCGAAATACAAATTAAGATTTTATTAATTTGGAAGATATTAAAATTGAAATTTTCCAGCCTAATTTTGCACAAAAATACATTGCTATGATTATGAAAGCAGTACAAAAAGTTTCGAGACACAATAACAAATAGAACTGTTTGTAAGAATAAAAAAAATCATGAAATTTGTCCAAATCGACCACGTGGTGTGAAGTAATTAAGTTAATTAGACTGGTTAATATTGAGATATCAAAACACAATTTTTTTCATGGCTAGATATTGATAACATGAATATTCGCTCAAAGTTTTAAGTCAGTCGGTGAAAAAATAAAAATTACAAAAATTAAAAACTTCTAATAAGGTATTAAATTTTCATGCTAACCCTAATCTGCTATGCACTAATTAAATAAAAGTTAATTACACAAATAATAACAGGTAAATTTTCAAATGTCTTACCTTTTTGTAAACCGGAGTCATATTTCAATCCTTTCGCATGGAATTTTGAACGATGAAACTTAAAATTGCACTAATAAATTGATTTCGAAGCGGAGCAAAAAACAGCGCGCTATCAGGGCTAAAGTGGTTACCTTCCTTCGTAGTTCTTTGCTGGGGAACCCCGCGGCGCGGCTAGTAGTTCGGCCCGACCGCGGTGTTCCGGTACGTTTGTACTTAGGTTCCGGGACATTGTTTCAAGCGATATGTGTTCTTATTTAATTTTAAATTCCTTATTTTTTTTCATAACAGACTAATTTGACATTCTTTAAATCCGAATCCTTCTTGAAATTGGTATTTTTAAAAACCATATTTTCACCTACATTATTCAAAAGCTAATAATTATGGCATAACTTTACAAGTGTCAATGCCAAAAGTAATATAATTATGTTTTGAGCCAGACATGCACATTTATTTTATCCTCAATAATTTAGCTTTAATTAATTTCATTAGGTGCGGCGTGTGATCAAGGAACATGAAAGAGATCAAATATCTCAAACGTCACAACAGCTCACATAAGGTCCACTCGTCATATAAAGCAATCGACCGTGTGACTCGCTATCTATGAATCATCCCTTGCATAAAAAGAGCTAAGGTCACACTACGGCAAAAATTAATTTATAAGTGAAATCAATCATGATTGCTCAAAAATTTATAAATAAATAATAAGAATGTATAAATAAATAATAAGAATATATAAATAAATAAATAAATAATAAAAATATGTGAACAAATAAATACAATAGAAAACAGATAAAAAACAAAGGTTAAAAGTTTCAATGTTATCATCTTTTTTTTCTTTTTTTTTTTTTTGAACGAAATTTACTTAATAGTACTTTTTTAAGGAGTCATACAGTCAGACCTCGTTTTACAACACCCGAATTTCACGACATTCCAGATATCACGTTAATTATTTAAAATGACGAATACATAACATATCATTTCAATGCTAAGTCGAGCCGGATTAAACAGCAGTGTTTTATTGTGAAACGCCAGCTAGCATGGCTGCTTAGACAAGATCTAATTTTTCTTCAAAATTGAAATCTTTACAGTAAAACGATAAAAACATCTGGAAAAGTTGATTGCAGGAATTTCTGAGAAGCGATAAGAGACCTGTGTTAGTATAGCCTATGCCTGTAGAATGGCGGGGCGGGAACGTAAGTTCTGCACGTGACGGATTTTAACGTTTGACATGAGGGACAATAGATAGGAATGCAAAGCACGTGAGTTTTAAAAAATGGACTAAGGAAGTAGTAATCCTTGCAAGTTTCTCTCATGGGAAAAGGAAAACATTCTTGAGACCCATATTAGATTTACAAGAAATACACAAAACCTTTTAACTATAGCAAAAAAATAGACAACGTTCTTCTAAGTTCGAAAGGTAGGGATTAGCTTTTAGAATATCTTCACTTAAAAATCAACTTTGTAAAAAGTACGATTGTTTGAATTGCTATTCAAAAAGTTAAAAAAAAAACCTTTCTGAAAAGTTTTACGGGGAAATAAAAATAAAAAGGAGGTGTTTTTTTTTTTTTTGTTTTTTTTTCACGACTTTAAGCTTGTCCTAAAATAATTCAAAATTATGTTAGTTGAATTTGATCAATAATACCAAATTATTAATTAGTTTAATCAATATGTAAATTCATTAAAATATTGTTTAGGCGTCAGTTTGCCTATCTGTCATAGTCTTGGTTGTTTGCTATAGTTTTGGTTATGGCGGGGGTTCAGTATTCATGTAAATGGATAAATACATTACTTGCATACGTACAGCTTTTTTAATTTCGAAAGATCGTTGCTTTGTAACACGTAACTCAAAGGAATAAATAGTTAAAATTACAACTTATTTTTTCAGTTAAAAAATGAAATAATGTTACAAAAAGGAAAAAAAAATAAAAACACCGAAGCAATATAGCATATAGTCGAGAAAAAGATAACTTTTTTTTTTACTTTCAAAAAAGTGTAGTTTTTATGAAATTGCGTTTGAAACTTTAAAAAAGTCACCAAATAGTTAGTCCAATTTGCTTCGATAGTAAAAATCTGCAAAATAACTGCAATTGCAAAAAAAGATAAAATAAAAGCATTTTGCATTCACCAAAACAACTGCAATATTTTTCAAATATACGCGAAAATTTCTTTTCATCTGCAGTTTTTTTGAAGTCGTTTTTTAGCTGGGAATGCTTTGCTTTAAAATTTATCACATGACTTAGATTCTTTGCGTCACAAATGAAAGTATTCACTTCCTCGATTTAATCTCTTCTGAATGATTGGAATATATACACATGCCAATTACGTACTCTCTCTTTATAATATTAATAAAGCTGAAGAAAATAAATTATAAACAACAAAATTACTAAACAATACTTCAAATGCGTTAGCTATGCACACGTGTTTCAGTAGATACTCATGAAAATCAGTATCTACACTTAACGCAGTACACGTAACCAAGGAAAACGGTGAAGAAAGAAAGCAAGAAGAGCGCATGTGTGCGACTCTTCATCACACAAAACACTTCACACAAAAGTTTGCCAAGCAGAATTTCAAAACCCTAACATAAAAACGTTTTACTTCAAATTGTAATCTGTAAAAGCTCACTCTTTCGCACAGAATATTTCCAGTTTCAAAAGTTATTCATCACTGAAAAAGACGCCAATTTGTCAATTTCACTTTATCGTGTACTAATGGACAGTTACTCATCACAATCTATCACTTTGTTATCGGACTAGTTTTTACTTTTATGTAAATTCTTCGATACGGTAGCAAAACTTTAGATAGCAGTAAAATAAAACTAAATGTTTAGTGTCCATTATCCATTAGTGAGTGCATCAGAAAATGTTTCAATACATTCAGTTGAATGATTTAAATTACGGCTATGCTGTCAGCTTTAACTTTATTCATTTATCTACTTCGCTGTTAGTATTTTTCTGCATTGCATAATGAATGCTCCTTTTTGACATCATTATTTATTTTACTTTAACTACTAATCAAATCAGAAGTGTGTTTGTCATCATGCCAAATATAGGGCCAAAGAGATGTTTTGACAATTTTGCAGATAGTGATGAAATAGTTTTGAAGAGGTATTCGACGAGCACTCCCAAAGAGTTTTATCAAAAACTAGAAAAAGGGGGGAAATGAAAATTAATAAATCCTGCGGTACATCTCTCATAATTTGTAAATTTTAAATGAACTAATATATATATATATATATATATATATATATATATATATATATATATATATATATATATATATATATATATATATATATATATATATATATATATAATATCTATATATATATAAATCTCGTGTCACGATGTTTGTTTATGGTAAACTCCGAAACTACTGAACCGATTTTTATCAAATTTCATACCTATCTGTAATTTGGTCCAACTTAAAAGATAGGATGGTTTTTATAATTTTTAATTGCAAATAAAATGTTAATTACACATAAATAGTGAGTATTAATTGTTTAGTTCTGTAAATTCTTAATAGATGGCGGTCTAAGTTAATTAATCGATATACCTCTAACATCGTTTAACCTACTACTAAAAACACTATAATAAAACAAAAACCTCCGAAACGTTGCATATTGATTCCATATAACGTTTCCGGATTTTACAGGTTTTGATTCACTTTCTGAGGAAGTCAATTATCTTTGTCAAGAAGTTTCCTGAAATGCTACAAATTGCAGATTTCACACAGTTGTGAAAAATATTTTTGTCCACCAGTATCAAGATTAACTGAACGTATTTATTTGGTGTATCGGTTTAAGCTCGATGACGGTCAGTCCAGATTGACTCAGCTCCCAATGAGAGCGAAAAGATAACTGGATCACGAAGTTATGCACGAGTTGCACATGAGTTACATTCGACAATGAGATCGAAAAGATAACTGGATCACGAAGTTATGCAAGAGTTGCACATGAGTTACATTCGAGCTACTTGCTTTAGATTCTGGATTAGTAATGATTGCATTTATGCTTCGAGATCTTAGTTGGGAAAGATGGAAGGTTCCAGATTATTATATTAAACCTACGTTAGGCTTCTCTGAAGATGCCAGAATCATAACTGGCTTTAACCAAGAAGACTACTGAATTCTTCAAAAATATTCCAGGATAATTTCTGGAAGGTTACTGAATTTAAAGGGGAAAACATTTATTTTCTTTTTTTTTCCGCCAAGAGATTTTTAATAACATTAACTCTTGCAAATATACTTTCGCAACAGAAAATTGCAGTGACATTTGCATCGTCAGGCATTGCTGCTACTTTTTTTTAGATGGTAGACGAACAGCACATTCAGCTTTAAAGTTGCCTATCAGATATTTATAACAAACCAAACGCAATGTGTAACATTTAAGAAAAAAACGCGGAATGGCTGTAGTGTTGCAAAAGAGTGCAATTATAGTTTGGGATAAGTGTACTGTGGCTCATGAGCAAAAAGCATTCGTTCGAAGCACATCAAAGGATTATGTAAGATTTGAAAGGCAACGATAAACTTTTAGTATTATTGCCTAAACACTGTCTAGAGACTTCCGGCAGACAATACCAGTTATTCCGATGAAATCAACGGATGTTTAAAACAATCGTTTTTATAGCGTAATGTCGAGATGTTGCGATTGACCACGAACATACGAGTACAAACGCAAATGATGTATTCGCACAAGTGTTTTCTAAGCAATTTCTGGGTATTGCAAACATTGAAACTGAAATATATCAAAATACACAGTACATCAATTAGCCCGACAAGTTCTGCACTGCAATTGAGACGAAAAATGAACTAATTAAGAGTGTATTCCCGAATAATTTTTTTTTTATTATGACTGTCTGTGCAATCACGCTATTTGGGCAGCAAAAAAGTTAATGTAGACCCAAGTAACTTTTAAATGCAACAGCTGTTGCCCGTTAATTTGAAGAAAAAATAAATCAATCGATACAATTGCTGATTAGAACAAATCAGTAAAGTTTCCAACTGAATTTTAAATTATCTGGATATGACAGGAATGACACTACACAATTTCCAGTTGAAAATTAATTCACGAATTAATCTTCTCCATAATTTAAACCCACCTAGGTTTTTACAAATATACACGTATAGTTGTCAAAAGGGTCACCGGAAATGTTCTTGAAGCAGCAATTTTATTGGTAAAGTTTAAAGAAGGAATTATCCTGCTGCCATGCATTCCATTAATATCGTCAGAATCTCCAATACAGCTTAGAAGGCTTCATGTTTCGCTTTGCTTCGTCTTGGCGATAACCATAAATAGATCTCAAGGCCAAACAATGGCGGTTTGGACTAGGAAAATAGGTGTTTCTCCCATGGGTACAACTACATGTAACCTGCTCATGTGTGGAAAACCATCAAATCTGTTCGTCTTAGCAAAAGATTAACCAAACATATTGTGAACAAATTAGTACAAAGATAATTTTCAATTTTAATAATTTAAAATAATCGAAACAATAGTTCGAAATAAATGTTATCTGCCTTATTCATAAAATTCCACTTTTATAGCTTATCAATTTATGTATAAACTGTGCATACAAAATCTGTATATTGGTTAATGCTTAATTTCAACATTCTGATACTTTACTTACCAGTTTCAAGTTATTTTGTACCTTTGGACGATGTAAGTACATTGCAAAAGATTTCCGAAACGTTTAAGGATTTCAGTGGTTTTTATACACTTTCTAGAAAAATCAAGTACTATTGTCAAAACGTTGTCTGAATTGCTACACGTTGCAAGAATGCAATTTTCTTACTTTTGTGAAAAATATTTCTAGCTTCCAGTTCAAAGATTAACTGATCGCATTTAAAAAGTATATGGGCTTTAGTTCGATAATGGTCCGTCCAAGCTGATTAAGTGCTGATAGGGAGCAAATAGGCATAGACGATGTTGTTTTGCAAGAATTGCAGGCGAGTGCAATGCGCGATACTTGCTTGAAATTCTTGCTTGACTTCGGCCATGTATGCAATACTGCCGATGGAATAATTTCAGGAATGTTACTTAATTTTAGCGGAAAACATTCCTGGTTTTTGTAAGGTATCTTAATGGTGGAAATTGGGTATATCAGCTGCCCATCATTTTCCAGGAACGTTTCTGAATTGTTTTTACAGCGTACTTACTAAATTTAATGAACGTAAGTATAGATAGTAATGGTTTTACTATAGAAAATTTAGGTAGTTCCTACTTCGGGCAAACACGACCATTCTCATTTCCCAGTGATTTAAAATCAACGGAACTTTATCCAACTTTGTTAGAAATATTAATTTGATTGTACAAAAATAATTTCCATTCTCAGCCACAGCAACGCGTGGCTGGGTCAGCTAGTATATATATATATATATATATATATATATGTATATATATATATATATATATATATATATATATATATATATATATATATATATATATATATATATATATATATATATATGTATGTATGTATGTATGTGTGTGTATATATATAAACAGTGCGCGATGATTTATTAAAAAGATACTTACAATTTATTGGGCCATAAAAACAACGAAGTTGAAATCGTTAGAGAAACAGTCCTAATAAATTTATTTCTTTACTTTTTTTTTTGAAATTAAAGTATCTAAAGCACTGACATTGATAAGAATTTCATTCTAAACGAAATCGGACATTTACTTTCTCACCAAAATTAATTGATATACTAATCTCACTAATAATTTCACAAGTTATGTGTACTCAATTTTTCAAAATAAATGATTACTTTACATGAAAATTGTTCAATTAAAATGATGCACCTCCAAATATTTTTTAAACTACTTTTCTGTAATTAGAAAAATGTTCGTTTTTTTTTTTTTGGTAAATAAAATTTTAATGGGCGATGCTTAAACAAGTTTTCTTTCAATGTTATCAAATTATTTATCAGTGTAAGCATTTCTGCTACTGCTTAAACAAAAGTAACATTTCTGGGATAGTTTTGGAACAAAAAAATTGTGCTTGAAGTATTTTTCTTTATGCGTTTCTTTGCAGGAAACCTTTTTAACTTTTTGGTTGATTTTCCTAACTATTTCAAGTTTTAAGCTATGATAAAGTATCTCGCCAAATGAGACGCTTAAAAACATCTCAAATACCGTACATAATTCCAATGATAACATGTAACATAGATTTAACATGCATAATTAAATAATTAACTATCGGAATTTTAAACATTAGTTACGTAAGATTACTTGTAAGTTCTCTTGAAAAAGATATCAATTCGTCCTATAGTCAAGATTTAACATTTTTAAGTATCTTGTTGATGTACTTTTTGAAGAGCAACAAGAAGACTTCCAGTCGTCTCCATGATTAAGTACTAGTTAAGGAAGATAGATGGTTTATGTGTCTTGTGCTTGACGTTGAAATTTATTAATGAAGATAGAAAAGACGAGGATAAAAGTAAACTGTTTAGTTTAGCATGGTTAGAGATAAAATATATCCTAAAGATTTCAGTCGAAGATAAGGCAAGGTAATAAAATCTATGTCTAGCAAAAACAGCTCATGTAGATCTTTAGTTGCAGAACTTATAAGCGCTCTTTTAAAAGAAATTGACGAGGCTCTTTATTAGTTGGAGCACTGATGAAAAAAAGAGCCACCAAAAATAAAGCAGTCAATTTTCGTCTTGAAGCAGAATTAGTGAAAATTATAAATATTGTATCAAATTAAATTATACTGGAGAATAACAACTGTTGTTTCTTTTGAATGTGTAGCAGGCAGTCGTACATGCACTTCTCGATTACAGGTGTAAGAATAAATATTATCTAAAGAAAACAAAATATATTGCAAATTTTTACTACACATTCACTGTAAAATAATTCCTAAACGTTCACTGATTATTTCAGTGGAACGGTTCTAGATTTCACAGTTATCCACCTATTTCCCCGTAAAATTAATTATCTTTGCAAAAAAGTTTTTCTGAATTGCTACAAGTTGCACAAATGCTCCTTTTTTACTGTTGCGAAAAATGTTTTAGCAACCAATTTGAAGATAGGCTGATCGTGTTTATTAACTGCATCTGCTTTAGCCCGATTATTATTCTCCAGATTGACTAAGCTCCAAATGAGAACGAATATTCGTACAGATTGACTAAGTTCCTAATGAGAACGAATAAGTTACTGGATAGTTGCCGTTTGACCAGGTAAGGGAGAAGATTTTTTTTTTGGTTTAGCCATGGTAACAGCGATGCCTCTGGAGTCTTTTTGTAAATCAGGGGGGTTCTAATCGGTTACACTAAACCTACTTAATTTTCATAAAAAGTTCCACACTGATGTTAACCAGGTCGATTTCCAAATTCTTCAGAAAAATTCAAGGGTAATTTTAAGAAGGTTACTGATTTCTAGCGGCAAACGCTCCTGTGTTTTTGCAAGACGTACAACTGGCAGAAATTGGGCGCATCAGCTGCCTACTATTTTCCAGAAACGTTTCTGAATCGTTTTTAGTGTTGGAAACACTTTTAAACGCTATAATTCAGAAAAGTGTACCAGTTGCCTAACTGTAGGTGCATATCAAACTAATCTGGAGATAAGACTTAGTTCATTAATAGGAGGTTGCATTTATTTACTTTGCTTCAGCACAAAAATACTAACATTGAAATCAACTAAAAGCAGCTTTCTTAAAAATAAGGTATAATATCTAATAATATTTAAAAACATTTTGTTAGTGAGAAACTTCTATGAAAATCATATATTACAATCTTACAAAGCAAAATAAGAAATCTATAACTTAGAATATCATTTTATCAAATAAACATTTTAGCTGTTGATTATTGTGTACGCTTAAAGTTAACTTAATAGAAAGAAAATTTAATTTGTTTAGTTTTATTACTTCAACTAATTTTTTCAAAATGACCAAAAAAATAAATAAATAAATAAATAAATAAAATAAAAGGGTTTGTACAGCAATGGAAAAACAACTTTTAATGACTGTTAAGAAGCAAAAGGGGAGGATTATAAAAGATTCTAATTGGAGAAAAAAAACATCTAAAATTAAAAGTTAAATCCATTTTGCATCACGGCATCTTCCAATTAAAAATAATTAATTAATTGCAATTGCTTTTAAGAACAAAGAAATATATTTACGCGTTAAAACAGCTGTTAACAAAAAAAATTAACTTCATATCAAACCTTATCTATGGAAAATAAATGTATTTATAAAGCACAGAATTTTTTTTTTTTCCAACTGAAAATTGTATTGCTCAGTAAAAATGATTTTTTAATGCCGCGAAATTTTAATGACTTTCTCAGTTTGTACCAACAATGTAAAGAAAATTTCATACCTTGCGTTTATAAGAGTTAAAGCACTCCCGAGTCCTTTGCACGTATACATGATTTTATGGAGCCTTGTATAATATTTATAACTTTTACAAAAAGCTGATACAATTGGTTTTTTTCTTTGAATGTTCTCTACTCAAACCAATGCTCAGAAACAAGAGGAATCTTTCTTTTCTGGAAAGGATCAAAATTGCCCTATAATTCGAAATAAAATGCAAAATGTTCGTCCTAAAATAAAATTATTGCTTTCCGGGAAGGAAACTTTTCTCGAATGGTATTCGTGTTTTATTGATTTCTTTTCTTCTGCGTTGGAAACGGCTTTCTACAAAATCGCTTCAAGTGTCCCAAACGATATCTTTTTTTTTATTACTTTTATTGTTTTACAAGTGAAGAAAAACTTTAAATATTTGACTATAAAAGAAACAAGAGTAACTTGCATACTATTTTGATGGTTACAGTCAAAAATAAAATGGAAATGTCCACGAAGTCAATTTCTCGAGTACGATAAACAAGTGAAATCAGTTTCTGAAAAAAACCCTTTTTATTATTTTTATTTTTTGAGCTATGAGAGAATCCCGTGTTCCTGATCACAGATGTGTAGTGATTTTAGATTCTAAATTCCTTCAAGTTTTAGAATACCCTCGGTCGTTTCAAGCTTAACATTATTTTTGCGCTCCTTTCACTGCGAAAATATATCAGTGCTTTGCGTACCAACATCAGTGTTTTCCTGCTTTTATTTTCAGTACTATACTCCAAAACTATTTACAGCATTAACCTAAACGTTTCCAAACATTTCCGACACATTTTTATATGCTTGAGTGCTATGCTTCAATATTTCTTTTCGTAAACAGAAATATACCATTAACCGTAAGTGAAACTCGCCGCAGTTGAGACATAAGAATTTTTTTTTAAATTTTTTTTTTTTTTTTAGTTTTTATATTTTTTGGTTTGTGTGAATAAAGGTTACTTTTCAGTTCTTTAACAGGACACGTCATGTTCTTTAATAACACACATTATCATTTCTTTTTTTTTTTTTTTTTTTTGGTTGCTTGATTGGTTGGTTCTATTGGTTTTGATGGCAAAAGAGCCTTAATAGGCTATATTGCGCGAAGCGATAGTTTTGACGTTTTACAAGAGTGAAAAAACGATAAAGTGAAAAATTACTTGAAATTTTAGAATTAAGAAAAGAAGTGCCAAAAAAACACAAGAACGAAGTTTTTAATTTTGGAAAAGGTAATCAGAAGAATAAACTGTAAAACAATTTTGGAAAACAGAAAACACATATATAACAAAACAAAAATCAAAGAAAAACAGCAACAGAGAGATGAACAACATATTAAAAACATAAAGCCTTTTTGTTTGGTAAGCATGGAAAGAAACTATTTATTGAAATTTGTTAGGTAATGTTCGTAAATCATTTTAAAAGCTACACTTTTTTTGCTACATCCACATAGTTTCAGTAAGCAAAGTCATAATTTAAAATTTTCCCTTTTTCTGAAAATATAACGATAAGCTATACATTGAATTTTTTAAGCAATGGTTTTGAATTGGTTTTAAAAACCAGAAACTACTGTCGTTAAATCCATGAAGTTTGATTGAACGTAGTCTTAGTTTGAAAGTCTCATTATTGCAGCGTATAACGGCTCAATGATCGCTCGTTTAGTTTCCAATTAGACATATCAAAAGTAATTTTGGAAGTTTTAGGGAGCAGGAAAACGGAGCAAGAACATTCATTTAGGTTCGTTCAAATGTCTTCTCCGATAGAAAACTCGTTTCAACTTTCCGAATTATACTATACCAAATATAATAACCCATAAAGTTTTATTTTCGTGAGCTTCGAATAGAACTATGAGAATCAAAAATGGTAGTTACAGATACGGAAGAAAGCGTGCGTGCAACTTGTGACAATAACTGCTCTTATATGAGAGGTTTTATTCTGATCATCTGTCGATCTTTCCTTGTAGTGCCTGTATGTGCGTTTGTACGTATCTACAGTCATAGGAAAAAAAACGAAATACTTTTAATTATTCGGCCATTATACATGCTAGAAAAGAAAGAAAGTTGTCATCCAACTTGGTTTAAAGTCTTCTTTAAAACTATCTAGGTAAAATTTTGATAAGGGACCACATACAAAGCAAAATTAGCACCAACTCTTGATTTTCAAATAGGAACGCCTATTATTTGCTACATAATTATGTTTCGACAGCAAAATGCAGCCAGGGTACGAAATTTCATTGCATTCCGTGCAGTCGAAAAGCAGTTATTAACGAAAAACGTTTTAGGGACCGTCACCACATTGAAAACGCTTCTTTCAAGTTCACGGCCTTTCAAGTAACGGAATGTAAACAAAAAAAAAAAAAAAGAGATCGAGATTATCCAGCTCAATTCATGATTCTTTTTAAGTTCTCTTTTTTTCCATAATTCAATACTTTTTGGCCGATAATGTTGCGCCACAAAGCTATTTACGGTCGTTTTTTTTTTTTTTTTTGAAAAAAGATTAAAATATTTACTGATTTTTGTCTATCTGGATTAACCTAAGAAAGACGGAGGGGGTTTGGCTGGTCCATCGTATAGATCGTTGTTTAATAAATCGAGTAATGACAAATTAAAAGTAAGGGAACTTTTTGACTTTTTCTAATATGGACCTATTGGATTGCTCATGTAATCATTCAAGCCCCATAGAAATGTAAATATCCAACCTAATATCTAGAGTCATGATGTGAATATGTTTGATAAATGTATTGCACCTATGTTACAACTTTATTTTTGAATGAATAGAACGTCTTTTGATGTAAAATGAAATTGCTCGTTTTTAATTTCGCAGAACATGGGCAGAAGTCTGGACCATCGCACACAAAAATATAAAAATATACCGCACAACGTGGGAAGACGCAGAATTAAATAGATTGGAAACTCGAACGAAGCAAGGTTCATTCATTCCGTGAAAATTTTGCTCTGAATACATAAAATGAACGAAGTAACAATCTAAAAAAATAAAACAGAGACAGGAGAATATAAATACCCGTTAATGAGCAAACCGTTCATACTCGAACTTCATTTGGGAAAAATTTGGTTATTAGAATTAATACAGTGGACAAAAGAGTAATTGTTCTAGCGGCTTTTTTGTAATCAAAAAACGAGAATTTGTTTCAAATGCAAATTTGATGCGGAAGATCATAATGCGTGGTATTTTTAAAAAAGCATAACACAATTGATGATTTTAGTTAAAGATGTAATTTCTCTTAAAAGCAATTTAGGAAAGTAATAATTTCTCAATGTTGTTTCTAGAGAGATTCAAGACGGTCCAACATTTAAAAAGACGAAAGTCATTTTAGCTTAAACCAGGGTGAAGCGAAATCATTCTTGTCATTTCTCTGATTTTGGAACTTTGCACTTGCAAACAAAGCTTAGCTTTCTTTAATTTTGTATCGCGCACCATATATTTGCAAACGGACATTTCCTATAGTATCCGGCCTTAAGCTGCCGCACAAGTAGCAAAACTACACGCATCATGCTAGTCAGGCGATTTAAGTAATCCAGAGGCTACGATTCCATCCTTGTTGTGGATTTCGCAGACTGAAATCGGAACTATATCGTGCTGGATGCAGAAGTCACCTCATTGAAGCTGAGAACGCGAACATACTGGTAGGTAAAGTAAATTTATCTGCTGTATGTTTACGACCTCTCACTAGTGACAAAAATTTTCTTCATCCACCAGTTTGTAGGCACTCTCAGCTGCAATGACATGACATCTGCTTCATTGTTCGGTGAAACCTTGTTCAGGGCTGTTATGCTGATTATTCGGACTAATTCATTACAAAATTTAATTTACATTTTTGGTGTTGTAAATGATGTTTTTATTATTGGGGCGATTCATATTTTGATATAAAAAAACAATCTTTGCCGTGGCTAATCTAGTTTTTGTGTTATGAGCAAAAATATCAAAATACATTTTAACATTACGAGAGGAATTTTTCAAAACTCGATTCTGAAGTAACGGCTCGATCGAATTCAACAAAGTTTTGTGTGCAAAGTTAAAAAGGGGAGGACGCTGATCACAAATATGTGATAAAAAAGGGGGTTCTCATTGAAAAATTTGAAGTTGATGCTCGTTTTAATATGAAAACGACCCCTTAACAACATTTTTTTAACATAATTATTTAGAACTTTTAATTCCTGAAGCAATAACGCCTAACACGTGTCTCTAGTGTCAATAGTCTTTGAGTATGATCGACTGTTTCGTTTTTTTTTTTTTTTTTTTTTTTTTTTAATGACTGTACGTCCATTGTGTCCATTAAGTAAGGCACATAATTTAAAAGTAAATAACAATAATATGGTTCGAGATAAAAATGAGCATTTTGCAACATCTCTATTTTAGAATTGATTGGCAAACCAATGCAGTTTGAAAAATGCATTGAGGTCAAATACTTCAAAATATCACAACTAGAGAGCGCTTTCAGCCGAAAAACTAAACAAGAATAATCTTCAAAAGAAATAACAAGACGAACGCGCTTTACAAATATTGCACATACGATAGACAGTGTCTTAGTCGGGTGAGATTGGAATT
Organism: Uloborus diversus; assembly: GCF_026930045.1. Lineage (NCBI taxonomy): Eukaryota > Metazoa > Arthropoda > Arachnida > Araneae > Uloboridae > Uloborus > Uloborus diversus. The sequence goes on along the minus strand of NC_072739.1, from coordinate 49,541,576 downwards.
TGCTGTTCCAAATCCACAGACAGACGTTTAAAACTTTGTCTAAAACGCGTGAAACCATATTTCGACTGAGACACTATCACTCGTGTGTGCAAATTTGACTGTGGATCTACTCATTCTTATAATTTTGTTAAGAAGCGATAGTTATTTGATATTTAGGAATTATTGAGGCGCTCTTGATCGATTTTTTTTTTCTTTTCAGTATTTTTTCATTGCAGTTGGTACTTTCGAAGGGAGTCATGGGGAAGCATTGAATCCGAGAAAAAATATTAACACAATGTCAATCAAAAAAAGTGTATATTTGTGAGCTGAAAATTCTAAGCACACATTGGGAATACGTTTGGAACTCTTTATATCAGAAAATGGGGTCTTGTTGCCTGAATGAGCAATAAAATGTGTTTCGAATGTACTCAATTTTAAAAAAACAAGAAGTTCCGTCTAGAACTATACGAGCCTACTCTCCCGTTCACAAATATCGACTTTCTAGTATTTGATCAATGTTCTATATTTTTAATTTTTGACAGTAAATTTGTACCTTTTTGGTGGAAAATTTTCCTTTCTTTTTTCATGGGAAAAAATGAAAAATTATTTTTGTACCCTACTTTCTAATTTTTAATTTTTCGATATTTATTTAAGTATTTTATTAATTGTTGACTTTTTTGCGATATTTATAAGATGCATTAAACCTTCTTCCATGTTTTTTTTTTTTTTTTTTTTTTTTTTTTTTTTGAGCAATAACGATTACTTATTGTTTTTACTTGACCTTCCTTGATGTTGTGGTTCCTTTTTCAGCTTGGACCAGGGGCCTCTGCAGCCCCACGCACACCGGCACGGTTCCTCTGTTCCTGAGCACTGTCCCCCAGAATCCACTTCTGCTGAGCGGTGGCGTCCATATGTTATACACATACACACTCACACACACGCACCACGTGCCTTTACACACATATGCCTACGTGCACAAACGTAAGTCTACACACACACTCAATTAGACACACGTAACCACCCAGGAGGAGGGATATGTTTGGGGATGGGGAGGGGGAGAGAGAGAGAGAGAGCCGTTTCTAGAAACAATAACTCCAATGAGTAGGGTCTTGTCGCAACTCGTGATTGCGAAAAAAATAATTTGAATTCAAAGTTTCAGAATCTAAATTAGAGTTAATTGGGGGAAGTGGGTCACGGGTGTTTTTTTTCCCCCTGACTTTTACTGGGAGCGTAATCTAAAAAGAGTACTGAAACATATTCCGGATCTGTTGTGAACTAGTCCCGCTTAGGATGTTTATTAAACTTAAATTTGGTAACACATTGGAGAACAGATTCAGGTCACATTTAAGAATAGATTGAGAAATTTGTTTTTGAGACCATCGCTTTCTTGCGAAGTTATGATTTCTTCGCTGATTTCTGTTCTTGCTGCTGAAAAATCAACTGCTTTATTTAATTACCAGTCAATAAAATCTCTCAAAATGATAGTAGGGGAACGTGAGGCAAAGTGAAATGGTTAAGATCACTAATTTTTTTAAAAATGAACAAATTGGAAATTTTGCTTGAAAGTTACTGTACATTAAGAAAGAACACTATATTTTGCAATAAAACATGCATCGAAACATTTTTTTTTTATTTTTGAAAATAAATTAGTACCTTTAAAAAAGGTTGAAAACTTTTCCCTTCTTTTTTTCATAGGAAAGAGTGAAAAATTGAATATATTTTTAATGAAATATTTTTTTTATTTGATCGTTAATAGCATTTTTTATAGAATAAATGAGTAAATAAAAGAATGAATGAAGAAATGAAAATAAAATGAAATAATAAAGGAATAAATTTAAAAATAAATAAGTTAATACATGAGAAAAATTGAATGTTTACATAAAATAGCGAATGAAGAAGAAAATAAGTAAATTAATGAGCAAATAAAAGGGGATTTTAAATGAAAGAATTTGAATTTAACAGTTAATTTTCTAATATGTAAATGATTTTATAAAAAATTGAATGAGTAAATGAAATGGACTGTATTTCACTTTGCTCCATCCACTTTGACCATCGCATGCACTTGACTAGCTGTACAAAGCATTTGAAAACACAAATAAGCAAAATATTAAGCAAATAAATACTGCACCATAGTAGGTCTGAATTAATATTTAAAATATTAATCACAATAACTTTATCATTTAATAATAACAAAAATAATTTTTGAGTTACAACAAAATATTACAGTATGATTATCAATTTTTGAAAATTGCTTGTATTATCATATTGTTTGATCTTTAGAGGTAATTTTTTCTTGATTGGAATAGACTACATGTGTTACTACATAAGTAAATTATCACAAGGCAGGTGGCGCTAAAAGCAGAGTAAATATTTGAACATTTCACTTTGCCCCAAGTTCTCCTAATATAAATTTTGTTTCACCACCTGATGAACTCAAAAAGCTGGTGTCGAAAATGCCGTCGAAGATCTGGCAGTCTTGGCACCTGGTCGAAAACAGTCCATTGCCCAGCGATGGTTGACAGACGACACACGACAATGCTGAAAAATAAACAGAAAAAACTACTGATTTCATTAATTATGAGTTCCATTTGTTATGCAAAAAATGTGCTACATAGTATTTCAAAAGCAGAGACATGCATTAGTATTCTTTTTTTTTTAATTGCATTCCCAAAAGAGTGCAAAGCAAATGTGTGTGCAAATGTGTGAAGCAAATAAGTGTTCTAATAAGTGTCCTCAAAAGTGTGAGCATTTTACATACGCGAAAACATAAAACTAGAAAAAAGAACAAAAAAGATTCCTACGTCTGCAAATGATAATTGAAAAAACTATTTATCTATAAAAAAAGAACGTAATATTGAAGAACTTTAGCTAGTCAAGTGAAGAACTTAAAATAGTTAGTACTTGATTGCTTCTCACATATGTAACAAATTACTTCTAAACTACTACTTTTATGCAAACACAATAGCTCATTATTTACAGTGTAATTCTCATCGAAACATATTCGTACGCTTTTTGTTTGGCGTAAATAAAATTGAAACTCGTAAATTGAACTACCATCTTTCAGACAGAAAAGATAGATATTTGTTATCAAAGTTTAATCTCATAAATAATCAACATTATTTGCAGAAGATACATTATGTGTTTAAACCAAGATTATCTTGCTTGCTTCAAGTAGTTTAGGTAATAGGGGTAGGAGAGTAATCTAATTAAATATAGTCTCGAGAGGATAAATAATAATCAGTAAACGAAATAAAGTTGTTTGTCATTATTTCGAATTGTGATATTTGAATAAGTGAGAATGATTGTTCTCACGAGACATTTTAATAAAATCAGCTATTTTCGAATCTAATTTCTTCTTATTATTAATTTATTTATACATGTAATTAATTTCATTTATTTATTATTTTTCGCTATTTTAAAACTATAAATATTTTTATGCATACATGCACGAATATATAACAGATTTAAATTATATGTAAATACAGCTGAATATTTTACTGAATGAGTTAAAAATGAATTCGGATTACTCTTTATTTCCTTCATTAAGTCTGCTAATTGCACAAAAAAAAAGTTTAGAAAGTAAAAATAACATCATGCATATGGCAACTAACTTTCGTTGTAATGTAACTGAAATGTGCAATGATGGAAAAACTCGCCAAATGAAATGAACAAAAGTTTATCTTTGATTTGTTTTATGTTCGAATAACACTAATTCAAATTTAAATGTACAATTTTCTGAAGGAACATTCTATACTGTTTTTCTTTTCGTTTAATTAAGTCTAATTGTTGAACTTGCTTCATCGACACCCCGTTTTATTTTCGAAACAGACCGTGTAACGCGGAGCAAAGCAGTTGGAGTAAAACAAATAAAATATATTTATCGAAAGATTAAATATTGCGCATCAATTAACAACTAACAAAAAAATGAAAATCAGAGAAAAACTTTTAAAACTGTTAGTATGCCTCTCAGCATTGTTCCATGTTTCACATTTATGAACAACATTTCTGAAAATAGTGCTGCTTATACGAGATATTTATTAAACTGTATATTCTCCCCTAACAACCTAAATACAAGCTATTTTATGATGATGACTCCCTTTCGTGACTATTATAATTTCAATGAAGGTGTTTTTCAACGCTGCGTTTACTTCAAGCGATTATGTAATAATGTGTAATTCTGTCTCTGCTTATTGAATTTTCACTCATAAGTTACAAAATAATTGGGTACCAGCGACGATTGATATCTTTATTTTTAGCAGAAATAATATTTTTTTATATAAGCACGTTTCGAAACAAATATTTTTAATGCATTTGTTACTCAAATAATAATTAATGAATATGAAATATTTATAAAAAAAAGTGACTTGGATGATTAAAAGATAACCTAATCAACGGAGTAATGTATAGACGTTATTTCAATAGCTACTATATTCGGAACAATAAAAAAAATGTAAAACACATAAACTGCAAAATTAAGAAACAGAGCAGAGAAATTAGTAGCATAAAGTAAAATAAAATAAACTGAGATAAGTATACGGAAAAAATCAGAAGTTGGAGATTTTAAGTTCTACGCCAAGAATTTCCTAAGTCCTACGACATCTACAATTTAAGCAGTTCGTGCACTGTAAAAACGATTCAGAAATGTTCCTGGAAAATAATGGGCACGTGATGTGCCTAATTTCTGCCAGTAACAGAACTTGCAAAAACCAGGAACGTTTTCTGCTAAAATTCAGTAACCTTCTTGAAATTAACCCGGAAGTCTCTAAAAGATTCAGAAATCTTCCTGTTAGAAGCCAGTCGTGTCTCTGAAACTTTAGATTAAACTTAGGAATGTATAATATAATATCTCGGTATCTTCCTGATTTACCAAGGTAGTTCCAAGAGCATTATTGGTAACATGGCCAAAGCTAAGCCAGAATTGCAAGTAAATGACGAGAATTTTACCCGCCAGCAATTCTTGCGAAGCAAAATAGTCCACACTTATTCGCCCCTTTGGGAGCTTAATTAGCATGGACGGACCGTAATTGAACTGAAGCCGATGCACTTTATAAATACTAAAATTATTTTTGGGAGCTAGAAATATTTTTGACAACAGTGAAAAGTCTGCATTCGTGCGACTTGTAGCAATTCAGGAAACTTTTTGACACGGATACTTGACTTTTCCAGGAAGTGGGTAAAAACCATTACAATCCCGAAACGTAACTCGGAAATATTCAGTAACGTTTCGGAATTTTTTTACAGTGTGAGGTTCGCACCTTCCTGATTTATCAAGGAAGTTCCAGAAGCAGTGTTACACACATGACCACAGCTATCATAACATTTCAAGTACGCATTAAGAACTGTTTTATAACTAAAGTTTGACCACGAAAAGAAGGCGGATGACCTTGAAGCGAAACATCATTTGTATCATTCGTAATAGGTACAATCTGCCAGAAAGCACCGAATTGAAAGAGGCATGGTCTCGCTAATCCTATCTAGTCCAAAATAATAACAAACAAACTATTAGAAATAATGCAAATGATGTTTTTGCTTCAAAGTCATTCGCCCTCTTTTCGTGGTTAAGCTATACGTATTCCATGTTTGCATAACTACGTAGTCCATCGACTTATTCGTTCCTTTAGAGAGTCTAATTAGTCTGGACGGGCTGTAATCAAACTGAAGCCGATACACTTTATAAATACGCTCAGTTAACCTTTGAACTAGGAGCTGAAAATATTTTTCATAGCAGTGAAAAGTCTGCATTCGTGTGACTTGTAGCAACTCAGGAAACTTTTTAACAATGATACTTTTTTCTTCCAAAAAGTGTATAAAAACTGTAAAGATCCCGCAAGGTAACACGGAAATAGTAACGTTTAGGATTTTTTTTTTTTTTTTTTTTTTTTTTTTTTTGTACTGCGGGTGTAGAGCAAACGCTTGGCAGTATCCAAATGAATTGAATTAACTAAAAATTTAATTCAACTTCTCGGGAAGAGAATGGTAGCGGCACTTGCGGCATGCTTAAAGATTGTACTGTCGTTTGAAGACGTGGTGCCTGGTCACACATCCTGATAAATGCTCGTTTGAAAGCTGATTTAACTAAAATGCGTCCTGTAAAGGAGGTCTTACTGTTGTCTAGTTTCTAGTGCTACGGATCGTCAGCAGCCCCAAAAGGTCACAGTTTAAACTAAAAATATTTTGATTGCTAAAAAAAAAAATCTTGTGAGCAGATTTTGAAAAACCGACGATTTCTTTTTACAATTGTTTGTTCATTTGGAATTTTTAAAGTCAGAACGAACTTTTGGCTGATCATCAATTAAATACCGAATTCTAAAATTCCAGAAATAAAATACAAACATATTCGTAAAAGTGTCACGTCCACGTGCAAATAAAAAAACTGGACAAAAATCAATATCATTTATTGACTAATAATGCTTACAATCGTAGTCCCCAACCCGTAAACAAGTGAGAGAGAGAGAACGCATGAAAAGTGAGGAATTTATTCAATCCAAATTGCGAAATTTCTGAACAAACGAAGACATTCCTAAACCTTTTGTCACAAAGAAAAATTTCTTTCTCATATATTAACAACAATCTGTTTATCAACGTCATCAGTAATGAATCGTAATTATCATGATTAATTATTCATAAACATGACTCTTTAAATGTCATCTTGCTGCAAATTAATGTCATCAGAGACTGCAAATAACAATTAAGTGTTATTTAATCATCAGAATTGAATTGGAATGTCAGTTTTGTTTACGTGAGAAATTAACAGGGTCAATTTTCACTTGCTCCAAAGTCTGTAACTGCCATTTAAGCAACTTTTACTGTGATTGATTTTCAACGTTCCAAAATTTTAATTTGTCAAAGCTGAATTGCTTACACTGAAATATAAACTGTACGTTTCTATGGTCTCAAAAGTTATAAAAAGTAAAGAAAAGTAATTTAAGAAAAGGAAAATTTTCCATTTGGTATATTTTTAATTTCATTCAGAAGAGTAAGGAGAGAAAACAAATCATATAAGATTTTTTTTTACCCTCAGCATGAAAATGAAAACTAAAATTAGGTACAGTTTAGATAGAGAAAGTAAGCAATTAAGAAACAACTTGAGTGTTGTTAATACGTTCTTCGTTCTTTTTTCATGAAACATAAATGAAATAAGAAAAATATATTAGAATGTGTGTGATAATGTATAATGTACCTAAGTCTCTCATACTCTAAAACATATTTGAAGGATTTTAAATTAAAACAAGCAAAAAAAAAAAAAAAAAAAAACTAAGCATTTTTTAAGTATATGATTAAGTTGAAATTAAGCAGTATTTCTATTCAAAAAGCCATTCCGCTTTAAAAGATTATTATTAAAAAGCAGAGACTTTTTTTTTAGTTTTAGAAAAAATATATTTTTTAATTACATTCATGGCCAGATAAAAAAAAAGTGTCAACTTTAAGCGAGTAATTTAAACATGATGAGGAAAATGCATAACTTAAATCATGCATTTAGCACCTGAATAAAAATAACGGATAGAAATGTAAATTGATCATTTTAAAGCATACGGCAAAAATATAAATATACGTTCCGATCGAAATGCGGTTTAGAAAATCTTACTTTATCTGAGTTTGTAATCAAGGTCATTTATTCTAACAGTAAAATCCTTAGAGGCTGTTCACAAGCAATGTTCCTTTTTTTTTCTCAACAAATTTGCCCCCTCCTTCCTTGTCACGATGGTACACTTTCAATCCCCTCCTTCCCTCATCCCTCCTTTAGTCATAAGTCAGACTATTTTTCACAAATAGTTTGTAATAAAAGATGCGTACCCTGAGTTATCATCTAGTATTTTTATTTGAGAACCGCCTTTCAGAAAATGCAACCAATTCTGCCGTTTACATAATGCCAATAACGAATTTTGAAAATTTTAAACAAAATCTATTATTTTTTAATGAGTTTTGAGCAAAAAATTATTTTTTACGAATATTTTTTATCAATGCGCCGAATTGGCTACGTCCATAATGTAAAAGCAAGAAGAAAAAAAAACAATTTCTGTTATTTGCTCACAAATTGTTACTTTTTTAGTTGTGAGGGTTTATTGATATACGATGCGTACGATACATAAATGTTCTAAAATTTGATTTCACAGCTCATAAACATTTTCATTTTACTTGATTTTTTTTAAATTATTTTTTTCTTGAATAAAATATAATAAAAAGAAAAGAAAAAAAAACCTTCTCAACTTCATCCATAGAAAAGTTACACTTTTTCCCGAAGAAGCTTCAAACAAAAACTTTTCCAGAACAAAATGTTCGTTCAAAAATCAATACTAACGTTAGACATAATTATTTGCCGATTTGTGGCGACAGAAGAAATTCATTTCCCCTGATGGGAGGGATGCCAGACATTAGTGTCATCATCTATATCCAATCAGTCAGAAACTTCTCAATAGAGGATGATTAATAAAGGTAAGAGCGATTGTTCTGACCCAGTAAACTGTTGCTAGTCATAATATAGCATTGCAGCGAGATAAGGTGTCGTATGAAAAGATTTATTACAGTTTCGACTGTATTTCTCCAAATGTGTGTCCGTACGGTACATATTCTATTATACATCCTGTTGTAACAATGTCTATAAAAATATAAAGCATGTTTCGTTTGTATATGTAAATAAATTGTAAAATACAACGGATTTTTTTTTTATTTTTTTTAAGACATTAAATTGGTGTTAGCTATTAAGCTCCAAATATAATCATGAGGCCAAAGGATAACTTAATATGAATAGTTCATATTAAGTTCATGCCTACTCTGCCTATTGGGAAATTGGGCCCTGCTCTTGAGCGTTACACTCGTGATGGGGGTTCCCGATTGCATGGTTGTCCTCTCATCAAGGAGCCGAAATCAGAAGGTTCAGTTTGGCGGCGGTCTCCGATGCACCAGTGCACCATAGTCTCTGGTGTGTATACCAGTTTCCCTCTCCGTTAAATGTAGTAAGACAGAATAAATAATTTTCATTTAGTAAACTTTGTTGATTCCTTTTATTCTCAGTTATTTTCCGTAAACCGAAGTTATATGATAATAAAGTGAGTTTTATTGCGAGAACATAGTAATGAATTGAAATATGGAAACAGTTTCGGTTTAGTACCAATTAATTCTGAGTGACCTTCAACAGTGGCAAAGCGACAAAAACCTAAAAATTATGAACTCAAATCACAGCGTTTTAGTACAATGTTCATGATTTTGCAAAATGTTCATATAATTGCAAAAAATAGTATTTTAATGTACGGTTGGTGCCAGCAACATCGTTGATTTGAATGAAATAGTTTTATTTCCAAACTATTCTAAGGTAAATCTGCGCAGTGCTTCTGACATCCTTAAAAAAAAGAAACATTATTTTGTAAAAAAAAAAAAATCTTAGAAATTAATAAGAAATATCTTTAGTGGTGTACATGGAATGAATTGCCGTTTCACTTAATGCAGATAAGTATATTCAATTGGAGGGTGCAATATCATAGGGACATGCCAGGCCATGTCCGCTCTGAAAAAACGAGAAGGTATTGTTGGCAAATGCCCAGAAGTTTACTGATGGAAGAATTAAACCATTTTGACTGCCAAGTCAAACTTGAAAATTTCCACCACGTGACAACCGTTGGGACACGGGCTTCCATATTGGCTACCATACCTAACTGTCAATGTGCCAACAGAAATATTACAATTACATATGAAAGCCATGGCAATCAAAGTGGTTTTTAGCTATTCAGCTTTGAGCAGTCATTTTTAGAAGTCATCTCGAAAGGCTGTTATCTCTCGAGAAGCTGCGTACATAAAAAGGAAACAAGAAAGCTTTTGTCTGGAGCAACAAATTCTGTGGATGTTATATAGTCAGCAATCATCAAAAAAAGAAACAAATCAGAAAAAATGGGCTGGTAAAATATTTTCGGAAAAACAATTTTATATAACGTTGCCAGACTAAAAAAAATAAAAAGAAATGTGATAGCTTTCTCAACTTTCGGCAACTTTTGTTACCTTGATAAAATCTGCTGTCAGTTTTAAAGGCAATTAAACAAAGCTAAGAATGGCACTAAAAATCTAAAAAAGACAACTGTTCGGAAATATTTCTTTTTCAAATGTCGCGGAGCAGTTTTGGAAGATTCTAAATAGGTTCTGAATGGAAACTGCAATGACAAGCATTTTACTAACATTATATACTCTACATTAATATATAGAAAACAAAGCATGATCTCGCCGAAACTGTTCGTGAAAAGATTCGTATGTTAGGTTAATACGCAAATTCCAAAAATGATGATGGCTTTACGGTCAACTGTGTCCTCCAATACTTATAAAAAAAAAAAACTGTAGAGATGTAAGGATTCTTATGAACTAACGTCATCTGCCCCCCCCCCCCTTCCCAAAGAAAAATTGTTTAGTATCTGCTTACATACTTTAAAAAAATGTACAAAATTACAAGAACTTACAAAATTGGAATTGTGCATACTACTTAAATGTGACGTGTAAAATATCTCCTTAACACGCAGTACTAAATATGTGTGCTTCAAAGTAGAAAAGTAGAAAGAAATGCTTTTTCAAAATACTAAAATCAACATAATGCCGATGCCCACAGGAATAGAGAACATTATATGTAAGCTTTTTGCAAAAAAATTCATCATAAATGTGCCCAGAACTCTAAGCCCAAGTTATTTTCAACAACACTAAAAAAATCATAAAAGTTCTCAGAAAATATTGAGCAGCTAATGCACGTGGGCCGAATTTTTTTTCGAATATGAATTTCTCATGGATTTGATGCGTCTAAATTTGTATGCATCTATTGACAACAAAAGTTATCAACAAGGTGTTATTGCTACTACCAACACTCACATTTGGAAGCTGTGTGCTTGAGGGGGGAGGGGAGATGGAGTACACGAATAAAAGTTTGCACTCCATCGAAACAATTTCGCAAATTAACTTGGATGTAATATTTTTAACAAAGATTTTCTGCTCTTTTTTTTTCGTAAATTTCCATGTTTTGTCTGAGCTTTTATTTCGCTCATGTAACATTTTTCATTCTTGATATTTCAAAAGGAAAAGTAAAATTATGTTTTATCTGACTGGGCGTATGGAGGATGAAGAAGATAAATAGTTTATCGGCTAATAGTTTATGTCAAGTTATTGATTATTAGTTTTTCCATCGAAAACTCTTACCGGAACTTGTTTCTTTAACCATGCAGGATTTGCTTCAAGAATTTAATGCAAACTTTAGAGTTATGTAACAATGCTGAAACATATAAAGATCACTATTTTAGTTTTTTTTTTTTTTTGATCTAAAGGAATGTATATTTTTTCAATGAGTTGAACATTATTTTGCAGTAAGTTTTTGGTTTTTTGTATGCAAAGAAAACAATATATATTGAAAAAATACAAAGAAAATCCAAAACAAAGTTTTAAATACCTTTTCAAAAACGTTTTTGCAAATGCGACATAGCATTGAGGTAACGTTCTTTTTTCTCTGAAAATATCAAACCTTGCTTCATTTAAAAAAGATGTCAAGTGAAAGCCAATACAATGAAACTTTAACTCCTTAGAGAGCTCCTTAGAGACTTTTAGAAAAACTTTTAATCTTAAATCAGACATTGATGTATTCCTTTTCTCGGTAGCGACCACAACATCACTCGAGATAAATCACACAAAACCAGACACAATCGGATGGTATATGGGATTTTCAGGGAAGTGTTAACTTTATTTACGAAATTTCCTTATTCGAATGCTAATTTTTTAGGATAATTGTCGAAAATTTAAAAGGAAGTTTTCAGGGACTGGTGTCATTATGCTGACCGGAAATTTTACGCTTTCTTTTAAATTAGTTAACCATGTATTTAATATGTCACTTGACATAACTTTTGTTTTCGAGGTAGAAACTGTAATGCCGAAAGATGAAGATAGTTATTAAACAAAAATTTAAAATTAAAAAAAAGCTTTTAAGTAAAAACTTATGGATGGTGAAATTAAAACTTGTTCGTCGTGACTAAAAAGTATTTTCAGAAAAATATTTCCACGGTGTAACTTGTTAAATTTTGCAGATAAAAGATGTAATTACTAATGTGTTTTCTTAGTTTCTCACTACACACTTTGTTTTAGCTTTTTCAATTTTCTTATCTTTGTTTACAAAAATGGAAAAACAAATCAATATCGTACGCAACTAATTGCACCATTCAATAAATCTGAAGTGACTGTTTGGAAGCTATTTTTAAAGTTGTTTGAAGTGATCCACCTAGATTGTAACATACTACGCAATGTTATAAACGACGGAAATATTGTGTACAGTGAGATTTTAAAAACATTTATAAATTATCTTTTGCTTAATTTAAATTTTACAGCGTTTATTTTATTTCTTCGTGCTAATGGGGCTGCGTTTGACTATTTAGCATTTTAAAGTCCTAGTGCGATCCCCAAATACGCCGTTAAGTCCATCACGTGCCTCACGGATAGTTTTGACGCAAAGTTTCTCAACAGATGGCGGCACCTGAATTCTCTTCGATGCGAAACTGCCCTAATTATTGAATTTTGCCGAGGGCAGTCACATTCAAAAACAAATACCCAAGTGACCTTTTTTGATGCTGCATAATCATACGACATGGGCGCTGACGATTCTCTGTATTTCTAAAACCTAGCAACCTGGGACTAAGGAGCAGAAGGCCTACCCTTTGACACCAAACCATCCAGCCGGTTAGCTACGTTTATTAAAACAGCTCGTTTTGAATCCCATTTCTGACGTGACTCAAAGTGTCTTTAAATGGAAAGATAGTAAAAAACAGGCTAACAAACTCATTGTGAGTTTAAATAGATTTAGTAACTTTCATTTCTTTACTTTGGATAACCAAATAATATTTCAGATAAGTTTCTTCCATTTTAAATCAAAAATAGAGTAATACAATTAAAAAATTAGTGGGACCGCTTAAAATACAGAAATCAGGGTTCAAAGTTACCCTTCATGATTTTGCACAAAACGAAATTGTTGACAAAAAATAGCATAAATAGTTCAGATTGAAAGTTCAATCTAAAACAAGACTAAAATTCACGTGGTAGTGGTTTGTAATTCCAACTAAAATGCACCGTAAACAAATTTTAGTAACAATTTTTAACAGAGATATCTGTGAAGAAAAAACATTAAAAATCCTCGTAATCTCACTGAAAAATTAGTTGCCAGAAAACGACTGGTTATTGTATATTTGGTTGAAGCAAAGTAAAATGAAACGCATAACAATTATTTTCATCGAAAATAATATTTTCCGTGTTATGAAAAAGGTCATTTTTGTAAAACTCTAACTGGAGGAAAAGAAAATAAAAATCGGACCTATTCAAAATCTCACAAGCAATTGTTTGTGCATAATGGAAAAACGAAATCCAATTTAGTTATACCCAACGATTTTGGAAAATAAGAAAAATATGTATTAAATATAACTACTATACATTAATTTCATGCAATATACAGACAAATTTGTAGTTTCTTTAGAAAACATTAAATGGTTAAAGCCCTTCAGACTGTCTTATTATTACTACTGAAAACTGACTATTTATAGAACAAAAATGACTATTTAATTTCATCACGTAATCTACCCAGACGAATTTTATTACGAGCTTTGCCACAAAAATAATGAAAACTAATATAAAACGTAATTTATATAAACCAAAGTAATTATCATCCCCATTTCTTTTGAGGAAATGCAGCGTGTTTAATCATTATAAAAGATAATATGCATTTTTAAGGGGTTCAGGAACTCAGACGCTTATTATAATTTCCTAAATTTAAAATGGAAAAATGAATAAATGAACTTATTCTATTGCAGTTTCAAAACATGTTCGATACAAATTAGAAGAATTCAAATAAAATTTCAATATGAAGGAATTAACCAACATAACTTCTAGTTTAAACAGAAGAAAATGATCTTCATCTAAAAATAATAGTTTAATCCAAGCAGATAATGAACTCCAAATAATAAATCTTGAGTTATAAAAATCAACACCAGTTTTCAAAAGTATCATAAAATATTATGATTAAGAACACTGTAAAAGCGATTCAGAAACGTTCCCGGAAAATAATAGGCAGCTAATGTGCCCAATTTCAACCAGTAACGTGTCTTACAAGAGCCAGAAACCTTTTCCGATAAAAGTCAGAAACCTTCCTGAAATACTGGGGAATATTCTCTGCTAAAGCCAGTCATAAACCTTTCAGAAAAATTGAATAGGTTTGACGTATTTGTTTAGAGTCTTCTTGGTCTACCACGAAAGCTCCAGAAGCATTAGCGCAACCATGGCCAAAGCTAAGCGAATAATTGCCTACAAGCCCTGCCTCGCAAAGCTGCAGCTATCCAGTGACTTATTTGCTCCCATTGGAATCTTAGTCGATCCTGACGAGCTATAACTAATTTAAAACCAATAAGCTTAATAAACGCGCTCAGTCAACCTTTAAACTGGCAGCAAAAAACATTTTTCACACCAGAGCAAAGTCTGCATTCGTGCATCTTTTAGCAATTCAGGAAACTTTTTTGCGAAGATAATTGATTTTGCGGAGAAATAGGTGAAAACCTCTGAAATCCCGAAACGTTCCACGGAAATAACCAGTAACGTTTCGAAATTTTTTTTCCAGTGAAATATTTTTACCGGTAGTCCTGCATGAAAAGTATCAAACTCGGATCTGGAAGGTTCGGATTCGGAATCCCCGGCTTCGAGTAAGTAACCTCCGACAGTGGCGTCACTACGGGCGGTCCATTTCTGGCGTCACCCGTGTGAGAAGTAACATCTAAAACGGAATTGCAAGATTCTGAAAAATATGAAGCTAAAATGCATTTTAGGACTACAACTTGAAAAATTTTCGGTGAGAAACCCTCCGGTTCCCCCCTCTCTTCCACCCCACATCATAATGAGAAAACTGTACTCAGGATTAGGTTCATATTATCAGCACTTACTAGACTGAAAATTGTATGAATTTCATACTAACATAGAATATTCAAACATTTTTTTTTTTTGCGTTTGGGGGGGAGGGGGAGGGAGATGACACCTCAAATTACTGCCTCGGATGTCACCCATGGCAAGTACGCCACTGATCACCGAGTACATGCACGTGCTGTTTATATTTGTACTTTCGATCGACGGACTCGATCGGAGTCGGATTCGGACTCGACGGATCCTGCGACCCGACTCTAGCAGTTACCATGGGTGTTGAATTTTTCAAGACTTTTCCTTCTTTTCAGAACACTTTCTAAAATTTGGTCAACAGATGGGGTGCCTCTATCTTTTGAGATCAATTTCAGGCTCCTGAGTCTGGGAGGGAGGGGGTGTCACTTTCTTACAGGTCATTTCCTTCTGTATTATATCACCTATTCGTTTTGCAAAAATAACTCTGGCATTCCAACACTGTAAAATATTTCCAGAACGTCACTGATTACATCCGGGTTACGTCTATGAATTTAAAAGGTTTACACCAATTTTCTAGGAAAAACAGGTTTTCTTGCGGAAAAGTTTGCTGAATCGCAAAAAATTCCATGAATGTCGATTTTATTTTGTGGTGAAAAACATTTTTAGCTACCAATGTAAAAATGCATTAATCTTCTTTTTTGGTGTTTCTCTTTCAGTTTAGTTACTGCCTCTCTGAATTGAGTGAGCCCTAATCAAGGGCGAAAATTTAGTTTCCGGATATTATAGCTTTGAAGGCATTGCTTGAAATTCCGTCTTAGTTTCGGCCGTTTGCTTTAGAAGCTGTCCTTTTGAAGCAGGAAAGTGCCAGTTAATTACTATATACATACTAAGTTTTTTCTGAAATTCCTGAGTTATTTCTGAAACATGACCGTTTTTTTTTCTTTTTTTTTTTCAGGAAGATTTTTGAATTTTTCATAAAAGATTCCATGCTAATTTCAGGAAGATTTCTAACTTTTAGGGCAAAACTTTCATATTTTTTGCAAAATATTTTACTGGCCGAAATTGGGCATTTTAGATGCTCGTAGTTTTCCAGGAACGCTGCTGAATTGTTTTTACAGTTAAGAGGTATTTGTAACAACATCAACAGTGAATAAGTTTCTGAACATAAAAAAAATATATTTAAGTAACTGAAACATTAAAACATTATTTTCTCAAGCGATCGTAATTAAATTTTTCACGTACAATGCTTAACTCAAGTTTCCAGACTTGCGTTGTTCCGAAGCATAGATCTTTACGATAAAGGCAATCCAAAATCATATGATGTTATCAGGTAACAAATGGTTTTCTCTCAAGGCACTTATTCCCGATGCTATAAAAGAATTGAGCTTTGTGATTTGTTCTCAGCTAACAGCCATGGACTTCAAAATAAATGAAAATACGTGACATGGCTCCTCCAGCGAAAGAAATGATACTTTAATCTGTAATTTTCTTTTGACATACTTTTCATGGAACTGATTACTGTTTCTTATATCGAAGAAACATCTCCAGAGGCAAAAGTTTTGTTTCATGTTCCGATGTAATATCTTCCCAATCACAACAAAGTTTTGTCTGAACGATTCGGCAAATTTGGTGACAGCATATAAAAATTGCATTTAAAAAAAACTCTAATGCTATGGTCTTATTTTATCATTCGGTAGAATTTGGAGTTTCATTTGGTAAATTGAAAAATACTTTCTAAAATTTACTTTTGGGCTCTCTGATTGCTGCATTACTTAAAACGAAGGTTACTTACACATTTTAGGAGAATCCCACTTTCCTATGTATTTTCTAGTAGTGCTTCATTTTTTTTCGTGTTACAGAATAAATGTCACATAAAACTTGACATTATTTTTTTATTGTAATTCACATATATTTTAGGTCTTAACAGTCTTTTGTAAAATCTAATCAAAATATCTCATTTTCTGAATATAAACATGCAGGTGTAGGAGATTCTCACGAATTCGCACTTTTAAAAACATGAATGGACTTACACTTCAACAAAAATCGAACTGATTAAAACTTAGCCAGCGTTACAGACAATTCGTTTTTGACATTTACCGAGAAAATACTGCCTTTAAAAACATTATCTGCTATCCGTCCATAAAATAGGATCTTTGTTGTTCCTTAATCTTCTTTTAGCCCAGATAATCACAAAAAATACTGATCTATATATATTTTTTTAATTAAAATATACATTTCATGTCAAAAGAGCTGAAGAAAAACTGAATGTGACATTTGTTATTAAGTGTTTAATATTTGGCAGCACTTCCTTCAATTTTCAAATACTGTTGTTAAAGTTGCAGATAATAATTTTAAAGCATGTTTAGAATGTCAAAAAATTGACAACTTTTTACTTTCTTCAAAGCGTTTTAATTAACAACCTCATTGCAGTAACAAAGATCCACGAAATCCCATTAATATAAACTTTGCGAACTAGTTAAGCAACAGATGCAGGTGGAAGAAACTATCATGAATTCGTACTTCTAAAATCATAAATGGGCCTGAAACAGACGTTAAAACTTATTCATGGCTACAGATCAGTTGTTTGACAATTACAGGTGATTAACCGCATTTAAAAGATTAACACTCGTGGTCATATGAATCCACAAACACTGCTGAATACTGGTAATCGTGAAACAGAAAGTACTGAGATGAATTTACAATTCAAGGCAAAGAAATTGACAAAAACCTGAACTTTACATGTTGTTATACTATTCAGTGATGAAATTGAGCACTTCCTATAAACTTTCAAATCTAGCTTGTTAGGTAAAAATTTGATAATTTATAATTTAGGTTCAAAACTGCTGCTTACAATAAGCAGAACACAGCATATACAACAATTTAAAAATTAAAACGCACACACAATTTTTTTTCATTAAAATCCCTAATATTTTTCCAGAACAATGTCCTCTACTTAACGTTTTGGACCACTGCATAAAATAATCTCTGTATAAAATATCCCTTCGAGAGGGCTCAGGGGGTTCCCATGACCGTAGGGATTCAAAAGTGCACATCATTTTTTTTTTTTTTTTTTTTTTGTGATACATAATAGGCTTCCAAAACTGCATTGCGACGGGTCATCAATCATGTAAATTTGTTACTCTTTACAATGCACGAAAAATTACATAAAACTAAAAATGTCAATAAAAGATTATTTTTCCACCATCACTGAGAAATGTTGCCAAATAATCGTTTACAATTTAAAAATAAAACATAGGCAAATAACAAGAATATATATTACTCAATGTCTTAGTTTTTGTAAAAAAAATATTTTGCTAAAGAATAAAATAATTTTGAGAAGTTGTTTTAGTCTTTTATTAAAATATATTTTTCTCATTATATCTTAGCACTCTTCTTTGGCTGTTTCATTTAATCAAGGGATTCTTTGTCCAGAATGTTTTTCTTCATCTCCGTGCAACGAGCAGATTCCAAGCTTTATAAATTAAAATAAACACTATCCAGGGAGACTTCTAATATTCTCGAAAGTGGATTTCAGAATGTTACAAATGCAAATTGTAATTAAAGAAAGAATTTATTTGTAATTAAATAAACATTTTCGCCTGCGATATTAAAAGCAAATGCAAGAGAGGTACAAAGCCATTAAAAACACTACGTGAAATTTTTACGAAAGAGTTTGCATTTTCCTATCATTTTACTTTTTAATTAATTATTTTGTTTACGTGTTGATTTATTTCGCATTCCTACATTCATTTGACTTTTTGTATGTCAAACATTAAGAAGAGAGGCGAAGCTTACGAATTAAATTCATTGATGATATTAACTTTTTCACACCAAAACAAGTTCACTCTAAGAAAGTTATTTGAAGAAGAGCTGTGCGACATTTGAATTTTATATTTCTACAAGTAAATAAACTTCCTCATTTAATTAGTTTCAATATTAATGAGAAACTTTTTTTTATTGGAAACAAATTCTGAAATGATATTTACAACTGAAACAGTAAGAAGCAAAGGGACGTAAGTGGGCATTTTAAAGCTTTCAGTAAAACGCGTCTAAAGTACAGGTCCTATGTCGGCTTT
Organism: Uloborus diversus; assembly: GCF_026930045.1. Classification (NCBI taxonomy): domain Eukaryota; kingdom Metazoa; phylum Arthropoda; class Arachnida; order Araneae; family Uloboridae; genus Uloborus; species Uloborus diversus. The sequence continues at coordinate 49,522,647 of NC_072739.1, read as the reverse complement.
TATTAAAAGGTTTTTCTAAATCATGTTGTATAGTAGCACCTACTGTTTGAACACGGATTGTATGGAAAGTCAAACATCCATTTTACTGGTGAAAATGGACGCATCAATTAGTTTTCAGGGATGTCAGCTTTTGCAGATGTACAGCGCTGGTTTAAAAACAAAAATGGCATCACCCTCGCATTTTCACAACAATGGGATTATGTGAGAAGTTTTTGTCGACCGATTACCGATGAATGTATATGAAATTCTGCAAAACTTATAAAATAAACATTTAACAGCAGGAATCCGATAATTGTATACGTAGATCGGGGCTGTTTCCGGGCCAAGTCAAACTGCTGACCCCATGCTCGTTTTTCCATTTCTGAACCTGCCATGAGTTTAGAGAAAAAAAATTACTTAACCCCATGTCAATTTATGTCTAATGGCAGGATAAAGGTTTTTAAATTGTTACTTACCAGTTTTGCTTAATGGCACGGAGCAGAATCATAGTGGAAAATGACGTTTGGAACTGAAGTAAAGTGATCCCGGATAGTAGGAAGCAATTTCTCCTCCAAAATGCCAATGTAAACCTGAGCGTTTACTGTTCCTTGCACAAAGTGAAGTCCACCAACTCCTTGATCAAAAATACATCTCAAATCATCTGGGATACGGGATGCTTGACCGTGTGTTGAATGCAGTCGGGATGATATTCCTCTCCTTCGCGGCACGGGTAATGCATTTTTTCCCCACCACTGTATGTTAGCCTCTAAAGAAAGAAGAGTCTCATTCAAATGAGCGGAACACGTGCATCAAATTTTTACTTTTCCCCTTCATTCAGATAGACTCGTCTTAACTGGACGTTTACCAACTCCATCCAATCCGTATTTAGACAGTACAAGGGCTATTAGCACTATCTCTTGCCCCAAATCAGTGAAGAGGTTCATTTACAATTTGAGTTGGTTACCTTCAATTTTTGGAAGTTTTTTTAGTTTTTTTTTTTTTTTTTTTTTTTTTTTTTGTTAAAACGTGTTGTTCTTGTATTAATCACAACTGGCGAGGTTAACGATGGTAAGTTTCTCAGAAGTGAACGCTTTAAATGGATTTTGGACACATAAGTATTTTTCTAGCATAAAATTTTTAATTATTCGTAAACTTCAACGTTATGAACAGCGTAAAAAGCACGGCATTATCTGAATCTGATAGAATGTCTTGGACAAACTCTGATTGAAGGTCTCGAACAATCACATTTATACCAATCATTTAATTAGTAACGCCAAATGACTTTCTTCACCCTATTTTAGCAAGTTGAATTGTTTAAGCTTCAGCCCATCGGAAGTAAACTTATCAAAATCAGACACTAAATAATTTAACTTTGTTGCTTCTTATCTATATTTGTTTCAAATACAATGAAAGGAAGTTTATGTGCAGTATAAGAAATCCGCACAATTAAAATGTTACGTTCTAAAAATGCACTAAATGAAATCAAGAATACAAATCAAATGCACTGCCCAAAAATTCCGAAAAGTCCCTGATTACATCCGGGTAACCTTTCGGGATTCCAAGGATTTACTCCAGCTACCTATGAAAAACAAGTTTTTTTGTGAAAAAAGTTCCTAAACAGCAACAAGTTTAATGAATTCTGATTTTTAGCTACTAGTGTCCTTTAGTTAGTAGTTAGCTTTAGCTACTACCCTTCCAGATTGATTGAGCCCCAATCAAGCGTGAAATGCAGTATTAGGTATTGAAGCTTTGAAGGAATTGCTTGCAGTGCCGTCTTAACTTCGGCCATATTTGCTTTAGGAGATCTCCAGGTAAATTAGGACGAAGCCAAGCTATTTCTGCATAAGTATACAATTTTTTACTAAGGGTTCCTGAGTTAGTCCTGAAGCAAGACTGGTTTCGATTGGGATGGTTTCTAAATCTTTCAGAAAGAATTTCAGAAAAAATTCAAGAATGTTACTGACTTTTAGCTGGAAAGTTTCTTGGTTTTTGCCAGATATGTTGTTGGCAGAAATTAGGCATATCGGTTGCGCATTATTTTCCAGGAACGTTGCGAATTAATTTTTTTACAGGGTAACACTGTAAAAACGATTCAGGAACGCTCCTGGGAAATAATGAGCAGCTGATATGCCCAATTTCTGCCAGTAACATATCTTGCAAAATCCAGGAACGTTTTTCGCTGAAATTCAGTAACCTTCCTGACATTATCCTGGAAGCCTCCTGAAAAATTCAGAAATGTTCCCGTTAAAAGTCAGTCGTGTCTCTAGAAAATTTGAGTAAACTTAGGATGGTATAATAGCTCTGCATCTTCCTGATTCATCAACTCAGTTCCAACAGCATTACTGCAAACATGGCCGAAGCTAAGACAGAATTGCTGATAAGGAACGAGAATTAGCATGAACGGGGCGTATCTGAACTGAAGCCGATATACTTTATAAATACGCTCAGTTAATCATTAAACTGAGAGTTTAAAATATTTTTCACAACAGTGAAATATCTGCATACGTGCGATTTGTAGCAATACAGAATATTTTTTGACAATGATACTTGATTTTTTCAGGAAGTGGATAAAAACCATTAAAAACCTGAAACCCGGAAACGTAACACGGAAATACCCAGTAACGTTTCGGAATTTTTTTACAGTTAATAATACCAAGAATACATGCATATAGCATCTATTTTTTACCAAAATGATTTCTAATGATTGTAGAAACCATTTTTTTTAACTTCACGTACTAAAAATTTCTTTATTTTTCCATTAAAATATTCTAGCGTTACGTCGAAGAAATATATAAAGAAACAGACACTCAATTTTTTTTGTACACATAATTATGATACAAAATGTATGACTAAAACACAATAGTTTGATTCTGCAGCTACAACGCATCAAATTTATTTTCCTCCGTCTACAATGTAATGAAAAAATATGAACCGTTCTCCTCGTCTATTCTTATTTTCGTACACCGTTTCTCGTGCAAGTGAAATACAAGAAAAAATTTGGGAATGTGCTTTTAATACTATTATACTATATAGGTACTACTATATGGTACTATTTTATTATTAGTCACGGAAAAAAAATTGTTCTTTTCGGTTGAGTTTTGTTTAAGTACGAGGATTTTTTCTTTAAAAGTCTATAAATTAAGAGAAAATTTAAATGTGATTGTGCATTCTGTAAAAATGATGCCATGTTCGTTTTTTAAAGTAACTTGAAATTTATAAACAAAACGTTATTTTACACACAAAACGCTTTTTATCCATAGTATAAAGATCAAGTTTTTTTGAACTAAACTGAGTCAAAAGATTAGCGAAAAATTATTTACTTTATTCCTTTTAACTTTAGAAACCTAAGAGTCCAAGTACGGGACATCGTGACCGCTATTTGGGGCTTTAGTGGTTGAATAAAACCGTGACAACAGTTCTGATTCTTTGAACTAGTCCAGACGCCGTGAAATACCCGGTCCAGCACTCACAGAGGTATTGATTCAATTGGAGGACTTTATGATCACGACATATTTAAAATGCCCCAGTTACCATTAATGAACACGAGGAACCTTCGACGGGCTGAGATCGAACCTGGGACCATTCGGCTACGCGTCCGACATCCTGCTAATCTGGCCGCCTTATGGGTTGTATCGGACGGTGAGGGGTGTCGGATAAGATTGTTTTTAACGTTTACTGCAAGAGACCAAACCTTCGAAAATCGCTATAGGTAGTCGATGAAAAAAGTTCAGTTGGTCACTAACTTCTTAGCAAGCAGTATATATATGTAACTCCCAGATCAGAAAAAAAAAATACAAAATCATTATAAACACGGTTTTCCTTTCGGTTTTAAGGTCGAACCAATCTATAACGGCCTAAATGCATGAAATACACCGCCAGCTCAGTCAATTCCAGCCGAGGACTGCAGTGTCGTGCTTATTAGCATTTATCAGCCCGGCATAGAACTAACTGAGTTGGAGGTGGAAAACCTCTTAAGGAAGCCAAGAGTGCCAAACAAACTGGTAGCTAACATAGAATTAGCAATGACCAGACGAGTGACCGAAACAATGGTTCGGTTCAACTCAACGAATATTGCAGGCAAGGCAGGTATATTAAGGAAGTTACCTTGTTAGCTACCAGTTTGTTTGGCACTCTTGGCTTCCTAAAGAGGTTTTCCGCCTCCAGCTCAGCTAGTCCTATGCCAGGCTGATGAGTACTAATAAGCACGAAACTGCAGTCTTCGGCTGGAATTGACTGAGCTGGCGGTGTATTTCCTGTATTTCTGCCTTAGCCCTGGCTAATGGGCGGTAACTTACAGATTATAACGGCCTAATTAGCTTATGTAGTGGAGTTGGACTGAAATAATGTATTGTGAGAATTACAGTAAAACATTACCGTAATATTCAAAAGAAACAACCATAGCTAAATCATTTAGATACACGCCCGTCATTCCGAATTTTTCCAGATGGCAGCAATCAATGCTAATTTTTGCAGAAACAATGAAAACTAGCCCACTTACATGCAAAAATATTAATTTTTCACAGCCGGGAGGAAGGGAGGGCTGTGATTTTTTTCATTTGCAAGGTCAACAATATATTTTATTGATTGATTATTTTGCAAAATATGTGGAAGTTCAGTCAGTGAAGCATAACAGTGCAAAAATCGTAACTACTATCTTTAAATCTATTTTCTCCAGACATGGCATTCTGAAGGAGCTCGTGAGTGATAGGGGACCGCCATTTGACTCAGTGTGTGCAAAAGGTTTTGCATGGAATGGAGCATAAATCATCAGATCACGTCATCATACTTTCCTAGGGTCAAGAGACAGGTCGAAAGAGCAATTCAGACAATAAAAAAAATCACTGATAAAAGCAGCACGAGATGGAAAAAACTTATATACAGTCTTATTAGACTACAGAACCCAACCATCTTCTGATCTTCCTTCTCCCTCTGAGTTGTTGATGGGTAGACGACTTTGATCCCTTTTGCCATCGCATCCAGAGAAAATGCGACCAAACTTCCCATTACAGAAAGCACAGAATCTTTAAAGAAGTGACAGAAAGCACAAAATAAATATGCAAACATACATGGAAAAGAGTTGCCAATTCTTCATTATTAGGCAAAGGTATGGTTTCGTAAAAGGTCGAACGAGCCGTGGAAGCAAGGAACTATCATTCAATTTTAATTATAATTCTCAGTCTTATGTTATTAAAGGGAAAGATGGTGGAGTTTATTGCAGAAATAGATTTTACATTTGTCCAGACAAATCAGAACAATATAGTTCTTTACAAACAAGATCAGTGGAAGATTTTTATCCTTCAACTTTGGCTAAGGGATTAAATCAAGAAATAAATGAAGAACATTCAAGCATGCCAGAACAAATGGTTCACGAAACAAATGTCCAGCAAGCATCCGCAGAATACTCGATAAGAAGATCGTCAAGAACTATTGTCAAGCCTCAACGATATGGATACATTTGAACTGAATTTAATTATTTATTTATTTCTGTAGAAAATATTTTAATCCTTTTTATTTCCCTCAAAAAGGACATGTCATGTATTTATGTTTTAAGTTTTAGCAGATTGGCAACATCGAGAAAACAAACCATGTAACTTGATAGTGGAAACGATGAATTTTAAAAGTTGTACTGATCAGAATTATTGGTAATAAAATCATGATACAATACTTAACACTTATTAATTACTTCTAACACATTTCTTACTGAGGAAGAGTTTGCTTTATGCACTTCCTCAGTTCACTTTCGTGAAACACTGCCATGGGTATGAAGCCAATTCATGCTGCATTGTACATAGTTCTACAAATCCTCGTCCGATTTCTTGGTAAGGGGCTGTCCATAAATAATGTCAGATTTTTTTTTCAATATCCCCCTCCCCTTTGTCACAAAGTTCGTTTTACAAGATGTTTTTCATAAATATATTTATATTAAAAAATGCTTAATGTCACACATCTTGTGCTTTCCTTCCCCCTTGTCACAAAGTCACAATTTCACGAACCCCCTCCCCCTGGAAGCGTGACATCATTTCTGTTGTAGTGATCAACAAATACTTCTTCCTTGTCAATCAGAATTGTCGAATTCATTGAAAAAAGAGGAAGTGTGCGATCCTTTCGAATCAGTTTGAAACTTGTAAATGGCAAGTGTTCCATTTTTTGCTATGCAAGTGTGTGATTGAAATTCTGTAACTTTTTATTGGATGAATCAAATATAACAAAACAGCATATCAAATTGAAGGAATTTTAAAGCTCTACAACTTTATCAGGGACCTTTTTCATGATGACTGATCCTGGATGGCACGAGGAGAAAATGTTTGACAAAACGGGATATTTTTTCCCTAAAATCATCGATTTTTCATAACATATACCCGGAAATTTATTGGAAATTTGACAAATAAGTGTAGAAACACTTTTATGGGAAGTTTATAATTTTTATTTTAAACGCACTTTTTTCACCGTTTCCGACATTTTCCCGAAAACCCCAAAATTTGCTTTCCCTTCCCTCCCACCTTTAGCTCATCCCGCTGGGGTGGGGGCTTTTAGTTTGTTTACTTACTAACTACCCCAACAGTATTCTTAAGTCAAATATTATCGCACATTCCATGCACGCTACACCCCTGTTTTAAGCACACTTCGATCGGACTAAATGTAAGTAGTTCACTTTTTAGTTCTGGTGCCTCCACAGAAACACTTCCTTGAACGTTCTTGCAATACTCGATGATATTACCAGAACGATTCAAACTTTTTTGTGTTAAATAACCATTAAATTATAAATTTTACTGGTAGTTAAACGAAGCCTAGCTATCGTCAATTGGGGTGTGTAGACCATATCCGGGTGAATTTACCGACTTTTAAAATGCTACTTTTGATTATAATGGAAGCAAGTTTACTTAACTGCAAAAAATAGTTGAATGAAAGATTTATTCTTTAAATACATATAAGGGGTCATTTCACGTCAAATCGCCCAATGCCGTCATGTCTCCGAATTTGTACAGTCATAGAAAAAAAAAACGAAACGCTTTTAATTATTCGGCCATTATGCATGCTGGAAAGAAAAGAAAGGTGTCATCTGACATGGTTTAAAGTCTTCTTTAAAACTACATAGTTAAAATTTTGATAAGGGACCATATACAAAGTAAAATTAGCACTAAGTCTTGATTTTCCAATAGGAACCCCTATTTTTTGCTACATAATTATGTTTAGACAGCAAAGTGTAGCCTGAGTACGAAAATTCATTGCATTCCGTGCAGTAGAACAGAAGTTATTAACGAAAAACGATTTAGGGACCGTCACCACATTGAAAATGCTACTTTCAAGGTCACGGCTTATCAAGTAGCGGAATGTAAAATAAGAACGAGATTATCCAGCTCAATTCATTATTTTTTCAAGTTTACCTTTTTTTTTTTCGTAATTCGGTACTTTTTGGCCGATAATGTTGCGCCGAGACGATTTAGGGTCGAAAACTTTTTTTTAAAAAAACAGTAAAATAATTACTGATTTTTGTCTGTCTGGATTAACCTTGGAAAGACGGATGGGGACTGGCGGGTCCCTCGTATAGATCGTTATGTAATAAAAAAAAATAATGACTTACTGAAAGTAATGGAATTTTTTGACTTTTCATAATATGAACCTATTGGATTGCTTATTTAATCATTCAGCCATTAGCCTCATAGAAATGTAAATTGAACCTTATACCTAGATAGACCTGTAAATATGTTTGATAAATGTATTGAACCTATGTTACTGGTTTATTTTGAAATGAATAAAAGGTCTTTTGATGTAAAATGGAATTCGCGTTTTTAATTTCGCAGAACATCGAAAGAAGTTTGGTATATCGCATACAAAAATAGAAAAAATATACCGCCTAACGTGGGAAAACGCAGCATTAAATAGATTGGTGACTCGAGCAAAGCAAGACCCGCTTATTCCGTGAAAATTTGCTTTCAATGCATAAAATGAACCAAATGTCAATCTAAAAAGTAAAACAGAAACAGGAGAATATAAATACCCGTTAATGCGCAAGCATTTCATACTCGAACTTTATTTGGGAACGTTTGGCTATTTGAATTAACACAGTGGACAAACACAGTAGTTGTTCTAGAGGCTTCATTTTAATCAAAAAACGGCAATTTGTTTTAAATCCAAATTTGATGTGAAAGATCACAATGATTGGTATTATTAAAAAAGCATAACACAATCAGCGGTTTTGGTCAAACATGTAATGTCTCTTAAAAGCAATTTAGGTAAGTAATTTCCCAATGCTGTTTGTAGCAACGAGATTCGAGATGGATCCGACCCGTAACTAAAACTCGAAAGTTACTTTAGCTTAAATGAAGGTGAACCGAAATCAGACTTCTTGTCTTTTCACGGATTTTGTAACTTTGCACTTGCATACAAAGCTAAGCGTTATTTGATTTTGTTTTGCGCACCATATACTTGCTTGCGAACATTTTCCATAGTATCAGGCAGTAGGCTGTCGCACCTATTCTAAAACTACGCGCAGCATACCTACAACCGGTTTAGTCTATCCAGAGGCCTCAAGTTCGGCTTTGTTGTGGACCTGAGCGTCTGAGTTGAGAACCGATCGTGTTCGAGGCAGAAGTCATGTCATTCAAGCTGAGAGTGCGAACAAATTGGTAGGTAAAGTAAATTTATCTGTTGTATTATTTACGGCCTCTAAATGGTGAAATAAATTTTCTTTAACCACCAGTTTGTGTGAACTCTCAGCCTCAATGACATGACATCAGCTTCCTTGTCTAGTTGATCCAAGTTCAGGACTGTCATGCCCATGAATAGGAAGACTCAGATAATGTTCGGAGGGAATAACCTAACCTATAGTGCATGGCAATTAATGCATGGGAAACATTCATCTCCGCGACGCATAACACAATTGGCGGTTTTAGTTAAACATGTTATGGCGCTTAAGAGCAATTTAGGAAAGAAATTTCCCAATGTTGTTTCTTGCAACGAGATTCGAAATGGTTCAACCCGTAATTTAAAAAGACAAAACTTATTTTAGCTCAAACCAAGGTGAACTGAAATCAGACTTCTTGTCATTTCTCTGATATCGCAAATTTGCACTTGCAAATACAGCTTAGCATTATGCAATTTTGTTTCGCGCACCATATACTTACAAACGAACATTTTCTATAGTATCAGGCATTATGCTGCCGTTACTTGTAGCAACACTACACGCAGCATACCCGACAGGAGATTTAATCGATCCATAGGTTACAGTTTGTCCATTCTGTGAACTTCGCAGACTGGAATCGGTACTAAATCGTACTGGATGCAGAAGTCACCTCATTGAAGCTGAGAGCGCGAACAAACTGGCCTCTCACTGGTGAGATAAATTTTCTTCATTAACCAGTTTGTAGGCACTCTCAGCTTCAATGACATGACATGTGCTTCATTGTTCGGTTAAACCTAGTTCAGGGCTGTTATGCTTATTATTCGGACTAACAGCAGCCTTTGAATGGGAAAATCATACCGAAATTACATCGCCGTGAAGACACGAACCACTTTCAGATCGCGAAGCTGGTCCATGTGGCACAATGTTAGCTTAAATAATAAGATCAGAAAGCAGAATTAGAATTCCAGTGTCATAAAGTTAGAGCCGAATATTCAGAAATTCGTTTCTGAAACACATGCATATAATAAAATAGGCATCCAGGAGTTGATAACAATTTTTTTATTATAACTTTCTTTCTTTTTCCATATTTTTCCCTGTTATATAATAAAACAGAAAATATTTTGAAAATTAATCTTTGGCTTGCGAGAAAGATTTTCATGTGAGATGCACGGATAATGACAGAGAAAGTAAATAGAAAAATAGAATTTAAATTACAATTAAAAATAGACAAAAACTCTACTTAATCTTACGCCCAAATTACTGTTTTGTTAAATCTTTGACGAAGTCAGAAAAAAAAAGTTCACAATCAGCCACAACAACTACACTATGTGCAGAATTTGGGCTCCACCACTACCATTCTGGCGACTGACATGTCCTCTATTAGACCTTAACACATTGAAAAGAATTCAAACACTTTCCAATAATAATAATAATAATTCGTAGAAATCAGCAAACTGATCTAAGAGCAAATATTATTTACTGACCCATATGGATAGTGTTAAAGGAGAAATTTCACGCTGTCGGCTATTTTTCGAGTGCTTTTCGCCGATTTAGACATTGCAATAATTTTACCTTTTAGCAAACTATCATTGAGATTAGCCATTCTACACTACCTATTGCAACATGAGAAGCAAGACAATGAGGTTTTATAGTAGATTTTTGTGAAAGAGTTGTGTATGTTAATTTTTTTTCCAGAATTATTTTTTTACAAAAGGCGTTGGTCAACGCAGAAAAAAAAAAGTAGTATTTTACGTGTAGCTTTTAATTTTAAATGTTCTATAAAATATTCTTTTATTAGGCAATGAAATAGTGTTTCGCATTATTTACATATTGACGTTTAAACGGTATCCACAAAAAAATGAAGGTTGCAATATTGTGTTGTTCTTCTGCAGAGACAGAGAATAAATTTATACATTAAAAAAATTCATAGACGTAATTCTAATGTAGAAAACCCACGTTATAATTGGCTTGCTTATTTTGTTGAACAATTTTGTTCTATTTTTACGAAGAAACTTACTTTCATGATTTCTGTTTTAAAAAGGTATACGGTCCCCTAAAATGGGAAAAAATGAATTTTTAAGCATAGCGCGAAAACTACTGAATATTTTGAGCTCAAATTTTGGATTCCCACATAAAAGCTAATCTAGATTGTTTTTCTATTAAAACTTAATATGGTTTCAGATCATATTTTTTTCAAAAAATTATATCATAATTCATAAAAAATTTAAATTTACATTTTAGTTGTTGTAAATGATGTTTTTAGTATCGGGTCGATTCATATTTTAATATAAAAAACAATCTTTGCTGTTCCTAGTCTAGTTTATGTGTAATGTGTAAAAATATCAAAATACGTTTTAACATTACGAGAGGCATTTTTCAAAACACAATTCTAAAGTAACGGATGGATCAATTTTAACAAAACTTTGTATACTATGTTAAAAATGGATGCTGATTACAGATATGTGATAAAAAAGGGGGGTTCCCATTGAAAATTTTGAAGTTGATGCTCGTTTTAATATGAAGACGACCCCTTAACAACAATTTATCAACATAATTATGTAGAACACATTATTCCTGAAAAAATAACACCTTACACGTGTCTCTAGTGTCAATAGTCTGCGAATACGAACGAGTGTTTCGTTTTTTTTTCTATGACTGTACATCATTTTTTTATTAATAGATATGTATGAGATAAGCCCAAAGGAATTTTTTTGAATGAAAACTACGTTTTGCAGATTTTTTTTAACGAAGTTCGATTTTTGATCATTTTTTGGAGACACCGTATTAGCATGAATTTATAAAAATCACTCTAATTTCCTTATTTTCAACCAATTAGGCTGAATTCTATATCAATTTCAAGCAAATACTTTTCTCTTTCAGTGTAAATAACAGAAGGCATTCTGCGAATATTTGAGTGTTGCCACTCCTTATCTTAAGTCAGTTTTTATGCTTTTTCAATTAAGAGATTAAATAAGTCTTATCTCCGGAGTACCCACTATGATCTGCCTCAATTTTTTCTGTAGCATATGTAAATCATTCTCATGCTATGTAGAAAAAAATAAGAAGGTAATTTTTTGTTGCTGAGAAAAAAAATAATAATAAAGTTTGTTTTGCAGAAAATGCAAGTAGTCTTTTACTTTAAAGGACTTTTAAGCTTAAAAATAGCTGGGCTCTTAAAGGATAAAAATTGATTTGTATAAATAGTTAACCGCTAAAACGGTGTTTACTTTGGAAAAAAATTGTGCAAAAACCTCCGTTTCGTACTTGACAAGAAAAAAAAAAAGAAACTCAAAACTTTTGATTGAAAGTATACTAAATATTAAGAATAATAAATTGAAGAATAATGTAAATAATATTTCTAATGGCATTATTTTGCTTTTTTTTCGACATTAAAATATTACAAAAAGAATTAGTATTGAAAATTTTCATAGCTTAAACTTGTTTGGAATACGTAACGCCTGATAAAAGTCCTCCACTCTTACAATACTCATGCAGAACAACGCTAGATTTCTGTGAAGAAGATTATCTTTGCTGATTGAAGTATATTTTAAAATCTCTTTGACAATTATTGACAGAAATTAGGATTTCCTTATCTTTTGATACAAAGAAAATGTGTTCCACTGCCATCTTTTTAAAGATATCAAACAGAAGGTATTGAAGGAAATTTTGTAAGTTGTTCTGCAATAAAGAAAAAAAATGTGAGATAATTTTGAATTGATTTAAGAAATAGAGTGAGTTTTTGAAATAAATGCAATGTGCATAAGCATCCCTTTCATTTAACATTTTATAATTGGCTAAAGCTACCGAGGACAACAAGCGGAAATAGTTTAAGTAAAGTTACGTAAAAACATTTTTTGTTCGTTTCCATAACCTTTCTAAAACATGATTGTTTTTTAAATTTAATAAATGGTAATCAAATTTTTAAACTTAATAATGCTCAATTATTGGTATTAATGCGAACATTCCTAATACCAAATTTTTGAAAATCTATGAAATATGGAAACGTTCCATGGAAAAAATCAGTAACGTTTCGGATTTTTTTACAGTGTTCATTATCTTATTTTTGTTGAATATTTGTTGTTTTTAAGTCTCTGTTAAAATCTATTACAGCCCAGACAAAACTTATATCTTGCACTGAGTGATTTGCGTTTCGAAATAAATCTTCTGTGAAATATTTATCGCAAAGCAAAGAAAATAATGAGAACAGGAATTGTCGTCTGTTGAAAATAAATTATTGTTTGTAATGTCAGTTTGTTGTATTATTATTTTGTAAGAGAATTCGTTACAAATAGCGTTAACAGTAATAGCTTTAAACAACACATTCAGTTAATAATTTCCTGTTGTGGCGCCACAGTATATTTGTATTCATAAAGAATATCAAAGAAAACGATTTCTCAAAGGGCTTTCTTGATATTTCTCCGATTCGTCGATTTTATTAAACAACAGATATTATTTAACAAACAAAAAACGAAACGAAAAAAAAATTAGAAAAGAAAAAAAAATAATTGAAAATTTTTAGCCATTGCTCTGTATTTTAAAATATTTAATTTGCAGAATAGAAATCAATCTTTTGGTAAGCAATATTTGGACAGTTTTAACTTGACGTTTAAAAATTAATAGCAAAATAAAGACATTTTATGTTAATTTGAAGTCTTGCTTAAAGTGGATGTTAAAGTTTTATCAGTTATCTGTGCAAAAATAAAAAAGTGACATAAGAAGGAGAGTTTCTCGTAAAACGCTTTATTAGTTAAATAATTCCTTATTGACGTGCGTTTTTTTTTCTTTTATGTGTATATATATATATATATATATATATATATATATATATATATATATATATATATATATATATATATATATATATATATATATATATATATATATACCTGACAGGAAAATAATCTGCTTTAAAGAATCGTCCGATTCAATCTTTTTTGACGGTAGAGCGCAATTAAATAATACAAATGGACATGAAATATCATTCGCGGCTTCTATATATATCTTACTACTCTTAATAAAATTAATGGAACAGCAATCCAGAAACGTTTCTGAAAAATAATGGACAGCGGATATGCCAATTTCTGCCAGTAACATATCTTGCAAAAAACAGGAACGTGTTCCGCTAAATGTCAGTAACCTGTCTAAAAAATAATGGACAGCGGTTGTGCCAATTTCTGCAAGTAACATATCTTGCAAAAAGCAGGAACGTTTTCCGCTAAATGCCAGTAATCTTTCTGAAATTATCTTTGAAACTTTCTGAAGAATGTGGATATCTTCCCGATTTAAGTTCGTATCATTCCTGAAATTTTGTTAAAATTCAAAAAACTTCTAAATCAAAGCCAGTCATGTTTTTGGACTAACACAGGAACACTCAGTGAACACTTTTTTGTGTAAAGTAATAACTTGGCACAAACTTACTTACAAGCAATAACTTCCTGATGTACCAGGAGAGCTCTTACAGTAAATATGGCCGAAGCTAACACGAAACTTCAAAAACTCCCTTTAAAGCTACAACATCCGACATTTCTGCCTAGATTGGCGCTCTGTTAATTCCGAGGAAAGGAGAAGCATAGCCCGGCTGAAAAAGAAAGACCCAATGAAGACGCCTAATATGTTTTTACACTGGTAGCTAAAATTGTTTTTCACCACGCTGTAAAATCGAAATTCATGGAGCTTGTGGCCGTTCAGGAAACGTTTTCGCAAAAGGAATTGTTTTTCACATGAAACTGGTGAACCCTTGACATCCCGAAACGCTTCTTGAAAGTAACCAATGTCGTTTCAGATTTTTTTTTTTTTTCACAATGATTATATTATTATATTATAATGTTACAAGATAAAGATACCAGAATGGCACTCAATTTTAGTTTGTTTCAATTCGATGGTTTGATTCTTTCCAAGGAACGGTAATCTGCAACGAGAACGTTCAATAATAAATATCACAGAGATAGAGTTAATGTTAGAAAAAAAAAAACTAATCTAAAAGGGAACGTTATGATAAGTTTTTTTTTGCACATATTCCAACGGGTATACTTTTTCTACCCATTTTTTTTAAAGACTTTCTAATTGTTTTCGATACTTCTTTTATAATTTTTTAGCCATTAGTTTTTAATTTTATTAGTATTTTTTTTTCTTTGTATTTGTCTTCATTTTTTCTTTTGTTCGTTGTTATGTGAAAAAAATGTTCTCTATTGGTTTTAAAATTATATTTCTTTCTTTCTGAGAAACATACTTTTTATTTCCATCTTTCTTAGGAAGTCAACTTGAAGTTTTATTCCACGAGAATTCCCGAATAGTTTCCGTCGAATATCCCTTCCAGAAAATATGTTTCTATAAAGATATATAAATACGCTCGTCTGACGTGTCTAAGTTTTTCAATTGCTCTAAAAGAATTTCATTTTTAATGCAATCTTATTTTTGTTTCAGCTAAATATAAGAATGATATAACCCCCAAAGTATGATAGTCTAGAATAAAATATTTAAATGGCTTTATATCATAGCAGCTGCCACGTGTTGGCGCCGAAGAGTTCAATTTTCAATGCTATTTTTCAATTGGGGGACAAGTTATTTCAGGATATTGACCTAATAGCAATGCAAATATTGATTTGATTGGGAACGATGATTTCAATCAGTTAGATTGCTTAACTATAAAAATAAGCAGTCTAATTTAATTGTTTACTTAGGTAGTTCGAAAAAAATCGTTTTTTTTTTTTTTCTTAATCGCGTTACTTCTCAAAAGTTGTAGTTGGTATCCTATGTTAAAAATTGAAAATTTCAGAAAATAATAAAATAAGTTGTTTTTTTCTTTTTTTATAACGCAACAGTCATAAATTGTCAGTATATAGCGTAGTTTGAAACTAAAAATATTTTATAGCTTTTCAACAAGATCTTTAGTTTGCTCATACGCTTTAATTTGGTTTTTAAATTTCAGGAGATTTTAGCTCAATTTAAGGCGTATGCGCAAAACGAAAAATCTTATGTAAAAGCTATAAAATATGTTTTTTTTAAGTACAATTTACGCTATATACAGACAATTTATAGCTGTTGCCTTACAAAAATGAGAAGAAAAAAAAAACAATTTTATTATAGCTAAATATATATTGCACCAAATATTAAAAGATCTCAATTAATATTTGAAATCTTAAAAAAAAAATAGAACTTAATTATTAAAAAAAATACACTGTAAAAACGATTCAGAAATGTTCCTGGAAAATAATGGGCAGCTGATGTGCCCAATTTCTGGAAGTAACATATCTTGTAAAAAATCAGTAACGTTTTCCGCTAAATATCACTTAATTTTTCGAGGAATATGGAGATCTCACCTGTTAAAGCCAGTCCAGAGCCTTCAATGAAAATGCGGTCGTTTAACACAATTGATAAGAACGTTCCAGAGTTACTAAGATAGTTATACAAAGGCGACAATGCAAGCATGGTCAAGGCAGAATTGTAAGCAAGAACCAAGCTTTACACTTGCCTGTATTTCTTGTGTGCAAAGCTAAAGCTATCCGGACACTACTCCGGTCTCATAGAGAGCTTAGTCGACCTGGACGAGTCGCAGTCCAGTATCAGAGGATAAACTTAATAACAACACTTAGTTACTCATTAAACTGGTAGCTAAAAATATTTTTTACGCCATTGAGGAGTCTGCATTCATGCAACTTGAAAAAATTCAGGAAACTTTTTTTGCAAAGGTACTTGATTTTACGGGGAAATAGGTGGAAACTCGTAAAATTTCGCAGCGTTCCACAGAAATAATCAATAACGTCTCGGAATTTTTTTACAGTGTAATTTTTTACGTTCCACAAAATATTACAATTTGAGTATCAAATTTTGAAATTACATGTACTGTCGTATACTTTGACACTCAGGGATATTTCTTTCCTGACTGGAATAGACAACATGTCGTACTATATGGTTAATATATTACTAGATGAGGGGCACTAAAAACAAAGTAAATATTTCACGATTTCACTTTTAACCGTTATTTAACTTTGCCCTATATTCCCCAACATATTTTATTGAATCACTGCTAGTGTCAATTTTTTTACAAAATAGATGTAAAAAAACTTCAAATTTCAAACTCTTTTCCACATTATTCCAAAATACTCTAGTTAAGAGATAAAATGCAGGCTCGAAATAAGAAAAATGCTTCTTTGCAGTTTTGACAATGATGTATAACATCGCTAAAGTTTTGAGCTGCAAGCAGCGATATACTGTCTTTTTCTTAGTCTTAAGTGTCGATTTTTTGCGAGTTTGCGAAGAAGTGAGATCTTTTGCCGCGATTCGCAAAATATATTTTTAATATTTCTTTTGAAGTCTTCGCGTATTAAGTATTTTTTTGGAATGATATTAAAAAGAAATCATAATCTTAGCAATATTATGAAACAGCTTTTTGCTTTTAAATATAAATTTGCTTTTTTCTTTACAGTTAGTTGTTATCGTATTTCATTTTATTTACTTACTTACTTGTTTTAATTTATTGTTTGCATTTATTTATTTGCTTATTTTTTAAATGTAATCTGCGATGGCTTTGTCCCAAATATGATGGGTGTGTCTACACTGTAAAACATTTGTGCAAGGTTACCAGAATTAATGGTTGTAACGTTACAACGAATACAGGAGTAAGCCGCGTCAATTTTTTTAAAAAACTCAAATGGTTGGAGGTATTTTCGCCATCATTTTTTTAAATTACTACTCTGTTACTTGTGTATAGTATAATTTATCAGTTTTTTATACTTAGTTAACGTATGATGGATTTAAAAAAAAATGTTTGTCCACTTTGTTTAACACAGCGGACGAATAACAGAGAACAAACATGCCTTTAAAAACATTATTCCAGTTAGAAAGAGTTACAATTACAGAAAAGCATAATAGAAAGTACTGGCTCTCGGCTTGTTATTCCCGTGAGTTATTTCAAGATAAAAACTTTTTTTCTAATCAGTGATGGAATTGTGACAGAGTTGACATTCAAGAGCACAAAATAGTTATTAGTCGGAAAAAAAAGACCCTCCTTGCTTGCTGCAGGCTCTAGAATTCAAAGTAGATAACTAGGGGCGGAAGTTATACTACTTAGTCTTATTCAAATAATTCCCAAATCCACTGTAGTTGTTCAAGTACCTTTAATTCAAAATAGCTGTAACAGAGTCGACAATGTGAGAAATAGAAAATATTGGGCACAAAAAATCAATTTTTTTTTATTTTACAGTTATATTTTCTCGTTTCTTTGAGTTGAAATTTTGTTACAACTATTCACAGTGACTTACAATATTAAGCCTTATGAATTTCATACGGCAACTAAACAATAAACAGTAACTCTCGATTATTCGCGGAATAGGATAATACGGTAACCGTGGATAAGCGAAAACCATGGATTATCTGAATAACACTCACACATACATTTAAATTATAGCTAAACACATTGCTAAAGTGCATCTACTAACATTGAATGTATAAAATATACATATGTAAAAGCTATAAACGAACAATAACGCAATCATAAGTTTAAACAACTTTTAATGACTGTAAAAAAAAGAAAACAATAAATAAATTGTGAAAAGACCCGTGGATAATCTGGAGTATTGTTATGTCGGGAATGAAGTCCGGGGAGCTTGAGTAAAAGAAAAAGATTCAACAAAATGGATAACATTGGGCCAGAGTTTTAAATGGAAACATTATGAAGGTGATTGTATTGACTGTGGGCTGAAGATGTTCGTTAAAGCATTTAACTGAATTTTTGTAATATAACAAAATCTAGAATAGTCTGAACGATTAAAGACACACATAAGAACGAAAAATACTAGTTATAGTCAAAAAAATATTATGTTATTTCAACAATTATCAAATATGCTATGTACAGTCATAGAAAAAAAAACGAAACACTTTTAATTATTCAGCCATTATACATGCTAGAAAGAAAAGAAAGGTGTCATCCAGCTTGTTTTAAAGTCTTCTTCAAAACTACGTAGGTTAAATTTTGATAAGGAACCATATACAAAGCAAAATGAACACCAACTCTTGATTTTCCAATGGGAACCCCTACTTTTTGCTACATAATTATGTTTAGACAGCAAAATGCAGCCAGGGTACTAATTTTCATTACATTCCGTGCAGTAGAACAGGAGTTATTAACGAAAAATGTTTTTGGGACCGTCACCATATTGAAAACGCCTCTTTCAAGGTCACGGCTTATCAAGTAACGGAATGTAAACAAAAAAAAAAGAATACTTTCATTTAATTTGAATTTTGACATCTTAAATTCAAATTATGTTTTTCGCAATCACAAGTGTGTGTATGTAGGCGTGTGTGTTTGTGTATTGGGGGTGTGTGTGTTTGTGTGTAGGGGTATGTGTATGTGTGTGTAGGCATATGTGTTTGTGTCTGTGTGCAGGCATGAATGTGTGGGTAGTTGTGTGTATGTGAGTGTGTATATGTAGGTGTCTATATGTGTGTGTATGTGTGTTGGTGTATGTGTGTGTATGTGTCTGTGTGTGTGTATGTGTTTGTGTGTGTGTATGTGTGTGTAGTTGTGTATGTATGCGCGTGTGTGTAGGAAAGGAATGCAACCTGGAGACGGCTTTCGCTATAGGAACAGCATCGTGAGGAGTCGGTCGACGGTGATGATACGGAGGGTGGCGGTGGGAAAATAAAATGATAGGACGCCAAAAATAGTCAAATGAAAGCAATAAGCAATCGGGATTGCTCAAAAAAAAAAAAAGATCGAGATTATCCAGCTCAATTCATGATTTTTTTAAGTTCTCTTTTTTCCGTAATTCGATACTTTTTGGCAGATAATGTTGCGCCACAAAGCGATTTACGGTCGCAAACTTTTTTTTTTTTTTTTTTTTTTGAAAAAAGATTAAAATATTTACTGATTTTTGTAAAAACGAAAATTTGCTCTAAATACATAAAATGAACCGAAGTAATAATCCAAAAAGTAAAACAGAAACAGGAGAATATAAATACCCGTTAGTGAGCAAACCTTGAACTTCATTTGGGAAAAATTTGGTTATTTGAATGTACACAGTGGACAAGCACAGTCTTGTTCTAGCGGCTTTTTTGTAATCAAAAAACGAGAATTTGTTTCAAATCCAAATTTGATGCAGAAGATCATAATGCGTGGTATTATTAAAAAACCATAACACAATTGGCGATTTTAGTTAAACATGTAAGGGCTCTTAAAAGCAATTTAAGAAAAGAATTTCCCAATGCTGTTTCTAGCAACGAGATTCGAGATGGTCCAACCCGTAATTTGAAGAGACAAAGTTACTTTAGCTTAAACCAAGGGGAATCAAAAACAGACGTCTCGTCTTTTCTCTGATTTTGTAACTTTGCACTAGCAAACAAAGCTCAGCGGTATTTAATTTTGTATTGCGAATCACATACTAGCAAACGAACATTTTCTATAGTACAGCATACCCGTCAGGTGATTTCATCGAGCCTTAGGTTACAACTCCGTCCTTGCTGTCGATTTGGCAGACTGGAATCGGAACGAACTCGAGTTGGATGCAGAAGTCAGGTCATTGAAGCTGAGAGCGCGAACAAACTGGTAGGTAAAGTAAATTTATCTGCTGTATATTTACGGCGTCTTACTGGTGAGAAAAATTTTCTTCATCCACCAGTTTGTAGGCACTCTCAGCTTCAATGACATGACATCTGCTTCATTGCTCGGATAAACCTAGTTCAGGGCTGTTATGCTCAATATTCGGACCAAAGAGCCGCCCTCGAATGGGATAGCCAAACCGTAATTTTATCGCAGTGAAGAGCGGGCCACATTCGAAACTGCTCTAAATGGCACGTTGCTTGCTTGAAGTGTAAGATCAGAATTAAAATTCCAGTGTCATAAAGATGGAGCAAATATTCAGATATTGGGTTCTGAAAAACACGCATTTTGTAAGATAGGCATTCAGTAGTTGATAACAATAATTTATTATAATTCTCTTTTTCGATATTTTTCCATGTTATTCGAAAAAGAAGAAAATAATTTGAAATTTTATCTTTGTCTTGCAAGATTGATTTTAATGTCAAATCACGGACAATGACACAGAAAGTAAGTAGAAAAATAGTGTATTTAAATTATAATTAAGAATAGACAAAAACTCAACTTAATCTAACACCCAAATTAATGTTTTGTTAAATCTTTGTCGAAGTCAAAAAAAAAAGTTATCCACAACTATTACTTTTGTGCAGAATACGGGCTCAAAGCACGCGGCTTACTACTGCGACTGACATTTCCTCTCCTAGATCTTAACACATTGAAAATTATTCAAACACTTTACAAAAAAAAAAAAGGATAATAATAATAATAATAATTCCTAAAAACCAGCAAACTTATCTAAGAGCAAATATTACCTATTGACCCATCTGAATACTGTTAAAGAGGAAATTTCGCGCTGTCAGCTATTTTTCGAGTGCTTTTTCCCGATTTGGACAAGGCAATAGTTTTTCCTTTTAGCAAATTATCACTGGGAAGAGCGATTAATTCTACACTAGGGTGGGGCGAAAAATGAAAAGTTTTTCCGATCAACTAGTAATAGTTGCCAAAAGTTGTCTTATGTGATAGTTAGCTAATGTGCAAAATTTGACGAAAATCGGTTAATATCTTCAGGGGCGCTGCGATCGCAAAGTTTTAACATCGTTTTTTTCCTATAATATCATGGTTTCAATGTAAAAATCATGCTTTTTTCTAACTTTAATTTCACCTTTTTTAATTCTAAAGGACATGTATGTATTAAGAACATATAGAATAGCTTCCAAAAGAAATTTGGTCACTAAACGTTAGCATTAAAAGAAAGCAATGCATGGTTTTGTTGTAAAAACTCCGTAATTTGAAGAGACACTGCCGTCGAGCTCTTAGAATCTTGTGAAATGCCATTTAAATACGTCATACAACCTTGAACTCTAACCGAGAAAAGTTCCAGACGCATTTCTACAGCATCGAGTGCACAGCACAGTGTATGTTTATATTTTCAGTGCATTGAAACGCCATCTCTAACACCATAATGAGCGGAAAACATTCGAAGGATTATTGTGCTGGATCGAAAGTAAAAACAAGGAAAATGTTAAAAGATTCCATTTTCGGAACACGAAAAAATTTGTCTGATTCTGTGTTACCTACGTATGAAGATGTATTTAAGTATTATTTATTTCTTGCACGCAAAAAGAAACAGTTTAGTTCTCCCAAAGAGCCCACAGTGACTGAGATAGCAGAAGACGTAGCCACGAAGTTAGAAAAGATATGGCATCGTTCCTCTATTCCTATAGTTTCACATAAACGAATCGTTCAAATGATTCGACATTTTCACGGCAAATATAAAAACCTGAAGAAAACTATGAACAAAAACTCTGTTAAAACAAATGCGTTTAACGCAAAGATGCAGTTATTTTCATCCGAAGCTCGAGAAAAACTTTTCGACATCGCTTGTTGTAAATGCCGTTTCAGTGCGTGTAACTGCAACAAAACTCGCAAAGTTCCTTCCAAAGAACAACTTTTTCTTTTTGATCAGCGTGGTGATAGAAAAATGTTTATTAGAAACATTGATATTCAAACCACAAGAAAATTAAAACTGAGTTTTGAACGAAAAAAGAAAGAAGAATCAAGAGCGAAGAAGGAAAGCATAGTTAATACCCGTGAAGAAGGTTCTGAAGAAACAGAAATTGATAAAGAATATTCAATAGAAGGTACGGACGAAAAGGATCCTGAATTTATAGTTATAAATTATAAAGCAAGCACTTCGCAAGCAAGAGTCAGTTTGAACAAATTTTCTAAAACGTGTGACCGATACGGTGTTTCGAATAGATCAGCGGCCGCGTTGGCATCATCCATATTAGAAGACGCGGGCTTAATTTCTCCTGAAACATCTTCAAATATAATCGATCCAAGCAAAGTGAAACGAGAGCGTAAAAAAGTGAGAAAAAATCTGCAAGCTCATCACCAAGGGCCAAAATGTGCTGATGTACAAGGTCTGTACTTTGATGGGCGAAAGGATAGTACATTGTTCTTGGAACAATCTGTGTCCGGCAGTTATCATCGAAAAATAATTATTGAAGAACATGTAACACTGGTTATGCTGCCAGATAATAAATACTTAGGACATATTTCGCCAAATCGATCAAACGCAGAAGGAATTGCAAACGGCATACTGGATTTCATTGTCGAAAACAAAATTGATATTACTCAGTTGTGCGCCGTCGGATGTGACGGTACTGCAGTAAATACCGGAAGAAAAAGTGGCGTGATTTTACACCTTGAAACATTCTTTCACAGACCATTGCAATGGTTAATATGCCAGCTTCATGGCAACGAACTGCTGCTTCGCCATTTAGTAGAATACTTGGATGGACCGAGTACTAATCCCCGAGGATTCAGCGGTCCTATTGGCAAAATGTTGATAGGCTGCGAATCACTACCGATAGTGAAATATAAAGCCGTTGAGTGCAATATTCAAAACATGCCAACTATCGACCGAGGGGACCTAAGTACTGACTAGAAATATTTACTGGAAATATTTGAAGCCGTTATTAGTGGCAACTGCTCCGTACACCTTTCTGAAAGAGTATCTGGTTCCTTGAGTCATTCTAGATGGCTCACGACAGCCAGTCGGATTTTGCGTTTGTACATCGGCACAGAATATCCAACAGCAAATTTAAAACTGCTTGTTTCATTCGTTATTAAAGTTTATACACCTTGCTGGTTTCTAAGTAAGTGCAACTCAGCATGCAAGGATGGTGCACGAAACTTGTGGCACGTTATTCATCTGTCGCGTAATTTGCCAGACGACCTGTTACATGTCATCGATCCAGTCATTCAGCGGAACGCCTTTTTTGCACATCCTGAAAACATCTTGCTGGCGATGTTAAATGATGATCGAAGGCATGTACGGCAGTTAGATGCTCGTCGGATTTTGAGAGTACGAGACACTAATTCTGTGAACAATAATGATATCCGTACTTTTACCATCCCTGAGCTTAACTTTTCTTCTTCCGACTATGTCGACTTGATCAATTGGCAGTGTGAAGAAGTGCTTATAACAAAACCTCCTATAACAAATATACTAACTGAGGACGAGCTACATGACTTAGTGAAAACCGGAGATGTTCCTCATTTTCTTCAAAACATGTGCAAATTTCCTTGTCATACTCAATCTGTGGAGCGCTGCGTAAAGTTGGTGACGGATGCATCTCTGGCCGTAAGTGGAATAGAAGCCAGGGATGGTTTCATTCGTGCACGTTTAGAGGCTCGAAAGGAACTGCCTTTCTTTAAAAGTAAAAAAGACTATTTTCGTAAAAGCTCTAACTGTGATACATAAATTTGTATCTCGTATGTAGTGTAAATTTTTACAGATTTTTAAAATTGTTTATTATTGTTTCAATAGTGCTGTTTAATTTTATTTGTCTAATATATTTGCATTTTCATAATTTTTGTGTCACATTTTGTAAAATTCATCAGTTTTTACTTAGTATTGTGCTAAAAGTCACTATTTTTTACTTTTTTGTTTCTTTTTAAGATGCTGGAAATATAAATAAATAACATAAAAGAACTTTTATGGGATATTTTCATATGCTTTCAGTGCATAAATAAATCTTATGAGTAAAAAAATGCAATGATATAAGTTAACAGCATTATTTTTCGTATTTTAACCATGAAATCCGGGAAAAAATCTATAATAAAACTTTGTGACCACAGCGCCCCCTGAAGATATTATCCGATCTTCATCAAATTTTGCACTTTTGCTAACTATCACCAAAGACAACTTTTGGCAACTATTACTAGTTGATCGGAAGAACTTTTTATTTTTCGCCCCACCCTATTCTACACTGCCTACTGCAACATGACTAGCAAGACAATGAGGTTTTATTGTATGTTTCTATGAAAAAGTTGTGCATGTTAATTTTATTTTATGAGTTATTGTTTTACAAAAGGCAATGGCTAAACGCAGGAAAAAAAAACATAAGTATTTTTAGTGTAGATTTTAATTTTAAAAGTTCTATAAAATAATCTTTTATTGGACAATTAAATAGTGTTTCGCGTTGTCTACACATTGACGTTTGAACGATATCCACAAAAAACTGACGGTCGCAATATTGTGTTGTTCTTCTGCAGAGACAGCGAATACATTTATACATTTAAAAATTCATAGACGTAGCTCTGATGTAAAAAAAAACACGTTATAATTGGTTTGCTTATTTTTTTGAACATATATTTTTCTTTTTTTACGAAGAAACTAACTTTCATAAATTCTGTTTTAAAAAAGTATACGGTCCCCTAAAAAGAGAAAAAATGAATTTTTAAGCATAGCGCAAAAACTACTGAATATTTTTAGCTCAAATTTTGGATTCTCTCATAAGAGCTCTTCTAGATTGTTTCTGTTTTAAAATTTAATATGGTTTCAGATCATATTTTTTTCAAAAAATATTACAATAATTCATAAAAATATTAAATTTACATTTTTGGTGTTGTAAATGACGTTTTTATAATTGGGTCGATTCATATTTTGATATAAAAAAGCAATCTTTGCTGTGCCTCATCTAGTTTTTTTGTTATGAGCAAAAATATCAAAATACGTTTTAACATTACGAGAGGAATTTTTCAAAACTCGATTCTGAAGTAACGGCTTGATCGAATTCAACAAAATTTTGTATACAAAGTTAAAAAATGATGCTGATCACAAATATGTGATTACAAAGGGGGGTTCTCGTTGAAAAATTTGAAGTTGATGCTCGTTTTAATATGAAGACGACCCCTTAACAACAATTTTTTAACATAATTATGTAGAACTTTTTATTCCTGAAACAATAACACCTTACACGTGTCTCTAGTGTCAACAGTCTTCGAATACGATCGAGTGTTTCGTTTTTTTTTTTCTATGACTGTACATTTCGGGCAGCAGCAACGATAAATATTGGGGTACTCCCATGTCTGGCGCTGCCAATAAAATCTTTAGCTTCTTCGTACTCGTGTGTCCACACTTTTACTGCGATATTTCTTGTACAGAAGTTTTCTACTAATTATTATCTTAAGAAACAACGAAATACCCATGCACTAAAAAACTAAACGCATGGGAACTGTAATTTTGTGCAGTTGTCTGATTAATTTCCATGAAAATATGCGCAGTTTAACGTTATAAAATTATTTTTATCAATTTTTTTGGCCTGAACATGTTTACTTTTGGTTAACATTTTAAGTCTGGGAATGTTTACTGCCATTTCCGAGAAGTTGAGCTGTGGCCTTGAGCAAGTCCACTTCTTTCAAGGGAGAGCAATCAGTAAGAAAAGGGCAGAGTTGGCCTACCACTGCAAGCCTTTTATTGGCAAAATAAATCCTGTTCCGCTTGCTGCTTCTTTTACCTGAACTATATTGTTCACCAAATGGGCAATAACACTGCAAACTAAATACACAAGTTCTTAAGTGGTTTTTCCTCACCCCTATTTCAACAAATGGAATCGTTTAAATCAGTCGGGCAGCGGAGCTCAACTTGCCTTAGGTGGAAAGTACCTATTTTTTTTTTTTTTAATGGGGGGGAGGCTTTAATAATTTTATTAAAGCTCTTATTTTTTTTCAACCAGTATATTTTCTGAAGTGTTGCAAATATATATTTGAAACATTGTATGCAGTCTCGGTTTGCTGTTGTTGAGAAGTATTGGTCTTGAAAGTCTTTCATGCGTTGTATGAGGACTGGAATTTAAATGTTAATTTACGATGCACGCTCTTTTGTCTTAACAGGCGCCAGGTAAAAGATAATTGGTTATGTGAAACTAGGGGCCGGGATTTAATGTGTTTTATCGGGGGGAGGGGGAAGTGCTTGTCTAATGAGACGAATTTATTCGAACATCTGCTCCACACCGCTGTTAAAACGTAACCGAGTTGACCCTACTAGTTTACTTGTATGTAGAGCGAACGCTTGGCAATGTCCCGTATGAGCTGAATTAACTAAAATGTTGATTCAAGTTATCGGGATGAGAATGGCAGCGCCACATGTGCCTGGTGTGACTGTCGTGTGTGAAGGATGCCCGGTAATTCCTTCACTTTTCTATTTAGTTTCTCATCCCGATCACCGTCCGTTGGTAAGTTGATCAAACTAAATTACCCCGTGTGAAGAAGGTCTGAATTTATTAGACATAAAACATTCAGAAAGTATGTACGCAGAAAAAAAATAGCTTTTGTAACGACCTTTATGAATTAATGTTTTGTATAGCTTCAATATTAATCACATTAAAGTTATATTTGTTTTTAGGCAAATAGATCGTTCGTTTCGAAAATATGGTTAAAATAGAGAGAGAGCTGGAATATTTTGAGCAAAAAATCTGATGTGGACACCACACTACTTCCTTTTACATCTATTAAATAATACAAATTTTTGGAATGACCAAAAAAAAAAAAAAAAAACAAGGTTTCACTTTAAATATTTTTTCCCCTAATTTGTCGCGATCTGATGCAAAAAATAAAAAAAAGCGTTTTAAAGGGAATAATTTTCCTTGTATCGACAATTTTTAACCCCCGACAGACAAAGGAAAGGTTTATCAGTTTGACGTGTCTGTGTATCTGTGTTTATGTGTGTGTATCTGTGTTTGTGTGTCTGTGTGTCTGTTTATCTGTCTGTGGCACTCTAGCGCTTAAACGATAGCGCTTGGACCAATTTTGGAAAACGAAAAATTTGTTCGACAGGAGAGTTGATAGAAAGGGTTTTTAGCTAGGTTGCGTCCTTGGATGACATTAATTAACGAAGATATTAATTAACAACTTCTAAAAAGTTTTTCACGATTTTCGCAGTAAAAAAATATTTAAAATTTTAAAAATTTAGCACCAAAATAAAGAGTTATTTTTTCTGTGTCTGATAGAATGTGATAGGAATTTCAACGCTTTATAGAATTTGAGTTAGAACGTTTTTTCAAAGCAGATTTTAAATATGGTTACGCCTTTATTCACGTGATTGGTAAAGGAATTCTTTGTTGACCGACAAGAAAAGAAAACGTAATGATTTACAAAAAAAAAAAAAAAATATGTTGCCAGTTTCTATTTCTTAACAAATAAAATACTTGCAATTTTTAATAGTATAGGGCTTTTAAAAGGATTTTCAATTTCCCTTCTTGATTCTATATTCGCGACTATATTTGTCGGGTTTTTTTTTTATTAAATTTTAATTTTAGTTACTTGTACAACCAATAAAATTTTTCATTGTCTTTGACAACAATTAAAAAGGAAGTACGTCACTTTTGTCACACAAAAAAGGTTATGGATCAATATTTTAAAGAATTCGCATAAAATATTCCCCTCCAAAAGATGGATTCTTAACCTCAATAAAATTAGCTGTACCCAAATACCCCTTCTATCCTGTCTCATATTATTCTCCTTCTTATTCAAAAACAAAATACTTTTGAATCCTTTAAATAATTTATGCGGAACAATTGATACTTGTTTAAACACAATAAGAAGAAAAATCAATAAAAAATTATAGTTATTTCGTAATAATTATTAAAATTATCCAAAATATTAAAAAGTGCCAGACATAATTTGCACAATTTTCGCTAGAAATTCCCTTATAATTTATGCAGCCTAATTTAGATCAACTTGCAGAGCTAAATACCAGAGATTGACAGAGTATATCACCCAAAATGAAGAATACACTTTATAAACCAAAATGGAGAAGTAACCAGAAAACCCTTTCTCTTTAGGAATGAAAACGTCTAGTAAATTGCTCAAAGAAATCACACCTATTACTTAAAATGATAAAGTAGCAAAAATAAAAAAGAGAATACCAAATCGAAAGATCATATACTTACACTAAATGAATTCCTTTTTTAATCTGCATAGAAAATGGAGTGGGGGTTAGCAGGCAAGGGCGGACCCCTCTCAATATCATGGACCCCCCCCCCAAAAAAAAAAGCAAGAACCTCCACCCCTAAATGAGAAAAATACCCCTCAAAACACTCCTCCACCCCCTAAAAGTTTCAGTGGCGCAGTCTGCACCATGACCTACCCCCCCCCCCCCCCCCGGGTAGGCAACCCTGTGGTTAGTATATGAAATTTGACTTCGTATAATCTTATAACACGTATACTTCATCTATTATTACAATGTTTTTCAACTTATCTTTATTTGATGTATTTAAACTTTTCCTCACATAAATCACAAAAGAAATGAATATGATTTTAAAACTCATTTTATCTGCATAGTCTCAAAAATGAAAATTGCATTTATAATTACCCTAATAGAGCTGATTTTTAAAAATTGAAACCTAATGCCTTACCGGAAAGAATGCGACAAAATATTAATACACAGATTGAACTGTATTTAATTATTCAAAGGACAAAAAAGAGTTTAAGCTGTTGTTAAGAAAAGTTGAGCACTCTTTTCGATATTTTCACAGTAATATCATTACAACATCTCAAAATAGTTTTTAATACGTTAATGTAAGTAAACTTTTAAAGTTTATCATAACATCTTTAATTCCAACATGATTTAATGCATTTAATCTTTTGCATATTCTTTTATTTTAAAATACATGGCGGTTGTTAATTTAATATGCTTTAAAAGCTTTTGTGATTAACAAAATTAGCAGAAACATTAGTAAAAAAGAGGTTATAGTTGGAAAACAACAACCAGTTTGAATATCAAATGACTTAAAAGCATTTTTTTAATAATCGCTAACGAAATTTGTCTAATTTAATATTTTTGGTCGGTTTTCTTGGATTGCTCAAATTAATTTATAAATTATGTAAATCATGTTAGTGTTTTAAAATTAAAAAAGAAGAGCGGGAGAGCAGTGAAAAACAATTGCTCCAAGATCTATTCATTTTTAACGTCCGGAAAAAATGCAGTTTAAAAAAGATAGTTAAACGCGTATCTTTAAGGTTGCTTTAGTCCCCATTAAAATTTAACAAAATTAAAAAGTTAACAATGAACTAATTAACTATTTCATGCAATGCAAAATATAATTTTGTCCACCCGTAACAGGGAGGTGAAAAGGTAGGACTTAACAGGGAACGTGAGGTCTCAGAGACCGCTCTACTTTCTTTTTTTTTTTTTTAAATCGTGTAGTTAAGATACATTCCTGTAATTTTTCCTTAAGTGCTCCTTGCACTTTTATTAGCACGGGAAAAAAATATTTTTTAATTCTGAATTAAAATATACCTTTTCCGTGGATATTTTACTAGAGCCTTAAAATTTTTCAAGAAAATTAAAATGCTGCAATAAATAGTTTACTACTCGTAATAAAAATTAATCTATTATTTATTAATGATTTCGTTTTAATTGTTAAATATATACGGAACATTTTAATACCAGAAAATTGATTATATCACGTTACGAGAAAATGATCACAATCCTTTAACTATTAGTATTTCTCGTCGTAATGACAAGAATAATTCAGCTATTATTATCCCTAACACATCATTGCGTATTTTTGTGAACATTTCAAACAAATCTCAACCTCAACAAGAATATTTTGCTTTTCTTTTGCATAACGCGGAATAAGATAAAAGAACCCTTATCTCCGCGGTTCGCCATGTCTACTCTACTACCGAAAATTGTAACACTGAAGGGGAGGTGCAGTCTCACTGACCGCTTCTAAAGAATGCAATGAAATTTAAACCAGATGCAGTCGTCAAAAGATGCTGATAAATAAGGGTGTGTTCAAGCTCACAAAACAAAAAGCTATTCGGAAAAACCATTCAATCGGACTGAAAATGAAACAGTGCTGATGGGATGCTCTTTTGTGCGGTTTGTGAGACCGCACCTCCCCTGTTAAGGGTTAAGTGTGCGCACGGCTCGAATATTCGACTAGGGGCAGATATGGAAAATTTCAACTTTTTGAGATGACTTTTATGATTAAATAAATGAAAATAAATATGTATCTGATTCACCCCATATTAAGTTATAGTAACTACAAACGATACAAAACACAGGGTTCCTACATTTGATTCATTCGTTTTCTAACCCCTGTACGCCGCCCAAAAGTATTGTATACCTACAACGATGAGGAACATATGAACATAACCACAAACTCATGAAGGTTTAGAATTGTGTTAGCCAGATTGTTATACGAGTTCAGTATTTCAAAAATGGCGACAAAATAAGTAAAGCTGCCTCTTGTGTGTGTGTGAGTGCATTAAAATTCCATTTTCAGAACAGGAACACAAAATCTAAAAAGAAATAAAACATCATTTCCAATTATTTAAGCCCAAGTTAGCTTATAGTTTTTTTTTATTAATGGGATAAGCAGAGAATCAGTTAACGGAAATCGTTGTTATTAATGGAAAAACAATTTCGATTTCTCCGTTCACTATAAAAAAAAAAAAAGTATGCTGTGACCATCACGAAACTTTCTTCTATGTCTTTTTTATGAATTTTGATCCCTTCTCATGCTTGACCTGGAATCACCCCCCCCCCCCAAAAAAAAAAAAAAGTAAAAAGGAAAAGCTTGGCGTTCCAATCTCCGAATTATGGCAAACACAAAGCAAAGAGCGAAAACTGAAAGTTATTTTGATAGCCTTGCTGAAATGAATTACAAATATTTTATTTGTTAACAAACACAAGTGGCAAAAGTTGAAACTTTTAAATCATTGAGACTTTCTAATCATTTTCCAACAATTAAAACCAGGAGAAATACGCAGACGACAATCAATTGCAATTTTCCTTTCTTAGTGTTGCTTTAATGAAGCTACTTTTATTGGCAGGAAAAATTGCCGCCCCCCCCCCTTTTCGCCAAAATTAAATTAGAGTTGTGTCTCTGAGTATGTTCACATTTATCCCAAACTTCATTTAAAACCTAGCATCACTTCTTGAGATATAGCACTCGCAATGAAAAAAGAAAGAACGTTCGATCACACCACCCCTTTTTGAGTTATTGGCGCCGAAATGAAATCAAGTCTTGCACCCTCTAAGGTTAATCTGTCAATTAGCTTGCTTTTGTTTCCGTTCATTATTTCTTGAGACATAGCAGTCACAAGAATTTAGAAAAAACATTCGATTCCTCAACTTCCTTTTTGAGTTATTGGCCCCGAAATGGAAACAGCACCTGCACCCGTAAGGGGCAACGTATGGACTGAATTTAGTTTGACTCCGCCATTTACATCTTGGGGCATAACTAAAGAAACTTTCGATTGCTCCACCCCCCTTAGAGGAATTCGCGCCAAAAACTAATTGGCAGAAGTTCACAAGGGGGCACATATGTGTACCGAATTTCTTTCGATTTTATACAGCAGGTTTTCTGTAGAGAGGCCACAAAAAAAAAAAAAAAAAAAAAAAAAAAACGGGTCACACACATACACACACACACACACATACACAATTTACAAAAATGGTCGAAATAGACTCAGCTCGGTTCCAAACCTTCAAATCCGTCAAAATTCAAAATTCGAAAATTTGCAGGAAAACAATATTTTCTTCTATGTAGTAGATATAAAATAAGGTCATTTGCGTCACATGACTTCCTTTTACACCAATTTAAAGATAATAGTGCCTTGAAGTAAGCAAAGAAACACTTTAAATATTTTTTCCCCACATTTGTTGCGGACTAAAGCAAAAAAAAAAAAAAAAACACGTTTTATACAAATTAATTTTCTCAAAATTGGACACTTTAATGTGATCCAATGAATAACTTTCTAAATATCGCCGATAGTGGCCAAAATAAACCAGGTTAAAAACAAAAGAAAAAAAATACCAAATTTGTCGCCAAGTTGGCGAAAGAACATGACGACCAAAAGCTTCGCGATATATCAATAAGTGTTTGCTAAATTATAACACCACTTGAGTTTACATTGAAATAACAATTATTTCCCCCCAGAAAGGTAGAAAGGTGTAAAAGACCCCCTTTGGGTCCAAATGCAACCAAAACGGGAGGTGCACTACTAAACCCTACCAGGAGTCTACGTACCAAATTTCAACTTTCTAGGGAGTACTGTTTTTGAGTTATGCGAGATACATACGTACATACATACGTACATACTGATGTCACGAGAAAAGTCGTTGTAATTAATTCGGGGATCGTCAAAATGGATATTTCAGGTGTCTAGAAGTTCTTAGGCATATATCCACGTGTGGTCGGGTTAAAAAAAAAAAAAAAAAAAAACTCAATATTCATTCGGAATAGAGCAAAATGGAAATTAAGGTCGAATTTTATGTGAAAATTTTTCGCGAATACAATATTTCCTTTACTTCGCAAAAGGAAGTAAAAAAGTAAAAAGCCTAAGCTTTAAGATCTGAATATAGCATTTTCATATTAAAGACACCAATAGGACGAAAAATACAAAAAATTACGTAGTTACAAAGTATGACTTGAATCGATAGAGGTTCGTCCCAAGGTTTACTGACAGTCCAAAGGAAATGGGGCTATATATATACACACCAAGGACGAATACAAGGGCGATCGCCCCTCCCTAGACGGAACCGGCACCGGCAATTTTTCTGAATTAAAGTCCTAAAATACAAGTGTCGGTCCTTGTTGATGATGTTAAGAAAAGGAATAGGGTTCAATCCTCCCCCCTCCCAAGAAACTTTTCGGAACTTAGATTTCAGAAAGGGAGTTTTAGACGATCTTTGGAAATGTTAGGAGAAGAATTTTGGATGTCTACTTTCGGGGCATTTTTCAAAATAGTCATAAAGACACGATTTTAGACACCTCAAATAACTTCAGGGGAAAGAACGGGTTCAGTGACCTCTGATGCCTCTCTCTGACCCTCTGATAATTTTTCGAAATCAAAGTTTGAAAAAAGCACAATGTTTGACGATCTTTGGTGATGTTCGGGAGGGGGGGGACTGAAACATCCTTGAATAAATTTTCATATTTCAGTTGATTAAGACTTCAAATTATGTGGCAAATTCCCCTCCCCCCCCGCAAGCATTAGTAAATCAGATACGCAATAAGAGGTTGGTTCAAAAATCAACCGCCCCCCCCCCCCCCTCCTTTTAAACTTTCGTGACCCGTCCTTAATACACACAGACTGACGCGAACACATTTTATTAATATAGATTACATTACATCTTTGAAGAAGGACTGTAATATTACTTTGTTGGAAAATGAGAAAACTAAATTTCATAACTTGTAAAACGCAAGTTGTTCTGAAAGGCAAAGAAATGATCGCTTGTCAACTACAGTGAAATACCGACTTTATGTCCCCGGATCTATGTTTTCCCCCGCAATATAAATTTTTCAATGGGTCAAAGTTTTCCTGCATACTAATAATGTTAATTAAACCCGGATGGAACCTTTGTTTTTTTATGAGATTCCCACATTTTACGTTTTACCTGGGAAGGAAAAAATAGTTCAAAAGGAATATGGTATTTCCTTTTGCGTTTTTTAAAGCTAATTCACGCTGTTGAAAGTAAATGTATAAAACAGAAATGCTACTTCTTTTATCGGGTTATATTACGGATTATTTGCAACCAAATGTGTTAAAATGATCTAAAATGTGTGTATAATAATGTTCTTTTCGTAAAATATAGACATTCCATTTTTTAAAGAATCATATTTACCAATTGATTTTTTTTTTTTCTGCTTGATTTTTGCTTTCTGTACATTTCTTGTATTTTCCTTTCTTTATCGCAACCTTGAGAAACGTAAAATTTGGGGTGTCCCTGTATGATAGTTGGAGTAGTTGATATGCATCAACATGAATGCGATTTCTGGTTTCAGTTAAACATTGTTATTTTACTCATTTAGCGGATTCAAAGATTGAAACACTATTAAAAAGTCGGTTTCTTTTGTTGAATCAATTCAAGTTCAGCCATGGCAAAACACAACCACAAATCTTCTTTACTAATAATAAAGCTGGAAGTTCCTCTGTCTGTCAGGATCTGTGTGACGCGCATAGCGCCTAGACCGTTCGGCCGATTTTCATGAAATTTTGCACAAAGTTAGTTTGTAGCATGAGGGTGTGCACCTCGAAGCGATTTTTCGGAAATTCGATGTGGTTCTTTTTCTATTCAAATTTTAAGAACAAAATTCTCATAAGATGGACGAGTAAATTACGAAATTATCATTACGTGGAACCGTAACATTGACACAAGCCAATTGACGAGAAAATTCACCATACATTATCTGGAAATATACATGCGAACCAAAAGACCTTTTAATTTTCTATTACGGGCAAAGCCGTGCGGGTACCACTAGTAAACTATAAAATGGCAGCAAGAAGCGATGTTTCCGCCTACGCGAAAGCGTATGCACTATTCATCGCATATATTTCAGCGACCGCTTTATCTTTTGTAAGATACCTCTTGAATCAAATTCAAGAGTGTGTTGAAAGAGTTAAAAATGAAGCTTCTACAAATGCACTAGGGAAAGTTTCTGCGTTCTTATAGCACATTGCGAACTTTAATAACTGGTAGCAAAAAAAAAAAAAAATTGGAGGTTTTTTTTTTTGTTCTCTGATACAGCAGCGCAGGGGCGGACTGACCCAGTCGGCTAGTCGGGGATCCCAGACTGCTTGGGGGGAGGGGGGGGCAACTTAAACAGTTAACCCTTTTTTGTCAAACAAATTTTCCTAAAAAAATTGCTTAAGTTATTTCCCTTCAAATTCATTGTGTATAAAGTAAAAATGGAAAGATCTTAAGAACTGAGGTTGATACTATACATCAGTGGTGCTCGACCCTTCTCATTTTTATCTTGCTCTACACCTTATATTAAGAGGGATATCGCGGGCCAGAACAAACATAAAATTTATAATTTTTTTCTAAATAGAATGGGAAAACAAGGAAAATGAAAGACTATTAGAAAATAAAACTTACTTCCATTATTACTGCAGGCTTATTTTCCTGAGACGAATTTTGGATCGTTTTTTAGAAACCAACACATGACTACTTGGTATCAAGTTCTGGGGGAAAAAAAGAAAGAAAACATAGAGGGAACCATTTCTTTTCCCTTTCCCTTCACGTTACCAAAAATTGTAAAATTGGCGGGTTTTGACATCAATTTTGGAAATATCGCAAGGAAGGAACTAGAACCCCTTCTCCCGAATATTTTATCCATCAATTTTGAAAAAAATCCGGGAGAATTTACCTGATTCCTCATTTTTCTGTGCCTTTCCCATTTGTCAGAATAGAAGCCTAACGATATTCCTTTAAGACGTGTTGTGTAACCATTAGTATCCTTCTTTCAAGGCACATAAGAAATTTGTCGGTGTTAGTTTTGTTTTACGTTTCACAATCTTCTTTTTACAGAACTTTAAAACTTGATTAGGAAACTTAAAGAAAAATAAGAACTAGCGTTGTATAATGTCTTTGCTCGATCTCGGAAGAATCGAGATCCGGCACTGTTTAGTTTACAGAGGTGGGAAAAAATTTTCTTTTGCCGACAGGGCCAAAGTCAGCCAGTCCGCCCCTGCTGCAGCAGAGTAAAATGAGATCGTATCTGAGGATGTGGAATATTCAAAGCAATCATAAAATGCATCCCCTCTGATACACTTGGACAACAAACAGTTTTGACTAATAAATTTGGGTGCATTTCTACGTTTAAAACCTTTCTTGTTTGTAAAGCGGGACGTTTAGTTTACAATATTTTTCCCTACAATGATACACTGCTTGACAATTGCTAAGGAACACTTACATTTTTTGGAATAGTTAAGAATAGGTAATGATTAAACAAACAGAACGAAATATATAGTTAGTAGGGAGGATGTGCCTTTATTATAAGTACAAAATAATACAGATATTACCGCATTAATGAAGTAAGAATTAGAAAAAAATAAACAAAATATGAAACATAAAAATGATGTAATGTATTAAGATAAACTCTCTCTCACACACACACACATTTGAACTTTCTATTCACACCTTCTGCTATTTGTATTCATTTATTTATTGTCATTTATTTTTTTTGAACAATCACGATTGCTCATTGCTTTCATTTGACTGTCCTTGACGTTACGATTCCTTTTTCAGCTTGGACCAGGGCTGCAGCACCACCGTCCACCGGCGGCGGCGCGGCTGGTCCTGACCACTGTCCCCCGAAATCCACTTTTGCTGGGCGGTGGCGTCCATGTCCTACACACGCATGGTCATATACACTCCCCTACGTGCGCACGCCTTTACACACATACACACGCCTACGTGCACACACGTAAGCCTACACACACAACTATACACACGTAACCACCCAGGAGGAGGGACATGCTTGGGGGGGGGGGGGGCGGCGTTTCTAGAAACAATAACTCTAATCAGTAGGGTCTTGTCGCAACTCGTGATTGCGAAAAACATAATTTGAATTCAAAGTTTCGGAATTCAAATTAGAATTTTTTTTTTATTTCTGTATTAGTAAAATTAATATAATTATATTTGATTTATTTCAGTTATTAAACACATGCATGCTAGGTGTTTTATATTTTTTCCTACGCGTCAATAGTTAAATGTAGATATTGAAGACTTACGGTTAAGTGGGTTAAAATGAAGGTTTTATTTCAAACTAGAAGAAAACCAGTATTTCTTATTGGTTTGTCTCCAAGTTGAGCCTGTTCGAGCATATCCGAACACGGAGAGGAACTAATGACTACGTAATAAGTAGAGATTACAGAATTATACATGTTCTAACAACAATAGAATTATTGACTGTTAGTTTTTCCATCGGAACTAGTTTCTCTAACCAAGTTGGTTTTTGCTACCCGAATTTAATCCGAACTTAAGAATTATTTAACAATGCTGAAACATATTTAGAAATCACTGTTTTTATTTAAGATTCATGTAAAGTATTTCGAATATGAATAAAAAGTACTTAATGTAAAGCACTTCTAATATGAATTTCTCATTGATTTGACGCCTAAATTTGAATGAATCTATTGACAAAATAAGTTATCAACTAGGTGTTATTGCTACTACTAACACTCGCATTTGGAAGCCGTGTGCTTCAGGGGGGGGGGGAGATGGAGTACACGGATAAAATTTGGCACTTCATCGAAACAATTTCGCAAATTATCTTGGATCTAACATTTTTAACAAATATTTTCTGCTTTTTTTTCGGAAATTTCCAGGTTTTGTCTGAGCTTTTATTTCGCTCATGTAACATTTTTCATTCTTGATTCTTCAAAAGAAAAAGTAAAATTATGTTTTATCTGACTTGGCGTATGGAGGATGAAGAAGATAAATAATTTATCGGCTAATAGTTTATGTCAAGTTATTGATTATTAGTTTTTCCATCGGAAAATCTTATCGGAACTTGTTTATTTAACCATGCAGGATTTGCTTCAAGAATTGAATCCAAATTTTAGAGTTATGTAACAATGCTGAAACATATAAAGATCACTATTTTAGTTCTTTTTTTTATCTAAAGGAATGTATATTTTTTCAATGAGTTAAACATTATTTTGCAGTAAGTTTTTGGTTTTTTGTATGCAAAGAAAAAAATATATATTGAAAAAATACAAAGAAAATCCAAAACAAAGTTTTAAATAACTTTTCAAAAAAGTTTTTGTAAATGCGAAATAGCATTGCAAATGTAACGTTCTTTTTTCTCTGAAAATATCAAACCTTGCTTCATTTAAAAAAAGATGTCAAGTGAAAGCCAATACAATGAAACTTTAACTCCTTAGAGAGCTCCTTAGAGACTTTTAGAAAACCTTTTAATCTTAAATCAGACATTTGATGTATTCCTTTTCTCGGTAGCGACCACAACATCACTCGAGATAAATCACACAAAACCAGACACAATCGGATGGTATATGGGATTTTCAGGGAAGTGTTAACTTTATTTACGAAATTTCTTTATTCGAATGCTAATTTTTTAGGATAATTGTCGAAAATTTAAAAGGAAGTTTTCAGGGACTGGTGTCATTATGCTGACCGGAAATTTTACGCTTTCTTTTAAATTAGTTAACCATGTATTTAATATGTCACTTGACATAACTTTTGTTTTCGAGGAAGAAACTGTAATGCCGAAAGATGAAGATAGTTATTAAACAAAAATTTAAAATTAAAAAAAGCTTTTAAGTAAAAACTTATGGATGGTGAAATTAAAACTTGTTCGTCGTGACTAAAAAGAATTTTCAGAAAAATATTTCCACGGTGTAACTTGTTAAATTTTGCAGATAAAAGATGTAATTACTAATGTGTTTTTTTAGTTTCTCACTACACACTTTGTTTTAGCTTTTTCAATTTTCTTATCTTTGTTTACAAAAATGGAAAAACAAATCAATATCGTACGCAACTAATTGCACCATTCAATAAATCTGAAGTGGCGGTTTGGAAGCTATTTTTAAAGTTGTTTGAAGTGATCCACCTAGATTGTAACATACTACGCAATGTTATAAACGACGGAAATATTGTGTACAGAGAGATTTTAAAAACATTTATAAATTATCTTTTGCTTAATTTAAATTTTACAGCGTTTATTTTATTTCTTCGTGCTATTGGGGCTGCGTTTGACTATTTAGCATTTTAAAGTCCTAGTGCGATCCCCAAATACGCCGTTAAATCCATCATGTGCCTCACGGATAGTTTTGACGCAAAGTTTCTCAACAGATGGCGGCGTCTGAATTCTCTTCGATGCAAAACTGCGCTAATTATTGAATTTTGCCGAGGGCATTCAAATTCAAATACAAATACCCAAGTGACCTTTTTGATGCTGCATAATCATACGACATGGGCGCTGACCATTCTCTGTATTTCTAAAATCTAGCAACCTGGGACTAAGGAGCAGAGGGCCTACGCCTTACCACCAAACCATCCAGCCGACTAGCTACGTTTATTAAAACAGCTTATTTTTAATTCCATTTCTGACGTGAATCGAAGTGTCTTTAAATGGAAAGATAGTTAAAACCAAGCTAACAAACTCATTGTGAGTTTAAACACATTAAGTAATTTTATTTCTTTACTTTGGATAGCCAATTAATATTTCAGATAAGTTTCTTTCATTTTATATCAAAAATAGAGTAATATAATTAAACAATTAGTGGGACGGCTTGAAATAGAGAAATCAGGGTTCAAAGTTACCCTTCATGACTTTGCACAAAACGAAATTGTTGACAAAAAATAGCATGAATATAGTTCAGATTGAAAGTTCAATCTAAAACAAGACTAAAATTCACGTGGTGGTGGTTTGTAGTTCCAAATAAAATGCACTATAAAAAAATTTTAGTAACAATTTTTAACAGAGATCTCTGTGAAGAAAAAACATTAAACATCCTCGTAATCTCAATGAAAAATTAGTTCGCAGAAAACGAATGGTTATTGTAAATATGGTTGAAGCAAAGTAAAATGAAACGCATTACAATAATTTTATCGAAAATAATATTTTCCGTGTTATGAAAAAACGCATTTTTGTAAAACTCTAACTGGAGGAAAAGCAAATAACAATCGGATCTATTCAAAATATCATAAGCAATTGTTTGTGCATAATGGAAAAACGAAATCCAATTTAGTTATACCCAACTATTTTGAAAAATAAGAAAAGTCTGTATTGAATAGAACTGTTATACATTAATTTCATGCAATATACAGACAAATTTGTAATTTCTTTAGAAAACACTAAATGATTAAGGCCCTTCAGACTGTCTTATTATTCTTATTGAAAACTGACTATTTAATGTGAACAAAAATGACTATTTAATTTCATCACGTAATCTACCCAGACAATTTTATTACGAGCTTTGCCACAAAAATAATGAAAATTAGTATAAAACGTAATTTATATAAACCAAAGTAATTATTATCCCCATTTCTTTTGATGAAATGCAGCTTGTTTAATCATTATAAAAGATAATATGCATTTTTAAGGGGTTCAGGAACTCAGACGCTTATTATAATTTCCTAAATTTATAATGGAAAAATGAATAAATGAGATAATTCTATTGCAGTTTCAAAACATGTTCGATACAAATTAGAAGAATTCAAATAAAATTTCAATATAAAGGAATTAACCAACATAACTTCTACTTTAAACAGAAGAAAATGATCTTCATGTAAAAATAATAGTTTAATCCAAGCAGATAATGAACTCCAAATAATAAATCTTGAGTTATAAAAATCAACACCAGTTTTCAAAAGTATAATAAAATATTACGATTACTGTTTGACCGCGGATTGTATGTAATTTGGCAATTTAACAAGTAAAGACTATTCCATCTGAATTAATCTAGCAGGGGAGAAGGGAAAATAACGATGGGATTTTGATTCACGCTTTTTATAATGTAACTAGCGCCTTATTCATTTATTGCATGCTCTAAAATAAAATAAGGGAAAACAAAAATAGTTACCATGGAAACAACAAAATGAAAAGAAAATAATTATTATCCCCATTTCTTTTGAGGAAATGCAGCATGTTTAATCATTATAAAAGATAATATGCATTTTTAAGGGGTTCAGGAACTAAAACGCTTATTATAATTTCCTAAATTTATAATGGAAAAATGAATAAATGAGCTTATTCTATTGCAGTTTCAAAACATGTTCCTTACAAATTAGAAGAATTCAAATAAAATTTCAATACGAAGGAATTAAAAACATAACTTCTAGTTTAAACAGAATAAAATGACTTTCATGTAAAAATAATTGTTTAATCCAAGCAGATAATGAATTCCAAATAATACATCTTGAGTTATAAAAATCAACAGTAGTTTTCAAAAATGTCATAAAATATTATGATTATAAATTTATTTTACCTGTAGTCCTGTATGTAAAGTATCAAACTCGGATCTGGAAGGTTCGGATTCGGAATCCCTGGCTTCGAGTAAGTAACCTCCGACAGTGGCGTCACTACGCAGTCCGCTTCTGGCGTCATCCGTGTGGGAAGTAACACCTAAAGTGGAATTACAAGTTTCTAAAAAATATGAAGCTAAAATGCATTTTAGGACTACAACTTGAAAAAATTTCGGTGGGAAACCCTCCAGTTCCCCCCTCTCCACACCTGAAAACTGTACTCGGGATTAGGTTCATATTATCAGCACTTACTAGACTGAAAATTGTATGAATTTCATACTAACATAGACTCTTCAAACTTTTTTTTTGTGTTTATGGGGGGAGAGGGGGAGGTGAAAACTTAAATTACTGCCTCGGATGTCACCCATGCTAGGTACGCCACTGATCACCGAGTACATGCACGTTCTCTTTATAACTGTACTTTCGATCGACGGACTCGATTGGAGTCGGATTCGGACTCGACGGTTCCTGCGACCCGTTTCTGGCAGTTACCATGGGTGATGAGTTTTTCAAGACTTTTCCTTCCTTTCAGAAGACTTTCTAAAATTTGGTCAACAGATAGGGGTGCCTCTAGCTTTTGAGGTCAATTTCAGAATCCTGAATCTGGATGGGGGGAGGGGTTGTCACTTTCTTACAGGTTATTTCCTTCTGCTTTATATCACCTATTCGCTTTGCAAAAATAACTCTAGCATTCCAACACTAAAATATTTCCAGAACGTCACTGGTTACATCCGGGTTACGTCTAGGAATTTAAAAGTTTTACACCAATTTTTTAGGAAAAACAGGTT
Organism: Uloborus diversus; assembly: GCF_026930045.1. NCBI lineage: Eukaryota > Metazoa > Arthropoda > Arachnida > Araneae > Uloboridae > Uloborus > Uloborus diversus. The sequence goes on along the minus strand of NC_072739.1, from coordinate 49,480,645 downwards.
TTCTGCGGAAAAGTTTGCTGAATCGCAAAAAATTCCATGAATGTCGATTTTATTTTGTGGTGAAAAACATTTTTAGCTACCAATGTAAAAATGCATTAATCTTCTTTTTTGGTGTTTCTCTTTCAGTTTAGTTACTGCCTTTCTGAATTGAGTGAGCCTTATTCAAGGGCGAAAATCAGTTTCCGTATATTAGAGCTTTGAAAGAATTGCTTGAAATTCCGTCTTAGTTTCGACCGTTTGCTTTGGAAGCTGCCCTGGTGAAGCAGGAAAGTGCCAATTAATTACTATATACATACTAAGTTTTTTCTGAAGTTCCTGAGTTACTCCTAAAACATGACGGTTTTTTTTTTTTTTTTTTTTCAGGAAGATTTCTGAATTTTTCAGAAAAGATTCCATGCTAATTTCAGGAAGATTACTAACTTTTAAGGCAAAACTTTCATATTTTTTGCAAAATAATTTACTGGCAGAAATTGGGCATTTTAGCTGCCCGTGGTTTTCCAGGAACGCTTTTGAATTGTTTTTACAATGAAGGGGTATATGTAACAACATCAACAGTGAATTTGTTTTTGAACATAAAAATAACATTTAAGTAACTGAAGCATTAAAACATTATTTTCTCAAGCGACCGCAATTAAATTTTTCACGTACAATGCTTAACTCAAGTTTCCAGACTTGCGACGTTCCGGAGCATAGATCTTTACGATAAAGGCAATCCAAAATCATATGATGTTATCAGGTAACAAATGGTTTTCTCTCAAGACACTTATTCCCGATGCTATAAAAGAATTGAGCTTTGTGATTTGTTCTCAGCCAACAGCCATGGACTTCAAAATAAATGAAAATACGTGACATGGCTCCTCCAGCGAAAGAAATGATACTTTAATCTGTAATTTTCTTTCGACATACTTTTCATGGAACTGATTACTGTTTCTTATATCGAAGAAACATCTGCAGAGGCAAAAGTTTTGTTTCATGTTCCGATGTAATATCTTCCCAATCACAACAAAGTTTTGTCTGAACGATTCGGCAAATTTGGTGACAGCATATAAAAATTGCATTTAAAAAAAACTCTAATGCTATGGTCTTATTTTATCATTCTGTAGAATTTGGAGTTTCATTTGGTAAATTGAAAAATACTTTCTAAAATTTACTTTTGGGCTCTCTGATTGCTGCATTACTTAAAACGAAGGTTACTTACACATTTTAGGAGAATCCCACTTTCTTATGTATTTTCTAGTAGTGCTCAAACTTCTTTTTTTTTTCGTGTTACAGAATAAATGTCACATAAAACTTGACATTATTTTTTTATTGTAGTTCACATATATTTTAGGTCTTTTGTAAAATCTAATCAAAATATCTCATTTTCTGAATATAAACATGCAGGTGTAGGAGATTCTCACGAATTCGCACTTTGAAAAACATGAATGGGCTTACACTTCAACAAAAATCGAACTGATTAAAACTTAGCCAGCGTTACAGACAATTCGTTTTTGACATTTACCGAGAAAATACTGCCTTTAAAAACATTATCTGCTATCCGTCCCCAAAATAGGATCTTTGTTGTTCCTTAATCTTCTTTTAGCCCAAATAATCATTAAAAAAATACTGATCTATATATTTTTTTTTAAATTAAAATATACATTTCATGTCAAAAGAGCTGAAGAAAAACTAAATGTCACATTTGTTATTAAGTGTTTAATATTTGGCAGCACTTCCTTCAATTTTCAAATACTGTTGTTAAAGTTGCAGTTAATAATTTTAAAGCATGTTTAGAATGTCAAAAAATGGACAGCTTTTTACTTACTTCAAAGCGTTTTAATTAACAATCTCATTGCAGTAACAAAGATCCACGAAATCCAATTAATATAAACTTTGCAAACTAGTTAAGCAACAGATGCAGGTGGAAGGAACTATCATGAATTCGCACTTCTAAAATCATAAATGGGCCTGAAACAGACGTTAAAACTTATTCAGGTTTAACGTCTGTTTCAGGCCATGGTTTGTTGGTAAGACCAGTTGTTTTTGACAATTACAGGTGATTAACCGCATTTAAAATATTAACACTCGTGGTCATATGAATCCACAAACACTGCTGAATCCTGGTAATCGTGAAACAGAAAGTACTGAGATAAATTTACAATTCAAGGCAAAGGAATTGACAAAAATATGAACTTTACATGTTGTTATACTATTCAGTGATGAAATTGAGCACTTCCTATTAACTTTCAAATCTAGCTTGTTAGGTAAAAGTTTGGTAATTTATAATTTAGGTTCAAAACTGCTGCTTACAATAAGCACAACACAGAAAAAAACAATGTAAAACTTAAAACTCACACACACTTTGTTTTCATTAAAATCCCTAATATTTTTCCAGAACAATGTCCTCTACGTCATTTTTTGGACCACTGCATAAAATAATCTCTGTATAAAATTTCACTTCGTGAGGGCTCAGGGGTCTACCATGACTGTAGGGATTCAAAACTGCACATAATTTTTTTTTTTTTTTTTTTGGTTTGGGGGGGATACATAAGAGGCTTCCAAAACTGCATTGCGATGGGTCATCAATCCTGTAAATACATTACTCTTTACAATGAATGAAAAATTACATAAAGCTAAAAATTTCAACAAAAGATTATTTTTCCACCCATCACTGAGAATTGTTGCCAAATAATCGACAACAATTTAAAAATAAAATATAGGCAAATAACAAGAATATATATCACTCAATGTCTTAGTTTTTGTAAAAATGTATTTTGCTAAAGAATAAAATACCTTTGAGAAGTTGTTTTAGTCTTTTATTAAAATATATTTTTCTCATTATATCTTAGCACTCTTCTTTTGCTGTTTCATTTAATCAAGAGATTCTTTGTTCAGAATGTTTTTCTTCATCTCCGTGCAACGAGCAGATTCCAAGCTTCATAAATTAAAATAAACACTATCCAGGGAGACTTCTAATATTCTCGAAAGTGGATTTCAGAATGTTACAAATGCAAATTGTAATTAAAGAAAGAATTTATTTGTAATTAAATAAACATTTTCGCCTGCGATATTAAAAGCAAATGCAAGAGAGGTACAAAGCCATTAAAAACACTATGTGAAATTTTTACGAAAGAGTTTGCATTTTCCTATCATTTTACTTTTTAATTAATTATTTTGTTTACGTGTTTATTTATTTCGCATTCCTACATTCATTCGACTTTTTGTATCTCAAACATTGAGAAGAGAGGCGAAGCATACGAATTAAATTCATTGATGATATTAACTTTTTCACACCAAAACAAGTTCACTTTAAGAAAGTTATTTGAAGAAGTGTTGTGCGACATTTGAACTTTATATTTCTACAAGTAAATAAACTTCCTTATTTAATTAGTTTCAATATTAATGAGAAACTTTTTTTTATTGGAAACAAATTCTGAAATGATGTCTTACAACTGCGACAGTAAGAAGCAAAGGGACGTAAGTGGACATTTTAAAGCTTTCAGTAAAACGCGTCTAAAATACAGGTCCTATGTAGGCTTTTATTAAAAAGTTTTTCTAAATCATGTTGTATAGTAGCATCTACTGTCTGACCACGGATTGTATGGAAAGTCAAACATCCATTTTACTGGTGAAAATGGACGCATTAATTAGTTTTCAGGGATGTCAGCTTTTGCAGATGTACAGCGCTGGTAAAAAAAAAATTGCATCACCATCGCATTTTCACAACAATGGGATTATGTGAGAAGTTTTTGTCGACCGATTACCGATGAATGTATATGAAGTTCTGCAAAACTTCAGCAGGAATCCGAAAATTGTTTACGTAGATCGGGGCTGCTTCCGGGCCAAGTCAAACTGCTGACCACATGCTCGTTTTTCCATTTCTGAACCTGTCGTGAGTTTAGAGAAAAAAAAATACTTATCCCCATGTCAATTTAAGTCTAATGGCATGATAAAGGTTTTTAAATTGTTACTTACCAGTTTTGCTTTATGGCACGGAGTAGAATCATAGTGGAAAATGACGTTTGAAACTGCAGTAAAGTGATCCCGGATAGTAGGAAGCAATTTCTCCTCCAAAATGCCAATATAAACCTGAGCGTTTACTGTTCCTTGCACAAAGTGAAGTCCACCAATTCCTTGATCAAAAATACATCTCAAATCATCTGGGATACGGGATGCTTGACCGTGTGTTGAATGCAGTCGGGATGATATTCCTCTCCTTTGCGGCGCGGGTAATGCATTTTTTTTCCACC